>NW_023276807.1:260808598-262008598 GCF_003668045.3 Cricetulus griseus
CTACCCATGTAATCTAAAGAACATGGTTCTCTAAAAAGAGCTTCACAATGACAACTTCAGGAAACATAACAAAGAGTCATGATATGGCATGTTTCTCTATCTATGGATATAAATATATATGTACATATATATATACTGTAAAAACTAAGTTCAACATACAAAAAAAGAAATGTGATATTTACCTTTGTGACCCTAATTTGTTTTGCTTGTAATAATGATTACTCCTAACATCTGCTTTCTTGAAAATGCATGATTTCAGTTTTCTTAATTACTTCACAAATTCCATTGTGTATATACACCACACTTTTTAAATTCTGTTGATGTACATCTTTCTTTTTTCTTTCCTGCCTTCTATGAATTATACAGCAATAAATATGAATGCAGTGCATTGCATTGACTTACATTCATTTCTGTAAGGACTCAAAAGGGCTATAGCTGGTTTTATGGTAGAGCTACCTCAAAGAGAAAAAATATGGATCATAAATATAGTTGCATCTTTATGAAGTCTGAATTAGATTGCATTTAATATATCCTCTTTCATTGTTTGTTAATCTTTTCTTTTAGTGGTACATTTATTTTTCATTGAAGGTAGAATTTTTAATACAATGCATTTTTATTAAGTTTACCCTTCCCCCAACCCCTCCAAAGGTCTGCCAGCCCCCTTATATCTGAATCCACAGGTTTTCTGTCTCTTCTTAGAAAAGAAAAACCATTGAAGGAATAATTCATGAAATAAAATATGATTAAAGAGAAATAAAATTGAATATAACAAATCAAAATTGATGAAGAAAGTCATAGAACAAAAACACAAGAAACCTAAAGACTGAGAGACACACAGGAATCCCACAAAGAACTTCCAAAGATGCCCCTAAACTTGTTTTGCTGTTGTTGTTGTTTTGTCTATCTGTTGCTGTCCATGGGCTTGCTCTTAAGAGTGGTTAGCATCCCCATAAAGAGTCTACTATACAGAAATACATTTTTGTGAATGATTATCAATTGTTAATAGCTTTGGGTTTAGGGTGCAGGCTTGTGTCCACTTGCCTCAGTGCTGGGACCCTATCTGACACATATTTGACAGGCCCTGTGAATGCTGTCCCATTCTGTATGAGTCCTTGGGTGTGCTGGTCTTGTTGTTGTGTGGATGCCCTTGTTTTCTTGGTGTCCTCCATACCTTATTTCCACATGCCCCTGTACATGGTTCTCTTAGTCTTCCAGGGAGGAATATGATGGATGAATCACATTTAGAACTCAGCTTTTCAATATCTATAACTCTATATTCATTTAGTAGTTGTGGTTCTCTGTACGTATTCACATCTCATGCAGGATGAAGCTTCTCTGCTAATGGCTGAGGAAGGGGCTAATCTATGAATAAAACAGAATGTCATTCAAAATTGTTTTATTACTATGAATTTTAGCAGAACAGCATATTTAGTTTTGCCTTCTGTTCCTGGCTGATTTGGTTTCTGGTCCGTGGTCACCTGACTACTCTCAGTTATGGGTTCCATCCCATTGAGGGGGCCTTAAATCCAATCTAATATTGCTTACTCCACCCACAAACTTTGTACCAATATTCCCCTAGCATATCCTGAAAGCATGTCATCATTTTTGATCAAAGGCTTTGTGACTGGCTTGGTGTTCACTTTTCTTCTTTGGTAGCATGCGGATCCTTTCCAGTGCCATAAATAACAACCTATAGCTCAACTTCTCCATTTTCAATGAGTTGCATTGGTGTTGGCTTCAGCAGCGGGCCTTATTACCAGTCTGTGAAGTGCAGCTAACAGCCTACAATGACCAATACTGTCAAAAAATTTAATATTAGAATGATATGCTTACATTCAACAAAATATAATAATTCAGATTTTATAGCTATTGTCTAAAATCTGTAAACCTTTAAGATGGACAAGTACAACTTAATACTCTTAAACATCTTGAATAATAAAACCTGGATGGCCTTCCCTTTAATAAATAAAGTATTTTGGTAGTTTTCTAACATACAGTAAATTTTCCCAGCATTTCTTAGTAAATTAGCTCCTAAAATTTTAATATTACAGTATGATAATGAATACATTTTGACTTTTCATTGTAATATGACAAAATTATAAAGATTCTATGTCCTGTAATACTAAGAAACAAATGTGTACATTCTGATATCCGATTGATTCCTAGGAATTTCTCTATAGAGAATTATGTCATCTATTAACAGAAAGTCACATTATTTTCAAAGGCAGCTTCTCATCACATATATGTGTATGTACAACAGATGAATATCCATCTATGTATGGTGATTTGGATGTGGCATTTCCCTTAATCTTCCATTTTTAAGAAGTAGAATCTGCAGTGTAGGAATGTGGGAGTGTGAGGCCATTAAGACATGGAGTCTGGTGGAGAGTATTTGGGGTTTCCCACCACTGTTTTAGAGGAAATTGAGGTCATTTTCATGAACTCTGTGTTAGTTATGCTGACAATAACATAAGAACAAAGGCTGCCCCACTTCGTTGTTCTCCATGTTCCTATCTACAGATCGATTTCTTTCCCTTATGTGTGCAAGAACAATTGTTATAACTGAAAAAGGAAAAAAAAAACTCTGTACATCTCATGCTTACATGTATAATATTTGCAGCTAATTGATCCTATGAGTGTCATAGTGCATCTCTTGTTTACATGGATAATACATTAGTTCTTAACTAGGAAAAGAAAAACTGTTTATGAATATATTGTTTAATAAATATGTAAAAATAAATCTGATTGTTTTTAACCCTATCTCCTAAATTTATATGGTCTAAGTTCCATTATTTGCATGAATATTTCTTCTCTATTTAATTTTTATCAACAATAGAAAAGAAATTATAGATATACAATCCGTCAAAACACATTCATGAAAGAATAGAATGTATGTCAAACTAAAATAATGGAATTACTAGTTATAGTATTTATTTACCAATATTTGCATTCCAAATTCCAAAAATAAATTTTATTATCTAGAAAATTAGTGGAGACCCAGATAAAGATGGAAACGTTTTATTAATTGATATTTTGATGGGAATTAAAAGCACAAAATAATATGTACTTAGAAATTTCAAGAAACAGGGAAAAACAGTTATGAGTCATCCAATTACCAGAAACAGATATTTCAGTGACATACTGTGCAGATTGCAGTCATTTGTATATAAATTTGTAATAATTAATGATGGTGATAAATGCTAAGAACGTTACCAATAGGTGACATCAGTATAGTGCAAACCCCATAGATTGTACTTATATCAGTTGCTGGTTTAATCTTAAAAGATGTTTGTGGCTGGGTGGGGATGCAACAAGCATTTAATCCCAGTATTTGGGAGCCAGAGGCAGGGAGATCTCAGGGAGTTTGAGGCCATTGTGGCCTACAAAGTGAATTTCAATATAGGCTCCTAAGTTACACAGAGAAACACAGTCTAGAAAAAGCAAAAAACAAAATCATTGCTGTGATATTCATAGTCTGGTTTAGACTGAGTGAATCATCATTGTGCAATTGCTACTTATCTGTGCCATTAATCTATATGTGTTACATCCTATCTGATTGGTTTTATTTCAAACAGACACTTCTGCTAAGATTTATGATACAGGGTAGACTCCTTAGTGATTGGACAGTGATAGATAAAGTACAACTACTCAGTTACTACAAGGGATGAACATAGAATAAAAGGAAATGTGTGTTGCCCCTCACATACCACACAGACCAGTGGATTCCAGTAAATGTGGTAATAAGTGACAGAATCCCTTGCATCCTCGTTAAACTTACCAGCTTCAAGTGGTTATTTCTTTGCTTCAACTCTGAGAGACTTGGGGATCACAATTTATATTCCGTCTTTGCTCAGACATGTACAGTTCCTTTATCCAGGGTTGTTCATAGAAAATGCATTGCTATTTTGACTGAAGCTGGTGTTGTACACTTCAGGACTTGTTCTTGTATGTGTCAGGTATGAGGTTAACTACTGTTACAGAAAAAAATCAAATGGCAGTATAATTTCAGATAGGTCTTAACACAGCTTTGCTCACATTTAACTTGGTAAAACTATATCTAAATTTTATGTCTTTATATGGTTGATATTTTCTAGGAGTATTTCATTTCCATGTGTTAATCACCAATGTTTTCTGCATCTGTCTTTATATTCACATTCCCTTTGCATCTCTCTGCTTTCAACTTTATTGGAATAATTTAATATCAATATTACAAGTTTAATTCATTTAACTGCATAAATAAATTCTATCTTCTCTAACAGTTCAGTATATTTGGTTTATACAGCTTCTTTTTGTATTTCAGCTTAGGCTCCAAAGTGATTTTTGAAGATTTCTTATTAGCTGCTCTTGCTATGGTGTTTTCTGCTCCAGTTGTTCAGAGCCACTGGCTTTTTGTCCTACTGAAATGTCCAAAACATTGCATAGTTTTTGCAAAATGAAATATTCAGGATGATGCTTTTGATATAATTATGTAAGGTTGTTACACCTTTGCTTTCTTCTGGAATGCTTTCTGGTAATCAGTCCACAGATTTTGACATTCTAGATCTCATCACCTTCTTGGTGAATTATTTTATATCTATTTTTGTTACTACACATGTCAATCAATTTAACACACCATTGTATGTGTTCTTGGGTGCTCTCTCTCTCTCTCTCTCTCTCTCTCTCTCTCTCTCTCTCTCTCTCTCTCTCTCTCGTTTCTCTCCTGTTCTACTGCGAGTGGTTGTCTTGTTGTAAGCCAAGGCTGTGCTCTTACCTGTGGGCCACCTGCCTCTTCATCTTAATGGTTGAGCTTACAGCAGTCATCGCCATTGTCTATCTGGCTGTTTCTCCCTTAGTGACTTCTAAATGCTGGAATTCCATAGGTGTCTGAACAGTAATTTCACACACCTCAACTTAGCAACTTCTGTTTTCTATTACTACATTCACTTTACTGGTGACAGTAGGCATAGCCAGCTGTTTAGATATCTTCTATTCTTGTGTTCTTTGTAAGGAAACAATGTAATTAATGATATAAAAAGTACTTGGTAATAGACAAAAGCAGAAAGAAACACAGGAAGTAACTTCTTTCATGTGATCATGGCCCTGACTCAATTCCTGTGATCCCACCAGGGAATGATCAGAGAAAGTAAATTAGAAAGCTACTTCTACTTGAGTGACAGATGGTTGCCAAATGGTATTCCATCTTGGTTGCCTGAAAAGAAATTTGATTAATGCAGAGTTTCCAGTAACCCAAGAACAACAAATGAGCAGGCATGAAAATTATGAAAGTCATTCATGTAAGAGCTCCTATACAGAATCAAAATACCAGTGAAATCTGGGACCTTTCACATTGTCCCAAAAATGTATGTTTCCATATGAATTTTTTTATACCTCCCCCACAGTTTGTGTAAATTAACAGAAGAGTTTTAGTGTGGAATTGTGTTGTTCTTAACCTTTTCTTCCCATCTCATAATTGTTCAAGTTTTCTATAATGTAATGCCACAACCTCACACACAGTTATCTAGATCTCTAAGTTATGAAAAAATCTTTTCATTGTATTTCATCATCATGCACCTGAGGAGATCTGCTGCTCACTCTTGAAAGCTTTCAGTCACAGGATGTTGTGATTTGAAGAGGGAAAAAAGATAGATATATGGTTTTCTCTTAATCTGTGAAGTTTGATTTTCACTTCCTGTATCTGACATTATACCACACAAAAAGAAAATTGTGAAATATTTGAAGTGCGTCATAAAATTTTAGGTGAATTTTGCGATGTAGGTGGCAGGTAATTGTCATCTTCTCAGAGAATATAGTTGTCAAAACATCGTGAAATAAAGATTTCCAACAAGAAAATATGTTTACTTCAGTTTCTGTATTGATAATGATGATAAATTACCTGCATATATATTTGAGTATCTCTATTGTAACATTTTCTTGGCTTACCTCTTTCAAAGACATCACACTGAGAATTATAAGAGAGGAATTCTCCAGTCCATGCCTGTAGCCTTTATTGTTTCAGAATGATAAGCACTTCATATTCAATGTATTGAACTGTCACATACCAGAAGTTACTCTTCAAACTTTAGAGTGCTTCAGTGCCCTTTTATAGTTCTGCTTATATATGAATGAAAATATTCAGCTACCCAGAGGTTTTCTAATTCATTGTCTGTCTCTCATCGCTAAAATGCCTCAGTTTGCCAAGCCTTTTATTCAGTGAATCAATTATTATCTAATCAAATAAGAGGCTACTTACACATGTGGGAGTGAGAAAGATCTGTGTATAGCAAAAATGTAACCAATAAGAAATTCCATTTACCATTTAGATGTGTATCAAGTAGGGTCATATAACATATTCATTCTTTAAAATGTAATTTTATTCAGAGAGAACATAAAGCCACATGGCTGCTCTTCTCAATTGTGATTTTTACATCTTTTTGGAAGTAGGACAGATCACTGAGATTTCACTTCCCTAAGACTCTTCCTCAGGTTTTTCAAAGTATCCTATTTATATTTAATGATCTGGTATTCTGCCTTCCCTGCCTTTTGCAAGGTTGTGATACTTTTACTTTTATATTACTAAAAATACTGTTCAACTTAACATTATAATGTCTCTGGAGCTGCACATATAAGCAGAACTAATGACTCCTTGCCCTTCATTCTCTCTGTCTGGAATGCAAAGTAAAGCTCTTTCCTTTCAAGGGATGCTGCCATGGGGTCTCTACACATCTTTTCTGCTTGGTAGATCTCAGCAGGATGATAAAATATATGTTCCTTTCTGAAAAGCAAATGTTTCTTAAGGTTTTTAGTATAAAGGATAAAAGTGAAAGGTGTTTCTATTCTTCATGGATGGTGCAAGTGTTTTTTTTTTTTTTTTTAATAAGAGATAATACCGGGCTAACGAGATGGCTCAGTGGTTAAGAGCACTTCACTACTCTTCAGAGGTCCTGAGTTCAATTCCCCAAAACCACATGGAGGCTCACAACCATCTGTAATGGGATCAGATTCCTTCTTCTGGTATGCATGAACAAATACCTCCAACATAAAAATAAGGGATAAAAACATAAAAAAATATAAAAATGACACCATTATACAAGAATAAAATCCTCCTACAAATTTAATTTTAATAAAGAAATATATTGAATGACCAGTTGTTTTTGGTAACACTTCTACTTGTGACACTAGCAGTAAGCACAAGAGTCACCTTGACCTGCTTAAGTTTACAAGGGCAAAGGTCAGAGTGAAGCTGTCAGGAACAATATTGGTTTCACCCAAGTAATCTCAATTTATATTATGAAGGAAATCACATGGGTGTTATCTTTATGGAAAAGTTATTATATAAATATTTTATTATCTCATCTTCATTATTAAAGGGATGCAACATTATGAAAAATTATCCTTTCAAGTTACTTATCTAAATTATAATAGCTCTTCTTTAAGTACTGTTTCCTTCTGACACACAAAGGTACACACAATAGGTAAGGGTTTTTATTATGTGAATTATTCTCAAGGGATAAGAGGGGAAGATTTCTAAAGATACCTTTATGTGGACTAATATGTGCTACAGGCTTTGGAATTTTTAAATTCTCTGGGAAAAACTTTTACTGAGAGATGTTTTCCTGTCTACTTGATTGGCAGCCTCAACTATATCAACTGACAAGAGAGGAACTTTGTAACTTTTTGTTCTTTATCAAACAGTTTCCACCAAGTTAATGATCTTAAATGCCAGAGTGAAGTTCAAAAAGTCAAGTGTCAGAGATGCTTTGGCAAGAGAGTAGATTGAGTTGAGAATGACATCACTCCCTTTACACATGAATGAAAGATTGAGTGGAGAATGACATCACCCTTTACACATGAATGAAAGCACTGGTAGAAAGCATTAGTGGCCACATGTGGTACACAGAGCATGCTGCTATAAAAGTCTAAGACTTACAAGTGCAGAAGAGAATGGCATCATGGAGATGACCTAGAAAATGTCAAAAGATCAGGTATCCTGTTTTCCTCTTTATCTAGTCCACATTTTGTATCTTAAGGCTTTTGTCCGTGATTATCTGTCATTCTTTTGGTATTATCCATATCCCCATGATTCAATTCTATGTTTTAGGACACAATTCTATGTCTTGACTTCAGTATGTGTCTATTGTTTTGAAAAATTAATCAGAAGGCTGAAATTTTGTTTTCCAGCTTTTATGATTTGCCTATAATGAGAGTGGAGTCACAGTTCTCTTGTTTGTGTGTGTGCAGTAAGATTCAACATATCTCAGGCTCAGCCCAATTTCACTATGTGACTGAGGATAGCCTTGAATTTCTGGTCCTCAGGTGTTTATTTCCTTTGTATTGGGGATACAGGAATGTGATTATCATAACTCCTTTTCTGTGGCCTCTGATTGCTGATACATAACAACATGACTAGTATAGTTTATAAACTTATATTTTCTTTTAATAAATTTTTAGTTCTCAGTTTTAGTCATTCTCTATGAAACTATATAAACCAAATGAAAGCATTGTGACACTAAAAATGAAAATGTGGAAGAATTCTAGAAGAAATCTGTGTATGTCTAATTTATGAAACATGTAGACAAATTACAAGTTGAAAAAGTCATGGTCAGTGAAAAGAAAGACAAAGTAGAAACTGTCATGAAAATAAACTTCACATATTTGGTGTTTCATTTCTTTCTAGATTATTTTGCATTTCATTTGTTTGTATGTTTCAAATAGTTAAATAAGTAGCCAGAGAAGTAACTATTGTAAGATTATGATTAGAGTTGCTTCTAAAATGAGAAGAACAGACATGTATGTATGTATACGTAGATAGAAATGAGATTACTTGATGTAATATTTCCCTGACAGGAAAAGAGATATTAAAAACAGACACTGTGCCCTCTCATTAATTATCAGACTATTAAAAACTGTGCCTAAAGAATTAAATTAAAATGAGGAAGGGAAAGTCTGAAGCCTGAGACACCCAGAACTTGCCTCACAAAGAAAATTTTTACAAAATTCGGACAACATTTGAATATGTGCACCATTTAAAATTGTCATTACTTTTTCTGTAAAACTGAAATGGTTGCTACAGGAATTCAGAAAAAAATTGGCTCCTCAGATTAGCAAAACTATATAAACACATTTCACGTCACTTAGTTTTAATGTTTGTTCATTATTTACTTATTTATTCATTCATTCAGTTATTTATAGTCAGGCATTTTTATCTGAGACTATTTTTCCACTTACCCTGCATTGGGAATATTGTCCTGGGCCAACATGCCTGGCTTTTAAAGGTGCTTACTCAGTCCACACTTTTTCCAATAATGAGTTTTTCATCTAAGAGTATACTGTAACATTTTGATAATATGTTAAACACAATTTCCAATGTGACACTCCTATGTAATGTATTCTTTAAGGGCTAATTAGGCTATGAGACCCCACCCCATGAATGGTGTTAAATCCCCTTTATGAAAAGTATTACAAACAGAACACCGTTTTTATTGGGAACAATGTAACATAGCTATTTCTCTGGTTTTGACATTACCATCTCTATCATGAGTTTCACCAAAGACCTGGGCCTGAAGTCATGGCAATGAAATTATCAGAAAAACACAGCTTATAGCTAGTTCTCAGTCATAGAGAATAAGGACACTTACATTCTCATCCTGAAGTCATGGGGATTTTTACACAGTTCCCTTCTGTGCCAGCTGCATGAAGGTTTCAGGTGTTATCGCCCATCAGAAGTCAAAGGTTAAGGGAGAGTTCACATGAGGCAGACAGGCTTGCAGATGCCATATGCCCCAGTGAGGAACCTGGATAAACTTACTAGCTCACTTATCTGGACTTGGATAGACTCCTTATTTGGGTCTGTCACTATTTAGCATGAACACTCAGAAAATGTCATGCAACAAAGTTATTATCCAAATATTATAGCAATGATTAAAGTATATTTTGAATTTTTTGAATTTAATAAAAATTAAACTCCTTCTGACTCCCACTAGCCTCCAAGTCCTTTATTTTGTCAAACGAATTCACAGAAACCCATATAGCATAACACAGAAGGTAGAGTTGTTATAGATGAGATAATGTATTCCCTGAGGAATGGTATTGGGTAATGACTAAAAGATGAACACAAAGGAACATGCACAGGACTACTTTTTATAGGTAGGTAGGTAGGATATATACTATTTTCTTTACCTTTTTTTTTTTTTTTTTTTTTTTTTTTTGGTCTTTCAAGACAGAGTTTCTCTGTGTAGATTTGGAGTCTATCCTGTCACTCACTCTGGAGACCAGGATGGCCTTGAAGTCACTGAGATCTGTCTGCCTCTGCCTCCTGAGTCCTGGGATTAAAGGCGTGTACCACCAACACCCGGCTCTATAGTATTTTCAAAGGCTCTCAAATATATGTGTTCCCTTCTGAATCCCAACCTGCACAGTTGTAGTTCTGTGTAGATTGACTCTCTGGGAAAATGACAAGTACATGTCTACCCATGTTTCCAAATATCTAAATAAAGAGAAAGTACTTAATATTATTTGATTGTTACTTTTTTCCTCATTTTCTATAAATGAGAAACAAGCTCACTGAATAAGAACTGAGAAAGGTGTTCATTTTATACCGTTACATTTATTTCCTTATTCCTAAGTAGAAATATTATATTGTAATGCAATTTTTGGAGAAATATAAGAATCACCTACCTGATACATGATTTAATCCATATACGCACTAATAAAGATTAACTATTAGTGGATTTATGTTGGAATTAATGGTTCAAAAACCTTAACAAATTCATTCAAAGATGTGGATTAAAAAGAAAGATAACTGATATCCCATTAATTTGAGCCAAAAAAAATCATGTAAAAGAGTAGACTAAAGAGAAATAAAGAGAAAAAAAAAACCAGACTTTTCCAGAAGAAATGACCTTTCCCTTACTGGATGTCAATAAAGCCTGTGTCACCTACAACCCTCCTTTGTTTCATATCACGTTTTTAATCTTAGGGGTAATTGTGAGGCTTTCTCATTACACTCAGACAGCATTTTCAATTCCTTAGTTTTATTTTAAACTTTTGTTCTTCTCTTGTACATTCCATCAGTGACACAGTTTTAACTCCTCCACTTCTCTCAGTCCTTCCCTCATCCCCCCCTCTGCTCCAGATCCAATCCTCTTCTGTTTCCATAAAAAAAAAAAAAAAAAAACAGAGCAGTTTGGAGAAAATTCACAAAACATGACCTAACAAGATAAAATAAAACTAGGCACAAACCAACGCATCATGACAGGATGAAGCAACCCAGTAGGAGGAAAAGGGTCCAAAGTGCAGGTAAGAAAGGGAAACACCTCTACTACCACTGTTGGAAGTGCCATAAGAACACCAAACTCTAAAACCATAGGTATATACAGAGGACTTAGTTCATACCCATACAGGGTCTGTGTTTATTGCTTCCATCTCTCTGAGAACCTATGAGCCTTGCTTAGTTGTTTGCTTTTAAAATTTTAAGAAGATGTAATACTTTAAATTTTCTTAAAATTAGTGTTATCAGGGACTCAGAGGAATATGAGGGAGTTGTACATCCTCAGTAATCTTCAACCTGATATCTACTAACCAGGTATCTGACACTGAATCCCATTTAAAGAACATTCATGTAGATAATCTTCCATTCATTTATTCTTCACAATTTTATGTGTTTTTTAATTGAAGGCCATGGGTCCTGTAATGCTGAAATGTGTAGATACCCAAATTTAAAACTACTAGACAATTATCAATTTTTATTTCATGGAAATTTAGATACAGGAAATTTTTCTTGAATGTCAGCCTAACTAAAAAGAAATACTTATATGGAAATATGACGCGGTGAATGTTTTTAAATACACACTTAAAAATAAATCAAGATTTGTCTGTTGATATGGTGTTTCTTTTAATGGAAAAGCAATGATATACAGATTTTAAACAATAAGCATTTTGTTTCTGAGAGTCTGTGAATATGTTGTTATTTATGTGGTTATTCATATATGCATTAATGCTCACACCTGTGTGAGCCAATGTAGGATGTTAGATGTCCTTCTCTATCATCTCTGTCTAATTCCCATGGGACGGGCTCTCTCCCTGAACCTGGAGCTGGTCAGGAAGGCAGAATACATCAGAGACCCTGAAGTCTGTCTCCTTGATAGAGTTGGTGTAATAGGCAACTTAGATGAATGTAGCTTACGTAGCTTATATGAATGCTGAGATCCAAAGTCATGCCCTATACCTGCACAGTAAATATAATTATGCACTAACCCCTCTCCATTCCTTAAACACATTTCTAACTCTAAGATATTTTCAAAAATGAACTTATATATTTGGATGTTTACCAATTTTAAAGCTTGCAAAAAGGCAGATTCTCACTATGATTCAGCCTAGCAGTTTTTTTTTTTTTTTTTTTTTTTTTTTTTTTTTTTTTTTTTTTTTTATGTGGCATCAGGTAACCTCACCAAACCTGTAATTTCATTTCTGGTTCACTGGTAATGAAGCACAAATAGTGATTTTATTAGCATATATTCATCCCTCTGCACCTGTTCTAGTGATGATAAACAAGTGATTAATGTGAAGGAGTCATCTTAAACACATTTCTAATTCTAAAGTGAGACTAAAGTGAACTCAGAAATTAAAACGTTTCATGAATTCAAGGTTGGTAAAAGTAGATACTCATTATGTCCAGGCCCGGTATTGATTTTCTTTGGTATAAGGCGACCTAACTACACCTTTAATTTCTTTTCTAGTTTGCTGATAATGAAGAACAAATAGTGATTTTATTAACGCATATACATCAGCCTACACCTGTTCTAGTGATTACAAAGAGGTGATTAATGAGATGGAGTCTGCTCATTTTATGAGAGAATGTCATTCTCACTCTCTCTGACACTTCATTGTGCCAGTCATTTTCAAACATAAGGTCACAGCTGTTCCATGACATTTTTACACAATGGAAAAATCAGACTGTTCCATAGAGAAATAAAAAGGGAAATTTAATAACCTGACATTTGAATGAAGAAATAAGCCATTTCAAATACAAGCAATTGTACATGGATCTTAGGTGATGTTTGAGAAATGGAACAGGTTGTTTTCCTGGGCCATGTCTAATATACTGACCTAACTAAGACATCATTGTTAGCCAGTTTTTCATCCAGTGTGCAACATGAATAAGCCTATGATATCTCTGTGGCACCTTAAAACCACAGATCTCTCTTTGACTTTAAAACGTGTACAATCACTGCTCTGTTACAACTTGACAGCACTTTACTAGTTGTTTATATTTATTTTAATATGTAATTGACATAAGAAGGTACTTCTACAAAATTACAGATTTTATTGAACAGGTGATATTTAGGAATATATATGTATTATTTTGTACAAAAGGAGGGTATTAATTTGAAGGAAAGCAGGCAGGATATAAGGGCCTTTTAAAAAATATTAATTAATTTATTTATTTACTTATTTTACACTCTACCTCAGTTTCCCCTCCTCCTATCCTCCAAGTTCTTGCTCCCCCAACCTTCATGACCTCTTCTCTCCCTCTGCGCCATCCATGCCTTGTCAGTTTCTATTCAGAAAAGGACAGGCTTCCCATGGATGTCATGAAAACATGGCATATCAAGTAGTAGTAAGACAAAGCACCTTGCCTTCTGTTAATGCTGAATAAAGCCACAAAGTAAGAGGAATTGGGTCTTAAAAGCCAGCAAAGGGACATCAACAGCCACTGATCCCACAGATAGAAGTCTCATAAGATCACAAAGCTACACAACTGTCATATATATGCAGAGGTAAGTCCTATGCAGGATCCCTGGTTGTCTGTTCAGTATCTGTGAGCTCCTAGGAGCCCAGGTTATTTGCTTCTGTGGGTTTTCTTGTGATGTCCATTACTTTTCTGACTCCTAAAATCCTTTCTCCCTCTCTTCAACAGGATTCCCTAAACTTGGCCTAAAATAGATAGTTAGGATATGACATAAGCGGATTGTTGTATCTTCTTATATTTTACCTTTATGATTGTTAATTTTAGATACTTTACACTGTTAAGTTTTAATCCTTTTTTAGACTAAAAGGGGAATTGTAGGGGAAGCTGTAGCCACGCCTACTTAGGGGCTAGCTACAGGTGTGCCTAACTATGCTTGCTTGCGAGGGCATGGTCAGGGTGAAGTAGAGCGATACTACATTTTCGCTTTCGGTTTCTCTTTTGGGCTTGCGTACAGACTGCTGCCACGCCGGCTGGCTAGGTCGCTCTGTAAGGCTTTTCCCTATTAAATACCCTTATATTTCTACCTGACTCCGTATTGGTAATCTCCCACTATACTAAATATTAAATGCTTGGCTCAAAATGCATAGATGAACTTTTATCTATTAACATAATAACAGCAAAGGATTAAGATTAATAATACATATCATGATTATCATAATAGATAATGAATAAAATTGATAAATAAAAAGAATAATCTATAAAAATCCACTTTACCAGTTTTTATAATTTATTTATTCTTTTAAATTTTATTTTAGATTACAACCACAGTTCGCCCTCAAACCCCTCCACCCACCCTCTTGCCTCCGGGTTCCCCAGTTCACCGCCAGTGCACTCTTCCTCATGGTTAAGTGCTTCAATGAGGAATAAACAAATTCTGACAAAACAGGTTGAGATAGTTTGTATTTATCTAGCTAAGGCTAATCTAAATATGTATTTTTCTTTTTTTACTTAAAAGGATGGCATTCACAGACATGCGAGATTTATCATAAATGCATGGTGTTGCAATAAATTCAGGAAGAAAATTAAATGCTTTTTGGCAGAATCATAAGGGATGCTTTGTTACTAAAATGACAATATGAATGTCACTGCTTCCATACAAATTAGTTCAGCTGTATTCATTTTTCCAAAAAAAGTTTCTAATCAAATTGTGGAAGCATGCTTTCATTTGGCAATTCTTTAGTAGACATTGGTTAGTTATGAATTCATTAGAATGTCTCAATTTATGGTTTGATGGCTTATATGTCAATGTCAATATCTGATAAAGTTTTGGAAATAAAAATCCTATGTTAGTGAGAATTTCTGTTAATTGACATACAGTTCTTTTACAGATAAGCATTAACTACTCAAATGATTTCATATATCTTTTGTATATGGGTTTTAGAAAATGTTGGTTTTCTTTATGTTTTGTATAATGGGTATTTGGCTATTCAATGTTTTGTAGTGTTTACTATTTCCCTGTTGATCTAGCAAGTCAATCTTTTTGGTGAAGTTTAATGTTTGGCAATTTCTGTTCTTTAACATGGTTTATACTGAAGGGACCAGCTGCCACTTTCGGCAGCCATGACAGTAACACGTGCTCACCATGACCTTGCCTTGGTCACTAAGAGGTCAGATGCCTGCCTCATGGCAAGGAACCAACCAGAAATTAGCTGGTGATGCTATGCTTTATGGCTCTGGGTGTGCTTTACAGACAAGTGCACAGCAATGATGTGCAGAGCATAGCAACCACCCTGGGAGGGCCTATGGGCCATAACAACCAATTGGCCAATCAACACAGGGCAAGCCCTCCAAGCCTGGAGGCACACCAGTCCTGAGCCTGTGCATACCCCTAGACACTCCCCTTATGCTGCCCTACAAGATCTCTCTGCAGCCGGTTCTAGCTGTCTTTGCTAGCCATCCGCCATGGCGGGTGGGTGAAAGACCTGAGTTAACATGGGGTTAGCTCATTAAACAACAATAAAGCCTCATGCAGTTTGCAGCAAGTTTTGGAATCCACCTGGTGATTGGAGTGACCAAGGTCCTAGCCTGGGACCCCGGAGGCCTGAGTTTTCCGAGGGTCTAACAATACTAAGTCTCTACAAGTATAATTTTGTTTTATTTTTGACAACTAAAATTAAGAACTCTGAATATCTACCTATTTGCATGCAAAATTTGATTTAATATAGTTTTAATAGAAAGGAGAGTGATTTTTATTTCATTTTTTAAGAGTAGATGTTCATTAAGGTGCCAAATAATATATCATTTACATTACTGTAACAGTTTAAAGACATTTAAATTGAATATCCTTAACTAAAGTTCAGCTCTCGAGAACTATAAAGTGGTGTCATTAGCTAGTAACTGGATTACTTTTTCTCTGAAGATTAGGTAATGAGCTTTGATTAAAAAAGAAAAATGATTCAATCCTAAAAGCCCAAAAGATAAAAAATGACTCCTTCAAATCAATGTACATATGATTTCGGTGGATTCTGGTAATGTTTTTAAAGTATACTGTGGTGATCTGAATAAGAAAGGACTTTTAGTCTCACATATTTGCCTGATTAGTCACCAGGGAGTAGGATAAGTAGGATTAGCCAATGTGGCTCTATGGAAGAAATGTGTCAGTGGGGTTGGGCTTTGAGGTTTTATAAAACCCACACCTGGGCCCAGCATTTCCCTGTTTCTCTCTAGGCCTAATGTTCAGGATGCAGCTCTTTGTTACTTCTCCAGCCACCAGCCTGCCTGTTGCTATGCTTCCTCCCCATGCTCCCTGCCATGATTTTTGTAATGTCTCACTACAGCAACAGATAAATATCTAAGATATATACTATTTCCATATACAGACATGCTGAAGTTAATGTTGCTTATGAATAAACTTGAAAACAGTTAAAAGTGTACAAACTGTGGCTATTATCAAAATTAAAATAAATCCCAGTGTTTTTTTTTTTTTTTTTTTTTTTTTTTTTTTTTTTTTTTTTTTTGGAGGGTGACAAAATTTTTAAAATCTTAACAGAGAAGTATGATTGGTTTAAGATGAAAACAGATAAGATGAAAACCAAAGAGAAAAAAATTATAGAGTATCCTATCATGTACCAAGTAGTCTTAGGCTTGTCCTTCAGTGTGATTAAGTAAACTTTTCAATTCACAAACTTCTTTCTCTCTTTAAAGGATGGTTTGTTCTGACCAGAATGAATTTACATGGATTCTTTTGAAGTGTTTGATATTTTATATTTTATAACTGAATTATGAATTTTGGTAGGCAAAGATATGAACAATTGCACAATATTAATTCATATTCAATGTTGAAATGTGATTATTTAATGCTTTCCTTTTGACCTCATTCTTGTCTTATTGATGTAAGTGTGTTTTCTTCCTGAGAATGGTATTTCCATACTTTTTGAAAGGATATATTTGCCTGCATTCGTCTGAAGTCACTATTACTCTTTTTGTACTTTCTTTTGATCTGAGTTCATGTCAGGTAATATTGGTTTTGATGTCATTACTTATTAAGATGTTTCCATTATATTATTACTTTCTTATGCTGTTTATTGTCGTGGTTTATTTAATTAAATTGCCTCTCGGAATTGCTATATATGTATATATTGAACTTCTACATTTACTTAAAAATTAAATTTTATTCATCATATCAGAAAAATTAAGAACTATATGTTTACTTTGATCCTTAATCATTTGGCTGTTATCTTTGAAACTGTTAATTATCTTGCTGATGATTCAGTTCTGTTTGTTGTAACTCTTCTAGAGTCATGTTATAGTTTTTTTTGAAAATTCTTTTGCATCTCCTTTAATCATTACATAGACTAATATAACATTGAGTTGCAGGTTGTAGTATTAGAATCTTTTTTGTTGTCTTTGAAGTGCTTTTATATACCTCACTTACTCTTTGTTTAGTTCCAAGATCAAAAAAGAGAGAGTTCAACATTTGCTTTGAGTTGCTGTAGCCTGGAATTTTTATTTCAAAATCCATCATTTTAATATTTGTTTATTTTTGAGAGGTTTACCTTTGGTTTATTGAAATATTTATATTCATTGACCAAGGTATCATTTATTAATTTGTTCATATATCTGTGCCAGGCTATATTTTGACATTGTTTTCAAGTTAATATGTTCATTTATTCTTCCAGTACAGGATTTCTCAAAATGATTCCCAGTCCTATTAAAGCATAAGTGGTTTTTTCTTGTTACCAGAAAGACTGTATCCAATCTCCATGTTATCTTATGCAGAAACTGTTGATAAATCCTCAAAATTTTCTCAAAAGGGCTTTCTAGTGAATTATCTGGCTTCTTATGCTGATTATGTTAGATGGCACTTTCTTTATTACCTAGCTGCTTTTCAAATTTTATGGTAATATTACAAATGTACAATGAGGTAAAATGATTAGTATATATTTGATAGAAAAATAGTCACTATAAAGCAAATGAAATATATTATACAAGTAAACTTTCTCCTGTCTAGATTTTTGATCTGATAATTAAGACTGACAATAATGCTATGTAAAATAATATTATATTATGATATAAGAATCATTTTACTTGAAATAATTCTGTTCACTTATTAACTTGTCCATATATTATGCATTATTCTATGTAATTAATTCTTATGTGTTTCACTTTGCTAGCCTTTGTCACAAGATATAAGAATTTATATATGTAGCCCAAACACCCCTTTTGGAGCATCAGAAACAAATCTTTATGATTTAACAAAGAACTAAACACAGAAATGCAGGTTTGTACATTTAAGACCAAAGGAATGAGAATAAACTTACTACTGGAGAGCCACAGAGCACATTCATATTATTCCTGTTTGAGAAGGAATCATGGTGCTGTAATTCAAACAGCAAATGTATGTCAAGTTTCTTTTAAATTTTTCAGGTGTATAAACAAGATAATTTTTAATATATTATGAATCATATATGAATTGGATTACACATTTTAATTGTAAGATCCTCATTTATCCAATATAGAAATCCCTACTATAGTTACTTTAAAGACAACAGAGACCTTCAAGAACAGAAACACAGGAGACTGTTGTTAGAGCAGATTATAGCCTGGTCAGGGCTCAAGGGAGACAAAAAGTGAGTTTTTAAGAACACTATGTAGTAAAATATGAAGCTTTTATTGCCATAACAGTTGAAATCTCTTTTGAAATGAAGCTGTCATAGAAGAGTTTATGAAGCTTTAATCTATTGTACTGGGTGCACTATTCTTTCAAATTCTCACAAAATTATAAATTTACAATAGAGGTCATGGGTTTTGAGACCACTTAGAAATTTTGGTTCATTTTCATGCAGTGTTTAAATGGTAGATTTAAAAGAAATTTGGGAATTTTCTTTTTCTGGAATACTAGTATTGAGATGTGATATGTGAAATTTCATTGACCTGAAGTATTGCACAAGTTGAAAATGATGTATACATCTTATGAAATGATAGTAATTTTCACTGAACTTTGCTTAAGGGAGAAGTACAAATTGAAATTTGAAGATATACTAGAAAACATATAAAATTTATATCAAGCATCACATATTGATTCCATGCTGAATGATAATTTCAAAATGTCACTAAAACTAATTGTGTTTTTTTTTCCCTTAGACATTTCTTATAGCTCAAAGCAAACTTAAAATTATGTTTTCTTCTTTCAATTAAGTTTTTATTGGATTGTACTGAGCAAATATTTAGCCTGTGGTCACTTCTCTAAAGTCCTCTAACTTGATGATGCATGAAAGCAAATGAAGGTTTCAAATGACACAAAGAATACTATGATGCATTTGAATACTTAAAAACCACAGAGAGAAGGTTGACAAGGAAAGCATTATTTATGAATGACAGCAAAATTTTTAAGTCAAGAAATCAAGCAATGCATTATAATAGCACTTTTAATTGAAAGAAGGTAAACTGATGTCCAATTATTGATCAGTCTTAAGTCACTTAGTATGTTTTATTGATGTAGAGAGCTTTAAACAGTTTGCCTACTATGTTATATACATATGTGTGTTCTATTAGTGTTTAGGCAAATAAAACATAGTTAGATGTGGCTGAAAAATTTATACTGGTATTGTACAGTGTTGAAATCTGTTACAGGAAAAGTGAAATCTGTTCAAGAGAAATAATTGAATTTATGTGACTCAGTCTGTGTTTTCTATAGGTGATTTTCTATGTCTTGCAAATCTCAAAATAAATAATAAATTGCCTTGAGGTAAAAGATGTGACTCTGAATTCATGAGATTCATCATATTTCACTCATAACGAAATACATTATAATGTGGGACTTTGGACATTATTGATTAAAAACCCTTTCAAATTTTCCAGAAATATTCACAGGTCTTATGGAGAAATAACACATGCACTAATGATCACAGTCACTAAGAAGCTGAGTTTGAAATAAAAGATATAATGTAAACATTTAACAGTGAGCCTTTCTCTGAAGATAAGTTATTGAGATCAAATTCAATAACAGACCATAGCAGTTAAATTTTTTATTTGTAAGATCCTAGAAAGTAGTCTTAGGTGAACCCTCACTACAAACCTATGCTGCAGCTTCAGGCAGACATGATTCTTTCATTTAATCAGGACAAGGATGAATATTCATGTGTGGTGGTGGTTTTTAACCTTCCTAATGATACAATGCTTTAATAAAGTTCCTCATGGTTAGGTCACCACCAATAATAAAATTATTTCATTGCTGCTTCATAACTCTAATTTTGGCAATGTTATGAATTATAATGTAAATCTTTTTGGAGATAGAAGTTTGGCCAAGGGGCCATGACACACTGGTGGTGAGCGACTGATCTGATGTATTGCATTGTGTCTATTGGAAGGCCGATGTATCTGCTCATTCTATAAAGACCATGTCCGTGTATGAATCATGCAGAAATTCAGGCACTTTTCCAACAACTTCAAATAAAATGATAATCACAAGATTTTGAGTCCAAATGATGTCAGATAAAACTATGTGATTTTGGCAGGTGAATATTTAACCAAGAGGAACTACCCCAAAAGAAGAACAAAAGATGTAGACACTGCTAATGGAATTCAAGCCATGACCACTACAGGAGTATACTGTCCTGGAAAATTCACTAGTTAAAAATAATTTTAGCACAATAAATAAAAGACCCAGAGACAGTTATTGGGATTCAAGCTTCAAGATGAAGATCAGAAAACCATTGCTGCCAATCCACTAGCTCTTATCTCTTCCTCTGGCTGAAAGGGCTGATCCTGTCTCCACAAGCTCTCACCCAGCCTCACACCACTGACTTTCCTCAGCATAGCTGGAGAATCAGTCTCCACATGAGAGCCTTTGCCTTTCTTACCTCCTTAGTGCTGGGATTAAAAGTATGTGATGCCAAGTGCTGAAATCATCTTTGTGTGAGCTGTTTCTCTTTAGGACAGGATCAATTTTTTTTGTAGTTCAGTGTGACCTTGAACTAAAAGAGATCTGTCTACCTCTATCTTCCAAGTGGTGGGATTAAAGGTGTACCACTACAACCTGGCTTCTATAGCTAACTGGTATGAGTGCTTTGCTATTTTAATCTCCTTTGGCTTTAATAAATCATAAACAATGTGTCACCACATATAATTACTGTGAAATTAGGTCTACATGAAAGCAGCATTAAAAATAAATGATAGAATATAGTTTTACAGCTTTTCAATTAGTACAGGAAGAAAATATTGTTGGAAAAATTTAAGGAAGAATTTATTTTCTTAGTTGAAAAGGTAATTCATTAGAAGATATTTTTATTGAGGTTTTCATGTCACTCAGTGGAGAAAATGTTCTGATAATGAGGCAAATTGAGGGAGTCAGCTGATAGCCTATGGTGAAGACTCTTGAGTTCAATTGATTTCTCTTGTTATCACTGAGAAGAAAAAGTGAAGTGGCACAGAGTTTTTGTAGTCATAGCAACTATGACACTTTATTATATTAGGGGAGAAGTATCAAAACGTAATTTTAGAAATAAATGAGTGATTCTCTTTGTGAGCAAAACTCACTGTTTTCTCATAGAAAACACAAAGGTAGATATGCACACTGTGATATATAGAAATTAACTTACATAATTCTATATAAAAAGCTTGATAAATTGAGACCATAATATCTATGGCTTATATTTGCAATATTGTTAAAATGGTGCATTTCTTAATGTTAAAAGAGAGAAATACTACTATTTTATAATTTTCACAATGTATGAAATAAAATCTACCTAATATTTTGCATTTACTGTCCCTCATAACCAACCCTATTCTTGCTGCAGTATGTTCAAACAGTGCATTGTAAATGCAACATTCCTAGATTTGTTAACAGTAAATATTTTATTTGTTCATTTCTGCATCTTATTCTTGGACATTGCTTTTCTCTCTTTTTTTGAAGAAAACCCATATTACCTAAATACAAGGCAGTCATCCTATGACATTGGGAGAAAATTATTCACATATCATGTATTACTAGGAAAAGAGTGTTATATAAGCTGTGTAGTCAAACATGTAAGGATGTAAAACGCAGACATCGACTTATTATTTTAAGTTTTAAAAGTGGTTGACAATAATTGTGCGTATGTAATTGGATGGCAAAGGACATTTCATGCTGACACAGGATAGAAATAATCATTTTATATCAGATCAAGGCTCTACAAGTCAACAAGTTACTATTTTCTACTATTCATATCTTATATGCTTCACTGTATTGGATAATTATAGGTAAAAATTTTAGAACACAAGGTGTCTCAAAGAAAATCAGATCATGCTCTAAATATAGGACATTAAAAGGAAATATGTATCTAGAATGCAATCTACTGTATACCAGAGAAAGGTAACTCAATGTGATAAAACATTCCATAATAAACTTTAAAAAGTACTAATGGATTTGAATCACTAACAGACTTGTATATTATCTGTTAAAGACATTTGATAGTAACAGAAATGATATGGGAAAAGTCCAGTTTAGAAGAACAAAAACTTAAATGCTACAGGCATATTCTCAGCTTCTTCTCCAGTACCATGTCTTACTGTGTTCCACCATTCTTCCTACCATGATGACAATAGAATAAACCTCTGATCTGTACGCCAGCCCATCCATTATAAGAGCTGCAGTGGCCTTGGTGTCTCTTCACACACACACACAAAAAAAAAACAACATTAATTAAATAGAGTTTAGCATGAGGAACTATAGTATGTGATTTAGACACCAATCTGGTTATGTTTTAACAAATAATGTGACTACTTCCTGCCATTATCCAAAAAAATTTGTGTGAAACTGAAATGAAGAATTGTGGATTAAACCGGGCGTTGGTGGCGCACGCCTTTAATCCCAGCACTCAGGAGGTAGAGGCAGGTGGATCTCTGTGAGTTCGAGACCAGCCTGGTCTACAAGAGCTAGTTCCAGGACAGCCTCCAAAGCCACAGAGAAACCCTGTCTCAAAAAAAAAAAAAAAAAAAAAAAAGAATTGTGGATTAACAGAAATGGCAGAGGAGATTTCAAAAAACCTAGTGTAGAGTGTGTCTTGTGGTTATTAGGGGCCAGTCTTGTGTAACTCTATATTGTAAAGTAGCAAACCAAGCAAGGAAACAAAATTTAAAATTTGGGCAGAACAAGAGTTCTAGGAAAAAAATGATGAAAATTCCAATCATACATGGAATAAAGAGAATGGTGAGTCAGGATAAGACCCAACACAGTTAAACTTCCAACTTGTGAAAAAAATCACAGAAAAGCTATCAGTCCTTTATGGCGGTACATACCTTTCACGCCAGCTCTTAGCAGGCAGAAGCAGGCCTATATTTGAGTTTGAGGCCAGCCTGATCTAAAGAAGGAGTTACAAGACAGCCAAGCTTAAACAGTGAGGAAAACCATCCAAAACACAAAGCTGATGTGGATGTAATTTAACAATGGGGCCATATTCCAGCTCCCACAAGCAGCAGAACTCGGCAACATCATTTATGCGGTTCTGGCTTTAAGACAATATATAAGAAAGGCATTATGAAGTCTCCCTCATTGAGCTTCTGTGTCCAGGAACATATCAGAGGTATTCCTGCATTGAAGGCCTATATGGCCATTGAATGAAGCTGTGAAGGTGAAGCCTGGATTGCCGTGGAGATGTCAAAATGTTGGAGATATGAGAGTTGTTGGATACCAGATAAGGAAAGCTGTTAACAGGAAGTGTAACCAGCTTAAGAGAAAGAAGGATATTGCAGTCAATACAGCTGAAAGGAGTTAGAGATCTCAAGAGCACTATGACATCAGACACAGAGATGTGGAGATTAGATTTTGCCCAGATGGCTTTCTGTCTTATTTTCCTATATTCTGTTTCCTCCATTTTGAAATGGCCATGTATATATTGTGTCATTGAATGCTGAAGGTAAAGTATCTGCTTTTTCAGGTTTATTTTACAAGGTGTCATAATATAGGGATTGCCATTAGTACCAGACTTTGAATTGTGGAAATAGGTTGAGACTGTGATAGACTGTGGGGAATTTTGAATTTGGAGTAAATTCTTATTGGATTATGATATGGCTGCAAGTCTATGGGGGTCAGGGAGGCCTTTACATTTTTCATTATGTAATTACTGGCATTAGACATCACACTTGGGTTATGCTGTGATAGGGCTGGAATCCCCAGCTTTCCCACACCAGAAAAGCACTCTACTAACTAAGGTACATCTCCAACACCCTAATGGATGCTTTTGAAAGTGTGGGGAGGGGACCCTAGACAAGTTCTAGTCCAGGCACAGTGGAAGAGTGTGCAAATCAAGAATGACTAAAGGCTCTCTGCATATGTGACAGTTGTAGGCAGAGATTTCCTTTAATGCATTCGCTAACTCTTGGGAACCTATTCCTCATACTCAATTGCCTTCCCTAGGATTAAAATAGGGGAGGAAGTTCTTAGTCTTAATGTGAGTTGATATGGCATGCTTTGTTGAAACACATAAATGGCCTGACTGTTTCTGAACAGAAACAGTGGAGGAATGGACTGGAGAAAAGGAGTTAATAAAAACAAGTGGGCATTTTTTCAACTTGCATTGTGAATAGTTTTTTTTATCAACATTCATAATTTTTATTGTGCTCAAAGTAAAATTTATGTATTGAGAGTAAGAAAGGAGATACCTTGACAGATGGAGCCAGCATAGGTTTAGAGAGAGGTCTGACACTAGGGAAATGTTAAGGGATCCACAGGAATAACCCCAACTTTGAATCCAGGGATTAGTGGAGAGGCTACCTTTGATGCCCTTCCCCTACAGTGAGATTGATGACTACTTTGTTTATCATCCTATGGCCTTCATCGTGTAGCTGATCAAAGTAGAGGCAGAGAACTGCAGCTAAACACTGAACCATACTCCTGGAATCAAGCCATTGAGAAGGAGGAGGGAAGAGCAAAGGAGACAAGACCATACTGGAGAAACCCACAGAAACAGCTGTCCTGCCTAGTGAGAGCACAGAGACCCTAGTGATAAAGCTGGGGAACCAGCATTGGAACAAACCAAGCTCTCTGAATGTGGGTGCCAGCCAGGAGGCCAAGACAGTCTATGGGACCTCTCAAAGTGGAGCCAGTCTTTATCCATAGAGCACAAATGGACTTTGGGAGTCCATTCCCTATGGAAGGATATTATTGCCGCCCAAATACATGAAGAGCGCTTAGGCCCTCCCCCAAATGAGATGACAGACATTGATGATCCCTCGTGGAAGGCCTCACTATCCTTGTGGAGTGGGTGTTGGGTGTGTTTGGGGGGTGAGGGGCATGGGAGGATGGGAAGGTGAGGGAATGGGGAATTGATATGTAAAATAAGATTATTTCTAAAATCAAAAGTCAAAAAAATCTATATTTGAGCAATGTTCAAAGTCTAGATGGGGTTAAAGTCCAGTAATTATAACATTTCTTTTGTAACTAATTTTCATTTCTTTTCCTGTTATTGTAATAAAAAATCCCGACCAAAGCAACTTGTGGAGAAAAAGATTTGTTATGCATGCAGTTAATGAGCATAGTCTATAATTGCATAGAAGTCAAGAATGCAGGAACTGAAGATGATGGTCATAGCATATAGGTTAATTGATAAGTCACAGAAAGAAATAGATTCTGTCTTGGTGAAGAAGCATGGCATCAGGCAAAGATATGTCTGCAGCAACCGTGTAATGAATGCCAAAGGAAGAACCAGAACACATTTAAGGTCTGTTCTATAAGATAAAGACCCCCCTCACCCTTACTTTAGGAATAGATAATTTTCTCATGCAATTTATCTGAATTACAGTTTCCCCTCTCTCTACACCTGCTAATTCCTCCTTCCCTGCCTTGTCCTCTGGAACTACTCCCTTTCTTGCTCTCATTAGAAAATAACATAGCCTTTTTATTTCATTCTTCCATTTTGTTCTTTACTTTTGGAAATATGGTAAAATGGTGATGAAACATTATGAAAAAAACTCTGGTAGTCTAAGAGACTGTAACTTTGGCTGGACCTCAAGTCAATGCTGATAACATACCTTCAGGTCAGTTGATATTTAGGTCTGTTATTTTTTAGTGTATTCAGCCTATTTTGCTGCTTTAAGACAAAAATGAAGCAACCATCTTGTCATGCTTTGCATTTACTAAGTAATAAAAGTTCCAACTTAAGCTAAGGCATAGCTCTTAACCTATATACTCTTCCATGACCCTAAACAGAAATAATATATACATATATATTATTTATATATTATAAGAGTTTATATATTATATATTATCATAATACTTTCAGGAAAAAAGAATTTAAAATTATCTTAATAAGTGCATATATACTGTAATCACTGTAACTTGCATAGAGATAATACTTGTCAAACAATGCTGCTTATAAAATCATTTGTTATCTGGGTCACTGGAATTAAAATCAGTAGCTTAATCCCTTGTAAAATTTTGACTTTTTTCGATAAAGTATCCATACTTCCTTTCCCAAGTGATGCTTTATGTGCTGTTCAATAAAAGAGAGAGATACAGAGAGACAGACAGAAACACAGACAGACACAGAGCCAGATTCACAAGATAGCATTCAGGTATACAGATAAAGACTCATACAAAAGAAAAACATAAACGATGGATGACAGGAATAGTTAAGAAGCAAATTAATTTTTGAGTTCATTCTTGGTTAAATAACATCAGAAGAAATTATTTTCCTAATGACACTGACTCCTTATTAGCAGTTCAGAGCTTATATATAATGTGTTCAGGACATCCAAAAGTATATTTATGTCTTCATATCTCTAAAGATATGTTTACTTCCAGAAATCATTTTTATGTATGACACATTAGTTTTATACCTTAAAAAATGCATTCTGTGGCTTTAATTCTCAATGTCAGGAAATGAAACATTTATAATAATCCAAACCCTTATACTTTGTCTTGTTATATACTTTCATTCAAATAACCCAATCCAAAAGTGAAAAACCACTAAAATAATTAATGCATTCAATTTATTCTTCAGTAACAAGAATCAGTTTCTAACATATTGGGTTTAATTTACTTAGCTTAATCAATAGCAATTAAATTTTGTTGTTTGTGTATCTTTAGAGAGGCAGTTAACAGGGCATTTTATTATCTGCTAATGCTACAACTTCAGTGCTTTTTGAAAAAAATCCTTGTTCTTCCCTTTACAGTTTTACAAGTGTATTTAAAGTACAGGCTTAAAAAGATATTATCCCATGGTAGTGTGTGTGTGTGTGTGTGTGTGTGTGTGTGTGTGTGTGTGTGTGTGTGTGTGTTGAACAATACATAACTCCATAAATAACATAAAACAAGCTAAATTTAAACCTAGCAATATCTTTATATACCTTTAATTTTACAAGTTGTTCAATGACAGTACCTTCTTGAATTTTAACCCCAAATCAACCTGTTTGTCTTTGAGTTGACTTTGTTGTATATTTTTGCCTATTTTATTGTAATTATTTATTTGGTGTTCCTCTGTGAATTTGACCTGAGTCCTGTGTGTATGGGTGTGACTGTGTGTTTGTGTGTGTGTGTGTGTGTGTGTGTGTGTGTGTGTGTGTGTGTGTGTGTGTGTATTTGAGTGTGCACCAGAGCACAGGATAAAGGAGTTGATTTTGTCATTAGATCCTGTGGGTTCTAAATACAGAATTAAGCTGGTCAGAGTAGGCATCGAGTATCTGTGCATCTATACCACTTGAGGTATCTCACCGAATGCTTTTGTTGAGTCCTAATACAGATGTGTATAATATACTTTCCTTAGAATTGGTACTAGATAAATGTAGGTGAGCATTGACTAACGACAAAGGACAGAATTTTGATAATCTAAAGATTCAGAGGGAATAAGTACAGTATTTTAATCATCTCAAGTTTCCAATCAATGTTTAATTACTATCTCATCATGTTTTCTTTTTCATAACTTTACATTTAATTTTTTTTTAATTCTTATGGAAGTATTTTTAAACAGGTGTAATGAAATAGTGTCCAAGAAATGTTTATAGACTGACTACGGAATTTAAGTTTCCATTTTGTAAAGTGTTTGTATTTTCCACTTGGGGGATTTATATAATCAGCATTATTCAGTTGAGCCAACATATGTTGAAAGAATGATTATATTAAAGGAAAGCCATTTGTGTGTGAATATATATGTGTGCATCTGTATATTAAGCATGTAGAGGTGACTGTTCATTCCTTAGGTATGGCCTACCCTGCTGCTTGAGCAAAGGACTCCTCCCATGCCTGGAACACACCAAGTAGGCTAGACTGGTTGGTCTTGAGTCCCATATATCTCCATCTCTCCAGAAGGAAAATGCATAACACCATATACTCTTAAAAAACATGGGTTTTAAAGATCAAATTCATGCCCTCAAATTTTCACTTTAAGAACTGAGTCAGATCCCAAACTAAGGAAAGAGATTGAACAATTAACTTTTGTTAGCTGTTACAATGTACTTCCTTTAAGTCACAGTAATGATGCAATCATACAAATTGTGGTTTGAATACATACTCAGCAGTAATTGACAATGTCAGAGAATTTCATTCTTTGTATTTTAAAATTGATTCAGTTGTCTAAATCATCACATGCAATTTTGATGTGCTTCCTCTTCCTCTCTAGTTCCTGAGGCTTTCTTGCTTTCATAGTCTAAAAGTGTGAAAACATAAAATTTTCTTTGTCCCTTTGAAGTACAAAATTATATTCTGCATTGATAGTGGATTTCCTTGTTTAGTTTTTAAAGCAAACTCAAAGAAAACATCATACAGCATATAAATAAAATAAAAATTATAATGAGTTATGTTATACGCTTGACAATAAGAATATGTATTTGTTTAATTTAGAACAAATATCTTTTTAAAGAGCATTAAAGTTAAATATAAGGATTTTACAGATAAATCAATGCAACATTTGTAATTTAATAAGAAAGGAGAAAAAGCAAAATTGCAAAGTTTCTTCAGAACAAATAAAGCACTATATAAATATCTAATTCTTTCATTAATTTTAACTTGAGGTTATTTTTATCATAAACTCCTTTTTTAAAATTTTTTAGTTAAATTAGAAAAAATCTTATTTTACATATCAATTCCAGTTCCTTCTTGATCCCATCCTTCCATGCCCCCACCAATTGCCCCTACCCAATCTCCCTTCTGCTCCTTAGGGAGAGTGAGGCCCTCTTTGGGGAATCATCAAAGTCTGTGACATCATTTGGGGCAGGGCCTAGGCCCTTCCCCATTTGTCTAGGCTGAGAGAGTGTCCCTCTATGGTCAATGGGGTCCCAAAGCCCATTTGTAAAGTAGTAATAAATACTGTTCCACTACCAGAGGTACCACAGAATGCCCAGGCCTCCTAACTGACACCTACTTTCAGGAGGCCTGGTTCAGTCCTATGCTGATTTCCCAGCTGTCAGTCTGGGGTTCATGAGCTCCCCCTTATTCAGGTTAGCTATTTATGTGGGTTTCCCTAGCCTGGTCTTGACCTCTTTACTCATCACTTCTGCCTCTCTAAAACTGGATTCCAGGAATTCAGCCTAGTGTTTAGTTTTGGCCTAGTGTTTAGCAGGCCTAGAAGTGACTGCTTCTGCTTCCATCAGCTAGTGGATGAAGACTCTAGGATGGCATATGAGGTAGTAAATTGCTTATATTTTTAATTTATTTTCCTAATTAGTGGTAACATAAAGTATTAAACCAAATATTCATATTTAAAATGGACCAGACAATACATGGTATACTTTTAAAGGCACACTATGGTATGTAGCGGCATTCTACAGTTTGGAGTCCAAGATGCAACAAAAAGGAGAGTCAGAGAGATCAATAGAAAAGAAGCACCAGACCTTTTCAACAGGATGTAATGTGGCCAGACACTTACCACTCCTGCTTTAAACCCCCTCTCCACCATAATGAACTGTATAGGCAAGCCATGAGGCAAAATATGCCTTTCATTTCTTTTTTAAAGAAAAAAGCCAAAACAATTCTGAGCTAAGCATTGAGAGTATATCCAAATAGCAAAACAAAAATAATGTCTTTGTTAATCAGAACAGAAAAAACCTGAAAGTCATTCAGTATCGCTGACACTAAAGACTTCAAACAACAGAGGAAGGAAGCAACCAACTCTCCTACAGAGCTAGGTGAAATTAGAGAGTTTGGAAAACCTACAACAATCACTTTACTAAGCCAATAGCATCACTAATTGCATCTTACATATTTACCTTTCTCTCTAATCTTTCAAACTTCACTCTGCAGTGGACAAACAGCTAGAGAAAACTACAACCAGTACAATCCAATCTTGTGGAGCACTGTTAGAATAGATACATCTATACTGCAACTCCTGCATCTAAGGCTGAGGAATCATTCAGAAGAGAGTGTAGAAAGATTGTAATAGCCAGAGGAACAGCGAGATTGCTAAGAGTTTGTCTCCTTCAAATCCAACTCAAATATTAACCCAAAGGATTTATTCATCTAGATTTCTATCTCTTAAATATGTTCAACAAAATGGATATGTTTTCCATCATTTGGACAAATAGAAAGTTTCTCAATATCATCAGTATATAAAATTTCATTGAGTGTCTTACCAATAGGAACGTAAATAATATAAAGTTAGAATTAAGTATAAACTAAAAAGCAAGTTAAGACAAATTTTAGAGAGTAAAATTGATGTTTTCCTACAGACACAAGTTATTTCTGAAATAACTAAATCATGTATTTAAGAATATACGAATTCTTGGACATAAACTGTCATTAGAAATAATTGAAATGTAGCCTGAAGCTATATTAGTCACCTAATTTTATATATGAGGCAACTACTGGTATAAAGTAGAAACAAATTTGGTGATCTTCTATTGAATAAGATTAAACTGAAAAAAAATATTTATATATGACGTACAAAAGCACAAAGTGCATCTTTATTGCTTACTTAACAAAATATTGTTTTATTAATAGTTGTTGGTAATGCATAATTTGAAGTAACTACACAATTGAAGATGTTCATCTATCCTGATAAACTTGAATAGATTATCTAAATAAATGCAAATTTTCATGAAAATACTAAGCTAACTTTATGCTTTATTAAGAGAATGATGTGTGAGACTGTGTAGGCTTTGGATGTTTGTTCCCTGATTTTGTTTTCTTAATCCTCTTTTCTTTGCTTGGTTATCATTCTCAAAGTTGTTTATACATGTTGAAATTTTCAATGAAATGACATTGCAAGTTTAAAAATTGTGGGAAGAACAAATTCTCCTCAAACACACTGCACCCACTAATCAAGAACACAGAACATATTTGAAATTGGTTTTTACTTTCAGGAAGAGTGACAAAATGCAGTTACATGATGCATGTCCTCTACATTCAAACAGCCATGATGTGTTCAATATATGTTCAGCACATAGTCTTAGTATCACATCATGGGCCTGGGGAGATGCATCAGTGGGTTAAAGTAATTCCTTCATATGTTTGAGGGCATGAGTATGAATAGCCAGCACCCATGTGTAAAGCTGACTGTGTCTTTGCATTTCTGTAATCCAGAAGATACAGAAGAATTAGATACTTGTCTGCCAATTGCTATGAGAAATCATATCTTAGGGGAACAAGAAAGAGAGTAATAGAGACTGGCAGACAATGACTTACTCATGCTATTGTGTGCTGTACCCTCTCAAACACAGAAGTATATATCATGCAAAAATATGCCATTTGTATGACACCAGCCAGAAGTTCAATTACACATGCACAAAACACACTCAAACAAAAATTGAGAATCTCCGTGTTTTCTACTTCAGTATATTTCAAATAAATTGCAAATCCAATTTTTTGTAAAGGTCAGCACATTCATATATGCCATTTTCTATTTATGTTTTCCAACATGACATTTGAAAACATAATTTATTCCCTTATTTTTATTCTATTGAAATTTTTTCATACAATAGATTAGTTGTGGTTTCTCCTTCCCCTAGCCACTTGAAGATCTTCCCCACATCCTCTCATGTCTAAAACCATACTCTTTCTGTCTTTCCTTAGCGAAATAATATACCTATACAGTATTAAAAATAAATTAAAAGCAAGGTCAGGTTTATATGTTGACATTTTTTCTGTGTGTTTCTGGAATTTCTGAGTTGGATGATGGAACCACAAGAAAATTTATTCAAGGAACCTTGATTCAAAGGGAGTGGGAGGACCAAGTGGAGAAGGGTGGGGAGATGGAGGGAATGGTGAGAGACTCAACTAAAATTAAAGGCCAATTGAGGGGAAGAAGAAAACTTGATGTGTTAGAATCTTCTGAAAATAAATACCTAAGTGAAGGATGTCTGAATGAAACCACCAAAGAAAGGGGAGAAAAAAATGCCAACTGGACAGCTACTGTTACCAAATGGAGCTCCCAGTACTGGGAATGGGTTACACACGCAAATATTTCTTACAAACACTAAAGAGGAAGCTCTAAAAATCCGCTATAAAAGTAAAATACTCAAAGGACCTGGAAAGTTGGAAACATAAACAATAAATTTAAATAAATAAATTAATAAGTGACTTGACTAAACCTTATGGGACAACCTTAAAATTTCCATCTACTCCTCTGCATCATCCCCTGAGCTCTGAGAGGAAGGATTTAAGAGACACATTTGATGTATCACCAACAGTCCCAAGGTCTTTTGGGTCTCCGTCTTTGTTCCCATCTGCTGCAGGAGGAAGTTTCTCTAATGATGGCTGAGCAAGGCACTGACCTATGATTATAGCAGAATGTCAATAGGAGTCATTTTATTTTTACACTCTTTAGAAAAAAGTAATATGTTGCTTTTTCTTAGGTCCCTGGTCTATCTCTTCTCAGACTCTTGGCCACACAAGTTGTGTCAGGCATGGGCTCCTCCTTATAGAGTTGGGAGTAAATCCCATCAGATGTTGATTAGTTACTTTCACTACCTTTCTGCTACCATTGCATCAGCATACCTTGAGTGTGGGTCACCATTGTAGATGGAGGGATTTTGGCTGTGTTGTTTTTTACCTTTTTCTTTTAGTAATGTGCAAACTACCTTTCAGTACCATGAACACTAGTCCACATACATGAAGGCTATAGGTAAGCATGAGATTGACTTCGCTGTTTTCAATGAGTTGTCTTTGGCAATCAGGCATTTTTGTCAGTTTGTAGAGAACACCCAATAGCTTCATTTGATAAGAGTGATTTTAAGGTGAAGTTCCAGCTGGCATATATATATATATATATATATATTATATATATATATATATATATATGGTACTTATGCATATATTTTAGGAAGTCTCCACTTTATTAGATTTCCATTAAATCCCTTAAAGTAATCCCATATTACTGTATCATCCCTTTCTTCCATTTCCTCCCCCATTTAATCTTCATATTTCAAAGCCCCTGCCTTCTTGACTCATCTCTAAATTCTTCAAATTCTTAAATATGACAATCTTAAGAATATTCATAGAAAGAAGCTTATAGGACTTTTTGGACATTCAGGATACATACCAGAACTATAGCAAGATAATAAAAATGAAGGAATAAAGAAAAAGAGCTCTCTTGCCAACTTGATGACTCCAGAAATAAATACTCTGATTATTTGCAACGAACATTATTTAAGAGATTGAAGTAATTTTTCCTGTCACTCATGGACAGCCAGTACAAAACAGATTTAATATTAAATCTCCAAAAGGTAAGAATTAGAGTATAACTTAAATGACATGTCTATGCATTGTGATATGAGTGATTGAAATCTTTGACATGTTCTTTAGCATAATCTGACCACTGATTGACAACCTCTTGTAAAAGGAACTTTGTACAAGTTAGAAACAGCTATAGGTTTTGTCCTTTCAAAGAATAGATATGAGCCATATGAAAATACATAGATTGATTTTGACTTTATTTCTGTATATGTATGGAGTAAGTTTGTTTAGTCATACACGGCCAGGCATTGGTGGCACACGCCCTTAATCCCAGCACATGGAAGGCAGAGGAAGGTGGATCTCTGTGAATTCGAGACCTGGCTGGTCTCCAGAGTGAGTGCTGTCTCACCCCTCCCCCCCAAAAAAACATAGTCATACATGTGTATGCAAAGCTAACCGTATGTATGTGAAAGCCAGGACTGAATATTTTGGGTTTGACTCTATGACTGTCCACTTTATTCTCCCGAACCAAGACCTCTCCTTGAACCTGAAATTATTTAATTCTAATATTTATTACAATAGCAAAAAATTTATTACAATAGCAACAAATATTGGCTTATTTGTAAAATGTGAAGACATTACTCTTTCCATGGAAAAATGACAAAAAATAGATAATACATAAATAAAGTCAGAAGATTTTTGTCACACTCATATGTAAGTAAAATACATCAGTTATTTTGATTAGCAATTAACTCGTTTTATTTATAAATTTCAGAAGAAGCACAAGTACAAAATAACTAAATAATTTCAAATTTCCTGTATTCAATATAAAACATTTCCAAATGTCTATCAATTTAATTGCTGATTTAGCTTGCTCTCATTTTCTTCTGATAGAGGATGAACTTTTAACAAAAGAGTTCCCTGCTTCAATTTGATTTTGAGCTGAAGTTCATGCACTCAGAATTACACATGCAATAAGGATATGACAAATAAAATATCTACTCATTTCAAGTATATATGTGCAAAAACATTTTTAGAAAACAGGATAATTGATTTTATGAGTAGACCAGTTTTGCATGCAGGATTATCTTTAACTTATAAGAGACACATTACCGTATTTTAAAATTATATAAAGGTTAAATAAACTCTAATATTTCTAATTTTATTCTCAAAAATACTTAAACATAATTTTCAAAACATTGCAGACTAAACATCAGTATTAGATAAGGGATTTCAGAAAGTCCCTTTTCTATAAAAAGGAAAATACTAGATTTTGAGGCCTAAGGGTTATGAAGTCCTCTTTTGTGTTTCTGTTTTATTGATTTTTATCTTGATTTTATGAATTTCTCACTATTTGCCCAGCCTGTCCTAAAATTTGCAGCAACCCCATCTCAGCTTCTAAGGGTGTTAGGGTTATAAGCAACTCTGCCTCCAAACAATTGGATATCTCCAGCTTTTGGAGAGCTATACTTGCTGTGTACTTGCTCATGCCTGATTGCATTTTATACATATCTTAATTAGTCAAATATTAATGAAGATGCTTATATGTAACATAGAGGCATTTCATTGACACTATGGTGGATTATTTCCCTCATTTTCTGATGTGTTAACTGATACAGATACACTGGACACACAGAACTGTTTGTGTATTTATTGCTTTCCTTCCCTTATGTAAGTCAAACATGATAGGAAAGTGTATATATTGAATCTAAAGTCTTAGTTAATTCTTCCTTTAGGTAGCAAAGTAAGAATAACTGCCTTTGTAGCTATTTTGTTGCTTGTTATTGGAGTAAGGTATGCTACTTGGGAACCTAAGAAATTCCTGTTATATATGTATAATCTATATTAGAAGGATACTAATCTCTTCAGAATCCTTACATTAAGCAGTCATTATCCTGCAGTTGTACACAGTGACATAATTTGGTAGAAGTCCCACCAGTACTTCTTATTTTAGCAAAAATAGCTACTGGTTTCTAACATTAAATCACATACTTGCCTGTGTATAGGTGAGAGTCTAATATTCATGTTCTATATCAGGGAATGAACAGCCATTGCAAGAGCCTTCTCAGCCTTTAAAGAAAAACGAGAAGCATAAATGGCAAACTTTTAAAATTTATTTGGTACTTTGCCGTTTTAAACGAACTTGTAAGAATGACTATCATGTCTTCTTGAGAGTTACAATATAGGACTTGTTAAATGAGCTACATATAATGAATTACCTCCATTCTCATATTTTATCTCCTAAAGATTTCAGGTCCCTTGCCACATAGTCTACTTGGAAGATTCAATATTTCAATGTAATTGTCTCAAAATCATTAGGGAATTATATCTATTATCCTAGAAAGTATTAATATTCCTCTTTTCAATATAGTGTATCTTAGTAAATTCCCCCACATCAAAAATTTATACCAATCAAATCTTGTGTATTGGCTATCTTGATCCAGTATTTCATAAATAATTTTCAAATTGTCTTTTCTGGTTTTTGCCAGTAGAGTTATTTTTTGTTTTCTGTTTGTTTGTTTGTTTGTTTGTTTGTTCTGCTGAGTAGTACTCCATTCTGTAAATGTACCACATTTTCTCCATCCATTCTTCAGTTGAGGGACATCTAGTTGGCTTCCAGGTTCTGGCTATTAAAAATAATGCTGCAATGAACATCTTTGAACAGATGTCTTTGTTGTATGAATGTGCACCTTTTGTGTATATGCTTAAGAGTGGAATTGTTGGATATTGTGGTAGACTGATTCCCGTTTTTATGTGTAATTTCCATACTGCTTTCCAAAGTGGCTGTATGAGTTTACACTCCCACCAGCAGTGGAGGAGTGTTCCCCTTTCTCCACATACTCTGCAGCAGCTATTATTATGAAAGGAGTAGATGATTTTTTTCTTTTCAAAAATAGAGACTTTTAGGTTTGAAATGCTAGGACTCATACATAGTCTCAAAATTCTCTGAATGCTATTCTAAGTTTTGCTTAGTAAAGTCTCTTATTGAGATTGATGTCTTACTGTTTTATTGTTGTATTTGTTGTCATCATATTTAAAAGTATAAAAAAATGGAACTGGAGAAATTTTTTGTCACTTAAAAGCAAATGTTGCTTTTGTAGCGAACCTAGTTTGAGTTCCCAATACCCACTTGATAGCTCACAACCATTTATTACTAAGGTATTTGGGGAATTTAACTCTTTTTGGCCTCTGCAAGCACCCAAGATGAAGGTATACACAAACACACATATATACATGGACTCACACACAACAAATTAATATATATGTAATAACATAATTGTACAAATGTCAAGCTCCTGTTTGGATGGAATGTTCTATAGATGTCTGTTAAAACCAATTGGGCCATAACTTCTGTTAGTTCCTTTGTTTCTTTGTTAAGTTTCTGTCTGGTGGTTCTGTCTAGTGGTACCCGTGGGGTGTTGAAGTCTCCTACTATAATTGTGTGAGGTTTTGAATGTAATTTGAGTTTAGTAATGTTTCTTTTACAAATGTAGATGCCTATCTATTTGGGGCATAGATGTTCAGAATTCAGACTTTGTCTTGATGAATTTCTCCTTTGATGAATATGAAATGACCTCTTTCATCTCTTTTGATTGATTTTAGTTTAAAGTCTAATTTCTTTGATATTAGGATTGCTACCCCTGCTTGTTTCTTGGGTCCATTTGATGGGAAAATCATTTCCCAAACCGTAACTCTGGGTAACATCTGTCTTTGAAGTTAAGGTGTGTTTCTTGTATGCAGCAGAAGAATGGATTCTGTCTTCATACCAATTCTGTTAGTCTGTGTCTTCTCATAGGCAAGTTAAGAGGATACATATTGGGGAAAATTAAGGACTATTGATTGTGAATTCTTGTTTGTTTTATATTTGGTGGTAATGGTGTTTTTTTTTTTTTTCCTTTTCAGTTTGTTTATATGGTGGATTACATTGATGAATTTTCTTATCTTGAACCATCCTCAAATCCCCAGGATGAAGCCCACTTGATCATTGTCGATGATTTTTCTAATATGTGCTTGGATTCCACTTGCTAGTATTTTATTGAGTATTTTTCATCAATGTTCATGAGGGATATTGATCTATACTTGTCTTTCTTAGTTGTGTCTTTGTTTGGCTTGGTTAACAAGGTAATTGTAGCCTCATAAAAGAGTTTGGTGGTGACCCTATGCTTCCAATATGTGGAACACTTTGACGAGAATTGAGAATTGGTATAGCTGTGCTTTGAATTTCTGGTAGAATTCTGCACTGAAACTATCTGGCCATGGCCTTTTTTTGGTTGAAAGACTTTTGATGACTGCTTCTATTTCATTAGGGGTTATAGGTCTATTTAAATTGCCCATCTGTTCTTGATATAATTTTGGTTTTTTTCTTTTTCCTTTTTATTTAAATTAGAAAAAAGCTTCATTTACATATCAATCACAGTTCACTCACCGTTCCCTCCTCCCCTTCCTCATCCCATCTGCTTTCTGCTCCCTAGGAAGTGTCAGGCCTTCCATTGAGGATATTCAATGTCTGTCATATCATTTGGAGCAGGGCCTAGATCCTTCCCCATGTGTCTAGGCTGAGAGAGTATCCCTCTATGTGGAATGGGTTCCCAAATTCAATTCATGTACTAGGATAAATAGTGATCAACTACCAGAGGCCCCATAGATTAACCAGATCCCCAAAATGACATCCTTATTCAGGTTGTCTGGAAAAGTCCTATGCTGGTCTTTCCGGGTATCAATCTGGGGTCCATGAGCTTCCACTTGCTCAGGTCACCTGTTTCTCTGGGTTTCTCTGGCCTGTTCTTGACCCTTTGCTCATCACTCTTCCCTCTCTGCAACTGGATTCCAGAGTTCAGTTCTGTGTTTAGCTGTGGGTGTCTGCTTCTGCTTCCATCAGCTGCTGAATGAAGGCACTAGGATGGCATTATTAGAGAAGGGCATTTAGAGGTAGCCTCTCAACTACTGCTTATATTGTTAGTTGGGGCCAGATTTCTCTTTACACATATAAGGCTCCCTCTTGCTTTCCTCTATTCTTCCCCTGACTTGATATTTCTGCTCTCTCTTGTCCTCATCTTCCCTATTCTTTGATTTGTTATGTTAAGTGATATCAATCTGGAAAATTGTCCAATTTCTTTCCATTTTCAAATTTTGTGAAGTACAACTTTTCAAAGTATGACCTGATGATTCTCTGGATTTCCTCAATATCCATTTTTATGTCCTCTTTTTCATGTCTGATTTTGTTAATTTGAATGTTCTCTCTCTGCCTTTTTTTTTTTTAGTTTGTATAAAGTTTCATCTCTCTTGTTGATTTTCTCAAAGAACCAACTCTCCCTATGCTCTGGTGGTTTCATAATGATCTTTCTATTGTTGACTGTGTTTTTATATTGCAGTCTTCTCATCCCTTCTTCAGTTGGCACTGGTGGGATCTCTCTCTCTTCTGTTGTGTAAGGGATCAAGTCTCTCTTCTGGTGGGTAAAAGCAGGTCCAATAATCCTATGGCTCTCCTCTTAACATGTGTGGAAGCATGAGTAATATCTCAGTTCTGGAAGACTCTGGATGCTTGATCTGTCTGGAAGGGTTCCCCAGTGTGCCATCCCCAGACCTCAAGAAGATCTGAGCATTGGACTAGAAGAAGGGAGGGATAAAGGCCTATGCTTACCTCCTCTCATGGGTGGAGGCAGTACAAGGAGGCTGACAGACTCTGCATGGGCTATTCCACCAGCAAGGGTTCCTGTCCTTTGTAGGAGTCAAGACTCAGCAGGATCCCAGCAGGGATTCAGAAGACATGCTAGAAACCGGTCCATGCTCACCTCCTCCTGTGGGTGGACATGGGATTAATACTGCTACTTTGGCAGACTCTGGCTGGGCTGGTCTGCTTGGATGGGTTCCCCCTTTCCCTGGCAGGAAGGCCTCAGGAGGCTTTGAGCAGGGCACCAGAAGGCAGCTAGAAATAACTTTCTAAAACCAAGAGTGCCTTGCTTATAAACATGAAAGGAAAATTAACATATAATCCTATAGACTATTTTGAAGCTTAGACAAATTGTTTAAACTATTTATAAGAGAGCAAATTTTTTGAAATAAAATTATTGGGGTATAGTTTGCTTGTCCACGTGAATAAACAAATAAAAACACAGTAATCTTTTGTTACTTTGTTGTTTTTCTTACCTGTGTTTAATGGTTTTCATATGTCAGTTGAAATATATTACGCTAGAGTATCAAGAAACCTATGATGTATATTGTAGGGCATCTTTACTTGCCAGTGAACTTCTAATAATTACCACTCCCTTTGGGCATAATTTAAGATATCAATATATTATTAAATTTTAATTCTGACTAAGGTTGTTTGTTCATGCCAGCATTTAAGTCCATAAGGCTCCCTAAATGTTCAATGTGTGAGAGGCCACAGACATCATCAGAGAGTGTCATGGCATAAAGTGAAGCATTGCACTCATGATGTCCAGAAGTGTCAGGAAAATATATATTATTCTTTCCTCACATTGAGAAATTTTAATTATGCATTATATTCTAAATTTGAAATGGATTAAAGTGAAATAGCTTTCCTTAAGCAGAGGATTTAGCCTTCAAAATCCTGGAGCAATGAACTTGACTTCATTATATGTGAACACAGACTTACTGCATAATCTCTAAGGCTTCTCTTTTGAAACAGAAACAAACAGACAAAACTAGGCTGAAAAGTCCTTTTGAAAGTCCCCATCATTGCAATGAAATAGGGGTGTGCAAGTTCATGTTCTTTAGGTGACTATTATATTGAGCTATTATGGAGTAGGTTTGTTTTCATAACCTCTCAACAATGTCATAAAATTATGATGTTTTTATAATGTTTGTGTTTTGTTTTACAAGCTTACCTGAATATTTTTTTCTTATTCAATGTTACAAAATTGTATTAGAAGGATTCTTTAATGACACAGCAGTATAAAAAGGAAAGATTTAACTTTTTTGACATTTGAATCTGACACTTTTGTCTTTAAATCTATTATACAACTTGTAAAAGCTAGCATATTGTCAAATGGTTTATTTAATGGCCATGAAAATGATAAAACTAGATGAGATTATTATATTAGATAAACTTGGACAATAAATTTTATTGCATTAGTAAAAAAGAGAGATGGTAACAAACTATAACAAACAAAACAGCAGAATGCACAGAAAGAATTTTATCTAATTGTTTAAATGAACACAGTAATAAAAAATTCTTCATATTAACTCGTAGAAAGAATTAAGATTTTTCATCCCTGAAACCAGAACCATATTTAGGAAAAGAAAAGACTTTTCATCGGTAACTTGACTGTTGATAAATTTGATGCTGTAGCAGAAAATTTTTATTTTGCCAATACAATACATCCTGACCATGGTTTCCCTACTTTCACCTTTTCCAACTCTCCCACACTTTCTCTCTTCTCTGGATCTGCTCTACATCCTTCTTCCATGTGAAAGAAACAGGCCTAATAGAGAAAGCAACCAAACATGACAAAACAAAACACAGCAGCGTAAGGCAAAAGCCCACACACTCAAGCTGGCCAAGGTGATCCAACAGGATGAAGAGTCTCAAAAGAAGGCAAAGGAATCAAAGGCAAACTGGCTCCCACAGTCAGAAGTCCCGCAGTCACTGGGACTTTATGACTGCTTTCCATGTGTGTCTTCCCATAGACTGTAGAGTCCTTTCCTAAAACAATGAAACTAGTATGTGGGTGCAAAGTTCTAGGCAGGTACCAACTCTACATCTTCATATTCAGTGAGGTGTGTGGATGTTGTCCTGGGCATCGGGGGCATCCTGTCAGTTTGCAGAAAGCAAACCTCTATTCTAGCTTCAGTATGAGTTGTTCAGTGATCTCCACAGGAACCCCTCAGCCAAAATCTTGACCTATTGCCTCCCTGTCTAGCCACTGGAGTCTTCTGTGTCTACAAGAGATTTGGACACTTGATAGTCCATAACTGCCATTACTAGGAGCTCTGACTGAGATAAACTTCATAGATTCCTGGAAGTTTCTACTGCACTAGTTTTCCACACAGAACCTCAAATGATTCCCCATTCCAGCAGTCCTCTCCGACATGCTCTCCCTCTATCTCATCTCCCCACACACTTTATACCTACTGCTCCCATCCCCACCTGATGCCATTCCACTACAAAATCTACTCTATGTCTACAACCCAAACGATCCATGTGACCATGAGCCTGATCAATTTTACCTAAATTCACTGGGTCTACACACTGTAGCTTCATTATTATCTATTGAAAAGATTGTATTCTGTTATGATTCAGTTCATGTCACATGTATATTTCCAGGTCTGGATGACCTCACTTGGGATTTTTTTTTATGATTCCATCTATTTGTCAGTAAATTCCACGATTCGTTCTGTTAATAGTTTAAACAGGAAAGGAATATCCCATTGTGCAAATATATGACATTTTCTTCATCCATTCTTAAGTTGAGAGAAATCTAGCTTGTTTATACTTTCTGGCTGTTATGTGTAAAGCAGCACTAATCACAGTTTAGTAAGTATTTGTGGTAGGATGGAGTGTGCATTGGGTATGTGTCCAAGAGTGCTATTGCTGCATCTTGAGACAGATAGATTCCCAATTTCCTGAGGAACTGCCATGATTATTTTCATAGTGGCTCAACACCATTAGCTGTCAAGTATGTTATTGATCTTAGCTGTTCTGACAGGTGTAAGTTGGAACCTCAAAGTAGTTTGATTTGCATTTCCATTATAGCTAAGGATGTTGGAAGTTTTTTACACTTTCTCAGCCATTTGATAATCCTTTATTGAGAATTTTATATATACCTGTACCCCAAATTTAAATGCATTGCTTGTGTTTTTGATAATTTTGTGTGTTTGTTTTTTGTGTGTGTTATGGATACTAACCCTCTATTGGATGTAGACTTGCTGAAAATCTTTTCACATTCTGTAGCTTCTGCTTTGCCCAGTTGATTGTGCCCTTTGCCTTACAGAGACTTTTCAGGTTTATGCAGTGACATTTATTCACTGTTGATCTCAGAGCCTGTGCTATCAGTGTCTGTTCTGAAAGTTATCTCCTTTGCCACTGTGTTCAAGGCTGTTTTCCAGTGTTCTATCAGGTTCAGTGCATCTGGTTTTATGTTGTGCACTTTGATTTGATTTTTGTTCAGGGTAATTCCTTCATCTGGAATTTACCTCAGAGCATTAGATCATGAGGTACGCACTCATCACTGGCTTTGGAACCACTGGGTTAGGTGCTCCCAGCTAGCTCTCTCATTCAGGTGTCCCCATGCCCTGCCTTCCATGTCCATCCATGTCTGTTTTCAGCTGACTCCTTCTCCCCATGGGTTGTGGGCTTTTCCTGTAGTGCTAGGGACAAACCTGACAGATTGTGTCCAGGGGAACAGAGAAAGCAGATAAGATCTTTGGGCAGACTACCTGAGGAATTCCTTTAATGTGTTCTTGTAACTATAATTTTCAGCATTATTAAAGGCATACTACTTGCTAACCACTATTCTAATTAGTATGCATTAATTTAAGTTTTATAAAATGATATTACTGCTTTATCACTTTTCTTTTATATGTTAGGAAAGAAGTCTCACTTCATTAAATGTTTTGTAATATTCAAATATGAAAATATAAACAAATTGATCAATATTTTACTTTATATTATAAATCATGTTTATATGTGAGTAATTTAAAGCATTTAAATATATATTTATTATGAGTAGTCTTCTATTATACCCTAATATAATTTAGTACTATAAGTCTTTCCTATAGTCATGAAAATTGAAAGTACATGTAAACACTTATTGAATAAAAATAAATGTCTGATTAAGTTTGCTAAGTATTTACTAATTGAGTCATTAGTTATTCTTATTTTCTTAAAGCTGTAAGCTTCCCAAACCCACTTTTCTGTTTTGTAACCAATTTTGTTGACAGGATCATGGTTAGACATGAGAAGTAAGAATCCCTGAGGAAAACATGATTCAATTTCACGCATGAGTCTTTATCTTATAGCTAACATACTGAAAAGGGATAGGTATTAAAACTCATTCTAATGTTGAGAAAGCAGCAGCAAAGACTCAGAAAGAAGCATAGATTGAAAATGTCTGGCCCTTAATCAGAGGTTTGGTCCAATAAATTTATTGATCCTTTCACAGAAACAGTCTTTGGGAATAGAATTCTAAATAATCAAATCAGATAAACAAACTTAAGGGTCCTTTTTTATTATTTAAGTCACATTACATTACAGCTCTGTGAAGAATGCTTTGATATTATTCAGCACTCTGGCATGGTTGGTGGATGAACTCTTTCTGCATCTTAATAAGTTTTCATTGTACCACCTCTTTCCACTGAAAAGTTATCAGCCTGAACATAATTGTTATTATCAATCATAGTGTCATGAAATTTCTGTAATGGGAATTTTATATATTTTAATATAATTCCTCATACATGAATGAAATTCAAAACCATGTACTGTTTGATTTGTGTTTCAGATAAACAATTTATATAAATTTTGATTACCTAATTTAACAAGATATATTTAAACTATCAAATTGAAATATGCATATATTCATCAATTTTATCACAATTTATATCAATAAAAGAAATAAAAGCGTTCCTTTCTCTAATTGTTTTCATGTACTATATACACTGTCTGTGGCCCCTTTTCTTTGTGAACATATTAAAACTGGAAAGTAATGCTCCAATATACTTTTAAACTGACATTCTTAGGGAAACCACATTCTGTTTACATAATAATAATCTTCAAACAATTTCTATCATATATAATAAGACCATTTCCACAATTTCTGTTGTTTTACATTTCCTTATAGCTAGGTATGAAATTGTTACTTTAGAATACACTCACTATCAATTTAATATTCCAGATTAATGTTTCTTAAACTTCCTTATTCTCCAATCCTCAAATACAGTTCCTTGTGACATGGTAAACCCTAATCCTAAAATTATTTCAATGCTAGCTCTTTATTGTAACTTTCTGAGTGTTATTAATCAGAATATAAATACCTGATATGCATATTATACCATCATTTATATGCATATAAATACCATCTGGCATATTATTCCCCAAAAGGGGTCACAAATGCAGGTTGAGAACAACTGTTATTGATATTTCTTGACCATCTTATGAAATTTATTCACACATACAGAACAGGAGTCTACTAGTGAATACTGAGGGGGTCCCTGTTGGTGTCATATAGGAAGCAAACCCAATGAAGAATGAAAGATAAGAATGAAAACACAGTGCAGATTTTCAATACCACATAACTTTGGGGAGTCTTGATGGGTAATGTACTACTGTGTATGTTTATCTTATTGATTATTGAATAAAATACTGTTTGGCCAATGAGACAGCAAGTTAGATGGAACTAGTAGTCAAAGAGGATTCTGGGAAATGTAGTGGAGAAGTGCTGATCCAGGCAGGAAGTGACATAGCAAGGAGACTCATATTTAAGCGAAAGAGAAACAGGAAGTGCCCTCTTTTTTCCCCTCGGCTCCTGCTCCAGCAGCACGATGTGATCCACCAGCTAGGAGGGACGCCAACAAGGCGTCCGATAAGATAAGTCTTATAGAATATATAGATGTATGGTAATTGAGACTGAGCTAACAGATGAAAATCCTAGTCATTGGCCAAGCAGCATTGTAACTAATACAAGTCTCTCTGTGTATTCATTTAGGCCTAACTCAGGCAGGTGGCTGTTCTAAAGCTCACACATGGCAGTGGGGCTCAGGCGGCTTTTGGCAGAAAGATTTATAATAACAGTGTCAAATTACAGATGGTTTATTTCCTATGTATTTAAGTCCAGTACAGTTGGGAAAAACGTTCTCTGGTGTTATATAATACCCATTTCTCAACTCAGGGACACACAAATTCTTCCAGGAAGATGGGTTCTAGAGATACATTGCCTAAACTAGCTTAAGGGCCTAAATATCTGGTCTGGTCTTTGTCATACAGATAGTGTAGGTCTGTTAGCCACCTCTGGTCCTGGTTATGGGAGCTTAAGGCAGTATCTGGGCAAAGGGGTATTTTGGATTTTTTAGCCACCTCCTGTCCTCATAGTAGGAACTTGACATGGCCTGGCCAAACAGATAACACAGATCACCAGGCTGTTAATCACTTCTAATTATAAGTTTTCTGGATTGAAGAACAGGTTTTTCATCTTTCCCATTGGAAGACAATCCTGTGTGCTTGACAGTCCTGGTTTCTCTGGAGATCTGTAGGCACTAGGACCTTCATGCTATGCTGCCAGCAAAATATGTTTATAGAAATTAATGTAACAGATTTCTATTTCAAAATTGGATATTATCCTTCCTTATTTGTAACTACTTTCTGAGATGACATACTATTTGGAAATTGATAGGTTTTGCATGTTGAGATTTGGGAAAGAAAGTTATTCAATATAAGATATTTTTTCAATTTAATCATCTTACAAAGAATAGATGGAAATAGAATTACATGTGCTCAGTGGAAGAAGTAAGAAAGTTGCTGGACTGATAAAGCCTAAACCAATCTCATATGGAGACACACTGTGAGCATTCCCATAGGAGATATCATAGTAAGGAACAAATCCCAGGGCATTATACAGTTGCCACTGAATGATTAACTTTGAAGTGTCAAAAAAATAATTGACATGACTTTCTAAAACCCTGTAGAGAGAAAAATAATAATTATTGAAAGATTATCTCTGGGATTTGAGAGCAGTCAAGTTCAAAATCTTTAAACACTCTAGACATTCTTTAATCAAGCTTCCAGGGTGCAGTTTTCTTGCCAAGTCTGCTAAGGTGCTAGACAGTTAAAGAAAGGTTAAGACTCAACAAATCAGTCTCAGTGCCAGCTAAGTACTCTGAGAGCCTTGTGTAGCAAAGGCTTTTTACAGCTCTATGTTATTCAAAATTAAGCTTTTAGGTTTTAGTTCCCTGTCCTTTTTTATTTATTTATTTATTTAGCATTCTTTTTTTCCCCTCGGACTTTTTAAATTTGAATTAGAAACAAGATTGTTTTACATGACGATCCCAGTTCCCTTCTACCTCCTGTCCTCACCTACCACCCCCCAACTAAAACCCTACCTATCATATATCCTTTCTGCTCCCTCTGGAAGGTGAGGACTTCCATATGGTGTCATCAGTGTCTATCATATCTTTTGGGATAGGGACTAAGCCCTCCCTCATGTGTCTTGGATCAGGGAGTATTCCTCTATGTGGAATGGGTTCCCAAAGTCCACACCTATGCTATAGATAAGTACGGTAGTTCCCTGTGCATTACTGCAAATATATGGGATATCTCTAGTAATAAAACCAACTAATACTTGTCTTACTATCTATTATTTCATATCAGTAGAAAACATTTAAGTAGGTAAGAAGCTAGTTTACACATCTTCCTTTATGTTTAAGTTATGTTCATCCATTTCTTAGTGCGAAATTTCATTGTCCTTTCTAAATTTTAGATTAAATATTTTAGAATTTTGAAATTGTTATGAGTACTGTATGTATGTCACTTCATCCTTCTCTTTTTGAATCTTACTCCACCCATGTCTCATACTTCCTCTTAAATTCATAAATGTTCTTTAATTATTATTGTTTTATACACACAGAAAAATGCACACAATTTATTGACTATATTTAGTGTTTCTCTTATGACTAAGTGCTTAGGCTGACCAATATGGATTTGATTATAGGGGACGTGTTTCCACAGAAAACTGATAGTGTATTCTTGATCTCTCAGCAGCCATTGATTATCTGTAATACTTCATCCATAAAATACTTGGATTTTATTAGATATCCCCATGTTTGCTATCATGTTGTTGATCAATTTTTTTCATTGAAATGTCTTCTTAAGCATCCATATTTTTCTCATGAGCTCATTTTCCCTGTTATGTATAGTAAGTACTATCTAGTATAATCCACAGTCTTTGATAGATAAAATGGTGACATTATATATTTGCCAATTTGTTTTTTTTCACTACACATTCATTTATTCTCTGAGTTACACTAGCTGTGGATATCTGCAATAGGTTCCATAGGTTGTAAAAAGGAACTTCTTTGATAATGACTGAGCTAAACTGATCAGGCTAGGCTGGTACATGATAATAATAATAATACCAACTAGGTCTTCAGTGCTTTATATTTCTGTTTGCATTTTATCAGTTCTTTGAGAATTTCATAAAATGTATTTTTCGGGGGAGTTTTTGAGACAGGGTTTCTCTGTGTAGCTTTGGAGCCTATCCTGGCACTCACTCTGGAGACCAGGCTGGCCTCAAACGCACAGAGATCTGCCTGCCTCTGCCTCCTGAGTGCTTGGATTAAAGGCATGTGCCCCCAATGCCTGGATCACACAATGTAATTTGATGATAGTCATTCTTTCCTAAAACATCTCTGACTCACACACCGTGTTACTACTCACTGAACTCTGTATCTTTTAAATCCCACTAATTACAGCCTGTGTTATCTATATATATTCTTGTGTGTATGGTCTACCAATGGGGAATTGTAGACATAGAAGTGGCCATATCATACAATACATCCTAATCACAGTTTCCCTCTCTCCACTCTTTCTAGCAGTTCCCCACCTAACTTCATTCCTAAATCCACCCCAACCCTGTTTTCTCTTCAGGCCTCCACTAGAAGACAGGCAAATAGGTAAAAACATGAAACAGTAAGATGAGGCAAAAACCCCTCATAGTAATACTAGACAAGTCAACCAAATAGGAGGAAAAGAGTCCTAAGAACATGCAAAAGAGTCAAAGATTCACGTGCTCCCACTCTTCCAAGTCTCACAATAACACCAAGCTAACAGCCATAAGAAATATGCAGTGGGCCAGGTGTATACCCATGCAAGCCTGGTGCTTGCTGCTTCAATCTCTGTGAGGCCATGTGAACCCTGTGTAGTTGGTTTGGTAGACCATGTTTTCCTGTTGTACTCCTCAACTCTGACTCCTACAGTCTTCTCCCATATTCTTCTGTGGGGTTCTCTGATCTACGATGGAGACCACCAATTTAGACTCTTTTATAATCCCTGGCTGTGACTCTGCATCTTCTCCCATCTGCTCTTAGACAAGGCACTGATATGTTAGTGCAGAATATCATTAGGAATTATTTCAATGTTACTTTTTTCTAATTCAGTTTCATTCTATACTGGATCCCTGAGATAACCAGTCTCTGGTTCCTGGCCATGCTGGCAATGTAGGATATGGACTACCTCTCTTGGGGTAAGCCTCAAGTTATACCAAGCCTTGGTTCACATCTCCCACAAGTTCAATACCACCATTGAGGAGTTGACTATTTAAAGTATAAAATGTTTAAAACCTATGTTTTGCAAACTAGTCTTTATCCAAGTAAGTATTAATGGAATAGCATCAATAGCTGGATAGTCATATAATAAATCTAAAAGTGTAGAGATATTTCCAGTAACCTATAACAAAAGTAAGGCATATGAAGAACAATTAAAATCATATTTAATTGCTGGGCATTGGTGGCACATGTCTTTCTTCCCAGCACCAGGGAGGCAAAAGCAGGCAGATCTCTGTGAGTTTGAGGCCAGCCTGGTCTCCACAGTACCAGGATAGGCTCCAAAGCTACACAGAGAAACCCTGTCTCGAAAAACAAAACAAACAAACAAAAAACAAAAATATATTTAATCTCCAAAAATGCTGAACATGAAATTTAATTTTTGTGTGTTAATTAAATTAGAGAACTACTTGATAAATAATATCTTATTTCAATCAAGTTTTAACAATAAAATAGTGACTTTCACTTAGGCAGTAGATTTATCACGGCATTTCATTAATAAATGAGATTTATATTTTCAGGCACGGAATTGTGAATCAGCAGTATTTTATGTTTAAATTTTGATACTTAGCCACTTGACACAAATAATCCAATATTTATAACATAAAATAATCTTTCTGAATACTCCAACCTTTGCCATACATGAAGTTTATCGTGTCACATGGGGTATATTGCATTAGTTTTTAATTCTTAGTCAAGTCCACTGTAGAATAACTAAAATGTGAATTATTAATTAAGAAGAAAGTGTAAACACACACACACACACACACACACACACACACACACACACACACACACACATGCTTTGCTTTTATTGCTCTTTTGTTCAGATAATCTCCAGATAGACCTAAGCCACTACATAATGTCAAATAAAAATTTTCTGGAGTCACTTTCTAATAAGCAACTCTTTGTGTCTTGTTATGGCACTTGGCATGAAACTCTAGGTCTTGTTTTCACATCATATACAACTCAGTATAAATGCACAAGGAAGGAAGCAGAGCTTAAAGCACATCCTCAGAACAGGATTTTAAACTTTCTAAGTATTTCAAGATATCTGAATGCACAATTATAAAATGTATTGTGTTCTACCTTGCCTATATAATTCAATTAAGATATCTTAAATTGTTTAAACATGCTGAAATGGTTACATAGTATCATTTAAGTAAACTATCCAAAATGTTGCAAAATAAGGAATTTAAAAATGATGACTTGTTGATAATTAAGTAAATTTGGGAGAACTCCTTGTGCTTTTTTCCTGAACTTGCTGAGAAGACTATGTTGACAAATATTCTAAACAGAATGAGGAGAGGAATGAAGCGTTTCCATCTTTGTTTGTAACAAGACAGGATGGAAATTGAGTCTCCAGAACACATTTTGTTCCATCTCATTTTGCCCCTCTCTCCTTTCTGGTATTTCACTTACAATAAGCAACCACAAATGGAAAAGCCAATATATATAAAAACAAATTAATTGTGGAAGATTTTCCTAAGAATGCCATTATAGATTGAACTAATCTGATTATATTGGGAGCATCATGGTGAATGTTTTTATTGATAGCAGGGTTAAAAAAGATTGATTTTTCTTAGTGTGTAGCAAATTATCTACTAAAATATAAACAACAATGACTCTTAAAGATAAGGAATATTACCACTGTCCTCAATAACATACGATTTGTGGGGAGGACCACATTTATTTCAAAATGTTAGTTGAAGTCTCAACAAATGTCCCTCTTGAGAGAAAACTTTAAGATGTAAAATATAACTATTAAGAACTGTTTTTAGATATGTATGACAAGTGCACATTGAATAATAATTTTCATCATAATTTTGTTGTCCTCATGTATAAATTTGTGATTTTCATTCAATGTTTGATTTATGTGTATTTTTAAATTTAAATTAATTTAGCTGCCACATAACAACATAAAACTTGTGTATATTGAAGCTGGGGAGATAGTATGCTTGATAAATGGCTTGCATTGTGACACAAAGATGTATTCACATAACTCACATTAAAAAGAAAAAAAGGACAGTAAAATAAACTCAGGCATCTGTCCCTTGTAATCCCACAGCTGGGTCTATGGAGACCAGCAGATCCCTAGTGTTCACAGTCCAGTTGTCTTAGTTGACTTGACAAACAGTGGGCTAGTGGGACATTCTGTTATACCCAAACAACTTGAATGACTTTTGGGAACAACACCTAATATTGTACAATGTACTCCTAATCACATGAGCATGCACAAACATATACATAGAATTTTGCAGATAAATGCACACCAAACTATGAGTGGTGCTGTGTTATATTTCCTTGTGTGTGTGTGTGGGGGGGTTATTTCATATATAGTGTTTAAATCAATGAAAATATATTTATCTATTCAAATGTTTATAGTGCCTAAATTAAAATAGTCTATGTATAGGTTTATTTGTGATAGCCTAAAATATACAGAATGCACACAGCCTTCCTTTTCACATATATTGCAATAATAATAGTGAATACTAAATTATTCATTTGAAGCTATAGCAAAGAATTTCTTTAGAATTTATCACAAGAACCTCTGGTTGACTTGCAATGCATCCAAAAATCTCAATTTAAAAATGAAGTATTTTGGTAAAATAATCATGTTTTATTTACACTTAGCATATTCATGCCATTCTTCTACACAGCTTTTTTAGAAGTGATTTAGGGCTGAGAAGTAAATATGCAAACATGACTTAATGGTAGAACAACTCAAAATCTTCACCTTTCTTAGTGTGTTATGAATCACACTTAATACTAAAAATGTCCCTCCATGGCAATGACAGTTTACAAAACCAAATGGATGTTGTTAGCATACTTTAAAAAGGTATTTCATGAAATAAAGTTTATCTTGTTACTGTGGTTTGGTTTGAGTCTAAATAAATTCATGCGCATTTTTAGGTTTGAAATTCAGTCATCAGAGCTTTGGTATGAGCCCCTAATGATGTGTGATTCCAGTGCTGTTTCCTTAGCTGAAGTATATCAGCTGAAGATTATTTGTAGAATTTCTAAATGCCATGTAGCATATCTGAGCAGAAAACACAGAGACTCCAATAGAACCTGTAAAGTCTGAGTTATCTTTTCTTGTAGTGTTGCTCCATTTCATTCAATAATATTTTCTGAATTTGTCTTAGCACTTCAGAACTTAAAAATACTAACATAAGATTATTTTAAATCAAGCTGGTATGACCTTTCCTTCCTTTATAAAGGAAAGAAAATAAAGCTTTTTTTATTTGAATAAAGAATTTTAGCTAGGCCAGGTGTTGGTGGCACATGACTTTAATCCCAGCACTGGGGAGGCAGAGGCAGGTGAATCTCTATGGGTTCAAAACCAGTCTGGTTGATAAGAGCTAGTTCCAGGAGAGCCTCCAAAGCTACACAAAAAAGAAAACCTGTCTCAAAAACAAAAGAACAAAACAAAACAAAAAATACCCAAACAAATAAAAAATTATTTTAGCTCTTGTATGCTACAGTGTGATAGGTATAATGGATAATTTATAAATCTTATAATGTGAAACTAAAAGCAGTAAAAATATTTATTTTATAAAACTTTCATCATTTTTAAGGTAAAATATTTTCCTGCTGAATTTTGAATTCAGTAGCACATTATCCTCTTCTCTGGCCACCCCACCTCAAAGTTTTATGCCTTATAACATCTCATTCTTGTTTACACCTTCCTGTCCCCCAACTTGCTTGCCTCATTCTTTTTCTACCCTCTCTGGCATACGGTGACCATTCTTCTCTCATCCTTATAATAGATCAGTTTTCTTGATTTCACTTATAAGCAAAATCAGGTGCCATTTATGTTTCTTATTCTGGCTTGTTCAGTTTAATAGAGTGGTCTCTGGTATGCTGTTCCATGAGGCAGAATTTCTTTATTTTGTGGCCAATACTATTTCATAGTTAATGTAAAACCTTTCATTTATCCAATAGTCATTTGAAGGACAGTAATGGTGTTTCCATTTCTTGGTTATTGATAATAATGCTGCAAAAGATTTGAAAGAACATAATGTCTTTGACATTTTGGATCAATGTGTGTGTTTCATTCCAGTAAATAATGTGGCCCCTTTCCGCCGACTGACCTAGGGATTAGGTGAGTGAGCCTCTGCCCTTATCCAACTCCTGCCCAAAACATCACTCACCCCTATGACTCCCCCCCCCCGCCTGCATCTGAGGGCTTTGTGTAGACACACCCAGACAGGGAGGAGATCCCTGCTCCCTGAATCTGGTAGCACCCCACTCTTCTATCCCTTTCTGCCGACCAACCCAGGAACTAGGTGAGTATCTGCCCTTACCCAACTCCCGCCCAAAACATCACTCACTCTGATCACACACACCCCTCCCCCACCTGCACCTGCCGGCTTGGAGTAGACACACCCAGGCAGGGAGGACCTCCCTGCTCCCTGAATCTGGTAGCACCCCATTTTTCCATCCCTTTCTGCTGACCAACCCAGGAATGAGGTGAGTGAGCCTCTGCCTTTACCCAACTCCCACCCAAACCATCACTCACCCCAACCACCAAGGGACTGCGCCCACCTGCTTAGGGTAGACACGCACAGACAAGGATGAGCTCCCTGAATCTGGAAACAACCCACTCTTCCATCTCTTTCCACCAACTGATTCACAATGAGTGAGGAGACTACCAGGAGAGGCAAGACCATCCAGAGTTGTGGACATTGAATTCCTGGCCCCCACACACCACTAGGTCACAAGAGGTGATAGAGAGACTCCACCTCCAACCACTAAAAGAAGATATGGGAAGAAGACAGAGTAAGATTTCACTCAACAACAGAAAGACCAATATGACACCACCAGAATCTAGGGACTCCACTCCAGCAAGATCGGAAAAGCCCAACACAGAGCATGAAGATGAGATGGACCTCAAAAATTATCTCAGCAAGATGATAGAGATCTTTAAAGAGGAAACAAGAAAATCCCTTAAAGAAATAGAAGAAAAAGCAAACAAAAAATTACACAAAATGGAGGAAAAGACAAACCAAAAAATTGAAGAAATAAATAAATCTCTTAAAGAATCTAAAGAAAGCCAAGAAAAAACATCCAAACAAGTGAAGGAAGCTCTTGAAACAGTTCAAAGCATGAAAGCTGAAATAGATACAATAAAGAAAACACAGAATGAGTTGATGCTGGAAATGGAAAGGCTGCATAAACGATCAGGAACTAAAGATGTGAGTATAACCAATAGAATTCAAGAGATGGAAGAGAGAATCTCAGCTATTGAAGACTCGCTAGAGGATACACATTCATCAACCAAAGAAAACTTCAAGTCCAACAAATCCCTAACACAAAATATCCAGGAAATATGGGACACTTTAAAAAGACCAAACCTAAGAATAATAGGTGTAGAAGAAGGTGAAGAAACACTGCTCAAAGGTACAGAAAACATATTCAACAAAATCATAGAAGAAAACTTCCCCAACCTACAGAAGGAAATGCCTATGAAAGTACAAGAAGCTTACAGGACACCAAACAGACTGGACCACAAAATGAAGTCCCCCCAACACATAATAATCAAAACAACAAATCTACAGAATAAAGAGAAAATATTAAAGAGAAAATATTAAGAGCAGCAAAGGAAAAAGGCCAATTAACATATAAAGGCAAACCAATCAGATTCACACCCGACTTCTCAATGGAAACATTAAAAGCCAGAAGGTCTTGGATAGATACCCTACAAGCAATAATGGAGCATGTATGTCAACCTAGACTACTGTACCCAACAAAATTTTCAATCACTATAGATGGAGAAAACAAGATATTCCATGACAAAAACAGATTTAAACAATACATATCCACAAATCCAGCAACACAGAAGGTTCTGGAAGGAAAACTCCAACCCAATGAACATAACTACACTCACAAAAACACTGGCAATAGATAATCTAATTTTACCAAACACAAAAAGAAACAGGAGGGCGAAATCCACATGCAATGACACCACCACCAATAAGTCCAAAACAAAGAAGAACCAATAAACAATCGACATTAATATCGCTAAATGCCAATGGTCTTAACTTACCCATAAAAAGATATAGGCTAACAGAATGGATATGAAGACAGAATCCATCCTTCTGCTGTTTAAAAGAAACACACCTCAATTTCAAAGACAGGCAATCCCTCAGAGTAAAAGGATGAGAAAAAATTTTCCAATCAAATGGACTCAAGAAAAAAGGTGGTGTAACAAACCTAATATCTAACAAATTAGACTTTAAACAAAAAGCAATCAAAAGAGATGAAGAAGGGCATTTCATACTCATCACAGGAAAAGTCCATCAAGATGAAGTCTCAATCCTGAACATCTATGCCCCAAATACGAAAGCAACCACATTTGTAAAAGAAACATTACTAAAGCTCAAACCACACATAAAAACACATACACTTATAGTAGGAGACTTCAACATCCCCTTTACACCACTAGACAGGACCACCAGGCAGAAACTTAGAAACAAAGGATCTGACAGAAGTTATGACCCAACTGGGTTTAACAGATATCTATAGAACATTCCATCCAAACACAAAAGAATATACCTTCTTCTCAGCGCCACATGGAACCTTCTCAAAAATTGACCACATAGTTGGCAGCAAAGCAAACCTCCACAGTTACAAAAGAATTGAAATAACCCCCTGTATCTTATCAGACCACCATGCATTAAAGCTAGAATTCAACAGCAATACGAATTGCAGAAAACCTACATTCGCATGGAAAATGAATAACACCCAATTGCACCATTCCTGGGTTGAGGAAGAAATAAAAAAAGAAATTAAAGACTTCCTAGAATTTAATGAGAATGTAGACACAACATACCCAAACTTATGGGACACTCTGAAAGCAGTGTTAAGAGGGAAGTTCATAGCACTAAGTGCCCACATGAAGAAACTGGAGGAAAGTCACATTAGAGAATTTACAGAACAACTGAAAGCTTTAGAGGAAAAAGAAGCAAACACACCAAGGAGGAGTAGATGGCAGGAAATAATGAACCTGAGAGCCGAAATCAACAAAGTAGAAGCTAGGAAGACAGTGCAAAGTATCAATGAAACAAAGAGTTGGTTCTTTGAGAAGATCAATAAGATAGACAAACCTCTGGCCGAACTAACCAAAAGGCAGTAAGAGAGCATGCTAATAAACAAAATCAGAAATGAAAAGGGGATATAACAATGGACACTGAGGAAATGCAGAGAATCTTCAGGTCATACTTTGAAAAGCTGTACTCCACAAAATTGGAAAACCTAAAGGAAATGGACAGTTTTCTGGATAAATATCACTTATCAAAATTAAATCAAGATAAGATAAACAGTTTAAATCGACCTATAACCCCTTATGAAATAGAAGCAGTCATCAAAAGCCTCCCAACCAAAAAAGCTCAGGGCCGGATGGCTTTACTGAAGAATTATACCAGAAATTCAAACAAGAGCTAATTCCAGTACTCCTCATACTGTTCCACACAATAGAAGCAGATGGGATATTGCCAAACTCTTTCTACAAGGCTACATTCACTTTGATACCCAAGCCACACAAAGATATGACTATGAAAGAGAACTACAGACCGATATCCTGCATGAACATCGATGCTAAAATACTCAATAAAATGTTGGTGAACAGAATCCAAGAACATATCAGAAAACTCATCCACCATGATCAAGTAGGCTTCATCCCAGGGATGCAAGGATGGTTCAACATACGAAAATCCATCAATGTAATCCATCATATAAACAAACTGAAAAAGAAAAACCACATGATCATCTCACTAGACACTGGAAAAGCCTTTGACAAATTCCAACATCCCTTCATGATAAAGATCTTGGAGAAAATAGGAATAACAGGAACATATTTAAAAATGATAAACGCAATACACACCAAACCAATAGCCAACATCAAACTAAATGGAGAGAAACTCAAAGCGTTTCCTCTAAAATCAGGAACAAGACAGGGCTGTCTACTCTCTCCATATCTCTTCAATATTGTACTTGAATTTCTGGCTATAGCAATAAGACAAGAAAAGGGGATCAAATGGATACAAATTGGAAAGGATGAAGTCAAATTTTCACTATTTGCAGATGATATGATAGTCTACATTAGTGACCCGAAAACCTCTACCAGGGAACTCCTACAGCTGATAATCACCTTCAGCAAGGTAGCAGGATACAAAATTAACTCAAAAAAATCAGTAGCCCTACTATATACAGATGATAAATCCAATGAGAAAGAAATCAGGGAAACATCACCTTTCACAATATCCACAAGCAACATAAAATATCTTGGGGTAACACTAACCAAAAAAGTGAAAGATTTGTACAATAAGAACTTTGAGACTTTAAAGAAAGAAATTAAAGAAGATACCAGAAAATGGAAAGATTTCCCATGCTCTTGGATAGGTAGAATTAACATAGTAAAAATGGCAATCCTGCCAAAAGCAATCTACAGATTCAATTCAATCCCTGTCAAAATCCCAACACAGTTTTTCACAGAGATTGAAAGAATAATACTCAACTTTATATGGAAAAATAAAAAAACCCAGGTTAGCCAAAAGAACTCTTTACAATAAAGGATCTTCTGGAGGCATCACCATCCCCGACTTCAAGCTTTACTATAGAGCCATAGTTCTGAAATCATCATGGTATTGGCACAAAAATAGACAGATAGACCAATGGAATGTAATTGAAAACCCTGATATTGACCCATGCACCTACAAATACCTTATTTTTGACAAAGGTGCTAAATCTATACAATGGAAAAAATTAGCATCTTCAACAAATGGTGCTGGTAAAATTGGATTCTGACATGTAGAAAATTGCATATGGATCCAACCTGTCACCATGCACAAAACTTAAGTGCAAATGGATCAAAGATCTCAGCATAAACCAGCCACACTGAGTATTCAAGAAGAGAATGTGGGAATTACCCTTGAACAAATTGTCACAGGAGACTGCTTCCTGTGCCAGTAGTACAGACATTGAGGTCTGCAATTAATAAATAGGACCTCCTGAAACTGAGAAGCTTCTACAAGGCAAATGAAACAGTCAGTAGGACAAAACGGCCACCCACAGAATGGGAAAAGATCTTCACCAATCCCACATCTGACAGAGGACTGATTTCCAAAATATATAAGGAGCTCAAGAAGCTATCCACCCAAACACCAAACAATGAAATTAAAAAGTGGGGTGTAGAACTAAATAGAGAATTCTCAACAGAGGAATCTGAAATGGCTGAAAGACACTTAAGAAAGTGCTCAAAATCATTGGCCATAAGAGAAATGCAACTCAAAACAACTCTGAGTAACCACCTCATACCTGTCAGAATGGCTAAAATCAAAAATACCAATGACAATCTATGCTGCAGAGGATAACCTAAAAGCCCTTCCCCTAAAATGAGATTGATGACTTCTCTTTATGCCATCCTAGAGCCCTCATCCAGTGGCTGATGGAAGTAGAGAAAGACATCCACAGATATACACTGAGCTGAAATCGGTAATTTAGTTGAAGAGAGGGAGGAATGAAGATCGAAGGGGTCTGTACCAGGTTGGAGAAACCCACAGAAACAGTTGGCCTGAACAAGGGAGAGCACATCGACCCCAGATGCTGTTGAGGAGGCCAGTACAAGTCTGATCCAGACCCCTGAACATGGATGTCAATAAGGAGGCCTCTGCACTCCAGGGAGCCTCTGGTGGTGGATTAGTATTTTTCCCTGGTGCAAGAAGGGACTTTGAGAGCCCATCCCACGTGAAGGGAGACACTCTGGCCCTGTACACATGGGGAAGAGCCTAGGCCCAGCACAGGAAGATTTGGTGGACTTTGCAGAGCACCCTTTGAGGGCCCTACCCTGCCTGGGGAGTGGTGGGTGGATGGGGTGGGGGTAGGCTGGGGTTGGGGGAGGAGGGATGGGGTGAGGGGAGGGAGAGGGAGAGGGAGAAGGGACTTACATGTGAAACAAGCTTGTTCCCTAACTAGAACTAATAAATAAATTAAAAAAAATAATGTGGGAAAAGAGTTTACTTTTCAGGAACCATCACACTGTTCTCATGACTGCTTTAGTTTGCATTTCTAAAAATAATGCAAAACATTACTTCTTCTCCTCACCTCCTCTGTTACAGTATGTTTTGGCATCCCATTGTGGTATTCTCATGAATCCAAGAAGTAGTGTTACAATTAACTTAATCTGATGAATGTATTACGTACATCCCCCCAAAAAAACTTGTATACTGCTTCTCAATAGAATAGACCTTCTAAAACCTTTGAATGGTTTTAAGAGCATCTAATACTGAGAATAGCAAAATTTGCAGAGTTAAACTATAATTAGCTCCCTTGATTTTTGGTCTATGTTAGTAAATTTATTCATATTTTACTTTCATGAAATTCAGGTATCCTCAGCTTTTTCCAAAAGCTCGGTAACAGGGAGATTTCCTCGCTCCACAGTGAAACTTCCGCCTCTATCTGCCCATATGTGGAGAATTGTCCTGGGCCTGGAGGACTAAAATCTGTCTCTAAGGCATATGCTGAGTATATCTGAACTTGACTCTTGGCACACATTCCTGCTAGAAGACATGTTCTAGGAGCTCTGCTGTAGGACCCTACTGTCACACACAGTCTTTTGATAGGACCTTGACACATAATGGGAAATGGATTTGACCCCACGTACTTCAATCCTTTGTATGCCTTAGACTCTATGTAATAAAGTTAAGGTGACTCCCTGAAGTCTTGTCTTTCCATGAGCTCTCTCTTTGAACCCAGAGCTGACTGAACCGTCTTTGCCATTTCTGCTCTGTCCACCTGCTTGAGACAACACAGCCAACAATCCTGAGGGAAAAGAATAGAACCAAAAGATGTATAGACAGGGAAAAATGTAGCAACATTATTTATTTATCTTAGATCAAATAATTTTAAAACAAGAAAATGCGGTTTTGTCAAAATTTTTCCTCAAAATTTTTAACCAAATGTGAGCTAATTTAGTTTATTTCAAATACAATATTCTGTAGAAAACAAATTTGTTTTAGAGTTTTCATGGTTCTGATTCTGAAGTCAATGTTTAATAAATGGATAATATACTAGCATAATCAAGTAAATTAGGCTAAATGACACATATTTTCAGGTCATTTTTACTCAAAATTGGTAAAAAAAAATAAGCAAGGGATAGTCAGTATTTTATGTAGGGAAGGATAACCGTGAACTGCTTATATTCCTACTTTGAACTTCTAAGTACTAGGAAGTCAACATCACTGATGCCTCCTGTTGTTTGCAGGACTAGCTTGTTGTGATGTGCATATTAGACAAGCACTGTATCAACTGAACTACACCTCAAGACCCTGCAATAAGCACTTTCATCTCCCATTGTACACCTTAAATGCAATTAATTTCTGTTACCTCACATGTATTTAGTTAAGAGTGAGTTGAAATAAAGATAAAATACTTAAAATCAGATTGAAATAAGTAAACAAAATGATGAATTCCAAGCACAGAAACCGTGACTATGAATGGAATGCGTTTCATCACATCTGCTGGCTTCATACAGAATATGTCTTGCTGCGATTCGAGAAGTAAGCTGTTCTTATGAACTTTAGCTATTTTCTTTTAGTCAGGAAAGAGAAGGGTTGTGGACATAACATTGAAACTGGGAGACAGGAATCTTTAGTGTATGAAAATTCAGGTGGCACACAAAGTCTTATTGCATTAAGTTCTGAATTATCCAGACCACATGGCTATAGTTATAGCAGGAGGAACACAAACTTCTATCGGAAAAATATTATGTGAACAAAATGAATGCTTCAGCAGGCAATAGTCTAGCTTTCCATATTAGATTATTGAAATGTATCATGAAACTTTAAACACCTTTACCTAGTTATCAATTGAATTAACTAGATTTTTCCTGTATAACCAGTAACCCCAGCTAACTCCAAACTTTCAATAAAATTTTTTCGCAGAACAATACAGTTTCTCATACACATGTGCACCACTGCTCATACACTCCAGTCCTTAAGGTAAAATGTAATTTATCAAATAAATATCCAAGCATTTATAGATAATGAGTTTGATTACAAACAAGTGGTAAAGATTTGTTTTGTTTGGTAGATGCATCAATTAATAGAGGGTTGATTAAATATAAATAGTAATATTTACTAGCAAATAATTTTATGCATATTAGTATCTGAGATATGTGGATAGTTTACTTGATATTATGGCAGCCTTTTTAAAGTTTAAGAGTCTAAATGTTAATATAGAGTTTAAGATCTCATGGAGGTACACTCCTTTTTGAATACTTTCATTGGCAGATAGGCATTGCACATTGTGATGAGACACGTGATGACATTTTTCTAACACGTGTTTATCTTCTCCACTGAATTCCCACTATAACTTTATTCTTTCCCTTCAAAATCGAGTTACATTCTTTAAGTTTTACTTTGTGTTTTTTTATGTATATATGCATGCATGCATGTTTTTTGGAGCACTCTGAAATCAAAATAAAATTATAGAAGACAGATCACTTTAACCAGGTGCATTCTGAGGAATGAACACAAGTCATGAGGCGGAGTGCGAGATTAAAGCCCTATCTGCTGAGCCATCTCTCATTCACTACTCTTTCACTTTTTCCTTCACTTTTAAATGGAGAAAGTAAAATAGAGGAAGTCAGAATTTAATATTGTTTATATATTTCCAAAGATTTACTGTGTTGAAATGTCTGCTTTTATATCATATCAATTATATTGGTCATTTTTAGATTGTTCAAGTGCTACTATTCTTACTTTTTTCATTTGCTGAGTCAGATTACTTGATATTTCCAAAAACCTAATAAATGTTTCTTACTTTAATGAAAATCCTTTGTTGTTTTAGTTTGTTAATACCTTGATTTAATTAATATGTAGATATATCTCCTCTTTTAAAATTATTAAATAGAATTGAACAAGGGCTTTGGATAAACATGGGAATCATCCCCACCCCACGCCACACACACCTCTGTAAAGTTTTTACATTCCTATGGTTCTGCAGTATGGGTCTCAGTATGAAATGACTGAAAATACATGTGTTTTCCAGTGTGAACAGAAAGAAGACACCTTTTCTAATTCAGACCCCCCCTCTACAAGTCTACAAGGATTTGACTTCATCTGACCCATCTACTTCAAATTTAAGAGAAGTTTGTAACAGTTCCCTGAACCAAACGTGCAAATCATAAATTGTCCCCCCCCCTCTCTCCCCACTCTCCCAAACCCCTTCTCTCTTTCTCCTGTCTCTCTCTATAATGATTATAGTTAACATTCTAATTTTGGAATGATTCACATAACTTTTTTAATTACATGTGTTAACAGGAGGACACCATGACTTTCAGCCTATCCTGGATCATACAGACATCAAGGCCCAGTATGGCTACTCAGCAAAGCATTGTCTTGAAAGATTATATATATATATATATATGTGTGTGTGTGTGTGTGTGTGTGTGTGTGTGTGTGTGTGTGTGTGTGTGTGTAAAATTAATTCTTTTATAAGCAGAGCATTATAGTGGGAAATTACCAATACGGAGTCAGGTAGAAATATAAGGGTATTTAATAGGGAAAAGCCTTACTTACAGAGCGAACCAGCCAGCCGGTGGTAGTCTGTACAGCAAGAAGCAAAGAGAGAGAAACCGAAACCAAGACGCAGTCCCCCTACTCACTCTGACCACGCCCTCACAAGCCTGGTCAGGTACTCCTGTAGCCAGCCTCTAAGAAGGCGTGGCTACAGCTTCCCCTACAATTCCTCTTTTAGTCTAAAAGAGGATTAAAACTTAACAGTATAAAGGTAAAATATAAGAAGATACAACAATCTGCTTATGTCACATCCTAACTATCTATTTAACTAAACCCTAAAGTCATCTGAAAGAGGTGTCCAAGCCTGAACAATTTTTAACAATGATCAAAGTGGGAAATTACCAATAAGGAGTCAGGTAGAAATATAAGGGTATTTAATAGGGAAAATACTTACTTACAGAGCAACCTAGCCAGCCGGCGTGGCAGCAGCCTGTATGCAAGCCGAAAAGAGAAATCGAAAGCACAAATGTAGTCACACTACATCACTCTAACCATGCCCTCACAAACGTGGTCAGGCACACCTGTAGCCAGCCCCTAAGTAGGGGTGGCTGCAGCTTCCCCTACAATTCCCCTACAGAGCATTGGTGTCACACGCATTTAATCTCAGCACTCAGAGGCAGAGTAGAAGTAGGTGGATCTCTCTATGTGTTCGAGACCAGCCTTGTCTATAAAAGCCAGTTCCAGGACAGCCTCCAAAGACACAGAGAAACTCTGTCTCTAAAAAAAATCAATTACAATATTTCAAATGAGGAACATAGATGGACTTAACTGGGAATGAGAAAATAATCAATAAACTGTAGTATATGTGGTGGATAATAATAATTGGATATTATTAATGAACATTTATTAATTACCACATATAGGAGAAAATAAAATACTATGTATTGAATATGCTACAAGAAATCAACAGGCAAGCAGTAACTCAGCAGCAGAAGCCAAGAATTAGATGATGCACTGTGGCAAAAGTCTATTTCCATTTTTTGATGGATTCTTATTTGTTAAGATGATTTATTTTGCATGAAGATTTTCAGAAAAGCTAACACAAATATGTCTTTATTATTTCAGGAGGTTAATCTAAAGTGCTGTACACACATTTTCATTTAGGCAGTTTCTACCATGCACTTCAGAGCCATGTAAATGAAGGAGTACATGAAGTTTTATCTTAGGGGTCATGGGTACCACAGCTGAGTCCATAACGTTTTGTGTTGTTAGTTTCCAGGGCTTCGACAGTCACCAATCTGGCATTTTTAGATGAAACACATTAAATTCACTAATCGGGATCTGTTCCATCTGTCAGCTTACAATAGCTTATTGACACAGTATTAAGGCAGTATATCAAAATGATATTCATGCTGCCAATATCTATTAAATTCTTCACAAATATAGTATTTTCAAGGAAGACTCTAACTGTGAGTTCTTTTTCTGCCTAGTGATTGATGTTACTTCTTTAGAGTCCCTCAAAAGACAGTGATACATTTCCTTGAAAGTAGTGTTTCTGCTAATAATTGTAGTCATTTCAATTGAAACACATGACTGAATCTGTTGAAACCAATTTAAAATCAAATGTTCAAAATATGATGTGTTTGTACATTTGTATCCATAAAAAATAAGAACTTAACAACTGCATTTAATTCATACATGGCTCATAAGGTAACTAAAAAGAGGCAGAAATTCTTGCATCACTGAATGCCTTGGTTATCTGTCTCCTTCAGCTCAGGTCACTTGCTTATTTGGAAGTTAATCACACTAGGGATGTCCTTCCCCAAAGTAAGAAGACCTAACCAACCTCATTCTCTTTCATGGCTGAAAGCACAAAGATAAAAGTAATTGAGGCATCTCCCTGTCAGCATTTTACCTAATAGCTCCCAGTCAATGTCCTAAGCCTGTAGTGTCACCTTGGATTTCAGAAACAACAAAGCCTCCTGAGGAAGGCCACCTCCCTGCTTTAGGCAATTATTTCAGACAATGAGTATCTTCTCATAATTAGCTTATGATTATAAGATTGCTGGAGTGATAATGGATTTCTGTGGACCAATTTGCAGAAGCAGAGCTGAGTAATGACCAAGTAGATCACACTTTCAAAGTTCTTAACTATGCATTTCTCTTGTGCCTGCACTAGTCCCTCTTCTATTTAAATCCGAATCTCCTGTCTATACCCAAACAAGAATTTCTAGTCATTGGAGTTTTGTATATGTACATATTCAGACATGCACATTACAGAAGCCCAGCATGTTGAGGTTGCCAACTCCTGGACTTTTGTGCCTAAACTCTACAAATACTCATCTGTTAATGATTGATTAAAATTATAGAAATAAATAATTTCTATATTTATTTCTATATTTATATAATATTTCAACAGTTTTCTATTCTACTGACATACACAAGGAAATGAATTCATAATTGTGTAATGAAATTATGTAATATGAATAGAAATTGCTTCCTCTTTCTAAAGAGAGTTCTCTTTCATTTTAGTACAGGCATACTGATAAATAAAAATTGTAAGCATTTATTATTTGTATGGCCCAATTTATTTTATACATTGTGAAATTATCTCCAGTATCTAGCCCACTGACATGTTTTAGTTCACCCAGTTATGTTTTGTGTGTGTGTATGTGTATATGATAAGCACACTTGGGGTCAACTTACTTAGTGGATTTCACTTATGCAATTATGTTCAAACATTTTTTGTTTTTTCCTTTGTAGAAGTGCTTGATATTTCACATTGAATACTGTAATCATAAAAGTGTAATTTAACATAGAGATGTTACAGAGCATTAAATGCTTACAAAACCACATGCATCGTTCAGTCATGTTGAATTAGTAACTTAAAAGGATTCCTTGTGAAAGAAATGTGGAATTTGCTAATATTGGGGCTAATAAAGTAACATCAGCAAAACTCTTGCCTGGGAGGGCGTCTTTGGTAGGACGGTATTCTGAGGTGAGGTCTTGGTAACTGTGTGTGGCATGAGAGGAAAACTTTTTTGATGCTGGCAATATATGGAGGTGAATGAGGAGCAGAGAATACTGCATAAAAGTCTGTTCTCATTTTAAAATGTAATTCAAGCAGAATTGCAGAAACAAATAACAAGTGGAAAAATAAAACAATACAATAAACGAGTCTGGAAAATTCATGCTCAACTCCGAAGTGAACCACATTTGTTCATTTTGAACACCACATTCTGTGTTCGGCTGACAGTGGAAACTCAGCTTGGATGCTATTTCTCATACAGGAAGAACCCAGCATAATGGTAAACAACAGTAGTGTGTGATCGCTTGAGAGAACCTTTACAGTGACCTCACCGTTTGGGCTTTAAGCAAATAGAATTGCTTAATGTTGAAAAACTACATTCTGTGGTGAAACAGGTACCTTCTACTAGAAACTTATCAGAATACACCTGTCTGTAATGACTGTTTCTTCTCATTAGGAAAAAACAATTAAATACAAAGTAGAAACTTGTAAATAATGATACTTTCTGTCATAAATGTTTCTAATTTACAAGGTGAGGAATTCCATGAAGAAATTACTTCTTAGAATCTTCAAATTGAATTTAAGTTGCAAATGGAGGCATGACATTTTGAAAATGAATAATTATTTCACAAATGTGTAGCTATATTACACAAGAAACTAAAAGAATACTATGTGTGTAATAAATATTTAAAGCAACTTAAAGTATTTGTTATTCATTAAATTCTTGTTTGTTACTATAGTCCAGATATTGTCTAGACACTAGGCAAAAAGGGTTGAACAAAAAATTTAAAACATATTTTGATGCTATGTAAAGTTTGCCACCTACCAAGAATATTATTAGTTTTACTAAAAAAGTTTTGTGAACATGGAACAGAAAGTTGATGCTGAAGATTTGGTAAGACTGCATTAAATTTTTAAAGGATCAAGAGAAAGATAGTGTTCCAAGACACAGCACTAACTTTTACCTTTATAATTGCTTGGAGCTTATCTTTCTCTCTCTTTTCAACTGATTTGGTATATGCAGGCATATATTAACAGATAAATAACTGTAAATGTCTCAGAGGTTTGGGACATTTGGACCTGAGCATCAAGATGTGTGTGTGTGTGTGTGTGTGTGTGTGTGTGTGTGTGTTTCTTACAATTAGATATATATTTATAATATTACTTATAATGTATAATATTATAATATAATATTATAATGTATAATATCACTTATAATTCCCATTCTGTAGGCTGGTGTAGTGTCTTGCTGACTGTGTCCTTTGCTTTACAAAAGCATCTCAGTTTCAGGAGGTCCCATTTATTAATTGTTGATCTCAATGTTTGAGCTACTAGTGTTATGTTCAGAAATCAGTCTCCTGTAGCAATTTGTTCGAGGGTGCCAACTACCTTCTCTTATAGGAAGTTCAGTGTGGCTGAATGTATGTTGAGGTCTTTTATCCATTTGGATTTAGTTTAGTGCAAGAGATAGATATGGATGAATCTGCAATCTTTTACATGTCCAAATCCAGTTACGTCAGCACCATATTTTGAAAATGCTATCTTTCTTCCATTGTATAAATTTAGCTTCTTTGTCAAATATCAGGTGTTCATAGGTGTGTGGGTTAATATCAGGGTTTTCAATTTGAGTCCATTGGTCAACCTGTCTATTTTTGTGTCAATACCAAGCTTTTTCAGGACTATGGCTCTATAATAGAGCTTGAAGTCAGGGATAGTGATGCCTCTGAAAGTTTCCTTATTGTACAGGGTTGTTTTAGCTATCCTAGGTTTTTTGTTTTTCCATATGAAGTTGAGTACTGTTCTTTCAAGGTCTGTGAAGAATTGTGTTGGGATTTTGATGGGAATTGCATTGAATCTGTAGATTGCTTTTGGCAAGATTGCCATTTTTACTATGTTGATTCTACCTATCCAAGAGCATGGGAGATCTTTCCATTTTCTGGTATATTCTTTAATTTCTTTCTTTAAAGATTCAAAGTTCTTACTATACAGGTCTTTCACTTTTTTGGTTAGTGTTACCCCAAGGTATTTTATGTTGTTGGCTGCTATTGTGAAGGGTGATGTTTCTCTGATCTATTTCTCGGTGCGTTTATCTTCTGTATATACTAGGGCTACTGATGTTTTTGAGTTAATCTTCTTTCCTGCCATTTTGCTGAAGGTGTTTATCAGTTGTAGTAGTTTCCTGGTAGAGTTTTTAGTGTCACTTGGTATACTATCATATCATCTGCAAATAGTGAAAGTTTCATTCTTCCTTTCCAATTTGTATCCCCTTGATCTCCTTTTGTTGTCTTATTGCTCTAGGTAGGACTTCAAGTGCCATATTGAAGAGATATGGAGAGAGTGGTCAGCCTTGTCTTGTTCCTGATTTTAGTGGAATCACCTTGAGTTTCTCTCCATTTAGTTTGACGTTGGCTGTTGGTTTACTGTATAGGGATTTTATTATATATAGGTATGTTCCTGTTTTCCTGATCTCTCCAAGACCTTTATAATGCTGATCAAGAAAATATAAAATGAACTCAAGAAGCTAACCACCAAAACACCAAGCAATGCAATTAAAAATGGAATACAGAACTAAATATAGAATTCTCAGCAAATAAATTCAAAATGCATGAAAGACACTTGAGAATGTGTTCAACATCCTTAGCCATCAGGGCAATGCAACTCAAAACCACACTGAGATACCATCTTTCTCCTGTCAGAATGGCTAAAATCAATAACACCAATTACAGTCTAAGCTGGAGAGGATGTGGAGAATGGGGAACACTCCTCCATTGCTGATGGGAATGCAAGCTTGTACAACCACTTTGGAAACCAGTATGGCAGTTTCTTAGGAAAATGGGAACAAGTCTACTTCAAGATCCTGCAATTCCTCTCTAGGGCATATACCCATAAAAATGCACATTCATATAATTAGAACATATGTTCTACTATGTTCATAGCAGCATGAATTGTAATAGCCAGAACCTGGAAACAACCTAGATGTCCCTCAACTGAACAATGGATAGAGAAAATGTGGTACCAACTAGGAGTCCAAGACAGTCTATGGGTCATCTAATAGTCAGTCTTTATCCCTAGAACACAAATGGACTTTGGGAGTCCACTCCCTATGGAGGGATACTATTACAGCACAGACACAGCAAGTAGTACCTAGGTCCTCCCCCAAACAATATGACAGACTTTGAAGGTCCTTGATGGAGGGTGGGGTAGATGGGGTGGGTTGGGTAGGGTACATGGGAGGATGGGAGGGTGAGGGAATGGGGGGATGGATATGTATATATGAGTAATTAGAAATGAATAAATATTACTTATAATTATATGTTCTTTATAGTATATGGATACCTTATAATCATGTAATGTATATTTTTTATAATTTTGTCAATGTAAGAAACATGAATTTTTTTCAAAAACTCATTTTTGTTTGAATTATTAAAAAATGGTAAAGTATTTCAAAGAATCTTAATGTATTTTGTACCCAAAGTACTCTAATTGATATCTTGGCACTAGGTTTCTGAGAAAATTCCCAGGGATAATAAAGAGAAAATCCAATGACCCCACAAGACAGACAGACATAGAGAGTCATGTTGAGATAAAAATGCTAATATATGTGAGATTGTGGATCCTGAGTTGGCATCCACAATGGTCAGCAAGAATTCCACAACAAATTTAGCGAACTTAGGGAAAAAGAAGATAAATACAAGCAAAGAATATAATGGGATATCAGAAAGTCCATTCCAGGAGGGCTTCTGATTTCAAAAAGGAGCTAAAGGACTGAATTCAGGAGAGGTATGAATTGAATCAAGTTTCATTTTCACAGAATTATTGATTTGAGAGAGGCAGGCAGTTACTCTGTTGATTAATAAACACCCATGGTGACCTTATAGAAAACTGATGAGCTCATGTGTATATTCAGAATAAAATTGAGTCCTCCAGAAAAATAGCAAGTGCTGTTAACTACTGAGTCATCTTTCCAGGTAACCTATATGAATTTTAAAGAAGGGTTAATTTCTATAATCAAACCATAATATGATAACATGAATTTCATCTTTTATAAAAATATATTTAAGAATAATGAAGAAACATGAAATTTGCTTGTGTGTGTCTGTATATAGATAAGACAGGTCCTCCTAATGTGCCTTGCAACACTATTACTCCAAAATTTTAGAAACAGGATATCTAAATGATCCTTTAGCTCACCTATTGGCTAGAGGGGCTGTCTTGCAACCCTCCAGGTCCTCTTGTTCATGTCCTATAGAATGGATACTATAGATGCTGGGCATATGAACTTATACCTTCATGTCTGTTCTGCAAACACTTTACCCACTGACTACAATGAACCAGAGATGAACTCACATAATTCTTGAAAGATGATACAAAATATAATTCAGACTAACCAAAGTGCCAAGCAATACAGGTAAGTGAAAACCATTCAATAATCCATCTTAGGGATGTAGTATTTATATACTTTTCATCAGGAAATATATTGTCAACAAAATCCACCCAAAAATATCCTTTCTTTGTTCTGCTGCCTGAATCTATGTTGGCATCCATTGGACAAACTACTGCTGAAGGTCATGTCGGTGTTCTGATATTGATGTGATGGCCTCTATTGCCCCTTGAGGCCATGTTGATTTATGTGACCTATGCTGCTGCTGAGGGCCATGTTGGTGTCCATGCTGCAGCCTAGGGTTCTTTCTCCCTGTTAACACAGCAGCCCATGTAGATGTCTGTGCTACCACCTGAAGTTATAGTGAAGTTCTTTGGCATATTGTTGCCAGAGGCCATATTGATGATGTGCATGGCCACCTTAGGGTCTGTGAACTGTGATGCAGCACAGGGCCATGTTGATGTCTGTGGTCACTACTGTTTCCAGAAGCCAGAAGTTCATGATCTGTACTGTCCACAGGCTGTTATGGCCAAGGAATAGGCGGTGGTGTTGATGACTGAAGATCCACAGTTTAGAATGAGAGATATTGTAGGCTTCTGTGACAATCTCATCCCCTGATCCCACCCCCAAAAAGAAACAGCCTTGACATGAATCCAGTTGTGAGAACTTTTTAAAGTTATGATTTGGGAGCAGAATTGTAGCTCTTCACATTTAATAGCATTTGGGAGAGTTGCATGGAAGGACTCAAATCAATTTCCTTAAGGAGCTTTCCACTGGGAATTTGACCATGTGCCAATGAGTATATCAGCAAGACAAAAAGGACTTGGTGTATTTAACTTTTATTTCCTCCCTTTTTTTTTTAAAGGGTGCAAGGGCTGGAAGTGGACATGGGAAGATTAAAAACATAGTGTTATTGGGGTAAATTGGGTAAAATCCTAAAATAATCAATAAAAATACTATGTTTAGAAAGCAAAAATCAACAATAACAAAACACCCATCCACAATAGAAAGTAATAGTACTCAGTCATAGAAACTTCTCATTTATTTTCTTAGTTGTAAGTCTCCATTCTTTTGATCTATTTCTATAAATCTACTTAGTACTATAGGATTATTATAGACATTTCATGGTTCTGAAAAAGTCACAATATGTGATAATTTAATAATATTAATTACATTAAAAAACAAAATTAAAATGAACACTAGAGAATTAGAAACTTAGAGTAATTAATATCACTTTCATATCACATATGGATTTATACTGAACCAATATAAGATATAATAAACAAATCCTAATTTAGTTATCATGTTTTAATCTATAAGTGATACAATAAAATAAAATAACATTTCTATCATTTACCATGACCCTTTCAAACTTATCAATATATCTTTAATAATATTTTCCTTGAATTTAATTAGCTTATCTGAAGTGTCATCTAAGAAATTTTTTTTTTCAAAATGCATTTTTATTTGGGACCTAGTAACATTAAAACACAATGTATAAAATTTGTTTTCTCATGTTCTGAATATATTGCATTAATTAGGTATAATTTTTCTTGAGTGAAAATTAGTTTTTTTTGTAAATATTTGTCCTTCTAATCACATATTCACTTGATATTTATTGTTACCTATTCTGAACACTAGAATTCAATATTTTTCATTATCAGTTGTGGATTTTGCATTCCTTGCCTTATGTAGAGTAAATTTGTGTAATTTTCATGAAACAATATATTTTAACAGAACAAGAGTAAAAAGAAAACAAGTTAAGGACTACTGTATCAAACAATAGCTGTTCTTGAAGGAATAGTTAGAAATGAAAAGAGAGATTTATAAGAGGACATGGAAAGTACTTTTGTGAGTCAGAACATCAAGTAAAACATTTGAATAAGACTGCCCAGCTGTGTCATTTCACAGGATAAAACTGTGTTTTAAATGGAATTTCTTGACTGAGTGTGGGGGGATGAACGTTTACTGCAGCAAGAACAATTTACTAAGGGCTATATCATTGAAGAAATAGACACCACAATCAATAGTTCTTCAGGGAGTTTTTAGCAGATTCATATAATATTCATAGAGGACACAGTTACTGAGAGCTTTACTCTGTTGAATATGCCCACTTCATACATTTTTCAATACCATTGTGTTCCTTAACCACTTAACTATAAACAGGTATAAAGTTATAAATATACATGCATAGCAAGATAAAATTTCACAAATGACCACTATGTAAAGACAATATAATAATAAGCTGAATATCTAACTCACATTTTGAAGTGAAGAATATTCAAATAAATACTTATCAATTATAACTACATATATAAATGAAGCTGTGTCAAATTTATTTCTTTAGCTTTTAAAGATAAATATTCAAATACTCACAATTGATGAAATGAGAAATCTAAAGTATAACTGAAGAAAGCATTGAATCTGACAAATATATTATTAGTTCACTTTATTATGGTTATTAGGTATTGAAATTCCTAAATATTGCTCTGCATATGTATTATCTTGTCTTTTTGATACTGAAAAAAGTTCATACAAAAATCTACTAAGAAAAGAGGATTTATTTGGCTAAGTAGCTCAAGAGTTTCATCAACTATTGCAAGAGATTCATAGAGACATGAGTTTGAATGACCAAAATCAGGGTGTAATTCTAGTCATCTGTATAATTTCGCTTTCTTATTCCAGTTCAGGACCCAACCCTATGAATTGTTATATCCATAGTTAAAATGAGTCTTCCAATCTGAACTTATCAGTCATGTGCAGACTCTAAACTTTTGAGGTAGACTCCATAGACTTGCCTAGATGCACATTTCCTAAGTAACTCTGGAGTTATGACAAGTTGAAACCCAAAATATATTCCAAGATAAATTTATTAATTATAAAAATAATCACAGAATAAAAATAATAAATGTAAAACAGCAATCTTTTACTTTCCCATCACTATGATTTCAAGGATGTGTTTTTGTTGTAGCTATTTTTTTAAATCTGTGTATCAGTCCAGTTTCCCAGAGTAACAAACCAAGAGATTTATATAAATTAAAAAAGAATTTAGTAGGTTGACTTACATGTGACTATCTTACACAAAGAGACCCAGAACTCACTGGTTACTAAGAATGATGATGTATCTCAGCAGGATTTATCTGGTGTTAAAGGCCTAAATTATACTTGGAGAGTTGCTGGTTTTCATTTCAAAGTAGAAGGCCAAAGGAGCTATCTCTAATATCAGCAAAGGAATTAGTACTTGTGGAATCATGGCAAACAAACTATGCAGGAAGAGTGAAGGCAAACAGAGTAGAAGAGCAAAAAGCTTTCTGACTTCAATGTCCTGTAATGTTTAATGCAGCCAGAAGATTCTGTCCATGAGTCTTCACACATCAGCGAAGGCAAGCATACCAGTGAACACCCACAAGCCATGCTGAAGTAAACAACCACTCACTGATGCTATGTTTTGTGATCCAATTCCTGCACAGATGTGAACAAATGTCTCCTCATAAGGATAGGGAACCAATGTTGGAAAAGAAGACTAATGTCACCAAAGTCCAGCTATATATATTGACCAGGGGAGTTTGACTGGTTTTTCTTACATTGGTGAGGAGTTACAGCAGCAGAAATAACTCTAAGAAAGCTCTATAATAAAAGGAATTGTGACAGTTAATGAAAGTTGGAATCACAGAGGTAGATTTTACTGGGAAATTTGCGAGTGCTACAACAGGTTAGAGACTTTCTCAGTCAGATTAAATGATCTGAGCTTCTTACACATAGCTCACTGGCCTCTCATTCTTCAATGCAACTCAGAGGGTCTCAGCCTCTTCTCTAAAAATCAGATAATCTGAGAATATATATTGATAGTGTGGTAGATTATATATTCTTAGAAATAGAGGGACTCTGTATATGTAATCAGGTTCTTGGATAAACTGAAGGTTTTGAGTTGTTTAGATCTTGTATATAACAAACTTTTCCAAAAACTGGAATGTTTCTTTTCCATTTAGAAAAATCTGCATCTTTATAACACATTCAATTCAGTCCCTATCAAAATTCAAGTAAATTCTTCACAGTTCATTAAAGGACAATTTCTAGTTTCAATAGACACACATACACACACACACACACACACACACACACACACACACACACACACACAAACAAGGATAGCTAACATAATACTGAATAATGAAAGAATTGCTAGAGGAATCACCATCCCTAACTTCAAGTTTTATTTTAGAGATAGTAATAAATTAGCATGATATTGGCTAAAAATCTTTTAGATCAGTGAAATTAATTGAAGACCAATATGTAAGTCCACACACATATGCATATTTGTTTTCTTATAAAGAAGTCAAAAATACACTCCATAAACAGACATAATATTCAACAAATGATACTGGTCAAATTTGATGGCTTCATGTAGAAAAATGCAAGTATATCCACATTAATCACCCCACAAAACTCAAGTGTAAATGGATAATAGACCTCAACATTAAGATCAGAGACACTGAACTTGGTAGAGGAGGAAGTGGGGAAAAGCCTTGAATACATTGGCACTGGAGGCAATTTCCTGTGCAGAGCACCAATAGCACAGGCACTAAGATCAATAATTAAGGCAAGGGACATCATGAAATGGGAAAGCTTCTATTAACTAAAAGATACCATTACTGGGAAAATCCAGGAACCTATGGAAGAGGAAAATATTTTACCAACTACATATCTGATTGCGAGCTAATAACCAAATTAAATAAAGAACACAAAAATCTAGATATCAGCAAAACATATAATCACATGGAAAAATGAGGTACAGATCTTACCAGAGAATTCTAAATAGAGGAAACTAAAATGACTGACAAACACTTAAAGAAATGTTCGACATCCTAAGACAATAGGAAAATGCCAGTCAGCACTACTTTGAGATTTCCAGTTACACCCATCAGAAAGGCTAAGAAAAATAAAACAAGTGGCAATTCATATTGCTGAAGATGTAAAATAAATGGAACACTGATGCACTGCTAGTGGGAGTGCAAACTTGTGTATTCATTACAAAAATCAACATAGCAGCTCCTCAGTAATTCGGGCATTGATCTACCTCAATTTCCAACTATACTACTCCTGGCCATATTGAAAAGATGATTTATTCATCTACAGAGATGCTAGTAAAACCACATTCATTGCTACTCTATTCATAATATCCATAAATTGGATACTAATCTAGATGTTGCTCAACACAAGAAAGAATAAAAAATATGTGATACATTTAAACAACAAAGTATTATTTAGTCCTTTAAAAATATGAAATCTTTAGGCAAATAGATGCAATTAGGAAAAAAATATCATTCAGATTGAGGTAGCCAAGAACAAGAAAGACAAATATGGAATGCTTTTGCTTACATGTGGATATTAGTTATTAAGTCAATGGTACCCAGGCTACAATCAATAGGAAGATGTAGGGTATCTATAGAGTAAGGGATTGTGGGCCAGATTTCCTTCTTCAGGCAAGTGAATTACAATAGATATTTATGAATAGATCAGGGCACTAGAAGGGAAGGAAAAAGTGGGGAGATAGAGGAAAGAGTTGACTAGTAAAGGAATACCAGAAGAGACCGTTAAAATTAAAGGCCATTTGAAAAGTAATATGACAATTTAATACAGGATGTACTCCCTAATATAGAGACATATTAGAGGGCAATCTAAATAAAATTACCAAATAATGGTAGAAATTGTATCTCAACTGACCACCTTTTATCACCAAATGAAGTTCCTAATACTGGCAATAGGTTATATCTAATTGAGTCTTTGGCCCAAGGGGTTCCATAGGAATCCACAAACAACCTAGTTGTTAACCTGGTTATAAATTGCTTCCCATAAACAGATGGAAAACTATGATTGCTGAAGACAATACCTGAATAACTCATAAACATGGAGAGTCTGAGTTGGTGCTTATGCTTAGCCTTCATTTCTAAGGCATCAGCCTTAGACACACACACACACACACACACACACACACACACACACACACACACACACACACACACACAACGCACACACACTGTGTGTATGTGTATAATATATACTATACATATGTGGAATTATATTTAGTAGATTTACTGAATTCCATATGTGTACATAAAGAATTATATGTACTAAAGTTTTTTTTCTGTGATACAAAGTTAATAGTAGGATTTCTTGTGACTTTTCCTGACATCTCTTCATCCTTATTGTTATGTTACCCACGTCCCTCCTTCTGAATTTCCCTCTCCCACCCTAAAGAAACTCTCTATTTTTTTTTCTGATCATATCACTTGTTCCCTACTATTCTCATATATTGCTACTCACACCACATACTCAATTTATAATCTAGGAAAAGTGGTTTTCTCCTACAAAATTCCAAAAAGTACATCAGTCATTGTTTTAAAATGAAGAACAGATTTAGTCATTGCAATAAGGTCAAAGTAAGTCACAGAGTAAAAAAATTTGACCCACTGTTTAATTTATAAAATTTCATTTGTAAATATTAAAATAAATGATGTTTATATAGCAAATACCATATATTACATAGCATTGTATAATCCTTAAATTCAGTTGTGTATATTTTATCTAGATATTTTACTATAAAAAACATGTTTTGAAATCTTTTGTCTACAAGTAGAATTCTTTGAAAAAACACAAGAGATAGTTTAAAATATCCTTGAATTACTATAGCTAATAATTATAATTAGTAATAATTTCACTTTCAGTGAATTTTCTAAAATTGAATCAAGATTAAAAAGAATTATTTTTTCTTTGATTACAAATACATTTTTCTCAGATAATATTTCTTATCTAAGATTTCTTTCCTTCCACTCCTCTCCTCTCATCCAGATCCACCATCTCTCTCTATTTAGAAAACAGAAAACCAATAGGCTACTACAAAATAATAATATTATATGATGTAAAAATATATATTACAAAACAAAATTATTAAATCACAGATACATAAGCAAAATAATTTGTTTGGCCACTACATTGTATACTCATCTTCCTGTGAGATAAATTATAACCCCTTAAATAAGATATGTTTCTATTTCTCTCCCATAAATTATCAAAAAAACTTATATTAAGGCAATATCAGTATACAATGAAATAATGGTGATTGTGCTTCCCATATTTGAAATGTATGATTGAAATAGTAATATTGAATTAATTTAGACAATAGATCTAATTCTCATCCATCATTTTCTAACACTGTTTATATCTCAGTTGTCAATCCTTTATATTCATGGGTCAGAAAATATTTTAAACTTAATATTTTTCCATTAATAGAAACAGAGATTGGAAGATTTCTTGAAACGAGTGGTTCATGGAAGACCTAGTATGACTTAAATGGAAAGAATTATTATACGGAAATAAATTCAGTTAGTCATAGAATAAAAGTGATGTCTTCTCTCAAGGTGATCTTTAAGCATATGTGCTTTGGATATGTGCCCAGAAAGAAGAAACAGAAAATAACTTATTTTTGTCCAATAGTTTTGTATGTTTTAAAGAATGGTTAAATTTTGCTTACCATCCATGCAACTGGACTTGTTTTAGATGCTCATAAATACCTGGTGAATTTAGTGAAGTATTTGCTATTAATAGATTTATTGTGAAATTACTGATGACTTGAGACAAGGCACACACACTGGAAACAATTGATTCTGGGGTGTCATGAAATCAGTTAGGATGTATGCCTCTTTTGTAAAAGAGAGTAAGTCTATGAGTGGCTAAGGGAATTACCCAATACTTTGTAAATAAAAGATGGCAAAGCCAAGGGCTGAATTCTCTAAGTAGATAATCATAGTCCAAGTTCTTAATAATTTTATTGTGTATTTAAAGAAACCCAGGGTTATTATTAATGTATTAATATATGTGGTTATGAGTACTAAAATTATCAGTGCTGATAGTTATGGTGAATAATTTCAGAAATTAGGTGGTAAAGAAACTCAGAATATTTTCACTTTTCTATGAAAAAAGTAAAATACATTGTCTGTTCATCAACTTAACACTGGATTAAAAATTACACAGCAAATCTGCTTTGAAATTCCATCTCTACATTTTTCTGTTAACAAAGATGAACTTTCATTTAAAAATATTTGTGACAGTGAGATATAAATCACGATGAAAACTCAGGGGATGATGGTAGTATTAAAAATAATTTTATGCTACTATTTAATAATATAGTTCCATTACAAACCAAAGCCAGTGAAGTTTGTTGTCTGGCCCACCCTGACACTGGATGAAAAAGTGGTCAGCCAGAACAATCAGGACAGTATGCAAAGCCAAAGCCAGACTGACAGGGATAAGCAGCTGTAAGCATCAGGAGATTACAGACTGAAATCTTGGCCCTTCTTTGAAAATGAATGTACATGTATAATTACAATTCATCTGCATTTTGGATGTCAAAAGTCTGTTTAGCTACATTTAACATTAATTGTAACAGAAAATTTCAGATATTCAGACTTAAATGTTGAATGATATTAAAAAGTCTGTTTAGCTACATTTAACATTAATTGTAACAGAAAATTTCAGATATTCAGACTAAAAATAAGAAAATTACCTTGGAAACAAAAATCAGCTATTTATTTGAATTGAATATGCATAATCATGTATTTTGAAGATAATGATATTGATGATGAGGGAGAAATGGTTTTAACCCAGGAAGTTTCCATCCACTTGTTTTTAAAGCCACTAAATACTATCCTAAGTAAAACAAATATATTCAGATTTTGTAAGTGTTAATCCTTGTCTGAGCTAATACCTTAAGCAATGAAAGCTCACTGGGATTTGTGCTAACCAAATAATGTCCTATAAGTATGAAGCAACCTCGTTTTACTCTGGACAAAAATCTCTAAGCCTTTCTTTTGTTTTCTTAGCTGGCTCCATTTGACTTCATATAGATTCCATTAAGTGCAGCCCAGTCACCATACAACCTAGTACAGTGAGTGGAAGAATTAGTAACTGAAAAGATGGAAGCAGAATGGTGATGGAATCCCCACAGATTGTTCGTTGCAAGCAGCTTTCAGATGGTCTGGCACTGTCTCCATATTTTAAACTTTTCCTTCTACAAGACAGACTTTAGCTTTGTTTTCCTTACTTATTACATCATGGAATGTTTAGTATGCAAATAAAACAAATTATCTTGAGCAATATTAATCATTGTTATGCTTTTCATCACTCACTATTTTCACACTTTCTATTATATGATGCCATAAAGTTTAGCTAATTTTCATTTGAAAATAGACTCTTCTCTCACATAATACATCCAGACTACATTTTCGCCTGCCTCCACTCCTTCAGCTACATTACCACACCTCTCCCCCAAGACCATCCCCCTCCTTTTCCCTTCAGAAAAGAGCAGACCTCCAAGAGATAACAACCTAACACAACAGAATAAGGCACAATAAGGCAAGATACAACAACCAAATAGGCCTAAAAGAGTTTCAAGAGCAGTGAGAGACACACCTGCTGCCACAAAAATCAAGCTAATTATAACATATATATATATATATATATATATATATATATATATATATATATATATATATATCCCGGTACAGACCACCACACATCCTGAGCTTGCCTCTTCTGTCTCTGTTCCCTGTCTATTTGTTTACCTGAGCTATCAGCTTCTGGTATCTTTGGTATTATCTTAACCCTGTCTCAGTTCAGTGTCTGGCTGTGGATCTCTGCATCTGCTCTCATGGTTGCTGGGTGAAACCTTTGTGATGATGACTGGACAAGGAACCAATGTTTTTGTTTGTTTGTTTGTTTTTTTGTTTTTGCCCTTTGTGTTTGAATTAGTAGGGGCACATTGCTGTAGACAATATCCACACAGCTCAATGAATATAGAACTTAAGCTGGAACTTTCATGGAGGCTTCACTTCTGTGTTCTAGTCTCTTCAGTGTGAGAAGGAACTGTTCAGACTATAGAAAGAGAAACCTGAACACCAACCCCAGCAAAAAACCCTGTACCTACAATCTTTCCTACCTGCAGTATGTGCTGAGCCAATTATAGCAAAGAACTTGTGAGACTGGCCAGTCAATCTTTGATTAAACTTGAGGCCCATATCACCAGAGAGTGAACATGCCCAGCTCTGACTAGTTGACCATGTTTAGCCATTGTATTGTGGTTCCTATTATTTACTTGGCTAATCGTGAATCTTTTCAGGCATGGCATTTTGGCAGTGGATAACCAATCGGTGGACCCTTTCCCGTGCAAAATTATTTCCCTCTCTCAGTAGTCCTTATTCTCTCGTTCACATTATCATGTTTATTGGTGCTGTCCTGCTTTTGGTCAAGGTTAGGCATGATTGGATGAGACTTTGTCAGGCATGGGATTTGTGTCCACTTCTCCTCTTCCATATTGGGGTCATGTCCGACTTGAGTTTCTCCAGGTCCTGTGTGTGATGTCATAGTCCCTGTGAGTTTGTATTCATACTCCCTAATGTTTCTGAGTATTGCTGTTTCCTTGGTGTTGTCTGAGACCTCTGAATTTAATAGCCTTTCTAATTGTTCCTCCCCCCCACAATCATGGTCTCTGAGTGATGGGGTATAATAAGAATATCCTATCCAAGGCTAAACTCTCCAAATTTCTCACAGTCTGCATAATGTACAGCTACAAATATCTGTGTTAAGTATCATCTACTGCATTTTTCATAGTCTATATTTTTAAAAATATATCTGATGAATATATGATAATATCTGAATCATTCAAAATTATAGTGCAAAACATACTTTTACTTCTTTGTGATTATGCATATGTAAATAAAGCAAATTATCAAACACATTTTATATCATCCAATTATAGAATGCATATTTACTATTAATTTTTTAGCCTCAATGTTAAATAAGTTTTTTCTTGAACCAGTAAGGTTTGGAAATCACTACTTTTTCATTTATCTGAATGAGAAATTGCAAGTTGAAGACAAAATATGCCATTTCTAAGTAATAGTATCATTAATGATTAATAATAATGGAATAGTTTAAAAATGCATGAGTCAATGTCAAATCTGCTGATGGAAAGAACTATTTGATGGAAGTGTGTGTGTGTGTGTGTGTGTGTGTGTGTGTGTGTGTGTGTGTGTGTGTGTTTGTGTGTTATTCTTTATAGGATTCTTCTCATAGGACTCTTAAAATTGTGTGTCACATAAAATGTCATAAAAATGGTAAGTAAAAAAGGAAAGTCATGCATTGTCTCCCTTTTTAAAATTATGATCTGATTTACCCCAGTATATTTGACAATTAATTTTCTGTACCTGTACTTAAGTTTTACTATTTCCTTAATACTCCCAAACATTATCTGTCAAGTAGTCAAAATGTCAGTTATCCTTCTGTGCAGTTTCCTCATCCTTAAATGTTTTTACAGTCAATGCAAGAGTGGTGCATCCAGAACCTTTCTCTTCTGATTTTTATTATAGCAAACTATCCAATTTAACTGCAATATCTTCTACACCAAAATGTATAATATGATTTCAGTGTCCTGTGCTTTGGGCATGGTAGTAAACTTCCTCAGTGTTTCACCATTTTGGAGTTTGGTGATGAGGGTATTAATTTGGAACTTAACTGAGCTTTTGAGTTTGGGGTACTGTGATTTGAATGATATGCTCCCCATAGGCACATATGTTTGCATACTTGTTCCCAAGTTGTCATATCTGTTTGGGAAAGATAAGGATATGTGGTCTTATTGAAGGAGGTCTGTCACTGATGGAAGTCTTTGAGATTTTAAAAAATTGGTTGTGGTCCCAATATATTCTCTTTGTCTGTTTTTCGCAGATGTGCATTCTTAGCTGTTCCAGCCACTGTGACTTTCTTCTGCCATCATGGACTCTAACTCTCTGAACCCAGAAGCCAAATTAAACACTTTTTTTATGAATTGCTTTGGTCATGTTGTTTTTTTTTCACTGGGGAGTAAGGTGACACTCCTGTGATCCTTGACTTCACATAAGAGCAACTTGTGAGAGACAGGACATGAACTTTCCATGGCTGTCTGTCTTCCTGTTGTTTTCTTTTGTACACACCATGAACAGCTGGTTGTTTGTGCATATGGAGGTTCCTGTTCCACCTGTTCCCACAACTGTTTAGCCTCAAATAAACACACAGAGACTTGTATTAATTAGAAACTGTTTGGCCGATGGCTCAGGCTTCTTGTTGGTTAGCTCTTTCTTAAATATTAACCCATTTCTATTAAACAAACTATCCACTGCCACAAGGCTGTGGCTTACCTGTGGCTCCAGCATGATACTCTCACGACCCCTCTCTGCTTCCTCATCTCCAAGCCTTGCCTGAACCTCCTGCCCGGCTACTGGCCAATCAGTGTTTTATTCATCATCCAATAAAAGAAGCATATACATAGAAGGACATTCCCACATCAGGTTTGTTTTATTTTAAGTTAATTTTCCAAACTTGAATTGCTTATATAGTCTTTCTTTCTGGTCACATAGGCTTGTAGGCTTAATAGTATTCTATTTCAGTGATGACATCTTTGCATTTCTCAGGGAAGGTTCTTGTTTCTCTTTCACTAATATAGTGCATCTGAGAGGCACATAATAATGGGATTTGACAAATATTATCTTTCAGAAATTTATATCAATTGTTCATCACCTTCATAGCTTCTGTTGTTATTATAAAATGTATAATTGTTGCTCTGGGTTTTCATGTACATACAGGAGGGTACTTTTCTTTCACTGCTTTCTATATATTTTTCCCCAGATACTCAGTGTTTTGACTGTAATTGGACATGAGAAGTTTCTTTTCTAGTTTCATCTGTTTGCTACTGCAGATATCTCTGTAACATTGTGAATATATCTTTTCCTAGATTTGAGAAATTTTAGTTTAGTACCTTTGAGTAGGTCATTCATATCTTAAGCCTGTAATTCTATTTCTATGAACAAAATTCACATATTTTGTGCATGTGTATGTGTGCATGCATCTGTGTGTGTGTCCAGCAATCTTCATTGCTCTGCTCTATTTTTAATTGTTTTCTGAATGCTCCAATGCATCATAGGAAAAATTGAAAGTAATATTTCAGCTAAATGATTTGGCCCAGAGGACTTACAGCATGAAAAATGTGGTCTGACAATAATGACTTTGGTTCCTAGTCCTGGCCACCTACTTAGCTTTGTGAAGAAATGAAGAAATATATAAATATTTAGATCAGACTCATTCATATGTGGTTGATCATAAAATTGCATATTTTGTAGGAAATACAGTTGAATTCATATACTCTGAAGATTTCTTTTTTCTTTTTGTTAATCAGACATTGCAGCCCATGTGTTACTATGACCTATATTTAGGGTAATTTTTCACTACTTAGTTAAATCATTCTGAAATATTTCACACATGTATTAAAGGATATCAGATGACTCTAAAACCAGTAGATTTGACAATCAGGATTAACCGTCGTAAATAATAGTTAGATACAGATATATACCTTGAGCTGTGCTTGTAGTTTTTCATTTCATGTAGTAATAATAATAAATATAGTGGGTGTCATTAAATGGAAGGAAAAGTGAAGTTATTTGGTATTTTTTGAACATTATCAAAATTTTATGAAATTATTTTTTACTCACCTAAATCATACCTATTTAAAAATATTAAAAATTAAACTTATGTAAAGAATCTACCTTAATCAAGTATGCATTACTTCTTACAAAACACACAGACACACATGCACACACACACACACACACACACACACACACACACTTTCACACCATCAAAACATACATACAGGAAGTGGCAGAAAGATATAAATACTCAATATGCCATATGGTCAGTCTATGCTTAACACATGAATGTAGAAAAAAATAAAATAATCCCAAACAGTTTTGTCATAATCTCACAACTAACAAAAATATATTTCTCTTTCTAAATACATGTAACTTTTTCACCAGTATTCAATGTTTTATATCATTAGATGTCTATATTTTAATTGAATTTTACTTTAACACTTTCTACCTGAGTATGGCATGAGACTATCTTAGATATGTTTTAAGAATGTGTCCTATTTGTTACAATATTTTCAAAATTAGGATTCTCCATTTTAATGACTGCTTTGTTTAGGTAAATTATTTTGTATATTCTCATAGTACTCAGTAATGTATTATATATAGTTTTCCTAGGTTATCATGAAAAACATTGTAATATCTATAAATAAAGGTCTATTTGCAAGTGATGCAAAGCAAAGCATTTTGAGAAAGATATGGAGGGAGGTTGCTCTCCACACTGTGCAAACTTTGTAGTACCATATCACTTCAGCAACTCAGTGTATTCTGAGACCCACAGTTCAGAGAGTCTGATTAATAATTGTTGAGAGAGGTACCATCCTTTATCAGCTCATGAGTTGAAGGGGAGACACAGAGTCAGCAGACAAATCACTCAGCTGTATTTTCTATCTGAGAGAATAAAACAATTCTTTGGGGGCCACCAAAAGAAGGACACACACACACACACACACACACACACACACACACACACACACACACACACACAGAGAGAGAGAGAGAGAGAGAGAGAGAGAGAGAGAGAGAGAGAGAGAGAGAGAGAATCTGTCATGGTCTCACCTAGGGTTCTGATGAATGGTAAGCCTTTAGCCTTTAGAAGATCAGAGAAACTAAAGAGGAGATACAGATTAGCTGAACTAATGGATAGACATAGAGAGACACATGAAAACTGTTCTGAGAGCTTAGTTCTCCATTTCATTATTCCTTCTGTTGCTAGTTCTACTCTATTCTTTTTCTGTTTTGTTCTTCTATCACAGTATTTTGTTCATTTTCTTTTCCCCTTACCACTTATATACCCCAATGAAACCTATCAAGCAATATAAAAATTACAATGTGGTTACAGACTATTTTTCAAAAGAATGATCATAATGAATACGGGTGAAAAAACAGGTTTCTCATTTTCCTGACATGATTAAATCTTCAATGTATCAATTTCCCTTACCTGATTAAGCATAACCTTCAATGTATTAATTTCCCTTACTTGATTAATCATTTTATTTATTACAGCTCAAAAGCAAATCTTTCTCAAAGATATGCATGTCTTCATTTTAAATAACTTGTTATGATAACAAAGTGTAAGCAAGCAAGGTATTTTTCTCAGCCAACTGTTTTACTGACATGATGCATTTTGTAGTTAAAATGAAAAGATCGATAATTTTATTACTTATCTCAAAAGGTAATTTCTAGAAGGTAATGGCATAAAAAAATCTTAAAATGATCACAAATCTGGCATTTTACATGTGAAAAAAAATCAGTCACCTCCATTTTAAATCCTCATGGTGAATACCCACTCAACAGTTTTTCTTTCATTAAATCATATCTGAAAGCTGAAGGCAGACATAGGTACAAGGAATTCACAACTACCTTTGATCACCAACCCATCCTAGTAAGAATAGCAAGTCAACCACTATTTGTTATCACCGACCTCTATAAGTCCCTAGCTCAACTATTAAAAGCATACCTTTCTAAACAAACCCCACCAGGATTTTCTACATCAAAAGTCATTAAGAAAAACAAATGAACCTAACTTTACTAACAATCTACATGTCTAAATTCTTTCTAAGGGTGGTGGTTGAATCATTAATCTGCTCCAGCAGCAATGCATGGAAAAAGTCCATAATTATTATTGGAAAGTATAGTAACACTGCCCAGTGAGGAGCTAGAATCTCCCTTAGAGTTTTCATATAACTCATATTGGGGATGTGGTGACCATAGGGCAATGAGTAGAACTTTCCTCAATAATAGAATGAGATCCTCAGAACCTGTAATCCCCGGGGCTCTGCCTCTCCAGGGTGCATCTGAGAAGCTTTTCTTACAACCAAATCATGTTCTGTTACTTCCAATAGTGCCTGTTTGTCTTCTGGCATGTCCCCCAGCAAATAATGGACACAAAATAATGTCCTGCTATTATTCTCATTTGTGGAATATGGGTGAGGAATATTTGACGGTTATAAATTTCTAAACATAATTTGGTTCATTTTGTGGCCAGACCTCATCCGCTTTATGTCTTAAAGAATCAAAACTCTGCTTATAATCCAGAGTATCACAGGGAATGAAAACATTGTTATACAGTAATGGGAGAAAAAAACATACAAATTTTAAATAAGCAATTAATATTTTGCAACCATTTGAGAATGTTTTGAAAATAGTCTGTTATATTTTCTACTTTGTCTTTTCAGAAGTGTGTGTGTGTGTGTGTGTGTGTGTGTGTGTGTGAATGTTTGTATGTATGTATGAGTGTATCTATGTGCATGTATTTGTGTGTGTATTTGTATGGATTGTATGTGTGTATATATACAATTATGTATGTGTATGTATGTATAAATTTTAGAAACTAGGCCACTCTGCTATTAAGTATTCTTTCATAAATTCAACTTCAAATACTGATAGAATTAATTTTTCTGTTATATGATTGCAATTATCTCTAATCTTGCATCTGATTGCCAAAAGGATAATGACAAAAATATTCCCTTTATTCTTGAAAGTTATAAGGAAGAAATATTTGGATGGAAATCTAAAAGTTAACTTTCAATTACTGGTGATTTTAGAGAAAATACTCAAAGATATTGTTTATGTAAGTATTAATGCATCAGGAAAGATTACAGATCCAACATTTTAGGCATCATCAACTGATACATATGTTATAATTTTCTTTGAATATTTGGTATTTGAGATAAAAATATGGATATGATTATAACCAATAAAAAATCAAATGATTAATTTAGAACCTACCCCTAATTTATTTTTTAATATATTACTACCTTGTTATGTTTTCAGGTATCAAAAATAGGGATATTCATAAATATAACAATATTTCATGTGATGTTTCCATAATCTGTTCAAAACTACTCTGTGAGTCATATATTTGTGTTCAAATGAAGGATACCTCAGTAATCTCAAGTGAATATATAAATATCACATGCATCCTAGTTTGTTTTTCTGTTTTTATGATAACATATCATAACCAAAAGCAGCATGAAAAGGAAGTGTTAACTTTCTTTAGATGTTACTGTCTATAATCACAGGAAGCCATATCAGGAATTTGACACAGGAGCTTCAAGCAGAAACCATGGGAGAAAGCTACTTCTGGCATGTTGCTGTTGGTTTATAAGTTACTTTCTTATATAGCCTGGGACTCTCTCCATTTTCAAGACACTGTCAATGGTGGTCTGGTTCATCCTACATCAATGGCTAATCAAGAAAAGGTCCAACAGTTATTCCTATAACCCAGACTGAACAAGATAATTCTTCAGGTGTGGTTCCCTTTTCTTTGCTGTGTCAGTGTGATAAAAAATAACTAACCACAACAACACATATAGTCTACTAAATTAAATTAGCAAATCATAAGCCTTTAAATATTCCACATGTTCAATTTCACTGATTTTGAGGATGTGGTCTAGGATAATTCTTTTAGGAAAGCTGTGATTCTTGCAAAGAAAATTAATAAATATATAAAGTAGAGATAGAGTCACAAGCTAGACTTATTCTTTTATATATTTTTGTATGCTAGAATAATAGTTTTCATATGTTTGTACATAGTAGAAATTAACCCTTAGTGTTAAAAGTAAATTTTAATGGGCTTTTATTTGTCTATGTGAAAAATAACAGAATTTTTGAAAGTTCTAAAACCATTTACAATTATTTCAGTGGGTGGTCATAGGCTAAGGAGTATATTGAATTTGTTTGGGCTCATTATATTGTTGGAGATTCATCTTGAAGCTGCTTGCTTTTCTAGACTGCACCCTTCTGGCATCTATTTAGTGGCATGCTTGAATGTCTGAAAAAAAACAAATATTTTTTGTTAATAGCTGTCGGCTAGACAGACTGTTTAGTTTTAACTTAGGAGTAAAAGAGGAAATGGAGAGGGGTATGTCAGTAATTGTTTAATGTTAAAAAGTGTAATGCATAGAAAGAAGTTGCTGTGCAAATACAGCTCAGTGTTTGAGAAGAAATTGTTGTTGCTAAGAGAAAGCACAGAAACTGCACTAAACAATTGGAAGCAGATAATCTTCAACATAGCCTAATTTATAGTAATGTGTAATAATTCTGTTCTTCAATTTACTGCACAATTGGAAATTTAGGCTGCTTGTTGATGCTGAATAACATGTTCTCATATGTTGCATTTTTTGTGAGGTGAGTTCTTTCTGTGATGCATATTTGTCTGGAACTTGTACACAGAAGTTACTCTCCTATTTTGGGCTATCAAGTCTCTGTGAATAGTGCTCTGCCATGGTTGTTTTCTTCCTATGTTTTTAATTTCCATTGATCCACACTGTCAGCTTAGTACATTGAAAAGTGCTTAAAATTAATAGAGGAATAACATGAAATAATGTTGACAATATTAAGTAATTAATGCAAAACATTGTTTTTATTAAATGTTTTACTAAAAAGACAAATGTTCTTTCAGCATAGATGATTAATGTTTATATTATGCAATAGAAATAAAAATGTTCAGCCAATATACATTTTTATAACGATCGAAAGATTGAATTATATCACCAAAACTTGCATCCATGAGTGGATTTTTGTAGACTGGACATATGTTTATTCTCCTTTCTTAATAATCTTATTATATCTCCATATATAATTTATACACATAATTTTTGAATGTTTAAAATATTTTAATTATTTTCAGATGGTTTATGGAACTTAATTTGTTTTTGAGTGATGACTATTAAATGACCCTCATAGAATCATTAAATTAGAGATGATGATAGAATTATCTAGAGGTCTAGGCTATTTCACTAGTACTTGAAAGATGTTCATTACCCAAACCATGTGTGGTGATTTGAAAAAGAATAGCTACTCTGAACCAAACTCCTGGAATCCAGTTGTAGAGAGGAAGGAGTGCTGAGCAAAGGGTTCAAACTATGCTGGTGAAACCCACAGAAACATATCACCTGAGCAAGTGGGAGCTAATGGACCACAATCTGACAATTGAAGACCCTGCATAAGACTGAGGTAGGCCCCCTGAATGTGGATGACAGTTAGCAAGCTTGGGCAGTCTATGGGGCCTCTTGCGGTGGAACCAGTATTTTTTTTCCTAGTGAACAAATGGACTTTGGGAGCCCTTTCGCCCATGGAGGTATACTCTCTCAGCCTAAATACATGGGGGAGTGCCTAGGCCCTGCACCAAATGATGTGACAGACTTAGATGATCTCCCCTAGAAGGCCTCACCCTCCCTGGTTTGTGTGATGGGGGGGTAAATGGAAGGCATGGGGGAATGGGAGGGAGAGGGAACTGGAATCGATAGGTTAAAAAAAGATTTTTTTATTTAAATAAAACATACAAAAAGAAAAAAACAGTAAAAGAATAACTACCATAGGCTCACATATTTGAATGCTTAAGGAGTGACATTATTTGTTGGAGTATGTGTGGTCTGGTTGGAGAGGTGTGTCACTGGAGTATCTTTGAAGTTTCCTATGCCTAATCTAGGTCCGGTGGCTTTCTCTCTCCCTGCTGTCTGTGGATGCAGATGGAGAATTCTTAGCTACTTCTTTAGTACCATCCTTGACTGTGTGGCAACATGCTCTCTGCCATGATAATAGTGGACTAAATCTCTGAAATTATAAGTAAACCCAATTAAATGCTTTCCCTTCTAAGAGTTGCTATAGTCATACTTTCTTTTAACAACAATAAAATGCTAAAACAGAATATAGTTTATAAATCCTAATATAAAATATAACACAAAGTTAACAATTCTATCTTTTTTAATATTTTCCATTTATGTTGAAACTAGAGTCTTATCTCTTACAACACATGCAGAAAACAATTTCCCATCCCTCCTTCCCTCTCAGTTCTCTCCCACCTTCCCTCTTTTTTATTTATACACAGTCTTTTTTCTTTTTATCTATTTAATTTAGAATCAATCTTATTTTATATATCAATCCCAGTTCCCTCTCCTTCCCATGCTTCCATGCCCCTCCTGGACCCCTCACTCCATCCCCGTCCACTCCCCAGGGATGGCGAGGCCTTCCATGGGGGATCATCCACCTTCCCTCTTCCCTGATCCAGTTCCTGTCCTTTTCACTCATGAAAGAAGCTGGCCTATTAGAAAGAACCAATAACAACCAACTAGATACAATAAGATTCGCAAAAAGGCTTCCTACCCATGCTGGTCCAGGCAAATCGATAGGAGGAAACGAGTCCCAAGAGAGGTAAAAGAGTCAGAAACACATACGTTCCCACTGTAAGGAGTCCACAAAAACACTAAGCTGACATCCTTAAAATATCAGCAGAGGACCTGGTGCAGATGCATGCAGTTTCCATGCTTGCTACTTTAGACTTTGTGAGCCTGTATGAACCTTGCTCCATTGATTCAGTGAACCATGTTCTCCGGGTGTCCTCCATCTCCCTGTGTCCTGCCGTCTTTCCTAGCCCTCTTCTGTGGGGTTCCTCGATCGCCAACGGGAGGGTCCCAATGGAGACCTCCAATTTAAAAGTTGCAAACATTGGTACTTAGCCATTTTCTGTGGGTCTGTGCCTCAATTCATAGCTTTCAGTTGTCTCTTGCATTGTGGCTTCAGTGATTGTTTTTCCATCATTCATACGTCGTTTAGACTGTAAAACAGTTGTAATCAAAAGACAGAGAAAGTATTTTCAAAACATATATTAATTATTTGGCTATTTATTTACACAGAGCCCACTGAATCCATTAGGCAAAGTAAGTTTTTCAGACTAAATTTGATTCTGTTAGGTAATTTTCATACTGACCAAACCCAACACATAATTGTGTCCAACTGATGCGAATGTGGGAATGTGGTGAACTCCTTTCTTCTCACATTCATGAGATTTAGAGTAGCTCAAAAAGACAATGTAAACACTAATTTTTGTTGACCATCCTAACTAAGGTATGAGGTTCCTGTAAGTTCACTTAAAATAATTTTTTCTTTACCTCACTAGAAAAACATGACATGTACTGTAGAAGTGTGTGAATCACATGGGTATGCACATTAAGGAATCATACAATGTGGACTCTGGCATGGAAAATGCATTCAGTACTTACCAAGAAAAAAAAAGACAGTCTTTCTAGATACAAGCTTTTATCTTGTACCTTTTCAAATATTATGTCTACATATTTTTATTAGAATTTCCCCAAGTAACTTTTAAATAATGAGTTTCCTCATTCAGTTTCATCTGATGTACTATGCATATCCCCTTCCAACTGTTTTCATGCATCTCATTTTCCTATTAGTTTCTTTTACCCTCATAGGAACATTTACTTTTAGGTTCATGTCATGTATTCAGTACACAATTTTATATGTATCTATGTACATTAATAGAACTGCTAATGGGCAACAACATCCATTTATATCTTTTGAGACTGAATTAATTTGTTTGATATGATTATCTCCATTTTTATCCTCTATTGATGTTTACCTTAAAGTTACTACCTTATTCTTTGACTCATGTACCAGCAATAATGAGAATGATTAACAGTGGCCTTCAATCCCATAACAAATATATACAATTTGTAATTCAAATACATGGAAAAAGAGAAAATGTTTATTTTTATGTCTAACAAATACACACAATTAAAAAATGGAAAAAGAGAAAATGTTTATTTTTATGTCTAACAAATACACACAACTAGTTACTTTGAGACAGCAAGTTACTTTACTACCTATTTGAATTCATTCTTCTTTATGCTAGTCTAATGTCTAGTATAATGAAAAAGTCAAAACTGATACATACGTACTACCAATGTATATTTGAAGGCATCCAAAAATGTGTTACCTACAGTGTATTTTTTTATTACTCACAAATGACAAGAGACCAATCTTTTGCCATATAGTTCTTATAAATTTACCTATGAGCTAAACTATTTAAGTTAACAAGTATGTATGGTGCATCCAAAGTAGCAAAGTTGAATAACCAGCAGGCCGCGTTTCACTTTATCTTTCTCTACTTTGTTCTGTAATATATGTACTTGTAGGAACCATGTGTTTAATATTTAGATTATTGAATATTTTAACTCTGAGCTATTGTTCACTCAGGCACAAAGGTGGATACTTAGGGTATGCAGCTAAAATCATATTAAGAAGCCAGGGAATCTATTTAACTTTCAGAATGTTAATCTTGGCCAGTCACAGTGCATTTAATGAAGTAGAAAATGTGTTTTAGATGTTTCTATATTAGATCTGATGGAAGTACTTTACTCAAAAATAAATTAATAATTTAAGTGATTTTTCTATGTGCTTTCTATATCTTTTAGGGTCAGTAGCATATAATCCTCACTTCTGTAGTTTTAATAGAATGTTAACCATTGGACATCTATGCCCTCCTTTTTACAGAAGTAGTTTCCTGTGATTTCCTGTCTGCTATCCTTCAGACAGCTCTTGATATCCTGCTGAGGTGTCAGTCTGACCTATGGCACATTATACCTACTTGCAGCTTCTCCTAGAGTGGTTTGTTCATCTGGCATCTCGTTGTGTCATCTTTTGCCATGTTTCTCATGGTACCAGCTCAGCTAAACCTACTGATAATGTGAATATAGCTAATTTTCATACCTTCGAACAAAAAAGAGAAGTGAAGTAAAATGTAGAAAAATTGTGACATGAGAAACATTCCAAGAATTATTATCAAACTAAAAGTTCAAATGTAATTCCTTTAAAGACATTCCTTGGATGGCATGTTTTACTGAAGCTTCACTTAGCTTTGTGGGGCATTAGATTTTAAGGATAATATGGACGGTTTTTATTTATAGTGAAGCCACAGTATTGTGCATTCAACAACACGTATTAAGCCTACAGCATTTCATTTGCTCAGACAGGAACCGCTTTTATGCTTGCTGAAACTATTTAACTTGATTCCATGCTTATCATTATAGACACTAATTTCCCAACGCCTAGGAAACCTGTCAGGTACTTTAATATTCAACATATTTGCCTGATCTGGATATTAAGTATAAATGGGACTTTTATAACAAATGGTCTTTTGTCATTATATTCTTTCACATAGAAAAATATTTTTAACATTCTGCTTCATATCTAGCTCTCATCTGCCCCTTTTTACTTTTGCTGATATTACATACGATTTTACACTGATATTGCATATGATTCTTCATTTAGCGATGGGTATTTGTGTTATTTCCACTAAATGGCTCTGGATGCAATCTATGCTGTGTTTTGTTCACACACTTTTCTGGAACCACAGTTTCCATTGACCTTAATTACATATTTACAAGTAGATTTTTTGTATTATATATTCACTCCAATTTTTTTCCTATTTTGACAAAACTAGATAATAGTTGTCTACAACTCTGAAAGACTTTTATTCATGGTAATTCCATACAATCAGTAAGGCTTAATATTTTCCTTCTTTTTTCAGACTGCTCTACTGAGTCAGAAGTGCCATTTCATCATGGTGACATTCCATTCATTGATGACTCAAAGAAGTGCATAACTTTTTAATTGTATGTTTGCTATGTTAACAATATGTATTTGAAAAATATCTCTTACAATCTTTTCTTTCATTTTATATTATGTTTTCATCTTTTTAAATGTATGTAATTCTTGTAGTTATCACAAGAATCACTCTAGAGTGATAATGGGTGATATCTTTCTGTATGCTGGTGCATATATGTTTCTCTTATTGGTTAATGAATAGAACTGTTTTGGCCAATGGACAGGCAGGATTTAGTTAGGCAGGAAGTATATGCAGGGAAAGCAGACTAGGAGAATTCTGGGAAGAGGAACACAGAGAGTTAGTTGCCAGAGAGACACCATGGAGCTACTGAGGAAGAAAGGGGTCTGGACAGCACAAGTAAGCCAAGACCACATTGAGGTAAACAGATTAGTAGAAATTGGTTAATAGTCAAGAGAGCTAGCCAATAAGTAGCCTGAGCCATCAGCCACAGAGTTTATAATTAATATAAACCCCTGTGTGTTTATATGGGACTAAATGGCTGTGGGACCAGGTGGGTCAAAAATTTCCATCCACAGAAACACTTTTAGAATCCCTCATTTTTCTAGGTCTAATATCAACCCAGAGTGTTAATGTCAACCCAGAACTTTATCTTAGAATTTCACGTCAGTCTTTTGTAATGACCATTTATATTATAATAAATTCTTTACTTTGTCTTTTCTATATAGTCTATGCCTTTAGTATTTTATTTATGGCATTTACAAGCTTTCAAATAAAAATTCAAGCACTTATGTTCCTGTACAAGTCTGTGCTTATTCATCAGTTTGATTATTTCTTTTGTGTTCTAAACATTGAGGAATGTGTGAGATCTCAAAGAAATTTATATCTGCTTCCTCAGTGTTTTACATCGTAAAAACTTTATTGATTTTTAAAGGAAAACTAACTTATCATAATAATGTGGATTACATAATCATGCCCTGAAAGCATATAAACCATTTAAAATTTTCTGAGAACAGTAACTAAGAATTAGTTAAGAAGAATTCCAACAGCTTAATGAATCACATAAGCAATGGGATTCTTTGATTGAATGAATTAAATCACCATCCCACCCTGAGTCATCTGTGCACAAATAAATCCTGTCATCCCTAGAATTTCCAATGTTGGAAGTCTCCTTTCAGTGGAAATTAGCTCTCAATCCCTTTCCTTTCACCACAAAATTACATACAGAATGGTAAATCTATTCAACTAATCCCAAATTTTATCTTTTTCCTCTTCCTTGTCTAATTTATGTGTGAGGACTAATCATCTTGATCTCCTGCTTTGATTGTCTTTATCAAAACAAACCAAGCTGAAAATTCTACCTTTCTTTAGCTCTGTTCATTTCCAGTCAGGTACCATATTTGTATAAAACCACCATGTATGTCTAACAAGCATTTCTTTGAACTTATTATCAATATCAAAATGCTCGCACAGGGCAATACACATCGATGTTTCATACATAATTGTTTTCAAATTTAACTCTAAAATATCCACATTTATTTAGCCTGATCATTGAGACTTTTGGAATTCTTAAACTTATTAAGCATAAAGTTTATTATTTCTGGCAAATGGGTGTTTGAATTAAAATATTAAGTGGTATGTTATGCAAACTTTTGAGCAGCAGACTTAAATTATTCAATATATGGTAAACTGCTGATGTATAAAATTGTTTGCAAGACCAGTCTCCATAGTAGACCAATTAGCAAAATTGTACATAATTTCTATTATGTCTTCCTTCATTTTCAATTTGAGAAATCATAATACATGCTGAAATGACAGAAGCAGTACTAATTATTTCTGCTTCTAATACAGACAGCTACCATCTAAAGCATGAATATATGGCTGTGGCTTTTTCCATTTCTATGAAATGGAATACTTTGTCATTCAATACATTTTTTAGCCATGAACATTACCTCATTTAGAAGCACATCGTATCTTTGTTTGTACTATGGTTTTCCAGAAGAGCATGTTAAGTTTGACAGTACATGTTTTGTTTGTTTCTCATGTAAAGTGGGGTTGCTGTGAAAGTGTGTTTGGAAAACTCAAAGTGAAAGATGGGAATTCTTCTGCCATATTCCTTAAGTGTAACCTGAATAATAAAACAGAGATTCTGGAAATGTAACACATTGCAGTTTCCCAGGCAAATCTATCCATGAAAACGTAAGATTTTTCACCATGTAAGAATAGTGAGATCATAGAAGTCACACAAAACCCCTTGGCTAAAAATATTTGCAATCCACCTTAAATGTTTATTTTTAGTCTCTGCTATCCTCAAAATATTGATACTTATATACCTATTTATTAAATTTTATGTGATGTGTTAATTGTTAAAATAGCTATAACTTTGGTTAAGTATTTTTGCACATGTAAAGATGAGTTTGAGTTTAAAATAAAAATGGTAGGACAGGCCACCTTTAAATCTCAGTAAGTTCCTAGTGGAGAAATGGAGGAAAGCAGTCTTCCAGTGGAGCCAGAAAAAGGGCAGCCACATGGTGCAGGCAAAACATGACAAGGTGTGTGTGTGTGGCAGGGGCATCTAGGAAAACGTACTGAAGTCAGAAAGCTAGAGGAACAGTTAATGCAAGAAGTATAGAAAAAATAAAGGTAGATTTTTTCTTTGAAATTCAGAAAATTCTCCCAAACTAGCATGGCTAATAAGAGACTGGGTTATCTAGCAGGAATTCTGGGAAGAAAAAGGTTCTTTGTCTCATTAAACAGATAATTCTGCTTAGCATAGTTTAAGAGGAACCCACCATCCTAGGGGCTAACCAACCTTCCTGACTAGTACTCCTTTCACCAGGTGAATAATTGTCCTACAAGAAATGCTGGCTCTCCTTGATGAAGGACAGAGCTTCTGTTCTCTTCACTAGTACTTTCCCTTAATAGTCTTTTATTGTTAATCTAAGATCTCCACCTGTGCTAGGCAATGGTGGTGCACCCCTTTAATCTCAGCCCTCGGGAGGCAGAGGCAGGCAGATTTTTGTGAATTCAAGGCGAGCCTGGTCTACAGAGTGAGTTCCAGGACGACCTACAAAGCAATACAGAGAAACCCTGTCTCAATAAAAAAATCTCCATTTGTGCTGAGATAACCCTAAAAACACTGAGGATAGACATAACCTGTTTTAAATTAAAATCTGATATTCAACTTCAAAGTTGTTCACTCGATGGTATTAATATATGAGATGTAATTTCCCACCTTCCTATATGGCCCTCAGTTATGGATGCATATTTTAAAGGGATAAGAAACCAGGACTTCTTTCTGGCATTCTTATTCAGAGATACTGACCATGTCTGGAACTAGCACTAGGGTGATCTGTGCCCTAGGTTGCCTCAGCTTTGAATCTTCTGCTGCCACTCTTTGCCCTCTGAAGACAGAACTTTCCTATTGGAAAATCACCAATTCAGCTTATTTGACCTGATTGGAAGCAATCTGTGTAGCGGTCCTGTGTCCATCTCGAATTGCAGTTCTCAAACTTCTTAACGCTGGGACACTTTGCTACAGTCCCTTCCTCCTTCATAACTGTAAATGTTTAAGTTGGGAACCCTGATCTAAGTACCTGTGTTTTTCAATCTTCTTCTGAGCTGAAAGTTCGAGAACTTCTGATATAGAAGATCAGAAAAATGCATCAGTGTTTTGTTAGTATAACTCCCAGTTGTATGAAGAAGAGGAAGTCATTGACTAATGCTTGGAAAGAGATTGAGGAAAAAATAGGCAAGGGTTACAAGTTCTAAGGCAGGAACTGGGACAAAGCAGAAATGAGGATATTTCTAAAAACTTAAATCAAAGTCATTTGGAATCTCTCAGTGGACTCGCAACAACATCTACCCTTTGGGTTCCCATTCATTTGTCCTGGCCTCCAAGAATGTACCAGACTGATGAACAAAGAATTGGCAGAGAGAGTCTGTATGTGTTACTGTGTCTAAAATCAAAGTATATGGTTTTTCTGCATTTGTCTTCTGGATGGGGACAAAATGAGTGTGGAAGAACAAGACAAAAAGGAGGAGGGGCAAGAGAGGAAGGGAGAGATAGAGGATGGGAGAGAGAATATAAACATAAGCTTATTTTTAGTTTAAAGCAATAGTCACATATACAGCTTGATTACTTTTTCTTTTAGCAGTGTTCATGGAACATTTCAGTACTGTAAATCTTACCTCACTTGAAATATTTCACAGTGAGTTCTTCATATTGAACATTTACACATATTGCTTAATTTTATTAGAATCTTTACTTAGTAACTAATTGGTAACCTCAGATATAACAAGTGAGTATTTAAAATTCTAAAATAAGTGACTTAAAAAATAAAGAGAGCCTCTGTCATTTGCAACTTGTGCTGCATTTGCTTCAAGCTGTCATCTGGAGTCCAGCTACTTGGCTGTGTACTTTATAAGCTCTGTAGTGTGTTTCTCCCTTGCCAGTCTAAGAACTTACCATCTGTGCCAGATGGTAATCATTGGGAAGGTGAGAATGGGAATGAAATCCATAGGCCACCTTTTAATGGAACAGGAAATTGGACACATTACTTTCTACCTATGACTTTTTGTCAGAGAAGAGGTAGAAACATATGATTCCTTAAAATAACATCTGTATTCTGATTATGAATGTGCATTATAAGATACAAGCAATCACCGTAAGAAGGCATTATCAAACACAACTAGCAGATTTTGTAATTTGGAAATAATGAGGTAAGTCAAGCTAAAACTTATGCTTACATGAAAAGTTGATTTTCTTTAACAATTATAAACTTGAGTTAATGATATTTTGATATTCTTTTGTGATTTACTAAGCCTCATCTTAAAATATATAGAATGAGATCTCAAATGTAATGCTGAAAAATGAAAAAAATCCTTTGATCAGATTATTAATGTTGAAAGGTTGTACAGATATTATAATGACTTTAAAAATAAATGATTTTAACATGAAATATTTGACACAAATTTGAAATCAACCTACTGTTATGATTTTGTCATTGAGTAAATAATTGTAATATATTGTATAATTACAAGGTCTCCAGTTTTCTCTGGTCTCAACCCCAAAAGCAGTTTTGGATGCCATGGTGTTGAGGTGGAAGTCAGAGGACAGAGGCAAAACTGGTCCTCTCTTTCCACCATGTGTGTTGGAAAGACTGAACTCAGGTCATTAGACATGGTAGCAATGCCTTTCCTCCTCAAGCCATCTCACTTGTATTGATAAACAGTTATTTTTTCACAGTAAGACTAAATGATACTATATTAAAAAGGAAGAGCATAGAATGTTTTATACCTTTAAAGTAAAAGGAAACAATGAGATATTCGCTAAACCAAAAGTCTCAGCCAGTATAGCAACATGAAGGTGTTGGAGGAGACAAAAATCACCCTGTGCCATGAAGTTCTTGTTAGGTTTCTTTCAGTTTGAAATAACAGACATATAAAGCTGGGTGGTGGTGCGTTTTATCCCTGCACTTGGGAGGCAAACAGATATCTGTGAGTTTGAGACCTGTCTGATCTACAAGAGCTAATTCCAGGACAGGTTCCAAAACAACACAGAGAAACCCTGTCTCAAAAAAAGGAAATTAACCGAAATATAAATTTCTTAGCAAGCAAGATAAGAGTAAACATAATGGACTCTAGGATTCCAGTCTTGCTACTTACACATTTTGTGACCTTCATGACTTCCCATGAACAGTTTGTTTTTCAATAAAATGAGAATGTCATGATACTTATTTCATAAGGTTTTTTAGGGTAAAATTGAATTGGTGTTCTTAAAGTTTTAACTACCATTATCGATGTTCTGTGAAAATGTTGATACATGTATACTTTTCGAACTAAAGAATGATAACCTATTATTTGAGAAGCTTACTCTGCAATCCTGGTAAGAGGTAATGATGGCTCAAGACTCCTACTCACCTGATGATCTCAGACTATTTCTGGAACTTAGTTCTTGTCTGCAAATAGTAACTTTGCTTGCATGGAGCTTTTCTGAAAAGTAAGTACACACGTAGTTATAGATCTTTGGTCCATCAGTAAAATTGTTGGCAAAATCCTTGTTTTTCTCCAAACCAGACTTTGACTTGCTGTCTGCCCTCAAGAAGTAACATTCCCCCACCACATATCCACAGTTGGCCCATTTGTGATTACCATTTGTTACAAAAATTAAATTGGTGTCCAGAGATTTATAAGGATGACACTAACTAACCATCTAAGAAACAGTGGAGCGGCTACCTTAAATGCCCTCCCCTGATAACAAAATTGGTGACTAACTGATATACCATCCTAGAGCCTTCATCCAGCAGCTGATGGAAATTTAAGCAGATACCCACAGCTAAAAACTGAACTGAACAGGAATCCAATTGCAGAGAAGGAGGAATAATGAGAAAAGGGGTCAACACCACACTGGTGAAACACACAGAAACAGGTGACCTGAATAAGATGGAGCTCTTGGCCCCCAGACTGATAACTGGGAAACCAGCATGGACTGATCCAGATCCCATAAATGTGGATGTCAGTGAGTAGGCCTCAGAAATTTATGAGGCCTCTTGTGGTAGATGAGTACTTATCCCTAGCATAGCAATGGATTTTGGGAGCCCATTTCACATAGAGGGATACTCCCCCAGCCTAGAAACACAGGGCAGGGCCTAGGACCTATATCCCAAAGGATATGGCAGACTCTGAAGAACCCCCCATGGAAAACCTCACTCTCCCTGGGGAGTAGAAATGGTATTGGATAGGTAGTGTGTTGGTGGAGGACAGGGGACCAGGGGAGGGAGAGGGAATTGTAAAGTGAATTGTAATGTAAAACAATCTTGTTTCTAATTTAAATAAAAAAAATTTAAAATGCTGAACTAAGAATAATGGCATACGCTTGCCAAAGTCATTAGCTGCATAGTGAGTTTGGGGCCAGCTTTGGGATACAAGAGGGCCTGAGAGGGTGGGGAAGAAAGGAAGAACTAAAGAACTGCATCATGGTGTCTACAGAGATAGGGACAAGAAATTGCAAGAGGAGGCATTTCAGGAACACTTCTTTCTTTGCCTCCAATTTTGCGCTTATGGCCTTTGGCCACATGTTATGAAGCTCATTCACATTACCATGTTACCAAGGAGATTGACCTTAAAGACAGCCTGATGTCCATAGTAACTGCATCTGCAAATACCATCACAGTCACCTGCAGACTAGTCTGAAAAAGTCACCAGGTAGTGACACCTATACAGATGATGTAAGAAACCGACCATCTCATACACATAAAATATTTTTAAAAATCTAATTGCTAATTTTATTCATAATCTTGCCTAATGAAAAGAACCTTGTTTTTATTTTTCTCAGACTTTTCATTTGTTTATGATTACTTTTTGTGGGTTTGTGTGTGCCCCAGCGTGAGTGTAGTGTTAGGAAGGCATCTTTATGGACTTGGCTGTCTCCTTCCACCTTTATGTGGGTCCCAAGGATTGAAGCTGGGTTATCAGACTTACATGGCAAACTCCTCTACCCACTGTACCTTCCTGCCAACTGGCTCTGAAGGTTTTAGTAAGGCTAGCTCTTTACTGGTCATAATCTGATTCAGCAATGTCCTTTAAATGTATTGCAATAATGGCATAAAAGCGTTTATAGCCTTTTACTTATTCTGTCAAACTACTTTATAAGATTAATAACAACACACTAGGGTCAATAATTTCTTGGGTTAGTTTTGCTAGGCCACACTGAAGGTCAGCCAAGATTATGATACCTTGGGTTATTTTTAATTATAGGTAAATAAAAACATCTCCTAAGTATGTAATTGAACTAGTAAAATCAACCACAAGGCTTATACTTACTTACAAGCCTGACCAAGTGGTTCTATTTGCCCTATCAGTCTAGGAAAATGGATCATTGTAGGAACAAAAAAATATTTTTCTATAGTGATTAATAACATTGAAAAATCAAAATCAATGTTCCCTTTCGAGGACTTAATCTTTAATTATAATTAATTTGTTTACAAACCTTAAAAGTATGCCCCAGGTTCTGTGTTGTTCTATCTAGAACCAGAGTCTATATAAAGAGAACTAACCACACACACACACACACACACACACACACACACACACACACACACACACACACACACACACACACGTATATGCAACTAGACAGTATAGAGGGAACAGGGAACTGCAGGGCAAGAAGACTCTTAAATAGAAAAAAGGCTATTAATTAATGTACACTATAAATACATTAGCAGCTTTAAAGAATGTGAAGGGTGGAAGGAAATGAATCTGAATGTTGGTGGTAATGTCAAAGGATAAAACACTTAAAGGACAGCATTGGCTTTAGTTTTGATTCCTGAATTGCAAATATCTATACTGTTTTGTGTGTTAAAGAGCTGCCTGATTCCAGAATAGAAAATAAAGCAAATTAAAATCTTCAATTTTTTGCAAAGTTGCCCTTTGACAGTGGTTATAGTATATTCACAGGATTGTGGATATTTTTATCTTTAACTACCCAATAAAATTGTCCATAAAAGCAAAAATAAAAATAAAAAAAATTAAATTGAAAACCAGAGTAAAAGTTTCATGCAAGATTGCAAATTCAGTAGTGATTTTATTATAATAATTACTAGTTTAAGCATGAACAACATGGGTTTTTTTTTGTTCTATTTTCATAGGCAGCCAATAAACCTTTGCCAGGCATGACAAATGGCAGCAATTTCAGGTTAATTTTATCAAACTAAACAAAAATACATATAATTTCCCTTCCACGGGTGATTCAGGTGTCTCTCTTAGGGTTCTCCTTGTTTCCTAGCTTCTCTCTCTGGAGCTGTGGAATGTAATCTCAATATGCTTTGTTTTATATCTAATATTAACTTATGAGTGAATACATACCATGTATGTCTTTCTGGGTCTGGGTTACCTCACTCAGGTTGGTTTAATCTAGTCAAATCCATTTTCAGTGCAATTTCATTATGCCACTATTTCTTATAGTTGAATAATACTTTATTATGTAAACATTCCATATTTTCTTTACCTATTATTTGTGTGACGGGCATCTAGTTTGTTTCCAGGTTCTTGGTATTATGAATAATGTTGCTCTGATCATTGTTTAACAAGTGTCCTTATGACTGAGAATACTTTGGGTATATGCCCAAAAGTGGTATTGCTGGGTCTTGAAGTACATTGATTCGTAATTTTCTGAGAAACTGCCATACTGATTTCCAAAGTTACTGTACAAGTTTGTACTCCCACCAGTAGTGGAAGAATGTTCCCCTGAATCCACATCTTTTCCAACATTAGGTGTCCTCTGTGTTTTTGATCTTAGCCATTCTGGCAAATGTAAGATGATATCTCAGAGTTGTTTTAATTTGTATTTCCCTGATGATTAAAGAGGTTAAGCAATTCCTTAAATGTCTTCAGACCATTTGAGAACCTTCTTGTGAGAATTTTATGTTTAGCTCTGCACCCCATTTTTCAATTGGGTTCTTTTGTATTTTGATGTATAGTTTCTTCAATTTTTTATATATTTTGAACATTAGCTCTCATCAGATGTGGGGTTTATGAATATCTTTTACCATTTTGTTGGCTGTCATTTTGTCTTATTGACAGTGCCCTTTGCCTCACAGAAGCTTTTTAGTTTCAGGAGGTCCCATTTATTGATTGTTGCTTGTGTCTATGCTACTGATGTTATATTAAGGAAGTGGTCTCCTGTACCAATGAAATATCCTGGGTAAACAGGGGGTAAAGGGTGATGTATCAGGGATAGGAGGAGGGATGAGACCATGAGGGAATGTGATGGTTGAGATGGGATGGATGGAGTCAAAGAGTAATGAAGGAGATACCTTAATAGACAGACCCACTATAAGGTTAGAGAGAAACCTGCTGCTAGGGTAATTCCTAAGAATTCCCAAGGATGACCCCAGGTAAAATTCCTAGAAATAGTGGAAAGGATGCCTTAACTGGCCCTGTATTCACATTGGAGAATACCCCAAGTATCATCATAGAGACTTCATGCAGTAATTGATGGAATCTGATGGAGAGATACATAACCAAGCACAAAACTGAGCTCCAGAATCCAGTCGAAGAGAGGGAGGAGGAAATATATGAGCAAGGGAGGTCAAGATCATGATGGAAAAATCCTACAGAGACAGCTGAACCACGCTCGTGAAAACTCATAACTCTAGACCAACAGCTGTGGGGTCTCCATAGGACCAGATTAGGCCCTCTGTATTTGGGAGACAGTTGTGAAACTTGGAGTAGCTGAGGGGCTCCTGGCAGTAGGACCAGGATCTATTCCTGGTGCATGATCTAACTTGTGGAAATTCATTCCCTATGGTGGGATGCCATGCTCAGCCATAATGTGTGGGAGAGAGGCTTGGTACTGCTCAAACTTAATGTACCAGACTTTTTTGACTTCTCATGGGAGCCCTTACTCATGAGGAGGAGTGAACAGTAGGGAGTCTGTGAGCAGGCAAAGAGGGGCAAGAAAAGGGATGAGAGGGAGAACTGAGATTGGAAGCAAAATGAAACTTAAAAAATAAATTATTTAAAAAAGTTTTCACTTATTACTTTCTTAATATTGTTAGTTCAGTGATAATGTTTGTTTTTTTAATGATATGTTCTACATATTAAATAGAATACATCTTCCAGGATGTTATCTGTTGCTTGATAAATAAAAGATGCTGAGACAGATATTGGGGTTCAAACTTCAAGGTGAAGATAAGAAAAACAAAGCAGTCGGTCACTAGTTATCACTCATCTTCAGACAGAAAGGCAATCATGGCCCCACCAAAGCTGAGGTTGAAGCCTCTCCTCAATGTGAGTGGAGAATCCTGAGACTTCAATGTCTTCCTAGCCTCAATGTGGCTGGAGAATGAATGCCTGATACTGACTACTGAAGACTCTGCTCCTATCTTTTATACCCCTCTACTGCTGGGATTAAAGGCATGTGATCATCTTTGTATAAACTGTTTTCTCTTTAGGACTGGATCAATCATGAATAGATCTGGGTGGTTTTTGACTCACAGAGATCCATCTACCTCTTAATCCTGAGTCCTAGGATTAAAGGTGTGTACCAACAACTCCTATTTTCTGACTGCTGGGATTAAAGGTGTGTACTACCATTGCCTGATCTCTTTAGTTTGAGGCTGCCTTTGATTTCTGAATCCTCAGAATATTTTAATGAATCACAAATCATATGTTACCATGATTATTCTAAATCTAGCATGGATGACAAAGATTAGCTCGTAGTATGTTAAAAACTACATTGCATTTGTAGAGTATGTTTGTTTAAATACTGTTTATGTAACTATGTATGCATGTAAGGTGTATCTATGTGCTTATAGCTGTATATGATGTATCTTAAGATAAGTTCCCGCCAAGTGTCTAATTTGATTGCACTTGAAATTCTTCCACAAGTGAAGGGTGCTAGAGGGTAGGACTCTCTGATCATATAATCCCTTCACTCATAAACCAAGCAAGAAAACTTCTTAGTAGAATCTTGAAATTATATTGCAAAGAATAGACTTCACATTAATGTTGAGGAGAAAAAGATATGACCTTTCTTTTTTGGCTTGTGAAGAAATATAATATCTACAACTTTGATTTTTGGAATGCATTGAAGAGAGCTATCTCTTTATCAGGTTACCAAGGTCTGCAAAGCTTTGTATATTATGAATCAGAGAAAAATTCCTTCTCCTCATTTTCAGAGTTATAATGTTACTTTGAAGATTGAAAGTAAGAAATCTATTAGAAATCCGTAAGTGAGCAAGGTATTATCTTTTTCACTGCTGCCTGAGTGGTCAAGATGTTCCTAAAGTTTTACAATAACATGGATGCAGTAAAATGAAATTGTCTTAATTTCTTCCATATCCCAGAATGCCTTCCTATATAATAGCCAAGCCATCTTTCAATCTTCTCCCAAACAGTCTGGATTGCTTCACATGCATTTATAATAAACTAGTTTATTATAAAAATAACTATATCAGTTAAAGTATAAAATCACAGAAAATCTCATAATATGTATTTAAAACATACTAAACAATATTGTAGAACTGTTTAATGGCCTTAGCATCTTTTAGTTAATATCAAAGTATTTTAAATTCCAAGATTTTTTTTAATCTAGCACTGTATATTTTAGTAATGTTTGGATTTAGTTGTATATTAACTATTACTTTCAATTGTTTTTGTTCACAAAATTGACACTGATAAAATCATTTCTCATCTTTAGTGTAAATAAGTAAAAGCTATTTTCTCTACTTTAATTACAATATTTCTGTGTAATAATAGCAAGCTAAATATTCATGTGATAATGAAATTACATGTAGTAAATTTTGTATTAAGAGAAGTGATGTGTGGCCAGATATTGTCTTTATAATTTCTTACCTGATCAGCTTTGTATGAGATGAACATTTTAGCTACTAGTGATTGAAATTGTTGTCTTTATTAATATTCACCAAGTAAATATTTCTACTTTTGAAATGTTGATTTGATCATTTCTAAGGAAAACTGCTTAATTTCTAGCTTGATTAAAACACTGAAATCTAGTAATTAACAATTTGTAGATTTTATTTTAATGAAAAAAACAGCCAACAGCTTCTAGGTGCTGAATAGGTAATAATTGCTTTCAATTTTCTTTGTACTTATAAAGAAAATTTATTTCAGCAACTATATTACATGACTAACATCACAAAACTAATCATTCCATAAAATACATTTTCATAAGTCACAGTTAGCTTGCTTTTTATTTTATTCAGTTATAACCAGATCACATTTTCAGCATTCTTCTGACAGTGCATCATCTAGAAAGATGCTAATTTTTCCTTCAGTTCTTAAATTATACTCAGTGCTCTATCATTAAGGGCACTGTTTGTGAATTTTTAAAAGTCTCATTCTGGAAAGATACTAGTTATAGCAAATGTCAGAAAAATTGGTTTGACTATTTCCACTTAGTGCTACAAAACTGCAATTCCTTTCTGTCTTAAAAATGAAAATTTTAGCTAGGCCGAGGTGATACATGCCTTTATTCTCAGCACTTGGCAGGCAGTGTTAGGTAGATCTCTATGAGTTCAAGGCCAGTGCAGTCTACAAAGAGAATTCCAGACAGCCTGGATACTGCACTCAGAAAAACCCTATACTGGTAAACTTAAAAACTAAAAAACAAAAAAATAAACTAAAATAAAATTTATTTCATTAGAAAAAAAATATGTGTATTTTTGTTAGTCTCTTTTTACATCTGAATTGTCATACCTAATACAAAGTTTTGTGGTATTTAACCATCTTCAAGCAGTTGACTATGGTATATATAGAAAAGATGTGTTCCATGTGTTTATTTTGAGGAGAGCACCTATGTTGTAAGACCTCTGTTAATCTACACCACCATTTTAAAGAGAATCCTTTATGCTTTCTTGTGGAAGTTTCAGCAATTCAGATTTTAGATTTTTATGTTTGTTTAAGCCAGATGTGTGTGAGCACCTCAAGAGGCCAGAAGACTGCATGGTTTTTGTCTTAATTTAAGTGACTGTTGCTGGGAGAATACATCATAGCCAAAAACAAATTGGGGGGAAATGGTTTATTTCAATTTTAATTTATAGCTCATCATTCCAAGGAATTCAGGACAGGACATCCAGACAGGAACCTGGAGGCAGGGAGTAATACTGAGACCATGGAATAGTTCCACTTACTGGCTGGCTTCCCATGGCTTGCCCAGCCTGCTTTTTTAAGATTATTCAGGACTCTCTGCACAGGGGTGTCACCAGAGGGAACTAGACCCACAAATGACTGTAACTGTGTCAGTGTGACATAAAGGAAGCAGCAGAGTCTTTGCAGAATTCCAGCTACAGGTGTGGGAGCTGGGAAACAGATTGGAGTCTATTGGAAGATCAAGGATAGCTTTGTACAAGTATTTCTGTGTCCTCTAATTTATTCCATTTGGATATCTGGTTTTATACCAGTATTAGGCTTTTTCAATAAATGGGTGAATAATTAAAATTTGCTAAATAAGGAATAATTTCCGTGCTAAAGAAATATTAGATGAAGCCTACAGGGAAATGAATGGATAGCAAAATTACAATAGTCAGCATGGAATGAATATCATTTAACTTACTCTAGTCAATAGTACAATAACATGCAATCTGCTCAGATAAAATATAATATGTACATTAAGAATCACAAGAACACATAAGATTCTATTGTCTTAGAAATATTACCTTTGCAAATAAATACTTAAATTATGTTTTTAAAAACAACTCAAGAATATAATAAAATACATTAATAAATTATTTAGCATCAATAATTTCCATAAAATAGTGGAATACACTGTTTTCAGTGTAACATAAAATAAAAGCAGAGCCCCAAACTGAGACAATTCATCTTATTTTTTGTTCTCATGAAAGAAATAGCAGTGGGGAGGTACTCACTGTTTCAACCATTGACCTAATTAGGATCTAAAAAGGCACTATGCCATACCAAGATTTCTAGGAATAGTCTGCCACATACTTGAGCAGAACATGCCATTATAAAATCCAACACATTCTACAGAAGTGAATCTACATTTTATAATTCCTTAGGACAGAGTGAACCCTAACTATAATTGTGATATTTCATTCTGAATCTGAATCCTAATCTGTTTAATAAAGTCAAGAAAAATGACACCAACAAGAAATAAACATAAATAGGAAGAAGATATAAACCCAATGATGTTGAGGAAAGAGCACTTAAAAATTATGTTCTGCACTGGAAAATAATTCCTAAGAGAACATAAACAATAGAATGAAAAAAAAAGAACTAACCAGGGAAACAAATGATTAATTTAATTATTTTCTTGGATAAATCACTGAAAATAATTGGGATTTTTATCCCAGGAATATTTAAATAGAAATTTCTATAAAATAAAAACATATGAATGAATAATCTGAAATTCCAAGCTATTTGATCACATTTCCTTAGATATTCTAGAATAACAAGTGATCTCAGGAAAGCTTTACAAACATGTGTTTTCAGATGAACTTTCCCTAGAGTTTCTTCATTTTTCCTTTCTGACCCTCCATCTCTCTACAAGAATACTGCCACCTCCATTTTCAGCCTCATACTTAATGCAAAAATCCCCATATGCATCTTCTAAATCCTATCCAAATCTCTGTAAATATCCCTTTTATTAAACTTTCTTCCAATTGCTATTCAGTTTGAGTTTACCATCTGTTTTTTTGCTGGGAAGTTTACCAATTTAAAGTTGAATCCTAAATCACACCACAGTCACAGTCTCCTCAAAATTAATTCTAAAATTCTATTGTTTGATTTTTGAGGCAAGAGTGAATACTTCTTCTTGTATGAAAATAAGTCACTGTTGACTTACAGTGATCGAAAAAAATCCCTGAGAGGGAAAATTGATGCCGGAAAATATGTAATTGTTTGATGGTGTCTTTTAAAGCTTCATTCTTCTCCTATAAGTTAAAATGTAAAAAAGAACATGTATTTATCCAAAGACCTTTTTATGGTTTCATAGTTGTTATATTAAAAATATGTTCTTTTGTATTACATCTTTTTCTACCACAAGTAAATGAGAAGTACAAGAATGGGCTTTGAAATGCTGTTTACTAGCATTTATAATGAATGAATCATTAGGTGAGGCTGAAATCAGATTTTCAGACATGTCAAATTCCTTTACTGATATTATTTCTGTGTTGATATAAAGGGAATTTCTGTAAGGAGAAGATTAGAGACTGTTTGGCTTTTGGAGAGCATTACTCAAAGAACCAAGAAACATCATTTGTGAACACACACACACACACACACACACACACACACACACACACACACACACACACAGACACACACACACCACATACCATACATACACACATACAAGACATGCACACACTTCAAACACACACAACACATGCAATGATAAGAAAATTTTGTCATATACGTAGATCCTTAACTAATACTTCCAAGGTCTGAAAAACTTTTTTTTTACAACTTTTTTTATTTGAGTTAGAAACAGGATTGTTTTACATGAAAATCCCAGTTCCCTTCTCCCACCTATCTACCCCTACCCCCCAACTAAAACCTTATCTTTCATATATCTTTTCTGCTCCCCCCTGGAGAGGACTTCCATAAGGTGTCATCAGAGTATTTTGTATGCTTTGGGATAGGGCCTAGGCCCACCCATGTGTGTCTTGGCTCAGGGAGTATTCCTCTATATGGAATGGGCTCCAAAGTTCACACCTATATTAGGGATAAGTACTGAACTTCTACAGGAGGTCCCATAGATTTCAGAGGTTTCCTCACAGAAACCCATGTTCCTGGGGTCTGGATCAGTTCCATGCTGGTATTCCAGCTATCAGACTGGGGAGCAAGAGTTCCCACATGTTCAGGTCAGCTGTTTTGTTTGGTTTCACCAGCCTGGACTGGACCTCTGTGCTCTTCACTGGTCCTTCTCTGCATCTGGGTTCCAGTTCAGTTGGGTGATGAGTCATGGGTGTCTGCTGCTTTCACCAGCTGCTGGATGAAGGCTATACGATGGCATATAAGTCAGTCATCAATCTCATAATCAGGAGAGGGCATTTAAGGTGAGATATATCTTCCTTGCTGAGATAGTTAGCTGGTGTCATCTTTGTAGATCTCCAGAAAATTGTTTCCCTGATCTAAGACACAGTATTATTATGTTATAATGTAAGTAAATAATAATTTTAATTTTAGATGTGGGTTAGATCTCAGTGAATACACAAAATCTACAAAACCATAGAATAGTCATTTCACAAATGCTTACATTTTATACCAGAGGAAGACCAGTTCTTTAATGAATTGACTCTTAGTTATGCATTGTTATCCTCCATACTAAGGACTACTGTAGTGATGACAGCAAATTAAATCCTCTGAAACACTAAGTTTAAATAGTATTGCTCCAAAGGAATAGCAGAAATACTTTGATATAATGTACCCTTCCATACATATACATACACATAAACATACAAGAGTGATACACTGCCGGGCAGTGGTGGTGCACGCCTTTAATCCCAGCACTCGGGGAGGCAGAGGCCGGTGGATCTCTGTGAGTTCGAGATCAGCCTGGTCTTCAAGAGCTAGTTACATGACAGCCTCCAAAGCCACAGAGAAACCCTGTCTTCGGAAAACCAAAAAAAAAAAAAAATTTAAAAAAACAAGAGTGATACACCTATGATTCCTCCATTTGATTTGCTGGTATTGTTTCTGAAAAATCTGAAATGATCCTGATGGATGGGGTGGAGTCCTTTGTCCTCAATCAATTACTGTCTTTGTGCCAGAGTAGAATTTTTTGTTTGTTTGTTTGTTACAGCAATTTTGACACAGTCTGGTTTCTCTGTGCCATCTTTATTAATTTAGATGAAAATAATCTTCTACCTCTACATAATTATTTAGTGTCATTTTTCCCCTTGGATCAAAGCATTATCATATCTTTCATCCGTTGTCATGATAACATAATGGACATCTGATTCAAGCAGGCAACTAGCAGAGCAGCCCATGGTTCATGATAGCACTATTATTTCAGACAGGAGACTAGTTGAGAAGTTTGTAAAGCACATTAAAGTCTATGTAAGCTATCTATTTGGCAGAGTTAGAGAAAATTGGAAAGATGGAATAAATATTACACATCAGTAGAAACCTTAGGAACTTTGTTTTCTAAAGTTGCTCGAGGAAAATTCTCCCATGTAGGTAGGTGAAAATAGTGTCTGCAAAAATTATGAACAATGAAAAACAGGAAATGCAAATGATGATCATCATCAAAACAAAACCACATGCTCTGGTATTTTCACAGGCTACTACAATAGACAAAAACTAGAAACTTGAGACTGTTTAATATGAATACACAAAAACTCAACACTTAGAGTTTATCCATAAGCACATTATTGCGTTCTTAAATATTGAAAATCAATTTCAAAGATGTACTTTAATTATGTGTTTTAGTGTGTGTTTGTTTGTGAACATTTGAGAGTCTTGTGGGGGTGCCTATGGAGCCCAGTGGTGTCAATCCTCCTGCAGCTGAAATTGCTTGTTGCGGTTTTCAGTACTTGGGTCCGCTGGAACAGCAGTAGATATTTTCCCCTCCAAAGCCATCTTTCCATCTCTGAACAGAGGTTTTTGTTTTGTTTTTGGCAACTCTGTTATGACTAGACTACATAAGAAGACCCATTAAGAGGATATGTCTGAAGTTGTGATAGTGGTTAATTCAGGAATAAAATGAGGACTCTTTCCTTAAATGCAAGTATGGTACACTTGCTCTAATATGTTGTTTACATGATGACTAACTATTAAATGTGTGTGCAACAATCTTAATATTTTATTAATTTAAATGTTAATACATAGATGTGTGTCATTTTTAGTTTTTGCCTATGGATCTGACATATATATGTATATATAGTATACATTTATAAATGTGTACATATGTATAAATATAAAATGGTAACAACAATAACAAAGTATTTTATGTCTCCATGGTTCACTTTAGGACAACATTGTTGATACCAAAATGCAAAGAAAATAAGTTCTCAACTTATTTCCATACCCTTTAGTAATGGTTCAAGTCCTGAAAGTCCTCAGAATTCTTGCCTAGATTTTTCATTCATATCACTATTATAGTATTGGTATAATTCCTTGATGATCATTGACTTCTTATATAGTCCTAGCTTCATCATATTATGGAACTGATAACTGCTCTATCAAATCAATTTAACTGAAGTAAAATGCTTTACCAAAATTAGCAAATATATTTCATGCCAATAGGAAAATGAAATAGGTTCAATCTCTACACTTTTATTGCTCTTTAAAATTAGTTTTCTTTTCAATCTATAGAGAATACTTCCTTTTTATTTTTATTATGTTTTTGAAAATTTATAGGTAGGCTTAGAGTCAGACCAGCATATATTTGCACATCGGTATAATTCTGCTTTCTGTGAAGTACTTCCATAAATCAACCTAGTTATTTTTATATTCTAGAGTCCTTCATTTGCAATTAATATTGACAGCTTTAAACATCTGAGAAAACTCATGCTTTTTGAGGAGTTAGATCTATATATAAAATGAACAATGAAACTGAGCTAATGTCTCTCAGGCCACTCTCCTGTATGATAGGCCAAGATAACTTATAGAAAACACCTCATGGAAGTCTACCTTCAATATCTCTGGATAATATTACATTATTATTGTGGATAGGAAACAGCTGGAACAAAGGACTCCTAGCAATAGTGGATATGTAGCCTGAACTGTAAATTTCCTATGCGCAGGTAAGACTCCAAGTAGAGGAAGTAGGAAACAAACCACAGCCACATCAACTTTTACCTACAGTCTCTTCAGCCTATGTAATATAAAAATTTTTAAAAATGTATTCTGGTCATTGTTTGTTTGCACTTCATTGACTCCACCCAGATCCTCTCCACCTCCACACTCACCAAAATATTGGTGCTTTCATTCTCTCTCTCTTTAGAAAAAAAAAGATAGTTTAAACTAACTAAAGTAATAATAATAACAAACTGAGCACAGGAACAAAATAAATAAGTTTAAAAACAGAAAAAAAGAAAATTGCAAATAACACAGTATGTTTGTCTCCTGTATCATGAGCGGTTTTTTTCTTTTAAATTAGTAACAAGCTTGCTTCACATGTCAATCCTAGTGCCCTCTCCCTCCCCTCCTCCTCTGTCCGCCACCAGTTCCTCCAAGCCCCCACCCCATCCCCTTCTTCTCCCGAGGTCGAGTGAGGCCCTTCATGGGGGATTTCCAATGTCTGTCATATCATCCCAGGCAGGGTCTAGGCCTTCCCCGGTCATGAGAATTTTTAAAATTTGCTATCTGGGAACTGGTTCCTCAAATACAGAGGTGTTACTGTAAAAGTGTCAGTGGATTTCTCTGTAGAAATTTCACAGGCTAGAAGAGAGTAGAATGATAGATCCAAATTTATGTTAGTAAAAATACAGTTGTCAAACAAGAGTAAAGCATCTGGAAAAAATCATTTTTAGCACCAAAGGACTTAAGTTTTCCCAGAAAAACACAGAAGTCCAATATAATATATGATTTTTTTAAGTAATACTTGCTGCACAAATTGCTTTTGGTTGAAATGGTAGGAAGGTTAACAGTAACACAATAAGATAAAGATTGTAAGATAATTTGGGAAAAGTAAATGCATGGAGAGTGCAATTTTCTGTGATGTAGCATATGGACAAAAAGAATTTAAAAACAAAGTCATGACTAAGAAATTATATTAATGAGTCTATATTGTGATGTAATATTATGAGACTAATCAAACATAAAGAGGACAGCTGTGATGACTATTAATGTTGTCAATTTGAAATTATCTGGAATTAACTAAAATCCAAACGACTGGGCACAGCTGGTAGAGTTTTTTGTCTTAATTAAATGATTTGAAGGGGAAAGACCCACTGTTAGTCCAGATCTTTGAGGTGGGAAGATATACCTTTAATCTGGACCACACCTTCTGCTGAAATCACATGGTTTCTCTGTTTGCTTTGCTTTCACTCCAAATAGCAAGTCCATGGCTGCAGTGCCATTGATGCCTAGTTCTTTAGGGTTCCCAGGTATAATGAAGACCAGTTGAGACACAGACTGACCAACTACTGAATTACTCTACCTCCTGTTCTTAGGCAACCATTATTGGATAATCTGAACCACAGGCTGCAGCTAATCTAATAAATTCCATTTCCATATATTCATATAAATGTGTGTGTTGTTTGTGTGTGTGTGTGTGTGTGTGTGTGTGTGTGTGTGTGTGTGTGTGTGTGTGAGTGTGTGTGTGCTGAACAGTGGAGACTCACACCTTTAGTGCCAGCACTTGGGATGCAGTAACAGATGGATCTATGTGAATCTGAGGCCTGCCTGGTTTACAAAGTGAGTCCCCCGAGAGCCCTGACTGTTTCACAGAGAAATCCTGTTTCAAAATACAAAACCAAATTATATATGTGTGTGTGTGTGTGTGTGTGTGTGTGTGTGTGTACATATATAAAGAGCTTCATTTAATATCTCTTTTATTCTCTAGAGAACTACAACTAATACAACAGATACAATGAAAAAATTTGCAAAGGATTATAATTAAGATGTAAAAATAACAAAATGTTACAGTTCTAAAGTATTATATAATTTATACTATAGCCAAAAAGAAGATATCTTTAAAGTATAAATAAGAGAAATTGAGAGACTAACATATAGTACAAAACATTAACAAAACTACAAACAAAATCGGTGAATCTACCAAAAGGAAACAGGCGAAACGAAATGTTTACAAAGTTGAAAATTGGCAAAATTTATATAGTTCCTTAATAATTATTATTTAATATGTGAGTGGTTTGCTGAATCAAAACATATAGTAAGTGGTAGTACATTTAAAAAATTGGAGAAATCAAAATCTTGCAATAGAGTATGACATGATTAGATGATGTAATTATTTACAATGTGTAGGAACTGAAAACTATTACTCAGTAAATATAGACATCATAATATATTATGAGAAATTCAATTTATATTCTCTTGTCTACATGGCTTTCTAGGGTCTTTGCATACTGGTACTGCAAAGTAGCACAAATGCATATTGTGGGGCAACAAAAACATAAAGAAATAATCATAATTTAGTATTTTAAGTTAATTTCTATTGCATAATTATTGGTATTTAATTTACCATTGCATAACTAAAAAAACTATAAGAATTATACTGTAATGTAAGGATTATAACACAGTACTTGTAAAATATTTGCTTAGATTATAGAGCAGTCTTAGACTGACAAGTAAAAAATTAGCATCAGTAGCTTTAAACATAAAGTATGACCAACATGGCCTCCCAAATATGACTTGAACAAGGAGAATACCAAAAACCAAACAATTGCCCAGAAAAATAACACCCAAAGATGAAGCCATACACAAAATTATGGCAATTTAAGCAAGTACGGAAATAGGAAATGTGGACTTCCCTAGTGAAGAGCACAACAACTGGCTGTCCCATGTCAAATGCTCAGTTCTGTGAACACATATAAATAAAATATGTGGACTCAACAGGCTATATTCAGGACAATATGTCTGTATAAATATATATAAATGCAGTAACAAATGGTGAAAAAGAGTCCAGGACTTTGAAGAAGATCTTGGAGTGTATATGAAAGGTTCGAGTGAGTAAAGAGAAATGGGAAATGTGATTAAAATACAGTCTTAAAAATTAAGAAACAATGTAAGATATTTATGACATATCAGGACTAACTGTTCTTATATGAATCATTATAACCAAAATTCTGTTATAAGGGACAAGAAATATTTTGTAAAATTGGAAAAGGCTTATTCAAAAACAATGTATGTTTATTATAGAAATTTATGATTCAAACTTCACACCTTCTGTATATCTGAAATAAGTTTTGTGAGGCCTAATAAAGAAAAACAACATAAAGACAAACAAAAACTGGCAATCATAGTCAAACAGAAGAAAAACAATTTGAGTGTATAAACCTTGAGCAAAAGTGCTAATAAATCAGAATAGACTATGATTCGTGGATTTTTTTTATCTTCTCTCTAAGACTGATATAAGCTAATGGGCAAAAAAATCTCCTGATCAGGGTATGCAATGTTGAGAAGGCAACAAGGGAAACATAATTAGAAATAAAGAGCAGAGGCAGATAATGTGTTCTGCAGCTTGGAAGGTACAATAACTTCACCGCAGAAAGCAAGAGCTGGAGCAAAGAACAGGAACCTTAGATAATGCTTCTCTTGCCTCAGAATGCAGCAGACATGTTTAGTCTAGTCACACAATGGGCACTTGGGAAGTCTGCTCTTTCCCCTTCCATGATGATTTGCCAGGAGTCACCTTTAGAACGTTCTGTTTAACACTGTGCCTTTGAGAGGAAAATACCCTTGCAAAGCAAATTAATGAAATACATACTTTAAAAAAGGAAGGGAAGTAACCTATGAAACTACAAATATAGAAGCCATAGAACATATTGCCAATAAGAAAAAGGAGGGAGAGGAAAGGCTGTTTTGAGGGAGGGAATATAGAGAGGGAGAGTGAAAACAAAGGATCATTTAAAGAATCCTATGGAGACATAATGAATAGAAGCTTTACAAAATAAATAAATGTATGGTGGTGATTCAAATGAAATCACCAAATGATTGGGAAGACATGCCCCAAGTAGGCTTCTCTCGTTACAAACTGAAGCACCCTTTAATGAGATTGGTCTGTATCTAATAAATTTATTAGAGTTTTATTGGAGCCCCATGGAAAACTCTAAACAACCTAGACTATTTCCAAGACTATAGGTTGCTCTCCATAAAGTAACAACAACCGTTTTGGCTGAAGGCTACACCTTCACAACTTATTGAGCATAGAGAAGTGGAGCTGTTGTCTACCTAGAGCCTTCACCACTCTGTGCTTGCATTCATGGTACAGAAAGCTACTCGTCATGCTACCAAGAAGAGCTAAACTCCAAACCCTATGACCTACCACAATAAACCCCCTGTTAGATGCACAAGTACAATGGTGGCATAAAGCTTGTGAGAATAAACAATCAATATGGGATTTCATCTGAGGCTCACTGCATGAGGTGGAACCCATCCCCCACACTGCTCACCGGGCCAAGAACCTGAAGCCAGGGAGTCTAGGGATCTGAGCGGAAAGAAACTATTAGTGTCCTGCTGAAGGAAGATAACTATAAAATGACTCCTAACAATATCCTGCTCTTCTCATAGATCAGGACCTTGCTCAACCTCCATTAGAGAAGCTTCCTCCTTTAGTAGATGGGAAGAAATGTGAAGAACCACAGCCACACAGAATATAGACGGTGAGATATCTTGCAACATATAGTACTACATGGGACTCCCCTCCAGGCTCAGGAAACCCTGCAGAAGTGTGCAGAGAAAGATTGTAAGAGCTAGAAGTAATGGAAAGCATGAAGTTAATAATAATAACAAATGATGAAAATAATAACATTAAGTAAGGCCTTCTGACCACAGCATGACTGATGCATGTATGAAATGACAGATACTAACGCAGAATGCACAGAACCTGAGTGGGTCTGTGTCAGATGGGTACCAGACGAAAGGAGAAGTAGACACATGCCTCAATTCCTGGCCAAGAAGCTAACTCCATTTGATAATTACTTGTAAATGAAAAGTTAGTTTTCTGAAATGGAGTATCACTGGGGATATAAGATACTTTTAAGGGAAGTGTCCATGCCCAACTTACAATATCAACCCAAAACAAACTTAATAGTATCCTTGACGGTACTTTCTCACAAAGTTATATCAAGGAATTTTTAAACCTTACTTGCTTGTCCTTTCGGTATATGTTATGGCTTCTAGTTTTGTGTTTTTCCAGGGTTTCTGTGTGTCTGTGATTGTGAGTCTCTCCATGTTTACATATGGTTCTTCTGCTTTTTCCTTAGTTATTTTCTTTGTTTGTTCTGTTACAATTTGTTTTTTTATATATTATATTTTTATTCATTAGATGCCTAATTTGCTTTATAAAGAAAAGCACAAAGTATATGTTTTCTGATGAGTTGGAGGTTTGGATGACGGAGCCATCGAGAACAGGGAAATGGTGATCAGAATATACTCAATGAAAAAGATCTATTTACAGTAAAAGAAAAATAGAAAACAAATTATACCACCACAGTCTGATATATAATGCTACTGCAAGTGTAAAATCTGTGTCCCAGCATCAATATTCTAGTTATTCATAAAACAATCAATGTATAGATTTTATATGGGCTCTAGTTTCTCCTTTAGTAGGTTAACTTCACTGTTTCTATGATGGGAAATTAAAGTGATGCTAAATCATTTGAGTGCTGAGAAAAACATGGAAATAAAATGAATAAAACAGGAGTAGACATATTTTGAAAAAAATGATCTGGATAAATATGGTAGTCTGTAAAGTAAGCATCTGAATTCGTATCTCCACCATCTCATCACTAAAATGGTTTGAGGAGTCATGGAAAGAACATGAACACACATCCCATTTCTAAAATAAAAGCTACAGTAAAAAAAATATTTGAAACAAGTCTATGTGCCTAGAATAAAAATATAAGAGAGTAGGAAACCTGCATCAAATAATACAAAATATTCTACATATATTTCCAGTCCAAGCAAATAGAGAAACCCCTATCAATACCTCTATAACTCTTCCCACCATGTTGTAGTTTGTACCTCTTATCAAGACCACAGTAGTTGTTATCCATCCATACCTACCTCTGTCTGTTTGAGTTCATGTTCGCTTTTTTCCTTTTAACTACTCAGTCTATACTGGTCTACGTTTGCTATTTTTGGTAATAATTTTAAAAAGTATTCAAACTGTATCCAAAAGTGAAGAAAAGTAAATGATTGCACACGTTTTTCTAAGAAAGAGGAACAAAGGCTCTGACAAGCATTAAAATCCATAGTCCAGAATTTTTGTTTTCTGCTGCTGTCTTTGACCGTGAGAATTTCATCAGAACTAATACAGGACTGACTGAGCGTCGTCCCGAGTATTAGCTGGTAAAGGCTCTTTGAGACCTACCTCCCTTAAATCCCCTTAAATATTTTCCTGGGCCTCACTTTAACAAGATGGATGGCATGTTGTGATTCTTTCCCAGTCCCCAGCTTCAGCAGGAAGCTTGCTTGCATCTGGAATTTGTATTACAGTGATGCCTCCCAGAGTTTTCTGTGCTAACATGTGGCATTTCAAAGACTTTTCAAAGGGGCCAGCAGAAAGGATCTGGGGACAGCTTTAGAGTGGCATAGGGATCGACATGTGAGGTGCTGTCTTTGAAGAAACACATGGGGCTGTAGACGTCAGAACTGAGTACATGTGGTTTGTTTTACTTGAAGAGTCAACTTAATATACAAACCGAAACCTGGGAAGAATTAGAGCTCTGGAGTGTCTGAGTTACTAAGATGGAAAATAGCATTCTTTATTACTTAAACATATACAGCAGAACCCATTATGGTATTTAAAGTTGGTAATGAAACAAAGAAAAAGACAAAAGAAGAATGACTTCTAGGAAAACCATTGAGTGTATATGTTATTTAATTCCTCATTTTTGTACTAAAATGTGCCTCAAAAATAACTCTACTATCTATAAACATAAAATATACCATCATTTTTTTCTGCAGAACCTAATCATTTCCTGGTAGCCTTTGAGTCAGGGGAAAATATATATCAATATATTAGCCAGCCTTCAATCACAAAAATCTACTATACATCAGTATCAGAATGCTTGTTCCAATAATCATTGTTTCCTGGCAGAGTAGTCACTGTCTCCAGAGGATTTCAATAACAAAGTATTAAAGAAGAAACAAATCAAATCAATGGTTTAAATCATGCAATGGCCGTACATTCCTTTAGTTGCAGCATCGCTGAAGCAGAGACAGGTGAATATTTTCAAGTTGAAGACCTACATGGTCTAAATAGTTCATTCAGGCAGACTGGACTACATACAATTTATGATTCTGGAGTGGGAAGGGTAGGCACAGAGACACAGAGACAGAGAGGAGAGAGAGATAGAGAGGAAAATACATAGATAATAAGAAAGCAGATGATTGATAGTTGATGGATGATAAAATAGGTAGATATATCCTTGATAAATGATAGATAGATAGATAGATAGATAGATAGATAGATAGATAGATAGAAGCATAGATAGAAAAGTGATAGGTAACATAGCTATACACACAGATGATGTATGCATTTGAGATGGAAAATGCTGAAAGCTGGAAAGTTATAGACTGGGATGCTAAAATATTAGTAATCTATTGTTGCATCTGTTTCTGAGGAAGTAATTCCACCTGCAGGCCAGATGGCTAAATGTATAATAATGCTCTCTGAGTAAGCTGGAAAACTTGGGTTTTCTCCTTGGAACGAAGAGTAACAAAGAAAGAATAGATTCTTAAATGTTTACCCCTGAGCTCCACCCACTTTGCATGTGTATACTACTTAAATTCACGTTTGAATTGCACAACATACATATATGTCATACAATACTAATATATTAAGTTATATTTTATAAGTTACCTCTCCCAAAATGAAGATATCATAGTTAATTATTCAATTGTATCAACCAGAAATTTTGAACACATCCTTTTGTAAAAATGTGCTTTTCTAGTTTTATATTTAAAAGTTACTATTATCCATGTCAATATTTGGTCTTTCAAATATGGCAATTTAAGGGGGATGTTGTTCAGGTGGTAGGATGCTTTACCAGCATTTATAGTGTCTGAATTATATTGCCATCACTGTATAAAGGAAGGCATGATATTGCATGTTTGTCATCTGAGCACTTTGGTTGTGGAGGCAGGAGGATCAGAAGCTACAGAGCATCTTTATCCAGCTAGCTAGTTCAATACAAGTCTTAGTCACATGTAACTTTTCTAAAAATTGGAATTTATTTCCATATACATCATATATAAGTACACATTCATCTATATATAAAATATAGGTATCAGAAAATTAAAAGCCTATGGATGAATAATAGAATTTGTTACAAAATAAACTTTTGGTTGAAAAAGTTTTCTTATTAAGAAGGAAAAGAAATATTTCAGAAATTATTTTAGTGCCAGTTGACGTAATTCTGAGAGCTAAAATATTAAATCGAATGAAATGTGTGTATACAATACTCTTTCTGAATATGTGTGTGTTGTGGACTACAGTTCCCTCTCTCTCTCTCTCTCTCTCTCTCTCTCTCTCTCTCTCTCTCTCTCTGTCTCTCTGTGTGTGTGTGTGTGTGTGTATCTTCCTCTCCTCCCTGTCTCTCTGTCTGAGTGTCTCTCTGTGCAATCATGCTTATATAAAGATACATACAAGGATTAGTTTTATGCAGCCAGTGAAAAGTTCTACTTCAGTGCATGTATAAGAAAACATCCACTACATAAAGATTCATGTCTAATAAGTGTTTTGATTACTACATCATCTAAAAGACTCTTTCTTAAATGTGCCATCTTACCATGTAGATTCTAGGGGGTGGTATTCTTAAAAGTCATAGGAAAGAATAATAACATTATAGAAATAATTCATCTTCTTCCACTGCACAGCCAAAGCACAGTTAATATTCATATTTTACTCTCTAAGTATACCATTCAAATAATAATAAACAACACACCATACCCACTTTTAGATTAATATTCATTGTTTCTTCATCAAAACTGTATGATACTGAATGTTCTAAAAATCTGGGTCATCATAAGTTCACTGTGCATTGTTAACATCAGCAAGATTTGCAAGTCAGGGTGTAAATAAATATATTACAAAGAAAATTTGAAATCCTGAAAATGATGTTATTGAAGAAAATGGATGGGTTCTATCCATAGCCAAAAATGCTACTATGTGTAAATTTTGATTAAGAAAGTATAATAAATATTCTATCTAAAATAGGAAGAAGAGGGAGCTATTCTTTTGTGATACTTAATTTTGATATTAATTTATGTAATATATTACAAAACATTTTAAAACAAGAAATAGTGTACATTTTTGTAAACACAGCAATGCTATTAACCAATATATTTAATACAGCACATTTCATGCACTCCAAATATTCAAAGATGTAAATTGTGTCTGTGAGTAAAGAGAATTGAGCTAGGCACAAGTGGAAGTTTGACATACACAAAAAATGCTACAATAACAGAATATTTCATTTTCCATTCAGTAACTACAATAACAACTTTTCAACATATTGAATTTTTATTATGCAGAATTTGTTTGGCATGGCAAACTTCATGTTTTAAAAGCACTAAATAAATCAGTGGGAAACAATCCAACTTAAAAACAAAACTTTCTTTCCTCCATCTCATTCAATCATAGTCACACAGGATGTCAATTGTTTCCCAGTGTACATTGTTACAACAAGGACACATTTTTCCAGCAGAGATATTTAAAAGGTTATCACGATGGTCTCAAAATGTTGAGAAATATGTAAATTGGTACATTCCCTTTACCAGCTCTTAAAGTAAAAGTTTTGCAGAGAAACAGGAAACAATACATAAATAGAAATGTGTTGTTTATTTCATTCCAATATTCCCCTTAAAACATATGCACATAACAAATATACACAATTCACAAACACACAACACACACAAACACACACAAACACACACACACACACACACACACACACACACACACACACACACACACACACACACACCATGCAAACACACACCATATGAGTGTTCTCTAACTGTAGGGATAGGGACAGCTTTGTAAGAAAACTCAACCAAGTTCCAGTGCTTTGTTTAATGACAGCAAGTGAAAGCAAATATCACCAGGAATAAAGTTAACTCTAATTTCACAATTGTTCTCAATAATAGATGAGTTTTTAATTATCACCAAAATTTAAAAAAAATGAATTTATTCCTATGTTTCTCTAGATAAATTGTTATACACACTACAAACACCAAATTTAAGACATGAATTTCTTTTAAAACTTATAGGAAAATATCCTTTCATTTAAACTCTTAACATAATCTTTAAACTTGGATCATGCAGGTAAGTTTATACTTGCTCCATATTTTGCAATCAAAACAGAAATGTCATTAGAGCTTGCAGCAGAATTCTCATGCCTGTAATGGCCCATAAGCAAGCAATGTTGGATACAAGTGTGTGGGAATCTCCATAAATTCATTTTACAAGCCCCAAGTATATTCAATTGAAGATAGTTATGGTTATTACTTTTAGTACATAATAACTAGATTTTTGGTATATTTGGCAAATATAACAGGAAACAAATTCTTAAAAGCAATGAAGAAACTTGTTTTGGGGGTATTGTAAACATTAAAATATCTATGTATACTCAAAAAGAACTAAGTTAACATATATATATATATATATATATATATATATATATATATGGGTATGGGAATTCCTATATAACATATTGTTATAGAACAATTTCCTCCAGGTTTGCAACATTCTATACAACATGGAAGCTTCTCAAACAGGAAGTTATACAACTCAAAATAGGTTCAGGAAGTCCCTGAAACAGACCGGAATTCCTAGTCCCCTCACTTTCAGAGTAATCAAGGACAACTGGGAATTCCTCTAGCTTGACTAGCTACCAAGAACACTCAGATAAGTCCAGTCACAAAGAAGTGTAATCATAGATCAGCTGTCTATAAAATGCACAAGGAAAACAGCTGAGCTGCCTAGCAGGGGTTTAGATGAACTGATTCATTAGGATTAGAGAGGAAGACAGCACTGTGAGCTCAGTTTGGACTTATATAGACACAGGTCAATGCAGGAAATTGTACTTCTCATTTGTGCAGGGACTATAACACATAAATTAATTTGTTGCTTTGTCACATGAAAGGACATAGAATAAGAAAAGTATTTTTCAGCTATAAATTTCTCCCACCACTATTAAATAAAATGAACCCTTAACCCACCAAAAAAAAAAAAAAAAAGCTTGTTCCCAGTAGCAGTACAGGAAATCTACCAATGAACATCATGTCCTGACAAAGACAAGCAAAGACAAAATAAATGGGTAGTATCATATTATCAGAAAGAGGAACTCAATTAGACATTCTCATGGACAAATGTGTAACAATTTGAATAGATAACAATGGCTTACAAACTTTCTGTTATTTTATTTATTTTTTTTCCAGACAGGGTTTCTCTGTATTGTTTTGGAACCTGTCCTTGAACATGCTCTGTAGACCAGGCTGGCCTCAAACTCACAGAGATCCTCCTACCTCTGCCTCCTGAGTGCTGGGATTAAAGGCCTGTGCCAACAATGCCTGGTAGCCTTCAGTTACTGAAGCATTCCAAAATAGTTATTAACATCCTCTGCCCTCTGAATGGATACATAGCTCCCTATAATATCCTTATAAATAGAAAAGCAGAAAAGATGTGTCTAACTTAGCGTCTTCCTCTCCCCAGTCATGTGCCTTTCCAGTGCATATAGCCAACAACTGATCACCACCATGTGGGACTATCCCTGAATGCACAGAAGGGTGTTTATATAATTATTTTTATTAAAATAGAAGTTTTTGTCTATTATATCCTGATATAGTTTCATCTCCCTTTATTCCTTTCAATTCCTCTCCACTTATTCTTACTTCTGATCCACTCTTTTTTTGGCTTTCAGTAGAAAAGAACAGACTTCTAAGAGATAATGAAAAATGTTGACAAAATGAAATATAAGGTGAAGCAAAAATCCATCATGTCAACATTGGACATGGCAACCCAAAGGAGAAAATTGTCAATTGTCCCAAGAACATTTACAAGAGTCAGAGACCAACTGCTTCTCACAGTCAGGATTCCCATAAAAATACTAAGCTAATATCTGTAATATATACACAGAGGACCTGGTGTTAGGTGTTTAAGTCCCTGGAGCTTATATGCATTTGCTGCTTCAGATGGCCTTGTTTCCTTTTTGTTCTCCATACTCGTTTTTGTTGTTTTTTTATTTTGTTTTTGTTTTTGTTTTTGTTTTTGTTTTTGTTTGGTTTTTCTAGACAGGGTTTCTCTGAGGCTTTGGAGGCTGTCCTGGTACTAGCTCTTGTAGAACAGGCTGGTCTAGAACTCAGAGAGATACCTCTGTCTCTGCCTGACAAGTATTGGGATTAAAGGTGTATGCCACCACCGCCAGGCCCTCGTTGATGCTTACCAACTTTCTGTCTTCGCTTTGTGGGATTCTTGAGTTCTGAGGGGAAGAATTGATGGAGACTTAACATTTAGATTCTATCTGCATAATGTCAGGCTGTGGGAGCCTGTATCTGTTCCCATCTGCTGCCAGAGGAAGTCTTTCTGACATAACCCATTAAGGCAATGATCTGAGTAGAGTAGATTATCATTAGGAGTCATTTTACCGATTTTTGTTGTTGTTGTTGGTTACTTTCATGTTGTTGTAGTGAGAGATCTTCTAGGTACCGGGGGAGCTCACTGAGCATGTGGTATTTAGGTCTGAGGAGAAGGCAGGGTCTGTCTCTCATGCTTCTAGTGGGGTCTGGGAAGGCAGCTGAGCTTGGATGCTTGGAGTGCAGATTAGTGTATGGTTCCAGGGTTATTGGTTTCTCATGTATGTGATTTCTCCCAAATAAAATTAGCCTGCTTCATCCTAATCCCCTGTATCCTAATTTGTATAGCAACATGTTGTGTTGTTTCTTAGACCATTAGTGTTTGGTTTTATCTTAGGTCTTTGGCATATCTTTCCTCTGTATCTTGTTTGGCCAAGCAGTATTGTGTATGGGTTCCTTCTCATAGAGTAAGCCTTAAGTCATATCAGACATTTGTTAGCTACTCCCACAAATTATGGGCAATCATTGTCCTAGCATAGTTATTTTATGGGCAGGAAATGTTGTAGGTAAAGGGTTTGATGCTCATATTCCTCTTTTATTAGTCTGAAGAGCACTTTCTGACACCAAAGAGACTAGAATGTACAGGTGAAGGCTCTATGTAGCACCAGTTAAACTTCTCTATGTTCAATAAGTTGTGTTGGTGTTGTCCTTGGATAAGAACTCAAGGAATTCGATATCAAAAAACCCAAAAAATCTAATAAAAAGTGGGATAAAGGTATAAGCAGAATGCTCAAGTTAGGAATCCCAGTGGCTGAGAAACACTGAGAGAAAGGGTCAACATCATTATCTGGCAGGGAAATGCATGTCAAAACCACTCTGAGACTCTATTTTACACCTGTCAGAATGGTTAAGATCAATAACACAAGTAACAACTCATTCTGGTGAGGATGCAGAGCAACAAGAACACTTTTCCATTGCTGGTAGAAGTTCACATCAATATAGGGGTTCCTCAGATAGTTGAGAATCTATCTACCTTAAGACCTAGCTTACCACTCTTGGCCATATGCCCCTCAGAGGCAGGTAAGGCTTCTAGCGACAGACCTTGATTACATTCAGTTGAGTTGTTGGCCAAGGGGGTTCCATGGAAATCTCCAAACAATTTAGTCTGTTGCTAAATCAAATGGTTTCTCTCAAAAAAAAAAAAAAAAAAAAAACAAACAAAAAAAAACTGGTAGTGAGGCCTCAATGGCTAAGGACAACACCCACACAACTATATATGTCCTTTAATCGTGTTTTAACAAATGGTAATTCTCCTTAAAATTATTGATGCACTGTTACTGTGTATATTTACAAAACAGAAGATTTTTTATGTTTCAAGTAATTAATAGATAGTCTTTCTTCACATAGAGTTCATTATATAAATAGGTGGTCAAAAGGAGTTCATAGTGTATTCAATGGTTTATTTACTTGGCAAGTATTTATTCAAAAAACCTTAGTTTAAGTTATTTTGTAGAGATTTGCAGCATACATCTAAAACAAAGTCAATGTTGTCGAATTAATATTCCAACGCAAAAAATAAAAACTAACTCAGAAGCACTATAAAAAGGAGAACATCCAGAATAGTGGTGTGGAATTTCAGGACTCAAGGTGATCTGTCCAATGGGGGGGATGAGATTGAGGAATACAGAGATCAAGGTGGATATAGTAACATGGGGCTTGATGAGGGGACTTGTATAGAGTATGGAAATGAAAGAAATCTCACCTAGTAATTCTAAATCTGATAACATGACAATGTTAATAACCTATCATTAGCAGAAGGCTTAGGGTTCCTACTAGTCAAAGCAGTCCTCAATTATACTAATGGGCAATTGAGCTTAACCAGAATTGTAAAAGCATTGTTGTTTGTGACCACTGTTAATTGGGGAGAATGATGTGATGTGATAAGCAAAACAAAAACTCATTTTTACCCCAGACTTGCATGTGCATTCTTCAGATAGAAAGAGTGATAACCTATGAATCATCAATCATGATTAGCATAGATTACTGAAAAGCCTATGATGTCAAGAAGGACACATTTCTCCCATGCTGTGGTGTGTAGACATAATACTATAATTTCAAAAATTTCTTGTTATCCTAACCTCTCCAGGCCATTTGCCTTAGAAGAAGGACCTAAGAGATGGGTTTTCTTTTCTTTCTTACCAAACATTCTCAAACTATAAAATTTTCAGGCAGAGTGTGAGCTGCTTAAGCAGGGTAAAACAAGCTAGTCTCAGCTGGAATCAATTTTCTCACAGTTCTGAAAAACAGTGGTCTGTAGTCCACAATCCCCATGTCCATTTGGGGCTCAATAGGAATGAGCTCTTTGTTTCTTCCTGCTCTGCTGACTGCCAAGAATTGTTCTAGTTTACAGCCTTATAAATTCCCGCCTCTAACTTCTCTGCTTGAAATTTCATGTGGACTATCCAGTGAGGCTACTTAAAACACACCACCAAAATGCAGGACAACCACTTAAAATTAGTCATTATCATAGTCACACACTGACTCGGTAGAGTACCATTCACAAATTCCATACATTTGACCTGCATATCTTGGTTGTGATAGGCAGAATTGTCTGCCTAATTAAATCAAATCCTGCTTCCTCTATGGAAATTAGGTGTTGTTATTGAAAGCAAAAATAATTATCTCAAAAGCTTAATTGATTAAATCTCTCTACAGCTAAAAATCACTCTATAACTTCCTCTGGATCCAGCTTCTTTCTGCACAATGGAAAGCAAAATTATAAAAACCCCTTTAGTCAAGAAAGTGCCAACATGCCTTTTAGTTTTTTATATTCTGACATCAGGATGTTATAATTTCCTAACAAGCTATAGGAATGTATTCATAGTGTGCTATAAACCTGGATTCTTGAAAGCCAAAATCAGACCATATATTCATTAAATGTATATGAAGTAAACATATTCTTCAGTACAATAGGTTATATATATATATATGCATATATATAAAATACATTCATATATAACTATATTTCTGGAGTAGTTTTAAATTTTATTCATTTATATTTTATATATGAGGGCTCTACATGTTTACCTGCATGCCAGAAGAGGGCACCAGGTCTCATTAGAGACAGTTGTGAGCCTCCATGTGCCTGCTGGAAATTGAACTCAGGACCTTTGAAAGAGCAGCTTGTGCTCTTAATCCCTGAGCTATCTCTCCAGTGTCCCCACCACCATAACATCTATATTTGGTAAAATATCATTTTGTGATATTCTTTCTCATTTCCTGACCCACTGGAGTCAATTAGTGCTGCCCATCTGCACATGGAAGGTGTTGTCCACCAAGGCGTAAACAACGTACCAGTGACCACTTCCTCAAAGAAAAGTGGCTTTACCGCCCTCAGCAGATTTCATATGCTAGGGGTGGGGACTCTGGAGCCCCTTTTCTGAAGGCTGTAATTTTAAAACTTGCGCAGTAGTGTGAAAGTCTTGTACAGGTAGCCACAGCTTCTGTGAGTTCATAACTGCAACAGCCATGACATGTCCAGAAGATGGTATCTCACAGTTCTGTTCCCATCCTCCAACTCTCTTCCAGTCATTGCACCCCTATTACTTTCTGAAGCTTATGCTTCTTGTTGTATGGGAGATACAGGAAAATGTATATGTCCCATCCATATCCGCACAATACAGTCACTCATTCTTATTACTTAGAACAATCAGAAATATCTGCATTAATCAATACCCATTGTAGTAAGAAAATGTATGATCAAGGCTGGGAGCAACACAATTCTATAAAATAAAATATAAAATTTAAAAGATAGTTTGACTATGGTAAAATAGTTTTAACAACTTATGCTAATTTATCTAGAAATATATTTTACTGAGTTCTTCATATATTTATATATGAATTAGTTGAGCCCATCCCACAACCCAACTTCTTTGCATATTTAGCCCTTATTTTACATATCAGAATCATGAGATGCAGAGAGCCTGGAGTTTTAAATGGTGGTTGGATCCTCATTTTGATTTGAAAAATATACTAGTGAATTTGTTATCAAATAACAGGTCTGAGCATGCATTCCTAATCACAGTACTACACTGAAAATGACGCTAATATGATGAGAAAGTTGAGACTTGTTTAGTTAACAATATTTAGCTTATAGACTGGATAAAATGTGACTGCAAATATGGTATTATGCTGATATCTTATCCCAAGTCTTTTTATTTCCCCAGTATCAATCAGGAAAGAAATTTGATTTTGTTGCTTCTATGTGTATGTTTATTTGTGAGTCTAAGACCATATACTGAGGAGAGAAGAGGGAATGTGAAAATGATATAAGTAAGGGAGGAAAGAGAGAGAGAGAGAGAGAGAGAGAGAGAGAGAGAGAGTTTCTTCTTACTAAGATCTTCTAAACTTTTTTTAAAGCCACCGACTAATTACATAGACCTTCACAGTTTACACAAATCATTCTTCTTTACATGAGTCAATTGATTGCAATTTTAAGTGTTTTATGAATTAAACTTCTCATAAAACATCCAGAATTATGTGTGAATGTAAAGAGTCATGCAGTATAACCATGCAATGTCAATACATACCACAAACCTTACTGCATTATTTCCCTATATTAGGAATGCATGTAATCTCTTTAAATTGTATGATTTTTTTAGGGAAAAAGAAGCAAAGATTTTGACATTTTGTGATGAGAAACATTATACCATGATCATATATCTTTACATTTTTCCTCCTCTGTTGATTATTTGTAATTGCAAGTCTGTTGCTTTGAAACATGCTTTCCTTATCATATAACATTCAGGAATTTGCCCACTGCCTTTGTTCAGCAAGGTCTAAACATGCAAAGACTTAAGATGGGATCCGTTCCATAATGACTAATTTTAAGAATGAGCCATAGGAGCGTTAAGTACAGGCACCAGCATGCCATTGGATATAATCATCCTCAGTGGGTACAGACCTTGGAAAATAGCTGGGAGGGAGATTTATTATGAGCTTCTTGGCATGAGCAAAGCAAAGGAAGGAATGTTCTGTTTTGACGTATGGAGTCTCCTCTTTAGAATGCCCATGGAGATAAAAAGATAAATTGGTTTCAATCCTGTCTGCATCATTAGTTATGCATTCATGCTGATTTAGAGCTTGCTACAATAGAAAAAATACAGCAGCAGCAACTTTCTAAATGTTATGAATGAAGTTGGTTTTTTTTTTTGAGATCCTTAAATATGCTGATTGTTTGAAAATCAAGTTTTCAAAGCAGTTACATTTGAAAGTCATCATAAGCCATGATGATCACTCCCAGATTATATTCTGTGAGTTGTATTTCCATTTGCTACAGAAGTATCATTTTTCTTATAAATATTATCTTGGAAAACTAGTAGATTAGTGCTACCAAACATTATAAGCTTGATAATAAGTTTTACATATGATTTCTTTTTAAAGCTTTTTCTTTAAAACTGTATTATTCGTGTGTGTGTGTGTGTGTGTGTGTGTGTGTGTGTGTGTGTGTGTGTGTGTGTAGTTCAAAGGACAGTTTTCAGGAGTTGGTTCTCTCTCTCCACCAGGTGGGTCTTGCGGGCTACACATCTCAGTGGTAGAGTGTTTACTTAGTATGTGTGAGGTATTGAGTTAAATTCTCAACATCACTAAAGTAAGAAATATATTAAGCACAAGCAACCACAAAAGGAAAGGTTGGTTGAGGATGAAAGGCAAATGGATAAGACCTTTGTTTTCTTACAGTTACACATTATAGATCGGCCTTTAATAAATAGTTCCTTGGGCAGCTCTTGCAAATCATGCAGTGTTGGATTCTTTCTGTTCTTTCACATTTAGTGAAAACATGCTAGTTGTATACCTATGATGAGCACCTATCTAGAAATGGAACCTGAATTTACTGGAAAGGATCATGTGAGGCTTATGTCCACAGAAAGATGTTATATTTGGTTCTGTCTCACTGTCCTCATTTTCATTTTTTTATTTCAAATAAAAATTCACAATTTTAATACATCTTTATATCATCTTATTCCATTTTCTCTGTCCCTGTCTTTCTCCTGCTCTCTGTCTGTCATTCTCTCTCTCTATTTCTCTCTGTCTCTGCCTCTCTCTCTACATCTATTTGTCTATGTCTTTCTGTGTCTATGTCTCTGTCTGTGTGTCTTTGTCTGTCTTGCTCTCTCTCTGTATCTGTCTATATAATAACACTATGTTTCATTCCCATTATGAGGCCACCACCAGGCCTGGTGCTTCATAACACATCAACAGTTCATAATTACTGAGAAACAGCCATCCTCATAGAGTCAGACAATCCTCAAAATCAAGCTATTCTCATATAGAGTCACATAGAAGATTTTTCCCTGCAGCTTCCATGATTGTCATCCTTCAGAACATGGCATAATACACCTTAGTATTAGGAAGAACTATTCAAAGAGTTTATTCAATCATTATAATACTAGACATACTAATAAATCCTGTATTAAACCAACTTTATAGATGAACCTTTTTGAATGGAATCATAAAACTAGTTAATAGTTGTCACAAAAAGTTAAGCAAGTCAATCAGAGATTACTGTTTTCAGTCTTCTTCTGCACTTAAATAACATATAAGAAACAACATTTTAGTGATGGTTTTTATTGTAATATATGTACTTTTTTCTGTGATGACAAAAACTTTTTTTCATCCTGAAAGCAGGTGATATGGTCAAAGTGATAAACTAATTATTTTTCACAATTTATGGTCTTTTAGCAGAATGCAGAAATGTTTGTCAGATTTCTATTATTATGACACGTCCCTCAGATACTGGACCATATATTTTATAATATTAACCTTCTAGGCAAAGTGTGCCCTTTGGTGCAATAGTGGCAAGAATGTCTGTGGGGATAAAAAAAGTGCTTTTCGACTGAATCTGACCCCTACTCCACAGGAAGAATTTATGCTTGATACAATATACATGCATAAAACCATAGTTCATATGGGAGAACCCATTGAGAGTGTTTATCTTAATGATCATATTTTCAATCTTTCCCTTAAATATATGTGTTCATATTCATATATTTGTGCTGCTCCCAGCCTTTTGCTAATAGGCTTCACACTGTATTGAATACTGGTTATTGAAGAGACTGAATACGGTTGAAAGTAGAAAGAATAAGTGACTTTGAATGCCCAGCTGTGGATAGAAATGTTCTAGGGCCTTCCCCCAGAAAGGACAGTGAACATTACAGCCAAGGAGATGAGAATGTAAAAGCAAGAAGACAGGGAGAAACTGTATGAAGAGCTACCTTTTTCTTATGACAATGTTGTTGCACACATGAAACCCTAGCATCTGTGGTTGTCATCACATGATCTGTTCAAGATCAGCCAGTTTAAAATTTTAGTCATGTACAAGACAGAGGTTCCTAAGACCTTATATCCAAGCAAGGACCTATTGGAAGTTGATGTCTAGTAGAATAAGGAGAATCACATTTTTGGGGGGTATGGTTTCTGATAGAGTTCTCATGCTTCAGTGGATGACTATATGTCCATTTGTATATGAGCCCACTCAATGGGTTAAATAATTGAACTCAACATGTTAAAAAATACTATAAAAAAGAGAAAATGATTTTGGAAAGGAGACGCTATAAGGGTCCTGGGAAAATTGGGAGGGATGTGGAAATGATCAATCTATATATTATACATGCATGTATACTACATACATTAGACATGTATACTATGTGCAGGAGAAGAATAAAATTAGGAGTTTATCTTGGTTCTTGGTTTTCTAGGTTTCAGTCAGTGACTAGGTGAACTAAATGCTTATTTGCTTCAGGTACAAATACTCGTTGTCATATGCGACCATGGCAAGAATGTCCTGGGAACCTCCTAGACAGGAAGGAAGAAAGGGATGGGCAAGGAGGAAATACAAGAGGAGATGCATGAGCAAGGAGAGGAGGAGGCTGGGGGAGTGGACGGCATTTGATGACGAGAGATGAGATGTGAAATGAAGACAAGCAAAGAGATGGCCTTTGGTCTCTTTGCCCAATGACCCAAAGACTCCCAGAAAATCCCATTCCATAAGGGCCTAGAGTCCGGGCTTCATCCACTACAAGGCTAAATTTAACTCTTGTCTATTTGAGAGACACTTATCCAAAGCAGAAAAAATAACATCAGTCCTCATGAAGACATCAGCAGAGGACTGAAAACTCCTAACCTTCCCTGACTTCCCAATGTGAAACAACAACACAGTGGATGAACTTTATGGATCATATTGACCAAAATGGAGACCAAGTGCCCAGTTCGGGAATTTCAGAAAGAAACTGATGCAAATGCAGGGAACCAACTCTAGTCCTTTCACTGTTGATGTGAGGAATCATTTTAAGTAACAGAAACAATATTATAAAACATTTTACTCCTAATGTAGTCATTTTCCATTGCATCACATACAGATCTAGTGGATAGATTACCTTGCTTTTGATTTTATGAAAAAGAGACTGAATATGCTGCATCTCAACTTATGCACGCTTTGCTTGGGATAGATCCCATTTTAGAATCATAATATTTCCTAAAATTACAGATTTCCAGTTACTCAAGGAACAATATAAGTAATATGTCTGTTGAAGGCATACATTTCTCCATGCAGGGGTGTTCCTGGTAACCAGCTCCTCTCTTATCTTCCTTTTTCTGCCCTGAGTGTCTGCTGAATTTACCCATTGTGGGAATTTGTGGGATGATGATGTAAGTACTAATGCAACTTGCTGTCATGGACAACATTAGATTGCAGCTAAACATGGCTCTAACTATTAACAACCTCATTCCCAACAATTTAAAACATTGTGGCAGGAGCATGAAATCATTTGAAAAGTTTTCATTTTAGTACATTTATGTCATGAGTGGAATAGCACAAATAATTGGAAAATTATGTATCAAACTTTTATTTTTCTCAGAAATATGAACAGTCCCAGGTCCTCGGTAATGTGCCTTTTTTGGGGGGCAATGGGGGTGTTGAGACAGGAATTCTTTGTGTAGCCGTGCTATCATAGAATTCACTCTTTAGACCTGGCTCTACCTTCTGAGTGCTAGGATTAAAGGTGTGCTCCATCACTGCCTAGCTTGTGCCCACATTTTTGGGTAAAAAGAGTGAATTTTTATCTAATCAGTATTTGTCAGTGTATTAAATATAAGGATGGAGGAAGAACTCATGTGATAAAATTTACTCATTAGTAAAACCCATGATTTATATTACAGAAAGTCAAGAATATAACTTCTATGGTCACTGTGTTTCTGCTTAAATGGAGGCCTTGAATGTGGATATCTAGTACATATGTAAAATGTGACTGTGGCAGTATATAGCTATAATCCTATTAATGGGGGATAGAGACAGAGGGCCTTGGTCTAGCAGCATAGGTATACTTCAAGCTCAGCAAGTGACTTTGTCTTAAAAAATGTTTAGAGAAATTGAGGAATAGACTCTTATGAACAACTATCCATTTAGAATATTGTCACATACATGCTTGTGACATGTGTGTTCATAAAAAGATATACAGAGAAAAATAAACTATACATTACTTTCACTAGGAAACTTCCTAATATTCAACTTCTTAATGAGACAATGACTAGCAGTGCCTCAGAAAACATCATCTGAGTAGGATCAGGTGCTTTGAGACGGAAATCATCATGTCTGTTTTTACAGGTTTTGAGGTATTCTTGAATCAACAAGTTAATTTCCCGTTAATTTTTCTCATTCAACCTCCTTGCAAAGTAGCAGTTATTAATTTGCCAATAGGCTCTCCAAGACTGGGTAACCTATTTTCACAAGGTTTTACATATAAATGATTTTTATACACTCAAAATTTGAAAAATGCTTAGCTGTTATTGTTGCCAATTTTCATAAAAATGGTGATTGAGTTGGAATGTAGTTATTTCTCATCATAAAGACATATTCCATTAAATAGCTACTCACAGCTGGATTCGCAATTTTTCTTCTACATGCTAGCCCAAAGTGTCCTGTAAACACTATTATCATACAGCACCCTACACAGAGCACTTCAATATAATTGTATCTCAGGAGTGAAGGCAGGCTTGCATTGATTTTTGTTTTAGAGCAAGCCAGTACAAAATGTTTCATATTTGAATACATATAAAAGCTAGAACTCATTTTTTTTTCTATTTGTATGCAAGCAAGCTTCATTGCATTCAACTAGGTACCTTTTCATCCTGAATTTTTACTCCAGTTTATCTATGTAAATCTTAGAGGTTATGATGAAAGGAAAGAGAGGCCTTTGAAAAGCTTCTTTATTGCTGTTCTCTATTAAAGAAAAAACTTTTTACTATATGAGCTGTGGGAAGCCATATATTATATTTTAAGTATATTGAGTACCATGAAATAAAACACCACCCTTGAGAGGGTATAAACATAAATGTTAGGAATTGTCTTATGTACAATCAAGGTAGAACTCTTATGGGGTTCACATATTCCCCTTACAGGGCTAGGTGGAAAGATCAGTAAGCAAAGTGTGGTCTTAGCAATCTGCAGCACCTAATTTCACACCAGAACTGATGTAACAGTTAAAAAGGCTAAACGCCATAGCTTGCTTTTCATCCAGCTGTGGGAAGACAGAAATAGGTGGATCCTTTGAATCCTGACTAATTGATGTTTACTAGTCCTATGAATTTAAGAGTCTGAAATAAAGAAAGATGGGGAGCATGTAAGGAATATGCCCTGATATTATATGGCTTTCTAATAGCTGCGCACTCTTGCAGAATATTAAACAAGAACACATATACATGACTAGAGATTAATAAATAGGTATGCAGCATCTGAAAAATAACCCTAAAAGTTTTCATCTGGATTCTGCACACATTTGCATGTGGAAGTGTGCACAAACACAAATTATCTTAGAGAAAGATTTAAATGTTTAATAATTTCTAGAGAATGCAAAACAAAACAATATCTGTAACAAGTCTGTTGTATAGGATCTCTGCCTTTCTTCTTTCCCACAGGCTCCAAATGGTAAAATATTGCTTTCTAAAATTCAAGAACAGAAAAAAGCTACCATTCACTTATAGAAAACCTTTATTTTTATTATGTATTTGCTATCTAGAGGAAGTGTGTCACTATTGGCAGATATTGAGCTCAATTAGTCTTGCAATATTCTCTCTCTCTCTCTTAACCTCTCTCTCTCTCTCTGCCTCTCTCTGTATCTCTGTATCTTCTTACTCTGTGTTAAAGAAAGAGACCAACCAGCTTCTTGAGTAATCCAGGCTAATTTCAGTCTTCTCCTGCTACCATGCCATGCCTAACATAATAATCTGGAACTCTAAGCCAAAATAAATAAACTTTTTTATCTTTGAAACTGATTTTGGTTAAGTATTATACCACAGCAGAAAAGTAAATGAGGAAATCTCTTCATATATATTTAATTCATTATTTCTCTTCCTCCAGATAATGATAACTGATATTTTGAGACAAAAATGAATTTAGAATATCTCAATCTCTAGTACAAATATTATTTCAAAACTCTAATATTCAAAACAAAACAGAGTATAGGAAACAGACAATTAGACAAGCAGAATATACGAGGAAGCAGAGGCACGACACACATGCAAATTAACCTAATAATGGACAACAGTATTAAGAATGTATAATAAGGAAAAATGTCTGCAATAATTATGCTATAAAAGCCAAATCCGCATTCAGTAAAAAATAAAACATTTCCCTGAATAACATTGTAAGCAAATCTTTCTTGAAGTAGTTGAAGAGTTTATTTCACAACTGTGAATCAAATATCAATAGAAAGAAAATGCGAAATAAGAAAAACACTTTCAATTTACTTAGTAATAAACTACATATTATAATCATAAAATTTACTTCAGTTTTTAGGAGTGTAGCTTCTCATTAAATATCAGCTAAAGTTATCTATCTTTGATGACATGAGTAAATTGTGTCTTAAACAATAGGACTTTACCATCAAGTTGTGGAGAGTAACAATATCTTTGGCAAAATAATAATTTTGTGTTCAGTGGTGTTATATGGAACTCTTTTGGCCAACAATTAAATAAGATATGACACATTCCTGGGAATGGATGTTTTACTTGGTAGTTAGAACATCTGCTTGGGGCATTTGGGTCATTGCAGCATTCATTTTATGGTGAACCCATATATATGGAACTTCTTGACTAGGTGGCATCCATATGACTTTTCAAAAAGTCTATAGCATTAGTTAGCCCTCTCCATATTCAATTCAAATAATTCAATATATATTTTTCCACAGATACAGCATTTCAAGGAACTGACTTTACTCCACATCTTACTAAGTGAATTTCCCTAATTTACTAACTTCCAGGAAGGATAAGCATGGAGAGTCTCGGTCTAAAGCTGCACCATACATGGGAACAGCATGAACAATGAACAGCCGATACACTTTATTTTATTTTCACTAACAAATGAAAACCTTGTTTAAAATGGGTTTCTATCTAGCCTTAAAGAGTCATTTGGTATTTTTCAGTAAATGCAAAAGAAAGACACTAAATTTATGCCCAAAGGCTCAAAGTTGTGTTCACCCTTTCGGTATCATATTCATTTGCAAGCATGTGGGTGCACTAAGCTTCAATATTTACAAGCAACAGCCTTTTTTTTTTCTGGACCAAGTACTCGGGAAAATGTACAGTAGCTACATTTGAGCCCAAGTCAATATGAATATGTCCACTTAGTGGTCACAATTAAGTACAAGTCAATAAAATAATGCAGATGGTTATAATATGACAATCTTATGCAATGTTCTCAGATAAACAGATTAGGTATTTCCCATAAGTTAGTTAGCAATATTGCTTGTATGCTGCTGGTGTTGTGTATTTCTAGCATGAATCTCAACATGAACATTAAGCTCTCCTTTACATATAAAAGTCTGCTCCCACACATATTTAAATTTTTTCTGTATAATGTATTATAAATTTCTTAGGTGTTTTTGTAAGAAACTATAATTGACTTGTATTCTCATACAATTATGTTTTATTTAAATCTTTTTGTATTTTGATGAAATAGTATGATGGGGATGATTTGTATTCAGTCTTCCAGGGCCAGAGCTGCATTACTCCAAAATTGATTCAATGTATACCTTGTCATTCAAATCAATTGCACTTTAGCAGAACCAGTTAAGTTAGAAAGGGTTCAGTGTGCATAATGAACCATTATAATTAGCAGCAAAACCATGTAAATCTGAGTAAACAGTTCTTTCTCTCATATATTATCTAAGTCATACAAAGTAATTTTAAATTAAGCTAGATGGTAATGTTTCATAAATATAAAATACATAAAATATAAATAAAATAAATATTTCAATGTTATGGATTTTAGGTGAGAGAAAAGAAAATAGTAAAAGTAATTTACATGTGTCTTTTTCTGAAAGCATATATATTTTCTTTCTCATGCCTATGTGTCAGTCCTTAGCAGTGAAAACCAACATATAGCAATATTTTGCTTTTACATGGATTTAGTAATGTTTTTAGGTTGAAAAGAGTCTTCTTTGAAAAACTTCTATGTGGGCTATGATTTCAAATGTTATACTTAAAATTTACTATCGCCTAATCTGTTATTAGAAATATCCTCCTACCTAACCCACTTTAAATCTACATGCATGAGATACAGACTCTTCATTCTCACTCACGTGTCCATCATGCTATTGAAGAGTTGAATAGGTACAAGTATATTTGTTAGAGGGATAAATACTGATCCTCTTCCAGAGGAACAATGGATTGTCCCTTTTCCCTTCTCTGGTGGACAATGCATGTCTCTCTTAGGGTCCTACTTATTTCCTACCTTCTCTGGTGGTGTGGATTGTAGGCTGGTACTCCTTTGCTCTATGTTTAAAATCCATGTATGAGTGAGTACATACCATGTTTTTCTTTTTGTGACTGGGTTACCACACTCAGAAAGGCTTCTTCTGGTTCCATACATTTGCTATTGAGTTTCAAAATTCCATTTTTTTTTCTGCTGAGTAGTACTCCATTGTGTAAATGTACCACATTTTATCCTTCCATTCATCATTTGAGGGGCATCTATGTTGCTTCCAGATTCTGGCTATTACAAATAATGCTTCTAGGAACATGGTTGAGAAGAAGTCCTTATTGTATGAATGTGCATCTTTGGGTGTATGCCTAAGAGTGGAAATGCTGGATCTTGAGGTAGACTGATTGTCATCTTCCTGAGGAAATGCCATACTGATTTCCAAAGTGGCTGTTCAAGTTGACACTCCCACCAGCAGTGGAGGAGTGTTCCCCTTTCTCCACATCCTCTCCAGCATGAACTGTCATTGGTGTTTTTGATTTTGGCCATTCTGACAGGAGTAAGATGGTATCTCAGAGTTGTTTTGATTTGAATTTCCCTGGTGGGTAAGGATGTTGAACACTTTCTTATGTGTTTTTCAGTCATTTTAGATTCCTCCATTGAGAATTCTCTATTTAATTCTGTACCCTACTTTTTAATTGGTTTATTTGGTGTTTTGGAGACTAGCTTCTTGAGTTCTTTGTATAATTTGGAAAGCAGCCCTCTGTCAGGTGTTAAGTTGGTGAATATATTTTGCCATTCTGTGGGCTGCCTTTTTGTTCTGTTGACTGTGTCCTTTGCCTTACAAAAATTCTCAGTTTCAGGAGGTCCCATTAATTATTTGTTGATCTCAGCATCTGTGCTACTAGTGTGATATTCAGGAAGTGGTCTCCTGTACCAATTAGTTCGATGGTACCACCTACTTTCTCTTCTAAGAGGTTCAGTGTGGCTGGATTTATGTTGAGGTCTTTGATCTATTTGCATTTATGTTTTGTCTATGGTGATAGATATGGATCTATCTTTGGTCATCTGGATGCCAGCATCCAGTTGTGCCAGCACCATTTGTTGAAGATGCTTCCTTTTTTCCATTGTATAATAATTTTAGCTTCTTTGTCAAAATAAGAATTTAAGTGTGATTGCATTCTATTTTTTCAAGTGAATGATTACAATGAATACAAATAAAATATGTTTTCCATATCCCTTACATGATTAAACGTTTTGAATATTATATGTGAAAAACAAGTTTTCCCAAAACCCCACATACATTCATGTCAAAACAACGTGTTATGCAGATTAACAGAATAAGAACAAGCAAGGTATTTTTATCAGTCACTTCTTTTGCTGGAAATCTGCATTTTGCTGTTACGAAGAATGATGGCTAAAGCTGGGCATAGGTGGCCCATTCTTTAATTCCAGCACTCGGGAGGTAAAGGTAGGATCTCTTTGAGTTCAAGGCCAGCCTGATCTACAGAGTCAGTGCCAGGACAGGCTCCAAAACAATGTGGAGAAACCCTGTCTCTCTGCAAAAAAACAGAGTAATTCCTATTCCTCACTCTCAACTTTACTGTATCTGAAATGAACTATAATCCAAAAATGTGATTCAGATCTTGAGGAAGGAAGATGGCATGCCCTTGATCTGGATCTTGAGCCTGGATGACAAATCTTTATTCTGGGCCACATTTATGTGGAGATATAATCTTAGGACAATGGAAGATGGAGGGTTGGTCTTCATCTGCTTAGCCTCACTTTCATCAGGCCTTCCCTTACTTCAAGATTACAGCAGACCAGAGCTGAGACACCCATTATTTTGGGACTAGCTTCTACATTCCTGGATTTTCCATTTATTAACTGCTGTTGTTGGACTGCAGCCTTTAAGTCATTCCAATAAAATCTTTTATGTATCTATATATCTCTATCTATCTACACACACATATATATTATATATATATATATATATATATATATATATATATATATACATACACACACACACACAATGACACAATGTAGGTGCGAGGTATACTGGGACACGCCCATGAGCGCGGGGTGAAGGGAAGTTGGGGGTGATGTAAGGGAAGGTTCTTAAGGGCTGCTCTCTTCTGTTCCCCCCAGCTACTGGCGCTGGTTCCAGCTCCCTCCCTTTCGCTTGATTGGTGTATCTCAATAAAGAAAACCTTAGCACTATTGCCTTCGGGCTGTTCACTCTTCACAGACACACACACACACACACACACACACACACATAGAGAGAGAGATTCATTCAATGAGGTCTGTGACTATAGATGTCACTGACTAATACTGATTTTGGTATCAGAAGTGGTTTATTCCTGATCTGACCATGTTTTGGGGAGTAAAGTGGAATTACCTTGGAGTTTTGGAAAATGGTGCTAGAAAAGCCATTGAGCATTGAGACCTCGGTGGGATGTTCCATGGGAACTAAGAAGAAATGTACGTTAAGAGCAGATGAGAAGATGGAGGCATGGCTTACAAACTTTCAAAGAGAATTTTAAAGATTATCAGGGCCATTTATTATTTTGAATTAAGATTCTGTGGTTCTGAGTAGCTGGGGCTGAAGAAACAGCAGTGATTAACAAATTTCCACACTACTGAAGTGAAACCTTTACATTGCTGGGACAATTGATGCTGGCTATCTGGAGCTAAGAAATTGTCAGTGACTAAGAAGAGACCGGTGTCACTGAGGTAAAATCTTCTGGGAAGTATTTTCTGAAAGCAGAAGACGAAGCTGTGCTTCAAAGGTGGCCAAAGTTTTACCTCATGTTGACACCCAGACTTGATAAAGGCTAAGAGTCACCCAGGTGTTACTGGTTTTGAAGGTATGAAGAGGTCATGCAGGTCAGCTGAGTCTTGGCACTGTGAGAAGCCATTGGTGAAGGTGCAGCATCATTGGCAATTGAAGGCCCAGGACCGCAGGGTCAGGCAAAGAGGTATAGGGTAGACATAATGACAAGAGCCTATGAGAGGCTATTGAAACTGCTGCCTATTTTCAGCAGAGGACTCCAATGTATTGGAGATGCCAGTGCCATGGAATGACCAGCAAGAAGAAAAGTAGCAGTGGAGTGTATCCAGAACCTATAAGATAAGCTGTGTGTACTGCAGAGGGCAGAACTGGAGAAGTGATTCAAGCCCTTTAGAGAAGTCTAGAAGAACATGATTTAATCCCAGATTGGATGGTTGGAATTCTGTTTTGCTTTGATTTGATTGTAACTATGCCCTGATTCTTCCCTCTGTGATTAAAAACATATTTGATTGAAGCCCACAGTTGAAAGACTTTGGATTCTAAAAGACTAGGTTTTAAAAGATTGGTATTTAAAAGTAAGTATAATTTTAATGTGTTTGAATATGCAAAGACTGTGGGACTTTTAATATTCCATATCTTGCTGATGAATAAGAAAGGAAGGGTTGTGGCTTTCTAGTGATGAGGTTGTGTGTCAAGTTGGTAAGGGGTTGGTTGTACTGACTGGTTTTGTGAGTACTTGATATATGTTAGAGTCATCAGAGAGGAAGGAGACTCATTTGGGAAAATGCCTTGATGAGTTTCAGCTGTAAGGCATTTTCTCAATTAGTGATCAATGGGAGAAGTCCCAGCCCATAGTAGGTGGTGGCCTCCCTAGGTTGCTGGTTCTGGCTTCTATAAGAAGCTAAGCAGAGCAAACCAGGGAAATTAAGTGAAATAAGTAATAAGAAGCTCCCCTCTATGGCCGGTACATCAGATCCTTCCTCCAGGAATCTGCCCTGTTTGATTTCTTTTCCTGGCTTTCTTCAATGATGAACAGCAACATTGAAGTGTAAGCCAAATGAAATCTTTCCTCCCTGATTTTCCTTTTGTTCATGGTGTTTTGTCCAGTAATAGAAACCCTAACAAACCCTAAAATGAAAATACCAATCATTTTATTATTTATCTTAAAAGTCAATCATATGATAAATTTTGGTTTTTCACACCTTTGTTTATTTTTTATAAGATACATTTTTATATTTTTATTTTTATTCATTTTACATACCAACCAGAATTCCCCCTCCTCTTACCTATGCCCAAACCACTGCTATACACTCCTCAGAAAAGGTAAGGACTCCCAAATGGAGTCAGCTAAGCCAAGTACAATGCTACAAAACTGTTGCCCACGTGAAGAGGGAATGGTTTGGCCCCATGCAGGTACACCAAATGTTGGTCTAGGATATGTCTCTGTCAGTTTCTCCATCATGATCTTGAACCCCTGCCTCTTGCCTTGCTCATATAATCCCTCCTCTCTCTGTACTACTGGACTCATATAGCTCAGTCTGGTAGTTGGATGTAGATCTCTGTCATATGCTTACATCAGTTACAGGATGAAGGTTCTATGATGACAGTTAGGGTAGTCATTAACCTGATTCTGGTGGAAAGTCACTTCAGGTACCCTCTCCACTATCACTAGGGGTCTTAGCTTTGATCACCTTTGTCTTGGTAATATCCCTAGCATCAAGTTTCTCCCTGTCCCACTAATGGCTCCCTCTATTGAGATATCTCTTTCCTTGCTTTCTCCCCCCATCTTCTGCCAACTCTACCATCAAATTCTCTCAATAGAGTAACCTCAAATGGTCAAAAGACATCTAGGAATTGCTCAACAATAGGGAAATGCAAATCAAAATTACTATGAGATACCATCTTACCCCTGTCAGAATGGCTAAGTTTCAAACCACTGATGACAACTTATGGTGGAGACTATGTGGAGTAACAGTAACACTCCTTCACTGCTGGTGAGATTAGAAAGATATGCAGTCAGTTTGGGAATCAGTATGATGGTTTCTCAGAAAATTGGGAATCCACACCCCTCAAGACCCAGCATTACCTCTCTTGGGCATAACCCCAAAGTATGTGCAACCATACCACAAAAGAAACTTGTTCATCTATGTTCAGAGCAGCCTTATTCATAACAGCCAGGACCTGGAAACAACCTAGAGGCCTCTCAATTGAAGAATGGATAAAGAAAATGTGGTACATTTATACAATGGAGTATTACTCAGCTATAAGAAGCAATAACATGAAATTTTCATAGCTATTGGGTGTAGGGGACAGTAAGCCATGCCTGCTAGAAGCTAGGTACAGGTGTGCCAGACCACACTTCTCAAGGCATGGTCAATGTGAGGTCAGGATGACTCGTGATACAGTTTTAAGTAGCTTCAAGGCAGATGGGGGCCCCTTCTCTCTGTCCTGCCAGCCTTGTTGTCCCTAGAACACTCTGGCTTGTGTTTTGCTGGTGTTTATCTAAATGAAGGTATCTTAATCCTACAGGTGATAAATCACGTCTTATCATCTGGCCCCCAGTGAAAAAGGACAAACAGCTGGAGAAAGACACTGGACTATGGAAAAAACTGCTGAACTGAATAAACCTGTATATTTATATTTCAAATATGTACTAACCTTGGTATGGAAGCCCAGACATGTTTTTCCTGGGGTAAGGGGCTTTGCATTTGTTTCTACAGAAGAAGAGAAACTTTGGATACCATCAAAGTTGATCAAGATTCAAGTTGAAAAAGACAAACCTCTTGACAAGGACAAATGATAGGTATTTTACTGAGGTATATCTCATAAACTAAATAGAACCCTCCCAAAGGAAAGGGAAGTGTTTTGCTTCTATCTTCACAGGAAAAGTCATCTCCAGAAGTCCAAGGACACTACATGGGTAGATGCTTAAGAAGAGAAAGTAGCTATAAACATCAAACAAAAGTAACATGCCATAAGGTAAAATTTATAGCTGTCTCTCAAAGAACTCTATTTTGCTTTATTTTCCTAGTCCCTATTCAAGTAAATCAATGCTGGAATTAGAGTTGGATTTGGCTTTCCTCCTCTCAAATCCAAGCATGTTGTTTAACTAAACTTTAGAGTTTCTGCATTGTATCAAGAAACCAATTGATGTAATACAGAACAAGAGAAGAATTTGGTGACTGTCTTGGTTTTTCTTGCATCTTTCCTTCAATGTGTACACCATCTCATAATCAATATTTTTCCATGGTTGCCTTTTCCAGCATGCATATAAGTACAAGCAAAAATTTCTCTGATAACACTTATGTTTGAGTCCCACACAGCCAATGAAGACCTGCCTGACAGCTATCCTATTCTGAGCCAGGTAACCCAGTCACAAAAAAGGCAAACCTGGTATGTACTTAATCATATGTGGATTTTAGACATAGAGTAAAGGATTAGCAGCCTACAATCCACACTGGCAGAGAAGCTAATAAACAAGGAGGACAATGAGAGAGATATACATGGACCCCTGGAGAAGGAGAAAGGGACAAGGTCTCCTGAGCAAATATGGAGCATAGGTGGAGGGGAGAAGGAACTAAGAGAATGAGAGGGGAGAAGAGGAGGGGTGAGGAGGACATGATAGGGCAGGGAAGTTGAGTTGGGGGAAGAACAGAAGAGAGCAAGATAAGAGATAATATAATAGAGGGAGGCATTATAGGTTTAAAGAGAAATCAGACACTAGGGAAATGTCTGAAGAGCTACAAAGATGACAGCATCTAACAACCTAAGCAACAGAGGAGAGGCTGCCTTAAATGCCCTCCACTGATAATGACATTGATGACTAACTTAAATGCCATCCTATAGCCTTCATCCAGTAGCTGTTGGAAGTAGAAGCAGACACCCACAGCTAAACCTTGAACTGAACTGGAATCCAGTTGCAGAGAAGGAGGAGTTATGAACAAAGGGGTCAAGACCAGGCTGGTGTAACCCACAGAAACAGCTGACCTGAACAACGGAGAGCTCTTGGTCCCCAGAATGTTGGCTGGGAAACCAGAATGCCACTGATCCATACCTCCTGAATTTGGGTGTCAGTGAGGAGACCTCAGAACTCTATGGAACCGCTTGTATTGCATCATTACTTATGCCTAGCATAGGAATGGACTTTGGGAGCCCATTCCATATGGAGGGATACTCCCTGAGCCTGGACACAAGGGGGTGGGCCTAGGCACTATCCCAAAAGATATGACAGACTCTGAATACCACTATGGAAGGCCTCACCCTTCCTGGGGAGCAGAAAGGGTGTTAGTTGGGGGAGGGGAGGGGAGGGAAAGGAAACTGGGATTGACATGTAAAATAATCTTTCTAATTCAAATAAAAATATATAAGAAAACATATATCTCCCTCCAATCCCTGTCTCCAGAGATCAGAGAACTCAGTGGAAAAAGTGGTAGGAAGTGTATGAGAGCCATAGGGGATAAATGACAACCAGAAAACAAGATCCTTTGAATGAAAATAATCAAAGCTAAGAAGAATTCATATAGATAGATGCTGATGCACAGGGCCTGCATGGATCTGTACCAAATATAGATTCTGGTTTCTAGTTTAGAGTTTGTATGACATTACCAAAAGTATGAAACAATCATTCTCTATTCTTGTGCTTGCCTTGGGCTCTTTTCCTTCTTTTTGTTTGTGTTGTCCACTCCTGGTATGCTAGATTTTCTTTTATCTCATTATATTTTATCATTAAAAATAGAAATATCTCTACAAGATATGACATTTTCTATATTCGCTATGTCTCACCTTCTTGTGTCTGTGAAGAATACCCTTTCAGAAGTTGTTTAAGGGAGAGTGCTTTATTTTGTATCACACTTCAAGATGATTCCATCATGAATGGAAGTCAAAGCAGGTGCAATTTGAGACATCTGCTCTCTTCTACTATGTAGTAATAAAAAGAGAACCAATGCATATTGTGATTCTGTTCTTTTACTTATTTTTATACCATCCAGAAAACCTCCCTATGGAGGAGTCCTACTCACCATAAAATGGGTCAAAACTTACACTCATGGAAAAATATTCAGCAGTGTCATGTGTGCACCACTATGGTAATTACTCCAGCATCTGATTTGGAATTTCATAAACTGTAAAAAGACCTCCGATTTTTGGGAAGGATGAATCCATACCCTACACCATCTGAAGCATTTTTATATTATTAATGCATGTTAGATATATGTTGACAACTTTTACATTCATGGGTCTTTCTACATACTTTCTTCTTATCTCTAACAAGAAAATCATTTAAGAAGGTCCTTTATTTCTCATGCTAACATCTATCTTACCTGTAAAATGTGATTCTAACATTTAGGATGTCTTTTTCATATGAATGCACTTCCTTGCAAATTGTCCATTGTATCCCACAAATAAAAATGGATATATTTCTAGAGACATTATCTCCCTTCTACAATATCAGCCATAAACATATGTTACAAAATGAAAACAAGATTAGACTCTTTAGCAAAACTATTTCAAGAAATGCAAATTTTTATTATCAACCACAGAACACAGCACAAACTCTCCTCTCAGAGGGAAAAACAACATAAAATAGCCAACTCAACAAATTCTAATCTCCTTTAACCTTGCAGATTTCATCTCCTATGACAAACAACTACAACAGCTGCTAAAAGCTATGTCAAATTTTCACATGATTTATATATCAGATGTGAAATTTTGTATATACACTTGAATTTGTGGTATCTCTTTTCTCATTTGTAGACTTTAATTCTAATTTAAATGACTTCTATGATCAGTTGGTTGAAATAATAATCAACCCTTCCTGTTTTCTGTTCTGTATTCAGGCTTATTTGATGCTCTCCTGAGAACTCCAGACACACAGGCACTGTCCTACGAAATATTCACCATCTTCAATCTAATAGGAAAAAAGACATAGGTTGATAGCTAAAAGGGATTATAATTATCGGGCACTGCTGATTTTAGTGGAGTGTTCTGAATAAAATTTCACTCTGATATCTGAAATAATAGTATGTGAATGTACAGATACATTTAAAATGTCAAAGCCCTGCCTCATTCCCTGAGTACTGAGAGATAAACACTAAGTGTTCATTGGAAGGAGTATTTGGCAATCCAAGGATGAAAGGAAAACAATGTGAAACAGGCAAAACTACCTTAACAAGGCTTTTGATATGCAAATAATATGTGTTTCCATAGTTACAAATGAAGCAGTCAAATAAAACACACAGAAGGAAACAGGCAAGCTCTGCTTTCTATGGGGAAGAGAAAGCATATTGGAGATGTGTTTGTTATTTATTGGCTTTTTGGTTCTTCCGTTTTTTTGTTTGAGGCAGGTTCTCTCCATGCTGCCATGGCTCTCTTTGATCTCACTATGTTGCCCTTGAACAGTGATACAGCTGCTCCTGATTTACTAGCATTGGAGTTAAAGCTGTGCACAACCATTCCTGGCTTGACACAATGTTTGTCAAAGGAGAGATTTGCTGTTGGAGAACAGGTTTGATGTTTCCTCTTTTGTTATTCACAGAATTTGGACCAGAATTGTAGGTAAGACCAATATGGGTACCACAGTAATATTGACACGAAAGCCTGAGGAATGAGAGATGAAAGTCTAGGAAGAAGGTGATGTATGCATATGAGAGATGTCTGTTAGGTTGATCGCCACATTTCTCAGTCCCAAACACTATGTCATGGTTTCCTTCCCACCAAATGTCAGTGACATTCTGTAAGTCCAAGCAAGATGTGAATCAGAGAGCTAGTGGATGCTGCTAAACACTGTGGAAAGAATCAGGGAGGGCTATGTTTATTAACATAGGGAAGATTATGTTTATTAAAAATACTTAACTGTCTTAAAAGTGTCTTAAGTCTATCTTATTTCCTGGTAACTTGTAGGTCATAATTGACTTCTTTTGTTTTCCTCATAGTTACTATTGAAATGACTGCAAATTTTAGGACTGCAAATATAGAGTGGGTCATTATTCAATTCACAAACCTTTTCTGTTTCTGTAGAGTCTACTCTTTCTGGCCAATGTATACCCTGTGTCTGTCTTACATGTTTTTACAGGTCAAAGTTACCCCCATGTCTATTCTCAGACATACCATGACTCAAAGGCTTTTCATGATGGCACCTGGTATTTTCAGGAAAATTCAACTTGGCTGTGTTGCAAGAGATTACTTGTGTGGATTCTAACATTAGCTAGTCTGCCCACTTTTTTGGAGTAGTTATATTAGATTTCTGTATTAACATTCTTAGGGAAATCTGTGAAGTTGTGTTAATGATTATGTTTTATTATTTGAGAGGTTCATACATTTATATAGTGAATAATAGCCATTTTCCCCCTTCATTAATCTTTCTAATACACCTCCAATACCCACGAGAAACAGTCTGCCTTGCCTTAAATACTATTTTTTATGTGTGGCCCAGTGAGTTTAATTAATTTCTTGCCAGAGAATGGGTGGGAGGTAATTTACTGCAGCAAGGACAATTTATCACTACATTTTAAAACATAATTACTTCGAATCCTTAGTGGAGAAATATATGCATAGATAATAGGTATAAATTTTACTGAAATAAAATAAGATTCACACCATATTTGCAACCTAATACATAAAGTTTTGTTATTTGTAGCTAATTTCCCAAAAGTCAAAGACATTAAAAAAAGATTTTCACAAACACGGGAGAACATGACCTGCACCAACTGGTCATTATCAGCTTGAAATTTCATCTCTTATTTTCTGGATTCTTGAATTTCAGGTTTTATTTACCCCATGAAGGTTATTGAGTAATGCATAAATCTGCATTTTATTTAACTGTAACTTTTCCTTCAGAGTTGGAAGTCTGGCTTCATATATATTTTATACTTGTTCATTTTAAGCCTCAAAATATGATATATACATCAGTAGTTCATCATATTGTTGCTTTTAATATAATGTGAAAGCCAACACATCGTGTTCTCAAAGTTTGTCAGGTATTTTGCTAGATACCAAAGAGTATTTTCTATAACATTTATTACATTTTGGAAGTCCAGATTAAGCTTCACAGGTGTTAATTGTTTAGATAGTAAGGAATATAATGAAGGAAAGACTGTGAGGGCTTACTTCTTAGTCCCAGGACATTATTACTAGTACCAGTATCTTAAATGCTTTTATCAATGTTATCTGAGAGATGTAAATATGGAATGTCTCCATCCTTATTCTAAGACAGAAAGGAATACACAAAAGCTTCTGGGGATTTTTACTAAGAGCAATTTCTCTCCCCCACCCTAAGGCATTTTGTATTTCAACTGCAATCTCTTTGAAGTACCTACTTGCTGTAACTTTGCCAAATTCTCTATTTCTTCCCCTTCTCTATGTTTGGCACTTGAGATGTACCAGACTATTGGATAGCAAAGACTCCTAAGCTCTGAAAGTGACACCTTCTGCTCTTGAGATGTCCCTGCTAATGGATTTCATGACAGACAGTCTGTGCCACAACAAGTAGTCTCCTGTAAGAGAGCAGCTGCATTCTTGCTTTAGCTAAGTGTGGGACACCCTGACAATAGTGCAAAGTGTGCTGTCATCGTATTGCTCCTAAGTCACTTTGGTTTAGTGATACTTACATATGTTTATGCATAGAAGCACACAAATTAGTGTGGAGATTACACATTGTTCTTGGAGGTCATAAAAATAGGTGTAAAATGAAAGTTTTTCTTCTCCACAAAGACCAGATCACACAAGCATGAATCCAAAGGAAAACGCAGTGCAATGTAAGTTATTCACTACTATGAATATGAAAATCCTATTTCATAAAATCAATGTCATTTTAAGGATACTTTCAGTTATTATTAACTGGCTTTTTTTAAAAAACCAGAAATTGTTTAGAAACTGGTTGAGATGTCAGGGAAGCATGAAAGCAGCAGTAGCAGTGATGGATGGACACACAAGCAGCAGTTGTTGGAATATCTATCCTTTGTCATATAAGCCAATAATCAAATTCCCTGTTAAAATTACCCAGCCTTAGGTAATTGGTTATAGCAATGAAATATTTGATGCAGTTCCATCTACATCAATTAATTAATTATTCTTTATGAGAGATGTATTACTGAGCAGATAGTATAGGAACAAAACTCCAAAATATCGTTTAATCTAGAAATGAATAAAGCTCCAATAAAAAAAATCTATTGTTTTTCATCAATAAAGAGTTTACTTTACCCCCTTTTTAAAAAATTTACCTTGGCAAGTATTCTAAAGGCTCGCCAAATTAGTTAGAAAAAACAAAAACCCAGATTTGTTAAACAGAAGAGATTGGTGGAGGCTGGCCTTGATGAAACAAGATACAAAGTGGGGGGGGTGTGATCTGCAACAATGGATTTAGTGAAGGCAGCTGGAGTGACTGAGGAGTAGAGAAGGATCCTTGCTGAGACATCAGGAAGACCTGAGTGTAAGTCACTAGTACCCAAGTGAAAAGCTGGATTGGCTCTGAACTCCTGCACTCCCAGTGCTGGGGAGGAGTGTGGAGGCAAGGAGATCATGGCATACTTGGGATGGACTGGCCAGCAGAATGCTGGAAGACAGAGCTCAAGCTCAGACACTGTGTTTAAAAACAAAAAAAGCAGAGAGTGACAGATAGAAGAAAATGACTGAATTCTACTGTGGTCTCTGCATTTATGTGCAAGGTACATACCCCGCATTCAGACAGCTTAAGAATATAAAACAAACATGCACAAACACAAAGGAATACTAAACATATTTTCAAATAAAAAACTAAATGGAAAAATATTTTCAAATTATTTCTTTCCTTCAGTTCAGATTCATTCTTTTTTTTCTCTCATTCTTTTTTTTTTTCTCTCATCGCACTGCAGTCCCATACCTCCTCAATCCCTCCCACTCTACTCTAATTTCTGTCTCCCCTAGATCTACTTCAGAAAAGTGCAGGCCTGCCAGAGGTACCAACAAAACACAGAAGAAGAATTTACAATTGGACTAGACACAAACCTTCACATCAAGGCTGGATGCAGGAACCCAGTAGGAAGAAGATGTCCTAAGAAGCAATAAAAGTGTGAGAGACAACCCATTGCCCACTACATTTCTATGAGCTAACAAGAACTCAAAGTAACACAACCATAACATATTTGAAGACCTATGGTGGCTCTGTGATGATCTCTTCAGTCTCTGGGAGATGTTATAAGCCAACATTAGTTGATTTAGTTGGCATTGTTTTCTTGGTGTCCTTGACCTGTCTCCTTAGCCCTCCCTTCACCTCTACAAGATTTTAAGACTTCCTCTAATGTTTGGCTGTGGATTTCTGAATTTGCTCCCAACAGTTGCTGCCTGAGGCTGCTCTAATGGAGACTGGGCTAGTAGAAACCAATCTCTGAATGTAGCAGAATATAATTAGACATCATTTCATTAACACTTTTTATTTTGTCATTTATTTTTACTTTTTGGCCTGTCATATTTGATTCTATCCTAGGTCTCCATGCAGTCAAGCCATTCAGGCAGTTTAGGCCATGGGCTCCCTCCTGTGGTATGGGCCTCTAGTAGACCAATCATTTGTTGTCCACTTCCATTAGTTCTGCACCACCATTATCCCAGCACCTCTTGCTGGAAGTACACATTGCTGTTAGAGGTTTTGTGGTTGAGTTGCTGTCCCAGTCCCATCAATGGATGACTTGCTTAGATCCAGAAGATGAATGGTTCAGTCTCAATATTACTCACACCTTCCATAGTCAACCTCATAGATTTGAGGGAGTTTCCACTGCACCTTTTCCACATCAACCATTAAATGTCCCCCAATTACATTCATCTCTCTCTCTGTACTATTTCTCTCCATCAATCACCACCCCACCATATGCCTGATCTGTCCTGCTCCAATTCCCAACTACCCTTGTGCACCCACATATACATAGGTCTCTTCTACTTCCTCTTCCCAGAGAGATCTGTGCATACCTCTTAGAGGCTCCTTCTTAAGTAGCTGAGTCTGTGAATTGTAGCATAATAATAATTTTTAACAGCTAATATCCACTTACAAATTTTGTCTTTCAGATCTTAGTTACTTCCTTCAGGAGAATTTTTTCTAGTTCAATAATTTTTCATGCAAATTTAATAATGTCATTTTTAAACAACAGATGAGTAACACTCCATTGTGTAAATATACCACAGTGTCTTTATCCATTCTTCGGTTGAGACACATAAAGATTGTTTCCAGTTTCTGGTTAATATGAATAAACCTGCTATGAAAACTTCAGCAAGTGCCCCTTTTTTTAGGACTTAGCTTTCTTCGGATATATGCCCAAGGGTGGTATAGTGTGTTTTTGAAATAGACCCATTCCTAATTTTCTGAGGAAATGCTATATTGATTCCCATAGTGCCTGTATAAGTTTGCACTCCCACCAGCAAAGGAAGAGCATTCCCTTTGCTCCACATCCTCGCTAACATTAACTGTAACATGTGATTGACCTTACCCATTCAGACAGTGTAAGATGCAATTTCAAATCACTTCTGATTTATACTTCCCAAGATGGTTAAGGATGTTGAACATTATATAACTATCATTATTTGCAAATTATATAATAGTATACATTATCATCCCCAAAACTTCTACCAGAGAACTTCTATATAGTGGCTGAATTGAAAATTAACTAAAACAATAATCAGTTGTCCTCCACTATATGAATGACAAGCAGGTTGAGAAAGAAATCAGGGAGATAATACCTTTCACAACAGACCCACATGTAAAATATCTTGAGATAACTCTATCCAAGAAGATGACCAAAGAAACTGGAGAGGATATCAGAAGATGGAAAGTTCTCTTATGTTCTTTGATTGGTAGTACTAACAAAGTAAAAATGGCCATCTAACCAAAAGCAATCTACAGATTTACTGCAATCTCCATCAAAATCCCAACACAATTATTTAAAAACCTTAAAAGACAAAACTCAACTTCCTATGGAAAAACAAAAAACCCAGGATAGATATAATAATTATATACAATAAAAGAGCTTCCAGAGGTATCACCATCTTTGGTTTCAAACTGTACCACCGAGGCATATTAATAAAAATAGTATGATATTTGCAGAAAAATGGACAAGTGGATTAATAGAAGCTAATCAAAGACTGAGGCCTAAATCAATATATGGATACCTAACTTTTGATGAAGAAACAAGAAATATACAATGGAAAAAAGATAGATAGATCAAAGACCTTAATATAAAACCAGATACACTGAACCAGATGAAAGAAACTGGGGAACAGCCAGGAACTGATTGGCACAGGAGACAACTTCCTTGAGAGAACACTGATAGCATAGGCATTAAGATAGACAAGAAATTGGACTTCAGGAAACTGAAAATCTTCTCTAAGTCAAAGGACACTGTCAATAAGATAAAATAGCAGCCAACCTATGCAACAGGGGAATATTTTCATTGCTTCACAACTGACAGAGGACTAATAACCAAAATATATTAAGAACTCAAGAAACTAGGCATCAATATACTAAATAATCCAATTCAAAAAATGGGGCATAGATACAAACATAGAATTTTATTATTCAATAGAAGAATCCAAGATCTGAGCAACATGTATGGAAATGTTGTTTTATGTTTCAAAGTTACTATATAATTCCTCCACTTTCTCCTTTTCTTTTCTCCATCTGCATCCCTTGATTTATTTCAATTCCATGGTTGCTTTTACATAAATTGTTATTACCTGGGTGTGTGTGCCTGTGTGTTTATTGTTAATCCATCCATCCATGTGTGTGGTGTGCCTATTGTATTTAGATATTTTTATTTTAATTTTGCTATTTTTTAATTTTTATTTGTTTATCATCATCACTACCACCACCATCACCATCATTATTGTATAGGGTGTCATTGTAAAATGCTTACTGTACTAAAACACACTATGTGGCTAAACCTGGCCTGAATTTGCCAGGATCTTCCTGCCAGTGCCTTCCAGCTGTGTGGTTACATGTCTGCACCAGCCTTTCTGATTCTTAAGTTATTCTTGACTTCTTCAGGTCCCATCGTGCATGTCCTTTAAAATACTTAAATTTTTACAAGTTAGGGTTCTGCAAATTTTCATTGGAAGTCCACAAAGAAACTCACCACATGAAAAATAGAAATTACACATTTCCCCAGCATGCTCTGAACCCCTTTGTTCATCATTTCTCTCTCTAAACAACTTGATTCCAGGATGTCAGCTCAGTGTTTGGCTTAGTTCAGACTCTAGAAATGGACCTAGTGTTTATGGGCACATTCCGATGAATGGATACTCTCTTAGCCTGGATATACAAGGGAGAAGTTAGACCCTGCCCCAAGTGACTTGACAGACATTGATGATCCCTCATGGAATGTTTCAGCATCCCTGGGGAATGGATGGGTGTGGGATGAGGGGTTGGTGGGGGCATGGGAGGATGGGAGAGGAAGAACTGAGCTGATGTGTAAAATAAGATTGTTTCTAATTTAAATAAAATTTATATTAAAAAGAAACTGATATTTGGTTTATTCAATGAAGCAATACACACACACACACACACACACACACACACACACGTACTCGAGCGCGAAAATGCACATGCACACATAAAATCTTTTAACTTGTGCTTAATGCTCCTCTATTTCAGGATGGTTTAAAGAGTTGTTAATGCAAAGGAGGACATTTCTTACCCGAGAACGTGACAGCAGGATGAGAGTAAGATGTAATGTTTCACTTGCACGTTAGGGAGTTAAGTGAGTAGAATTCTGCTCAGGGATGATTAATGACCAGGAAGTCTGAAGGGATGCTACGTGAACAAGTGATGTATCTCTTTACAAAATGTTCTCCAAAACTGGTATAGGTATTAAGTTTAAGTTGCAATTTATGATTCAATGTGATAAGGATCAAAGTAACTTTTTATAGTTCAAAGAATTGAGATGAATTTATTCATGACATTTTGTAATCATTAATGTGCCTGTGAATCATTTTTCCCTTTATTTTTAATATCCAGAATACCCAGCTCCTTCCTCTCTCCTGAGTGCTCTCTAATTCTTGGCCTCTATTTTAATTATTTTGCTAGACATATTAATATATGAATAAACATATAAGAAAAACAGCTAAGTCTATGTACTGTTTCAGTTAACATGCATGAAGAATAAAATAGGAGCTCATCACAGCTGAAGTTTGAGTCCCCCAGCAGTTATAAAGTACCTGGAGCTCTATATGTATGGTGTGGTATTATAGTATTTTCCCCTTCAATGCTCACATGCTGTCATTGCCATTATCCAGGTGATGTTTTGGTAACCATATAGTTTGGAGTTCATGAGAATTAAGAATTTCTTTATATGCATAGATGATATAATTGCTCAGCACAAATCTGGCTCCTGTGGCTCTTATAATATTTTTACTCTGCATTAGCAATGTTGCCTAAGACCCTGGCATAAGTGTTATGCTACAGATATATTTACTGTGGCTGGGAAAAGCCTATGCATATGTTCTATACATTCTACGCATTTAGGCAAGTTAAGAATGTTGCAATAATGAAGCTTTAATGCAGGTGTACAAAAATATCAATACACAACACACACACACACACACACACACACACACAGAAATACATACCCATGCTCACCATGCCACAGTACAAGTTAACAAGAGAAATAGACAAAATATATAAACATAAAAAATTGTATCCAGCCAGACTTTGGTGGCGCATGCCTTTAATCCCAGCACTCAAGAGGCAGAGGCAGGTGGATCTCTGCAAGTTTAAGGCCATCCAGATCTATAGAGTGAATTCCAGGACAACTTCCAAAGTAATACAGAGAAACTCTGTCTCGAAAAAACAAAAAAAAAGTATGTATCCAATTTCATGAATAAAAATTTTGTCATAAATTTTAAGGTGGTCATGTAGAATAGAGAAACCAATACACTGTTCAGTTAAACTTGACAACTGGTAATATACGAAGTTTATATCATTGATATGATATTTTGTGTATCCCATAGTGAAAACAACAGTAATTGTAGTCAACAATTAATACTCTGGAAGAAAAGGGAACAGTAATAAACTCTTCCATGAAGAAATAGGGTGGATGTCATTCATATCATTTTAATTTTATCCTTGTAATTATTAATCTGCAATTGCATTAGCATGCAAAGGACTGGAGAGTGGATTAGTTCAGTCTTTATATCTGAATAGGAGAAAGAAGTTATTTAGCACACTTCATGAGGAAATGTTCAGTAGCTTAGGCAACGGTCTCTGTCAGGGAAGTGAGTTAGAAACTTGAGTAGTGGATATGAGAGATAACTTTTTGGGTCAAGTATTTTTAAGTTAATGGTAAGTTTACTTGTAGGCAGTTTTATTGCATGGAGTTATAGTCATATGAAACAATAAAGACCATATTGACCTTGTATAAAGTTCTAGAATGTTAGAGTGAGTTGCTATGCATACAATCCCCCTGCTGTAAAATCTCTGTCATGAAAATAGGACTGAGAAAAACTGGGCAATGCAATAAGAGCAGTCCTAGATGACCAAAGTTCTGTGTTAGCTAAAGGATTTCATCATTGGGTACCTGGGTGATGGTCTGCTCTGGCAGTAACTGTTGTTTTATCTTCATTGCAGTGTGGGTGCCTTAGTCGACTGTTGCCTCAGCTAGCCATTACAACTCCATTGTTACTGCTTGCTTCTAGCACCTGCTCAGGCAGCACCATGGTAAAAGTTCTTCTACCACTGGCACCAACCCTGTGACTGACATTAAAGGCATCTATAACTAAATCTTTATTGTTCTAATTATGAATAAGAATTGAGATTCAAAGGCTGGTGTTAAAAGTTATGGGCTCAGAGAAGTTGAGCACTAGCTACCTAAACCTTTCTGCTTGCTGGAGTCCATGGAAGACCTGAAATTCTGCTGCACCAAACCAGACAAACTTGTGTCACTTCAAACCCTACCCTAATACTTGCCGTGTCTCTCTATTTCTTTGGGATGCCCTCTGAGGCTCTCTGATTACTTTCTGTCAACTAGTTATGAATGAAGTTTCCTAACACATGGTTAATTTTATTTAATTAATGCAAATTCAAACAGGGCAAGAAATTTCATCAGGAATTCCCCAATAGGTCACAGCATTTAGTAGGTATTACTTTGAGAATCCTGAACCAAATTTGTTAAGATTCTTAATAGGACAAAAATTCAATTGTCTATTTTCTTATCATCTCTCCATCCACAAGTTCCTCTTCTTGTTCTTCTTGTTCTTGTTCTTGTTCTTGTTCTTGTTCTTGTTCTTCTTGTTCTTCTTGTTCTTGTTCTTCTTCTTGTTCTTCTTCTTGTTCTTCTTCTTGTTCTTGTTCTTCTTCTTCTTCTTCTTCTTCTTCTTCTTCTTCTTCTTCTTCTTCTTCTTCTTCTTCTTCTTTCTCTTCTTTTCCCTTTTTTTAGGAATAATCATGTTTCATTCCATTTATTTTCATAAATAAAAATGGAAAATATTTACACTTCAAACATTACTGATAAAGATGGACTAAGATGCACTGGGTTGCAATACAGTAATCCAATTCTATAACTATTACCTTATGCAATCAATGCTCAAAGTATTTATGGATTATCTTATAAAAATCTGAGAAGACAAATGTTTAGCTTTAGAGACATAGTGTTCATGCTGAAAGTTTAAAACATTTCCAAGCAGACCAAAGTTCCATATTCCTTAAGAGATAAAGAGGGTGCTTTCCTGGGTTGAGGAACAGAATTTGAACAGGCACACAAAAAGCAGAAGCTGGCAATTTATTTTATGCTAGAACTTCATTAAGTGAGTATTTGATAATCTGTAATTTTATTGTTTGTTTGTACTGAAATTATTTCAAATAATATATCAATGAAGGGAAAGATTTATCAACAAATAAGGGCTGTTTAGCCCTGTAATTATATATGTTTTGTTTTTTGTTTATATTCTGAATATCTATGTGTGAAGCAAAGAAAGAGTTAAGCATCCTCTTCTTCTATGGGAATACAAGAAATACAAAAGGAAGAGATCATATTAGAAGATGACTCTTGGCTCAAGGAAATATTTTGGAAAGTCCCATGAAACAGCAGCATGAAACAAATAAGACAAATAATGCAGTTATTTAAAAGTGTATAAAGAAGCCATCAAGACTTATAGAAAACAGTTTAGAAAGAGACCCGGCTTGCTTCTCTTTCTCCTTTCACATAAAGTTATGTGAAGACTCAAATGAAACAGAATTGTTGAGTAATAAATAATTTAAAAACCTAGATACACTCCATTTTCTACGTAAGTCATACTAACTGATACTGTGATGGAAGTTATAAACTTAATTGAGATTTTTAAACAAGATTAAATATATTCATTCTTATATATGTCTACATGTTCCTGTGACAACCATTTTGCTGCAATAAGTATCAAAACATATGACTAATGACAATGTTGAAAAAAATAGAGCTGTTTCAATGAATTTAAACCTCATAATATATTGGTTCTATGAAGGAGGATTTCATAAGTGGTACTATGGGTTATATTTTGATTCAACCAACTTTAGAATGTAGTGAATAAAGAAAGAGAAATGATAATAAAGAGACTTAGTATCAAATATGGGAGAAATAGGATAACCTCTCATGAAAATGAAAAAGAAATGCAACATAATGATGATAAATGGGTACACCTTTGTTTTGCACCTCAGTGGAAGCTAGAAGTGGCAGGTAGCAAATGATGTTATATTTTTATTAATGGATGGAAGCAGTGATTTTGCAATGAAGAAGTATTCACTTATAACACGTTTATTAAGAAGATAACAAAAATTTATACCATGAAAATCCACTTTGTCATTAAGTGGTCAGATAAGTGGAGAAACTATCTCCACAGGTTTCTAACACTTAATAAAGAAAGCCATGACTCCATCAATTATATACATGCTGGAATATGAAATAACTGACTGTGTCAACCCATGGATCAACTTTATGTTGCTTTGTACAACTGGCACTATAATTAGGAAAAGAGAAAAAACATACAAATTATTTCTAAAATGGACTTTTTATGTAAGTGAGTAAATATTACCATCCACATGTTAAAAAAAAAAAAAAAAAAAAACGTTTAAGATTTGCCCACTTGCTATCTGGGTCACAGCAGAGATCCATTTCTCACAGCTTATTCTTTAACCAAAGTACTTTTTCAAGAAAACCATCAGAATGAAGTAACTGTTGTGTCTCTGACTTTGTAAGTAACTTAAAAAGTATCTATATTTTATTCATTTACTTCAGAAGAAAGTGTATTTCATTCTACTTGTAGAAAATATAAAAGCAAAAGGAAAGATAAGATTCTCTTAAAAATGTTTAGTCATAAAGTAAATCTTTATAACTAAATCTTTATAAGTAAACTTTTTGTAGGAGCATCTTGCCTGTCAACCTGTAACGGTGGCCACATCCCTTTGGGTGTGGCTTCAGGCAGAAGAAGTAGAATTATTAATAATTTCAAATAGCCTAATATGCACCCTATTTTGTATCAAACTGTTGGATTGCCATTATAAAATTTTTACTTCATATACAGAAACATGAATGGTTTAATATCAAAAGCAAGTATTGTTATGCATGAAAGCTACAGTTCAAAGACAAAAGCAATAATAGGGTACAGATAATGCAAAAGTTATAGGTAATAATTATTTTAAATAGTAACACTGTCTAAAGTAAAAAGGGATTCTCATTCATTGAGGTTGTTTTAACAGTTTTACATATGATATTTCCTTATGATATACATAGCAAGAAGTTTCTTCAGACTCAAGCAACATTCTATTCCAATAACAGATTATGAAAAATGTATTTGGAAAATATATAACAGGGAACGACAAAAAGAAGCAACATCCTCATAGTGTATTGTTATAGAAGTTTAGTAAAATGCCTAGCAACCAGAAAAAATAAGAAGATAACAGCGTTCCTATATTTTCAGCTCAGCTTTTAGGTAAATGAGGCAGGATGAAGAGGTTTTAGACCACTCAAGGCTATATTGCCAAATGCACAAAGTGGGGTAGGAAGTAAAGAACAAAGAAGAATAGAATGAAGAGGAGAATAAAGAAGAGGCACAGGAAGCAGAGAAATGCAAGAAAGTGGAATCAGAAAAGGGAGATATAAAGAGAAGAGGAGGAGGAAGATTAAGATGGGGGGCGGGTGTTGGGTGCACACCTTTAATTCCAGCACTAAGGGACAGAGGCAGGTGGAACTCTGTGAGTTCAAGACCAGCCTCGTCTACAACAGTGAGTTTGAAGACAACCTCTAAAGCCATAGAGAAACCCTGCCTCAAAAAAAAAAAAAAAGAAAAGAAAACAGAAAAAAAGAAAAAGAAAAAGGAAAAGAAAAAGAAAAAAGAAATGAAATAAAAATATGTGGAGGGAAAGCCAGAGGTTGAAATGAAGAAGGAATCTTAGGCGATTAAAACTCTTCAATTTCTTGTAAATATCCAGAACATAATGCTAAATTTAGTTTACAACATATTACATGGGATCAAGAATGGTCAATGGGAAAATGTAATGGCATTGGGTAGAGGATGTATTTACACAATGGTGAAGTTTCCTATTAACAAAAATAAAACAGCACAGAGATGGACAAGATGTGACTAACTGATGTTCAAACAAGATAAGGAGCAACTGCTTATTTCTCTCAGTTGAGAAATCTGTTTGTAGAGACAAACCTCGCTTGGGTCAAGATGATAAAAAACAAACTGGGAAAAATGTAATTATATTTGTTTTGAGACTGAGAGCTTTCGGGCACAAGGAAGTAAATAATAACCACTGATCTGTGTTCTATTACTTCAAAGGTTATTTGATCTTTAGATCAATGGAATACTAAATGTTGTGACTCCCTAGACAATACTAATCACTATAAATTATTTACTAAAGTAGGCATTTGAGAACTAACATGTTCATTTAGCATTAATTTATACAGTAAGTTCCCTACATTGTATTTCATCCCAAGTCATTTATTTCTCATAAACCTCTTTGCAATCTCAGAGAGAGAGAGAGAGAGAGAGAGAGAGAGAGAGAGAGAGAGAGAGAGAGGCAGGGGGATGGGGGATGAGAGCTGGTTAATAACCATATTTTTAGTTCTTTCTTTTTATTTTGGTTTTGGAATTTTCAAAGTAAACAGTAAAATACATGATTTCTTAAACAAAAGACTTACTATTTAATAATTGCAAAACATAAATTTGCTATTGCAATTGCTACCAAAAGGCCATGTGGATATCCTGGGTCTTTGCTGCTGTCTGAAGCAGTGTTGGTCTCCATGAACTCATGAATTGTGCTGCCACTGGGTACTGCATGTGTTGGTGTCTTGTGCAGCTCTGACAGAGGCCATGTTGCTGTCCTTGGCCTGTGATGTCATGGACATGATGGTATCCATGGCCTATGTTTTAGCCTAGGGCCCTGTTGACATTGTTGTTCTGTACCATCACTGGAGACCAACTACCACAAGACTTGTGGCACATGCTGACACCTTAGACAATGGGGATATTTGTGCTCCATGCTGTTTCAAGAAACTATGTGGAAGTCCATGATCCTCGCTCTAGTTGAATCTGAAGAAACTACTTTTGTAGTGGTCTTAATGACTGCAGAGTCACAGTTGAGAAAGTGTGACATAGAATGCTTCTGTGAGGATACCCCCAACCCTTATCCACCATATACACCCACCCAAACCCTGATAAAGTAAATGTTTGGACAGAAAGCCATCAAAGAAAACTCCTGAAAGTTTTGTGAAGAATGTTGAAGTATAACTTCACAATTGATAGTTTCTGGAAGGGTTGCAGGTAGGAAGGGACTCGGTTTTCTTTAAAGGGCTATAGTGAGTATATGGGCAACATAAATCAGATATGTGATTTTGTTTGTTCTTTATTCTTATGGAGGTTTCTGGGAGAACTGGAAGGTGAGAATGTATCAGGGTATATAATGTTAAATTCCCAAATAATAAAAATATTAGGTTGAATAATGTAAAAGACAATTAGATAAACTCAGTGAAGCTTCTCCCCTCTTAAGGTAAGTAGAACCTTGCAGAAAAGAGAGGGGAAGGTCTATAGGAGGCAGACTACATGGGACTGACCTGTACATATATGTGACAGTTGTGAAGCTTGTTCTAATTGTGGAACATTTAACAATGGGCTCAGGGGCTGTCCCTAATGCTTTGGTTGGCTCTTTGAAATCTATTACTCATACTGGGTTGCCTTGGCCAGCCTTAATACAAAGGGAGGTGCTTAGTCTGATCTCAACTTGATATGGCCCTTTCTGAACAGAAACAGAGGAGGATTGTGTTGAGGGAAGACGGTGTGGAGTTGTGGGGAGAGAAGAGTATGAGAGAAGAGAGGGGAAACTGCAGTTTGGATGTAAAATAAATAAAATAAGAACATTTTGCTATATTAGCCCAGGCTTGGCTTGAATGGTAGATGTTCATGCTTTAGCTATCTAAGTCTTTAAATTACAGGTTAATTACCACCATACTTGGATCACAGAGGATTTAAAATAATTTCTGCTTAGAAAATATAGAGGGCAAAGCCCAGGATCATGTTACTACCAGTATTACCTAATTAAGTTTAAACTTTAATTCAGTGCTAATGTGAAGTGAAGTATGAAGCATCCCAGCTTAAGTCACAGTAACACCAGTAACTTTTATCACAGACATCAAGAAAGCTAATTATTAATATGACTGTTTGGTTTCTTTTCTGGGTGATCAACACAATCTCAAGTTTTGGATGTTACTTTTTTCCTGTAAAATTTCCTAATTACAATGATGCTTTCCCTTTGATTTTTACTCAGAAAATAAGTAAATAAATATAGTATTTTAGGAATTAAAATAAAGAATAACAAAAGAAGTAATTACAAATTTTAGGCATAATGACCTTTGGTTTTTGTTTGCTTGTATATTTTTTGTTGGCTTGTTTTTTCCAAAATAGATTAAGTTTCTAAATACCACTTAATAGTTAAGTCAAACAATTTAAAGTATAGTTTGCCAAGTTTTGTATATCTAATGTTTAAATGGTCTTACTGTTCAAGGAAATATTTTATATCCTAAACTACTGTAGAAAGCAATATCAAAAAAGGGTTAGAAAATATGAACACTATTTTCTTTCAAATTGAACTATTTCCAGTTTTATGATTCTAGAATTAAAGTATTGTGTTTCATATTTGTAATAAGGTGACTCTTGTACTTTGCAAAGTTTCCCATCAAATGATGAATTCCTAATTAGCAGCATTTGAAAACTATGAATATATGTATATGAATGTATATGTATGGAGTACTTTAATTAAACATTTTAGAGTCAACTTGTTTTTTAATATAACACAACCAACATCATCAAAAAGAAGAGAAGGCATTTTGCCAAAAATATGAAATCACAGAGGTCATAACATGAAATATTATTATAATACAACACAATAAATGCCAGGTTTATAACAATTAAAATAGGCTGGGGGTGAGAAAGTGGCCTTTCTCAGTTCTCAACATCAGGCTCTTAATCTTCAGAATTTTGAGAAAGTTATTAGGTTATTTTGAGATAGTTTGATGTAGTTGTTCATTACTGCTTTTCTTCAAATGAAATATATGGCCTTAAAGCCACCAAACAAAAATCAGGTGTTGTGAGCACTGTAATATGATCTGTATGAAGCTGTCCATGTACATGCTTTGCTCAATCACAGTGTGTTCAGACATAGAGAACTATATACTTACTATCTGTAAATGTGCATTTTCATGATAATTTCAGGATGTCTTTTCCTCACATTTCCTTTTCTGCTATTCCTCTATTTCCTCAGTGCCTTCAAATGTAAACAATGCATGTGAAATATTGATGAGGTCATTCTAGGTACTAAAGGATGGTTGGGAGAGATTTCCCCTGGAAGATTTCTTCTTTGCTGAAGGAGGTACACTGTTTTCAGTGTGGAACTTGTAGCTGCTTGCTTTCACATAGTCAGGATTGGGTTCAATGCACATATATGAATATTATGTTATATAACATTATATGTTAACAATGTTGTATAAGTTTATAAATGCCTATATATGTATACATTTATTTGGGAATATATGATATATACATATATACATATATACATGTAATTTATGCAGGTTTATATTATACAATACAATTTATTATTTATAAATTTAAAAAGAAATTATTGCACTTTTCTTCATATGGTACTATCTTACATGGATATGTATCTCTTAACTTGTCTTCTGTTACTCATTTTTATCAACAGTAATTATCAAGTGATAACTTACTAATGAACTGTTGATGGGCAGAGCAAATTATATTTATGTTAGAGTGGTATAGTCTATGATTCTAAATTCCACTAGATGGAAGATCATTGTTGTGGGATACTCAGTGTTGGGATAACAATAATTCAACATCACTACATTAAAACTTGCTATTCCTTTGTATTTTTCAATGTCTAGTTTATGGGTGACATGTTGTAGGTTAGAATCGCACTGATAAAGCAATTTGGGTATAATAGTGGTTATTTCTTCACGTCTAAAATGGGGACATTGGACCATAAAATTGTCTGAGGTTTTTTTTGTTTGTTTGTTTTGTTTGTTTGTTTTTTGAGACAGGGTTTCTCCATGTTGCTTTGGAGCCTATCCTGACACTCGCTCTGGAGACCAGGCTGCATTCAAACTCATAGAGATCCACCTGCCTCTGCCTCCCAAATGCTGTGATTAAAGTTTTTTACAAGAATAACTATCTCAATTAGAAGTGTTGTTTCTGTATCATAGTGTGAATCCTGATAATTTGTTTCATTATGAACTTGATTTACGTAATATCATCTCTACACATGAATGAAAATTCATAATGTAGTTTTCCCAGATATATAATAAAACAATCAGTTTCTCTCAATGCCAGTAAGTAACTGACATTGCTTAATATCTGTCACAATTTCCTTAATACTGGATGGTCACGTATGTTTGCAGCTACATATTATCTTGAGCAAATAGGAGTTTCCATGGCAAGTCATGCTCTATTGATGCCTTCACATTTTAAGATTTATGTGCTATACTTCACTGAAGGCTCTCATTCAGCTTGGGCTCTTTAATAATGTGAAATAGATATCAGAGTAAAATTCTCTCATACAGACTGTTTTACTATATGTAGGAACTGGAAATCAAATGCATATTCTTAATAGACTGTGAATTCCTATACTTCAACATATATAGAAAGTATAACTAGAGAGGATGAGCCATTTCATATCATCTTCCTTCTAGTCTATTAAGCAAAATTATAGCAATGTATAGTGGAAGACATAATTTAGTTTGAAGCCATACCACAATGTCCTCATTTTATGAAAATATTATCATATTTACTTTTTAAGTTGGAAGAGAGTTATCTTAACCCACTGGAGCATAAAGGCATGCTGAACACTTTAATAAATGAAGTAGAAGCTGAGGAGCATTATCACTACAACACTGCCATCATTCAAGGATGTAGTAATTTCAGTTAGGAATTATTTCTATTCTTTTCATTGGAACAGAGCTCTTTGAAGGAATATTGAATTTTTAATGTTCAAACTACAATGTGCATACTATCCTAAACATAAAAGCATTTGACTTTATCAGAAAAGACTGTGTACTTAACTTGAAGATATATTTTACAACAAGTTTACCAGTAAGAAAATTTCATGAGATGACTAATTAATTTGTCTTCTCCTCATCTACAATCTGTTCTCTGTTTTTTGTTTTCTATTTTCTAATCCTGATGAACTCTAGGAATATAAGCTGTCTGGCCCCAAATCTTTCACTGGTCTTTATAGAATCCAAAATTATAGATGCCAGAGAATTCATCACAGCCTTCATTTGGTCATACTTGCATAACTTCACAAGCCTCACTGCAATATAGAAAACAAAATCACAGCCCTGTACATTTTTTCCCTTTATTAATATCGCCCTGCTTAGACTTTCTCATTAAGATGAAGGGGACTGATGTAAAATCTTATTTTTGTTTTGTTTCCCTCATTTCCACAGTAATCTGCATCTATTCTAACTACAGACAGTCATCATCTTTTTGGCTGGTCAGTCTTTGTTATATAAAAACTTCAAAATGCATTTCATCCTTCTTTTTATCAGCTCATCTATTTGGTTGATATCAGACTGTGCTGTGTCCTGTTCTGTCAAACCATCCTGCACTTGTTGTTTTAATGAGATCAGTTCTCTCTTCTCAGTAATAAAACACATGTCCTTTTCTTATTACTTGTTTGGTTTCTGATCTTCGGAAAAGCCTTGGCTGCTGCTTCTCTCTCTTCTTTTTTTTTTTTTTCTTTGCCTGAGAGGAACTATCTGAGCTTTTCATTTCAAAGTGAATCCCCTCTCTTTCATATGCAATTCCTGTTTGGAGATTTGGCAGGGAAACCCTGGCCACTGCCTGTGCATTAACGCTAAATGAGAAGCTTCTGAGTCCTCCCTTGACCTTGACCTGGCAGTCTGCAAAAAACAAGCAAAGAACCTTCTGTTTCTTCAACCTCTATGGAAGCCATTTAATTCATAGGTGACCCTGTTACTGGAACAAGAGAGTATTCGTCACACTGCCTTCACATAAGAGTGTACATTATCAGTAGGAGACAGAGAAAGACCACCTCTTAATTTAAACCTGAAATCAAAATAATATGTCACCAATAAAAATACTTACTAGGTAAATAATTTTCTAATATTGATGTCCATAAATAAATCTATTGTTTGACTTAATTGTGTCATTCTAACTATGTACTGCAAATGAGACACAATGTGCTAACTACTGTTAAAATTGAAAATTCACTTTAAATATAATTTGAATTACTCTTTCCAATTTAATAAGTTATTATTTTCTCTATTGTCATTTATTTCATATAAACTAGTTAAAGTATTCATGATTTTTATCTTGTCCTATTCATCTTTCTTGTGTTTTGACTTATTTTGTTTTACTGGTTCCTTTCTTAGCATTTTTATGTCCACAAATTTTAGTTATATTACCTCTTGATATATTTACTGTCATCATAAATTGCTAAGCTGTTAAACAAGCTTATTAAATTTAAACTAAGTTTAGCATTGAAGTAAGGTTTATTTGAAGAAAAAAACAGGGTATATGCAACCACAGCTAATGGAAAACTCATGCTAAACACCACTGTCTAAAGGAAATGTTTACATTCATATGAAACACCAGTCCAAAGAATGTGGCATAATTAAATTTGACTTGTTGAGACTTTTGATAAGTGATGTGGCATGACCAAGCCCAGCAACCTGTTTCTGCAGGTATAATTAGAATGAAAATACAAAATTATATGGCATAAACATGAGGATTTAGATGTTGAAGTTTCCTAAAACAATACAAGCACGGTATACATGTATATAGTATTAGGCTTTCTTTGAAAACATGCTACATATTTAAAACAGGTTCTATTTAGATTAAGTTACTTGATATTCCATAAGGTTCCTATGTTCATTTTGCATAAAGCACGTTTCTACCATAGTTGATTGGACAACTGAAGCATGACTCATTAAAATAAATGCTTTGAAACTCACTATCTATTGCAGCTTTGAAATGTTACACATGTAACTGCTTCATCCTGTCAGATATAAAATTAAATTTTTGAAGCTTCCCACTAATTAGTCATTGCTTTGAAATATAATTTATTATTTATATTTATAAATGCTTCTTTCTAAGTAATGTACTTCAAGAATTCACCATTCTAGAGCTGGCTTTTACAGACAGATGGATCAAGCTTCTCTTTGATAACTGCTTAATCTTCTTTGGTTTGATATGCTAAGGATATTGGTTTGAATCTTCCTTTGATGATTGTAGAGTCTACAATAGCTGTCTACTTTCTGTTGAATTGTACTAAGTGGGAGTCAGTCACACTTATTTTTTTAAATTCCCTTAACAATGAATAACATGCAGAGGCTGTAGTTGATGTATTCTACTGAAGACTTCATTACTCTTTTTAAAATGAATGAATCCACCATAAATTTGGGGTGACACAGTGAAGATACATAGTAGGGTAATAGCACATATTAAGAAACTAATGTGAACACTTTCTTATGTGTCTTTCAGCCATTTTAGATTCCTCTATTGAGAATTGTCTATGTAATTCTGTACCCAATTTTTAATTGGGATGTTTGGTGTTTTGGAGAATAGCTTCTTTAGTTCTTTGTATATTTTGGAGATCATCCGTCTGTCAGATGTGGGGTTGGCAGATATCTTTTCCCAGTCTGTCAGCTGCTGTTTTGTCTTGCTGACTGTCTCCTTTGCCTTTCAGAAGCTTCTCAGTTTCCGGAGGTCCCATTTATCAATTATTAACCTCAGTGTCTGTGCTAATGGTGTAATGTTCTGTAGCAGTCTCCTGTACCAATTAATTCAAGGGTATTTCCCACTTTGTGTAGCTAGGTTTATGTTGAGATCTTTGATCTATTTTGACTTAAGTTTTGTGCAAAGCAATAGGCTTGGGTCTAACTGCAGTCTTCCACGTTTGCAACCAGTTATGCCAGCACCATTTGTTGAAGATGTTCTCTTTTCCCATCGTATAAATTTGGATTGTTTGTCAAAAATCAGGTGTTCATAGGTGTGTGGGTTAATATCAGGGTTTTCAATTCTGTTACATTGGTCTACCTGTCTATTTTTGTGCCAATACCAAGCTATTTTAAGGACTATAGCTCTGTAATAGAGCTTGAAGTCAGGAATGGTGATGACTCCAGAAGACCCTTTATTGTACAGGGTTGTTTTGGCTATCCTGGGTCTTTTGTTTCTCCATATAAAGTTGAGAATTGTTCATTCAAGGTCTGTGAAGAATTGTGTTGGGATTCCTTAGCCATCAGGGAAAAGCAAATCAAAACAACTCTGAGATACCACCCTACTCTGTCAGAATGGTCAAAAACAAAAACACCAATGACAGTTCATGGTGGAGAGGATGTGGAGAAAGGGGAACACTCCTCCATTGCTGGTGGGAGTGCCAACTTGTACAGCCACTTTGGAAATCAGTATGGCGACTCCTCAAAAAATGGGAATCAATCTACCACAAGATCCAGCAATTCCACTCTTAGGCATATACCCAAAAAAAATACAACAAGGACATCTGTTCAACGATGTTCATAGCAGCACTAATTGTAATATCCAGAAGCAGCCTAGATGCCCCTCAACTGAAGAATGAATAGTGAAAATGTGGTACATTTTCAGCGGAAAAAAAAAAAACCAATGGAATCTTGAAATTTGCAAAAAATGGATGGAACTAGAAGAAACCATTCTGAGCAAGGTAACCCAAACACAAAAAGACAAACATGGTATGTACTCACTCATATGCAGATTTTAGACATAGAATAAGGATTACCAGCCTACAATCCACACTGCCAAAGAAGCTAATAAATAAGAGGTCCCTAAGAGAGACATACATGGTCCCCTGGAGAAGGGGAGAGCTTCAAGATCTGCTGAGCAAATTGGGAGCACGGGAAGAGTGTGGAGGGAGCTAGGAGAATGAGAAGGGGAGTGGAAGAGGGATGCCGAGGACATGAGGGAGCAGAAAGTTTTAGTCAGGGAAAGAATACATGATAACAAGAATGGCGATATCATAATAGAGGGAGACATTTTTGGTTTACAGAGAAATCAGGCAGTAGGGAAAAATGTCTGGAGATCTAAAAAGATGACACCAGATAACTATCTCAGCAATGGAGGAGAGGCTACCTTACATGCTATCCCCTGATTATGAGATTGATGACTGACTTACATGCCATTCTATAGCCTTCAACCAGCAGCTGGTGGAAGTAGAAGCAGACACCCATAACTAATCACCGAACTGTACTGGAATCCAGATGCAGAGAAGGACCAGTGAAGAGTGCAGAGGTCCACACCAGGTTGGTGAAACACACAGAAACAGCTGACCTGAACACCTGGGAACTCTTCCTCCCTAGTCTGATAGCTGGAATAATAGCATGGGACTCTCCAGAACCCAGTAACATGGGTGTCTGTGAGGAAATCTCAGAAATGTATGGGACCTCCAGTAGAAGTCCAGTATTTATCCCTAGCATAGGTGTGGACTTTGGGAGCCCATTACATTTAGAGGAATACTCCCTGATCCAAGAGACATGGGGGTGGGCCTAGGCCCTATCCCAAAGGATACAATAGATACTGATGACACCCTATGGAAGGCCTCAACATCCAGGGGCAGCAGAAAAGATATGTGACAGATAAGGTTTTAGTTGGCAGGGTGTTAGGGGAGGACGGGTGGGAAAAGGGAACTGGGATTGTCATGTAAAACAATCCTGTTTCTAATTGAAATAAAAATAGTTGGAAAAAAAAGAAACTAATGTGTAAGAAATTTTTGACATGTCTTAAGGCCACATTAACAAGTATCTTCTCATACTGCATAATGAGTGGACAGGCCAAAGAAATTTATCAGAATCAAGCTTGTCAAACTAGAAAGTATTCTGGAGTTTTAATACAATACTATTCTCAGAGACGTTGAAATCTCAGACCAGCATACATGGACTGTGTACATGGAGACAGGGAAAACACTCTATTAATACTGATTAGATGCAAACAATTTCTTAATGTGTTTGGCCTAATGTGGGAGTATTTTATAACTTATCAATCTATCAAAACTTTTCTTAATCTCATTTATATGCCATTGCTATGGATTTTTTTAAATCTCTGCTATCAAATGTATTTTCTAGATAGCTAACCAAGCTTAGAGAAGGAGAGATTGTGGTTGTCATTTAGGGATATTTTAGCTTGTATAGCCTCTTTTTTGCTAACTAACACTTGTTAACCACCTTGTCCTGATATAAACCATACCATTATGAAGCCCACACCAGCATCCTTGCTGCAGCTCTAGAGTGCTGAGGGAATCAGGGAAGTTAAGAATGAGAGTTTCACATCTCTTCCTGAAGGCCAAGCATTACACAACATGGAGAAGAAGCTATTATGTTTTATTCTCTTTCTGAAACCTCTTGTTGTTTACTTCCTTAATCTTACAGAGCTTCACTGTAAGAAACAATATTTCCATTTTGAGCTACTTGAGACTTAAATAGCCTCCTGTCATAATGGAAATTCAGAGGATAATGTTGCATATCAAAGGATATTTAGTGTAAAACTTTTATTGATTGTGTTTTAATTTCATGTATGGCAAACCATCTTCATTAGTTTGATGATCAAGACATTTAATGTGCTAAATTCTGACTGTAGCTTGAAAATCCAAGTGTAAGGGAATGTGTTGCTTAAAAACCCATGTTAAGTTTTAATATTAGACAAAATACAACTAGATACTTTTGTAGATAAATATATCTAAATCGATTACAAAATAATAATTTGAGTTCTTATACCCGAGAGTCAAAATGAGAATGAATTTCCAACAATTTATGAAAAAGACTATAAATAATGGGATTTAGAGAAAAACTTTAGTTGATATGAAACTTCAGATAAGTCATAATGATGACAATACAAGCAGAGATAAGAACACTGGCAGAGTGTCTGATAGTAATGTATATTGGTAGGAGATTGAAGCTAGCAAAAAATGGGGGCTGGAGAGACATGATTAGTAGATAGCTATGGCTGTCATGTTTGGTAACTTGTATCAAACTACATGACAATCTTTGAAGGAGTTGGAAACTATCAGATATGTGTACTCTGTAGGAATCAAGATGAAGAAAAGTTTCCTGGGCCTACAAGTTGATGCAATGTTGACCTGTGTTCAAAGATGAGAGTTTCAGTCAGAGGCAATGGATTTAAATTTGAAATGTATTAGGTATAATTCATATGGTACAATCAAGATGCTTAAGACCTATGTACCTATTGATATGTGCAAGTGTTATTCATTCATAAAATAAAATATTTCAGAAGTTACAAAATGTCTAGTTATTTCCATGTAATGGGCCAAAGTATGATGGATGCAAATCAAGTACTGCATAATAATTTGAGATGTATAAATGGGGGAATAAGTGCCATAGCCATACTACTGTCCTCCAGTGCAAAATGTTAGCATGCCCAAATTTAGATATGAAAATAATATAAAGGTTAAGAAATCAGAAACAAGCCATGAAGTGATTATATTAATCCAGATGAGATACAGTCAACTTCAATATGCAAATTTTGTTTCTGATCTTGGATCATTGAATAAGACACAGAAATAAGATAAAAATTACAGAAGATTGGATGAACTACCTACTTCATATTACTAAATCAATAAAGGAATACTCTCTGTAGGAAAGGAACCAACTAGAGGCAGGCTAGAGACAGGGGAAAAGGAGGTAGAGGAGAGGATTGTAATCATAAAATAAAAAAACCACATGAACCAAAAATATAATGAAAAGGGATGCTCTGTATGTGTGATAATATGAGAGTTAAACCCAACTGCTCTAGAGTAATCTACAGTGCATTTTTAAAGTACAAAACCACTATATAAATATAAGAATTGCCTTCACTTTCAAACAAAAGAAACAGTGTCTTGCTACTCCTGCCCAAGGTCCCCATCACCCCAGGATCTCTCTGGGCCAGAGGCTGCAGAGAGTGAACCCACCATCATAGAGTGGACCTGCCCAGACAGGAAGGACCTCCATGAGTCTGGAAATACCTCAGTCTTCATTCCCTCTCTGCCTCTCTGACCTCTCCTGAGCCCTAATCCTGCCCAAGGTCCCCATCACCAAATGATCTCTCTGGGCTTGCAGCTACAGAGACTGGATCTGCCCAGAGAGGAAGGTACTCCCTGAGTATGGAAATACCTCACTCTTCCTTGCCCCTCTGCTGCCCCAACCTTCCTGACTGAGGAGCCTACCAGGAGAGGCAAGACCATCCATATCAGCAGACATTGAAGTCTTAGCCCACACACACCACTGGGTGACAAGAGGAGATAAAGAGACAACCCTGCACCCACTGGAAGAAGAGATGGTAAGAAGGCATAATAAGAACACACTCAACAGAAAGACCAATATGACACCACCAGAATCTAGGGACACAACACCAGCAAAATCTGAAAAGCAATACACAGAGGAAGAAGAAGAGACAGACCTAAAAGTCATGAAGATGTTTGAGACCCTTAAAGAGGAAACAAGAAAATCTTTTAAAGAAATAGAAGGGAAAAAAACAAACTAAAATTACAAGAAATAAGTAATTATGTTAAAAAATCTAAAGAAAAAACAATCAAACAATTGAAGAAAACACTGGAAATAGTTCAAGTCATGAAAGCTGAAATAGAAACAATAAAGAAAAACAGAATGAGGGGATGCTAGAAATAAAAAGGCTGGATAAATGATCAGGATCTAAGGATGTGACTAAACCCAATAGAGCACAAGAGATGGAAGAGAGACTCTCAGTTGTTGAAGACCAGCTAGAGGATATACAGTCATCACCAAAGAAAATCTCAAGTCAAACAAATCTCCCAGTCTAAGAATAATAGGTATAGAAGAAGATGAAGAAATACAGCTAAAAAGGTACAGAAAATATATTCAACAGAATCATAGAGAAAACTTCCACAACCTACAGAAGGATATGCCTATGAAAGTACAAGAAGCTTACCGAACACCAAATAGAATGTACCACAAAAATAACTCCCCTCACCACATAATAATCAAAACACCAAACTTACAGAATAAAGAGAAAATACTAAGAGCAGCAAAGGAAAAAGGTCAAGTAACATATGAAGGCAGACCTATCAGAATCACACCTGACTTTTCAATGGAAACATTGGAAGCCAGAAGGTCCTGGATAGATGTCCTACAAACACAAAAGGAACATGGAAGCCAACCCAGACTATTGTACCCAGAAAAGCTTTCAATCACTATAGATGGAGAAAACAAGATATTCCATGACAAACCAGATTTAAACAATGCATATCCTCAAATCCAGCACTATAGAAAGTCCTAGAGGGCAAACTACAACACAACACAGACAACTACACTCACAAAAACATAGGTAGTAAATAATACAACTTCACAAAACAGAAAAAAAAACAGGAGGGTGAAATCCACACACAACGACACCAACAACAATAAATCCAAAACAAGCAAGAACCAACAATTAATGGACAATCTCACTCAATGTCAATGGTTTTAGCATTCCTATAAAAAGATACAGGTTAACAGAATGGATATGAAGAGAGAATCAATCCTTCTGCTGTATACAAGAAACACAACTCAACTTCTGAGACAGGCTTTACCTCAGAGTAAAGTGTTCAGAAAAGATTTTCCAACCAAATGGACACAAGAAACAAGCTGGTGTAGCAATCCTAATATCTAACAAATCAGACTATAAACTAAAATCAATCAAAAGAGATGAGGAAAGGCATTTCATACTCATCGTAGAAAAAGTCCATTAAGATGATATCTCAATGCTAAACATCTATGCCCCAAATATGAAGGCACCCACATTTGTAAAAAAACATTACTAAACTGAAACCACACATAAAACCACACACACTTACAGTAGGAGATTTCAACACCCCTCTTTCACCGCTAGAGATGCACACCAGACAGAAACTTAACAAAGAAACAAAGGATGTAACAGAAGCTATGACCCAATTGGGATTAAGAGACATCTATAGAACATTCCATTCAAAACCAAAGAATATACCTTCTTTTCAGTGCCACATGGCACCTTCTCTAAAATTGACCACATACATGGCAACATAGCAAACATCCACAGATACAAAAATTGAAATAACCCCTGTAACTTATCAGACCACCACGCTTTAAGATTAGAAATCAACAGCAATACAAATTGTAGAAAACCTACAAACTCAGGGAAAATGAAAAACACCCAATTGCAACATTCCTGCATCAATGAAGAAATAAAAAGTGAAATTAAAGACTTCCTAGAATTTAATGAGATTGTAGATACAAAATACCCCAATTTATGGGACACTTTGAAAGCAGTGCTAAGAGGAAAGGTCATATAACCAAGTGCCCACATGAAGAAACTGGAGAATAGTCACACTAGAGAATTGACAGAACAACTGAAAGTTTTAGAATAAAAAAAAAGCAAACTCATCACAGAGGAGTAGATGTCAGGAAATAATCAAACTGAGGGCTGAAATCTATAAAGTAGGAACTAGGAAAGCATCACAATGAATCAATGAAACAAAGAGTTGGTTCTTTGAGAAGATCAACAAAATATAAAAAACTCTATCCAAACAAATCAAAAGGCAGAGAGAGAGAGAGAGAGAGAGAGAGAGAGAGAGAGAGAGAGAATGTTAATTAACATCATCAGAAATGAAAAAGGGGGATATAACAACAGACACAGAGGAAATCCAGAGAATCATTAGGTCATAATTTGAAAACCTGTACAAGACAAGGTTTCCACTCTCTCCATATCTCTTCAATATTGTACTTGAAGTACTAGCAAGAGCAATAAGACAACAAAAAGAGACCAAGGGGATACAAATTTGAAAGGAAGAAGTCAAATTTTCACTATTTGCAGATAATATGATTGTTTACAAAAGTGACCAGGGAATTCCTACAGCTGATAAACACATTCAGCAAAGTAGTAGGATAAAAAATTAACTCAAAATATCAGTAGCCCTAGTACAGAAACATGATACACAGAATGAAAAAGAAATCAGAGAAACATCACCCATCACAAACAACATAAACAATCTTGGGGGTAACAATAACCAAATAGTGAAAGACCTGTACACCAAGAACTTTGAGTTTTTAAAGAAAGAAATTAAAGAAAATACCAAAATATGGAAAGATCTCCCATGCTCTGGACAGGGAGAATCAACATAGTAAAAATGGCAATCTTGCCAAAAACAATCTATAGATTCAACACAATCCCCATCAAAATCCCAACAAATTCTTCACAGACCTTGAAAGAATAATACTCAACTTTATATGGAGAAATAAAAGACCCAGGATAGCCAAAACAACTCTGTACAATAAAGGATCTTCTGGAGGCATCACCATCCCTGACTTCAAGCTTTATTACAGAGCTATAGTCCTGAAAACAGCTTGGTATTGGCACAAAAATAGACAGGTAGCCCAATGGAATTGAATTGAAAATCCTGATATTAACCTACACACTATGAACACCTGATGTTTTACAAAGATTCTAAATTTATACAATGGAAAAAAGATAGCGTCTTCAACAAATGTTTCTGGCACAACTGGATTCAGACATTCAGAGGACTGCAGATGTGTTTATATCTGTCACCATGCACAAAACATAAGTCCAAGTGGATCAAAGATCTCAACAAAAATCCAGCCACATTGAACATTCTAGAAGAGAAAGTGGAGATGCCTTGAACATATTGGTACAGGAGACTGCTTCCTGAACATAACACCAGTAGCACAGACATTGAGATCTACAATTAATAAATGGGTCCTCCTGCAACTGATAAGCTTCTGTAAATCAAAGGACACAGTCAGCAAGCCAAAACGCCAGCCCACAGAACAGGAAGGGTTCTTCACCAACCCCACATCTGACAGAGGGCTGATTTCCAAACTATACAATGAACTCAAGAAGCTAGCCAACAAAACAGCAATTAATGAAATTAAAAAGTGGGGCACAGAAGTAAACAGAGAATTCTCAAGAGAAGAAATGAAAATAGCTGAAATACATTTAAGAAAGTGCTCAAAATCCTTAGTCATCAGAGAAATACAACGCAATACAACTGTGACATACAATCTTATACATGTCAGAAAGGCTAAAATAAAAAAATACCAAGGATAATTTATGCTGGAGAGGATGTGGAGAAAAGGAACATTCCTCCATTGCTGGTGGGAGTGCTAACTGTAAGACCAGTCTGGAAATCAGTATGGCAGTTGCTCAAGAAAATGGGAATCAGTCTACCTCAAGATCCAGCAATTACTTTCTTTTGCATATATCCAAATTATGCACATTCATACAACAAAGACATATGTTCAACCATGTTCATAGAAGCATTGTTTGTAATAGCCAGAACCTGGAAGCAACCTAGATGCCCCTTAACTGAAGAATGGATAGAGAAAATGTGGTACATTTACACAACAGAGTACTATTCAGCAGAAAAAAAGCAATGGAATCTTGAAATTCGCAGGCAAAAGGATGGAACCAGAAGAAACCATCCTGAGTGAGGCAATCCAGTCACTAAAAGATAAACATGGTATGTATTCACTCATATATGAATTTTAGATAAAGAACAAATGATTAACAGCCTACAATCCTCTTCACCAAAAGAACTGGTAAACAAGAAGGACTCTAAGAGAAAAATGCATGGTCCCCAGAGAATCGGAAGGGCCAGGATCTCCTGAGATAATTGGGAACATGAGGATAGGAGAGAGGGAGCTGGCAGAATGTGAGGAGAAGAAGAGAGGATGGAGTAAATGGAGGAGCAGAAATGTGGAGTTGGGGAATAACAGAAGAGAGCAGGATAAGAGATACCATAACGAGGGATCCATTATAGGTCCGAGGAGAGATCTGGCAATATGGGAATTTCCAGAGATTTACAAGGACAACAAAAACTGACAATCTAGGCAATGGCAGAGAGGCTACCCTAAATGCCCATCCCCAATAAGGAGACAGATGACTACTTTATATGCCATCCTAGAGACCTCATCCAGTGGCTGATGGATGCAGAGGCAGACATACACAGATATACACTGAAATGAACTCTGGAACTCAGTTGTAGAGAGGGAGAAATTAAGAGCAAGGGGGCCGGGACCAGGATGGTGAATCCCACAGAAACAGCTGAACTGGACAACAGGGAGTACTGGCCCCCAGTCTGCTGTCTGGGAGGCCGTCACAGGACTGATCCAGCCCCCTGAATGTGGATGTCAAGAGGAGTCCTCGCCACTCTATGGAGCCTCTAGTAGGGGATCAGTATTTTTCCCTGGTATAAGAATGGTCTTTGAGATCGCATCCCAAGTGAAGGGATGCTCTCTCGCCCTGGACACATCAGGGAGAGCCTAGGCCTGGCTCAGAATGCTGTGGAATTTGGCATGACCCTGTGGAAGGCCCTACACCCTATGGGGAACAGAGGGTGGAGGGGGCTGATGGGGCATTGGTCGGGGGAGAGGGAGAAGGGATTGACTTGTGAGATTATAATTTTGTAATAATAATAATAATAATAATAATAATAATAAGAAGAAGAAGAAGAAGAAGAAGAAGAAGAAGAAGAAGAAGAAGAAGAAGAAGGAGAAACAGTGTCTTAAAGTCTGATGTAAATAAAGACATATAAGATATTTTGAGGGTGCATGATGGAAAATACTTTAGTTTTCTCCCAGTTTAAAGTATGTGCTCTTCATGTTAAAATTAATAATAGAAAATGCAATGATATGAGTTGTAAGTGATAGTAGAGTTGTACTATTGTATGTTTACTCTCATATGCATGTCCCCTGTATTCTAATTTAATTACTTTCACTATAAATCAAGTGTGTTCTCAAATATGTATAGAACTCTACTGGGTTTCCTTAATCATGGATTTTTCTCTCAGAATCATTTTTCATGTTCATTTTCTCTTCAAATATCTTTCATCTATCACTTCCAAATTATATATATATATATATTATATATATATATATATATATATCTTCAGTATGATGGAACTCTTTGACCACAAATATTACCTGTGTCTGGAAACTCCTGAGCCTCCTGTTTCTCAAGGTCTTACAATTGGTCTCAAGGTATGTCCTCTTCTTTCTAATGGAAAAGTAATCTGCCTCAGGAAATCAGTTTTCTATGGAAAATGAGCTGCTGTAAAATGGTATACTTTAAGGAAACAATGTCCCCTTCCCTTTCACAGCATCTTTTAATGGCTATTTCACAGTTCTCAGTTTAGCAAATGCAATCAAATTAGTTTTCCCAGTGCACTGAAGTTCTTACTTCCCACTATGGTTGTTATTCCAATTCTCTGATGTTCTCTCATTACTGTTTAGTTGCTTGAGCAAAGCACTTATAATTCAGCAGCTCAATTTAAAATGGCATCAAAATCTTTGCTTCTGTGGTTGAATAACTTTCCTACCTATGTTACATCCCTTTCTTTAGTCTAAGTCACTGAGTGCTGGAAATAGTCAAAAGCCTTGTTTTTTGTTAGTAAAGAGAGTGCTTTTGATAATGAATCTAGATTATATAAGAAAATATTAAAGAGTTAAGAGTTATAGAAACACACACACACACACACACACACAGACAGACACACACCTCTCATTCTGAATAATACTATTAAGAACCTGGGGTGGAAACAATTTTCCAACTGGCATTTGATTCATTCTTTCACCTCCACTTGTGTCCATATCCAGGATGTGGTTAATACTCCTATATATATTTATGTGAACATGATTATTTTTTGCCTAATTTGTTATAGTTCTTAATTTTTCTCCTTACTGCTAATAAAGTATTCAAGTGACCTGTCATAGGTCAATGTACTCAACTCCTGAACATTTACATTATGAATATGGCACTATAAATGTCTATAAAGACTTTTATCAATATATTTAGTTACAAAGCTGAATAAAATGTACCCTGAAACCAGCAACATACTGCCTAGTAACCTACATCCATGAAGCTACAATTTGCCCAAGCAAAAACATTTTTATAACGAAACTGAAGCTATTATTTTCTAGTGCCTACCCCATCCCCCACTTGGGATATGAACCTTTTAGGTACTGTTGTGTGTTTGTTCTTTGTAGAGAAGAAAGGTGGTTATTTTAAGTAACAACGTGATGGAATGATTAGGTGTTATCTCAGTCCGTGCTTGTATTTGTAAGTGAGAGAGCTTGAATTTGATCCAAAGAACAAAATGAAAAGCCAGGTTTGGTGGTTTGCACTGTAGCCTCTTGCTTGGGAGATTGATATAAATGGATCCCTTTGGTTTGCTGACAAGCAAGCTAGTTGCCAAATTCTAAGACAATGAGAGACCCTATGCCAGTAATCACTGTGGATAGTATCTAAGGAACAACACCCGATCTTCCCCCTGTCCTCTACATTCAAGCATGCACACATGAACATACATTTGTATACACATGAATTTGTATACACATGAATACATATACACACAAATCATGTACTTATGAACAAAATTCTAGTACTTGCAAGTGAAATTGAACAGTCTATATATTTAAAATACTACAATATAATTTCTTGGAGTATGCCTGCTGGTTATTCCTACAGAAGTAGCCATACAGTTTATATGGTAAAATATTACTTGGCAGAATAAAATTCTTCTCCTGAAAAAAATCAGATATGTGTAGATAACACAATATTGTATATTCATTATAAAGGGTAGATTGCACTCATGTACGTTTTTCCATGCAGAGAAACTGCCAATCCATTATAGAATTCTGCCACAAATTTTTGTTTTGTTTTGTTATATGTAAAGGGAACAATGATTATTAATTGCCAGTGTCTAAGATTTGTTGATGCAGTTGACAATTTCTGACAACTTTTCACACAATAATTATAATTAGAATCAAATTTAAGACTTAATTTGTTGTTCACAAGGTCACACAGAATATGGCATTAGTAAATATTTTGTTAATTGAATACATTTTTGCTTTAAAACAGAGCAAGTGTATTTCTGACTCTTTTGCCTTCCTTGGGATTCTTATCCTCCTACTGGATGGTTCTGGCCAGCTTTAATATGAGGTTTTTCTGCCTTGTGCTATCACACCTTGTTTTGTGTGTTTGATTGTCATGTCTTAGAGGACTGCTCTTTTTTGAAGAGGAAACAGAAGGAAATTGGATCTGGGAGAAATATGAGATAGGTGGATCGAAGGAAAACTCTGATTAGGAAGTATTGCAATAAAAAATTAAACAAAAATAAAACTGACTTCTACAAAATCGACCATGGGTCAGGCAGTACTATATTATTTTACAAAGTAATTTATTATACTTTAAAGTTTTGATTGGATGTTAATGTTTTTAAATATATGTTTTTAAATACATTCATTTAGAATCTGAAGAGACAAAATGAAGAAAAAGATTAAGTAACTTACTTTGTTTTACACAGTTCCTAAGATTAAAAGAAACACATACCAAATAAGGATTCCGTATTTTGCTTCTTTGTTTCTGAGGATTGGGTTAGTTGACAAGTTCCTGTCTTTCCCCTATTTTTTTTAACTCATTATTTCACTTAAAAGAGAAAATAAAACAATTCTATCTTCTAGTATTTTATAGAATATTCTGAATTTTAGAATAAATATTATGGTGTGATATAGGTGAACATGTAGCCACGCCTGCTTAGGGGCTGGCTACAGGTCTGCCTGACCACGCCTGCGAGGGTGTGGTCAGAGTGACGTAGAGGGATAGGGTCATGGCTTCTTTTCAGTTTCGTGTCCCCCTTTCAGCTTGCGTACAGACCGCTGCCATGCCAGCTGGCTAGGTCGCTCTGTAAGTAAGGTTTTTCCTTATTAAATAACCTTATATTTCCACTTGGCTCCATGTTGGTAATTTCCCACTATAGTGTGATACTATCATAAAGGTTGAATAGTTCTGGAACATCAAGGACCATGACGGGAGTTCTGATCAATCCAGAACAAGTGTCTATGCAGTACTGTACCCCAAATCACAAATAGAAAAACTTTTGCTAAGGATGAGCTTGGGAGACCTGCATTGGTATATTTCAAGGATTGGAAACTCCATTTTGGAAAATAAGAAAGACATTATGTTCATGTACATAAGCATACTGTGAGAGAAAGTCAATATTTTATCCAATGTCTAGCAATGGAAAAGTGAGAATAATAAAGTTAAGTTTACTTTAATGTATACCATGTAATAATCAGGGTTCATATTTGACATGTAAATATAGAGTGAAATTAATCGGTATCTTCACAAGTCAACATAAGAAAAAATAATGATCTAAGTTTAATTTGTAATCCAGAAAATTCTTACTCCACAATACTGAAATTAATTATTTAAATAAATGGCCTACTACTCAATTTCAAACACACTTGTGTATTTTAGCTGTTACAGTATTCTACATTAAATTTTCATCCAGAACAACTTTTAGCACCAAGATATCCTAAGGGAATTTCAAGTCACTGAAAACAAGGCAGTATTTGATCCTTAAACAAATGTTATAAGTCAGATGAAGAGAAGCACCCTTTAAAATACCTCCAACACTAGGAAAGGAAGCTGACAGAAGTGACAAATTGTTCCATAGCCCATTTGTGCACTAGGGTTAAATACTGATTCCACTTTCACAGAACCCATAGTCTTCCCAGGCCCCCAACTTACACCCATGTTAATGATAGGAATCAGATGGGAAGGTTGGTGGGGGAATGAGAGGACTAGAAGGAGAGGGAACAGGGATTGGTATGCAAAATAATATTGTTTGATTAATAAAAAAAGATGTCACGTACAACTACAAAGCAAGTTCTAATATTAGCATAGATTTTATTTCTAGAACAAACCATTCTAAATATTATATTATTAAAAATAAGAAATATTCTCTAAAACAAAATTAATCATAGGGTATTCACTCTCTTGGTTGTTAAAGCACATTAGGGAATCTCAACATTTAAAAGAATGGAATGGGAGATAGATAATATAATTCAATCTTGTACTTGTCCTTCCACAACAATGAATCAGTCTCTCAGACCAATAACATTTGTGTCTTTTATAAATATGACAATCAGTGTAACTGGTTTTCAATTAAATATGAATGGAATAAATTGAATTGTTTTAACGAAAAGAAGTAGAATATAGAACTATGTTTTAAAATGTATTGAGAAGGGTGTCTATATTATTAATTTTTCATGGTGTTTTTAAATTTCTTCAAATCACCCCCAGATATTATAATATATAAGGAAAATATCTGAATGTGAAACATGTACCCAGATTAAGCAATATAAGACAAAATACTTCTTCCCACATACCTTTGAGTTCATTTTGAATTGGCCAAATCTGCCTGGTCATTGGGCTTACCCTTAATTTTAGTTTCTATCCCCACTGGGAATCCATAGAAATAAACTACATTTTCATTTGCAAATTGTTACCAATTACAGATAGTGTCTTTCTTAGGGATGGGATCTCATATTTACTCCGGCTCTGTGCACTTTTTCATTATCTCTGCAATTTCATGTGTATCGGTACTGTTAGTCCATTGTTTTCTTTCTGTCTTCCATCCCCACTTTTCTTACACTCTTTTGGCCTCCTCTTTTGCCAAGTTACCTGGGCTCTTAATGAAGGGATTTGATGGAGTCATATTTAGGAGTGAGTTGCTACCTCAATGCACATTGCCTAGTCATGAATCTGTGTATGTGCTCCAAGTTACAGTAGGCATAAACTCCTCTGATGATATCTGAGCAAGACACAAACCTATGAACATAGCAAAATATAATTATGAATATTTACATTGCTATCCTTCTTTACTAAAACAAAGTATTTGGCTTTCTCTATGTCCGTGGCCTATGTAGTATGAGCTTCAAAGAAACCTGAGCTGTGTCAAGCATGGACTCTATCTCATATAGTGGGTCTTAAAATATTGGCTGGTTACTCCCACAAATTTTGTGACTATAATGCAGCTGTGTATCATGCAACAGGTCACCATTGCATTTTATATAGAAATGGATGAGTTTTCTCCTTACCCCACATCCTCAACACAATGAGATGCCACTTGTTTTATTGATCTTGAACATTGTCTCTGGTACCTTTGTTCTCTGGTAGACTGAAGAGCAGCTTCCTGTAGTGTAAACTTTAGTCAGAAAGGGTGAAGGATTCAGTTAGGTACCAGTTCAATTTCTTCGTGTTCAATAAGATATAGGTGACATCTTCAGCAATAGGGTGTTTATTTGTATAAAGCATCCAGTATCCTGGGCAATAGTCTGAATTATCTGTGGTTTCCTTCCATAAGGCCCCTTTGACCAACATTTCAATGAGATATAGCTGATTCCTGGCACTAGAGATTTCATTTTGAGGTAAGACACCTTGATTTGGTGCTTTGTCTCCCATTATTTGGTGAGTCTCTTAAATATCCCATAAATATGTTTCTGCTGTAGCAGGTTTCTATATGACCTCTCAGATATCCCTTAATTTTAGTCACCATTCTCTGTATTTCTTCCTTTATCCCCCTCTTCCCTCTTCCTCTCCATTTAAACTTGGCATCCCACTATGCACCCTTGTCTCTGAATAACTATATATTATGTTTCTCCTTCCTCGATAAATCTGTCCCTCCAGCCTACACCTTGTGAATATGCTTATAAATGACATAAATGAAAATATCCACCATATAAGCAAAAAATGCACCATGTTTGACTTTTTATGTCTGGGTTATATCACTTGGCACGCTTTTATTCTAACTACAACTTTTGTCTGAGATTTTCATTATTTAAGTTTTGTAAGCAGCTGAGTAACTTTTAATGGTAGCATGCCATGTCTTCCTTATCCACTTATCTAGTTTATATTCAGTTTCTAGATATTGTGAATAGAATGTAGATGGACTGTAGTGGAATGCAGAATCCTTTGGATATATACCTGAACTTGTATAGCTATATCTTGTTGTAAGTATATTGTCAGTGCCCTAGGGAACCACCATTAGTGTTGTACAAGTTTGCCTTCCCACTAGCAATTCATGAGTTTTCCCTTTACCCAAAAAGTCTTGGCAGCATGAGCTATCACTTGTTTTATTGATTCCAGCCTTTTGGATAGATATATGACAAAATCTCAAATTAGTTAGATATGTATTTATCTTCCTTGTAACTAAGAATGCTGAACATTTCAAGTGTTTTTCAGGAATTTGTGCTTCCTCTTCAGCAATATTTGTGTTTAAATTTTTCACTGTGGTATTTGTCTTGATGTCCATTTTTAGGTCTTTATGTATTTCAGATATAAACATGTCTGTCATGAGTGTGTATTTAGTAAAGAGCTTTTTCCCATTATGAAGTCTGTTGCTTTGTTTGAATGATGTTTTTGGCCCTACAGTAGCTTTCTGTTTCATGTATCCCTGATTTTTAATTGTTTTTCTAGTAACTGTGCTATTGGTTCTGGTAGTGTCCAGTTCAGAAACTTTTCCTGAAATAATGAGGTCAGGATGTTATCCACTATCTCTTCTATCAGATTTAGTGTTTCTGGCTTTAAGTTTAGGTTCTTGATCCATTTGTATTCAGCTTTGTACAAGGTGATAAATTTGCATACATGTTCATTATTTTACATGTAGTCTTTCAGTTTGATCCCCACTCTTTGTGATAGTTTAATTTTACTGTCACTATACTTAAGCTATCTGTCCTTATTTTCTGTATGCAACACTTTCAAATTTACTATTGCTTTTTTCTATTTCATTAAACAAATATTGCTTTTATAAATGACTGTCTATTTTTTTTTGTCATATTGTACTTAAACAGAATTGCCTGAATGCCTAACTGGGTCCCCTATTTATACCTTTAATCTCTTATTTCATCAACCAATTTTGGGGGGTTGTTTTGTGAAAATATACTTTAGTAATGTAAACCAGCCATTTATGTACATTGAGTGAAGAAAGGAGACTTAAAATATCTGCCAGAAGTGTCATTAATATCAATACAGGCAGATTGGGAAGCATGGAACATATTGTGTTTTTTAATTTATTAACAAACTGAGTCCTCTGAGGTCATACTTGATATTATTATTCTTACCCAATATTTGGATAAATGGGCTATAGTAAACCAAAAAGACAGTCATTGAAGAACAGTCTAAGGAATTTTGTAGGTCTTCTACCTGTGGTGATTATTTAATCTAGTGTCCCTTCTGTACTGCTAAGATACTGTCAAAATAAATCACATAAAAAGTGGTCAATAGAGCTGGAAATCCAGCTGTTTTCTCCTAGACTCACAGAGAAGACTTTTTTTTTAATACATAGAAAACAGGCTATACTGACAACAAATGTGCATATGCTGGTTCCCCAGCAATCTGGCTGCAGCCCATGAGCTTCAACTTGCTGAGGTCAGCTGTTTCTTTGGGTTTCCCAAGCCTGGTCTTGACCCAATTGCTCATCACTCTTCTCTGTCAACAAAGGTTTCCAGGAATTTGGCTCAGATTTTAGCTATGGATGTCTGCTTCTGCTTCCATCAGCTACTGGATGAAGGCTCTATGATGGCATTTAAGGTAGTTATCAGTCTCATTATAAGGGAAGGACTTTAAGGCAGCCTCTCCATTATTGCTTAGATTCTTAGTTGGGGTCATCCTTGTGGATCAATCTCACATCTCTTGATTTGCTGAAACACATTTAGTTAGTGCTATAACTACATAAATACTAGATTTTAAAGAATTGTTTACAGTGGAAATTCTGTTTTAGAGTTCATGAAATTATCTGAATATGCACATTTTTGTCAGTATAGCCTGTTCAGATAATTTCATGCACTTTAAAACAGAATTTCTAATATAAACTATTCTATAAATCATTCCTGTCTAATGAGATGGAATAATAAACATTGGGCATGTTTATTGTCTCTTGCAAGTTAAGCAAAATGATTGAAAACAAAACTTTACTTAAGACTAAGCTGATGACAATAACACTATCAACATTTTTCAGATAGATCTATATTTAGGAAGTAAGAAATGAGTATGTACTCATAGATAGATAGATGATAGATAGACAGATAGGTATGTAGATGATAGATAGATAGATAGATAGATATTAATGAGACATCCAAAATAAAATGAAGTTCTAACACAAATCATTCCCCTCCTTGATTTCAAAATCTTTCATTCTTCACACATGACTGACCTAAGCATCATTATTTAACTATTCTCTCCAAAGCTCTTCAGATATACAACACAAAGCACATTACAAACATTCCCCAGCATTTCCTTGGGATCACTCATGAAAACCATGTCCTTTCTGCTTTCATTCATAAAACAAGCAGGTACTTATTTTAAATATTTTGAGAAAGATAAGGAATAGTCAGTTATTTGCTTCTACCAATGACCAAAGCACACAAAATTGTTTAATTGTTTAATCTATGCACAAATATAATGACGTCTTAAGTACTATAGCATTCATTATTATATTATATTATAGTTTTATTTAAATATTTTACTTTGGTCACATGTATCTCAATTGAGGGTTGGGATACTAATAATATTTACAGTATATAAATAACAGTTAAATTGCTAAGATAGACACATACAGATACCTGCACACACACACATGCACATGCACATACATCAAAAGAGAGAGAGAGAGAGTGGGGGAGAGAGAGAGAGAGAGAGAGAGAGAGAGAGAGAGAGAGAGAGAGAAGGAGGGAGGATGGATGGAGGGAGGGAGAAATTGACTAATAATTAACTAAAACTTAAATTTTTGAGTGTCTGTAACAAAATATTTCTTTTAAAAATGATTATTCTCACCAGGACATTTCTCAAAATTTTAAATTCTTTATGTGATTAACTCTGTTCTTTTAACATGTGTGAACAGAGTTAATAATTACATTTATATTGTTTATAAAACTTTCTCAAAGAAATCCTTTTTCAAGCTATTAATCTCATAGAGAACATTTAAAAGATTATTGGGTGAACTCCAGGAAAATAATTATTAGATCTTGTAGCCACAGCCCAAAGAAAAAATGCACTCATTTCCATGTGCCAAGGACTAAAATGAATATAAAAAACTGTTCTATATAAGAAGTATAAACACTCATTTATTTTTTGAAAAACAATCTTTAAGTATAGTCCTGGTTGATTTGGAATTCTCTCTGTAGAACAGGCTGGTCTCAAACTCAGGGAGATCCTCCTGGCTCTGCCCCTTGATGACTGGGATTAAAAGCTTGTTCTACCATGACCAACTTGTCACATATTTTTAAATGAAGCTAAGTAATTGATAAAATAACTTTTTCAAAAAAAATCTGATTACCAGTAAGTTTTAATTTTTAACCATGGCAGGTAGGTTAGTTATTTAACATGATTTCAGATGCAACAGCTATTTGTATCTTAGACACAGGTTCTGAAAATTGAAAAATTCTCTTCTAATTTAGATACAGCTATATGTATTTCTTTTCTTATCATGGTTTAATTGAGGAATAATTTTCATTAAGTAACCCTATTAGTTCATTTAATAGGTTGCTAATATTGCCCAATATATCATTATTATATATTTTTGAAGTAGATAGAAGCATGGAATATTAATTAAAACAAGACTAAAAGATAACAAGTTTTCAGTACTAGGACTGGGTCACATCCAAAGCTATTCCACGAAAACTCCCAAACAATGAGCTTATTGATAAGAAACAGTTTACTCTCCCCAAACTGACAACAAAGCCTCATTGCTGAAGACAACACACATACAACTCTTTTTTTTTTTTTTTTGTCACGGAGAAGTGGAGCTGGTGCCTATATAGAAACTTCACTACCTACATATAGTTTATTTAGTACAGAAACATAGTCTGCAGGCCACCAACAGAAAAATGGAAGCAACAACCCAACTCCAAAACCTTTTAATTGACAATGCTGTCCTGCTTACAAACTACTAAGACAATGGAGGCACAAAACTTGCGACAGTAACCAGCCAAACAATGATTGACTTAAGGTTCATTCCATGGTATATAACCTACACCTGCTGCTGCTTTTATGACCAAGAACCAGAGACTATATAGTCCAGAGACTTACAGTAAAACCGAATAATACCATTCTTTAAAAATGAGAGAGTAGAGATAACGGCAACACATATTGATATTCTTCAATACTCATAGGTAGGTATTGCTAGTATTCAGGCATCTGCCCTGCCCTGTTTAGGGTTCTGACAGGATATGCCCTCAGCTGCAGCAACTAAGAGAACCATAGGTGCAAAGTCACTATGTTCCCTTTTAAAAGGGCCCTGATACTCCCTCTCTCTTTCTCTTTCTCTCCCTCCCTCCCTCACCCTTCCTCTCCCTCTATCTCTCTCTTTCTCCTTCTCACTCTCTCCCTCACTCCCCATCTCCCCTCCCCCTATGGCCCCTACCCCATTTTCTCTTGCATGCTGCTCTTTTCCAAGGTCAGTCTGCCCCTCCCCTTTCCACTTTTTATGATCTCTTTCTCTAACAACAACAACAACAACAACAAAACTGCTTGAACCCTGTCCCATGGCATCGTTCCCTCTCATCCACTGCTTTTCTTAAATTACAACATTGGTTTCCTCACCAGGAATCTGCTCTACCCTTTAAGAATCTGCTCTCTTCCACCTACAACAAATGTGCTTTCTTCTTTGCTGATGGGAGTGCCTTCCATTCAATACCAAGAATTGGGGCTCTAGTGGGGTTATCTTCTTTGGATCCCCATGTATGTGAGGCTTACTTTCTCCAGCAAAGTCCTTTCCTTGCCTTCTGGCTTTTCTCGAAGTACTGGTACCAGGAAACTGTATCTCTCTTGGGATCAGAATCCTTGGCCCCAACCCTTTGTTGCCTGTCTTGTCTTGAAACCGGTGCCTGTGCCTGTCTTGAAATCTACCCTTGTTGAATTCCCACGAATCTAACAATTGCACTCTTGGGTGTTACTTCTCTGCCTAATTCATGGGAGCTTCATCATTGTTTTTGAGATCCACTGACCATACTTAATCAGCTATTGTTGCAAGACTACCAGCTATTGGTCATAGAGTTGAACATCCATGACTACCAAACCAAACATGTCTGGGTGATGATAGGGTGATAGGAAAGTGTCAGGTGCTTTAAGACCTAAGAAATTGACTTGGATCCACTGAGAACGGAATTTTTTCAGGTCCAGGTGAGGCCTGAAGATTCCACAGAGCCTGGGCAGTGATGTGAAACAGCTAGATACTCCAGGACATGGCTACTACCCCAGTTTTCTTAGGTTTCCCAAAGATGAATGGTGACCCCAACGTCAGCAGGAAGAAGTCTTGAGAACACAGCTTCCAAATTCCCACCTCACTTGCCATGCCTTTCTAACTCCTCACCCCTTTATGATAAATAAAAAGGGAGTAATGTTTGTATTTAGGCATCTGTTCTGGCCTTTCTTTGAGGTTCTGACAGGACACACCCTCAGTTGCAGCCACTAAGTGCACCATTTCTGCTTATTCACTCTGTTCCCCTTTAAAAGGGCATTACCCCCTCTCAATCACCCTCTCCCTTTCTTCTCACTCCCCTTCCTCTTTTTTTCCTCTCTCCTGCTGCTCCTGTCCCAGGAGGCTTGTCTCCCACCTCCCTGTTCCCCTTTTTATAATTGCTTTCACTAATAAAATGCCTTCTGCTTGAACCCCATCACATGGTGTCTTTCTCATGAGCTGCTTTTCCTAAATTACAGCAAGTACTTCATTCATCCATCATCCAAGATTTTTCCTGCAGCAGATATCAACAAATCAAGAGAATCTCAACCAGACATGAGGCAGAAGATGGTGGCTTGGAACCCTCAGCAATAAAGAAAGAAAGAAAGAAAGAAAGAAAGAAAGAAAGAAAGAAAGAAAGAAAGAAAGAAAGGGGATATTTCCATCAAATCCTTTGCTTCAGGCCTCAGGGAAACCTATAGAAAAGGAAGTAGAAAAAGTTTAATATCTGGAGAGGTGGAAGACAGTAGGACAAACAGGTCCTCTAAATGAGCTGATCAATGATAACTCACAGACTGAAACAGCAAACATAGGAACTGCACAGAGCTGCACAAAGTCCTTATCTTATATATTAAAGTTGTCAATTTAAGATTTTTATGGAATGCCCGAGTGTGTAAATGAATGTGTCTCTGTTTCTTCTCCCTTCTTTAGGGCTCTTTTACTTCTGTTGGTTTGCTTTATCTGACTTTGTTTTATCTTATTATATTTTGTTTTTTCTGTTTTCTTATAGGATCCTGTTCTTTTGTAATGAGAGACAAAAAGTGTGTGGATTTTCATGGGATGGGAGGTGGAGAAGGACTGGGAGAGTAAATACAGGGGAGACTGTAACCAGGATATATAGCTTAGTTAAAGAATCTATGTTCAATAAAGGGCAAAAAGAATCATGTTTATTTTACCAGACCATTTATATTTATTGGATGGCTGTTTTATGTCTACAAGAAACAATTAAAAATATTAATATAAAATTAATACTAATTTTCACATTTGAATAACATTATTCTCATTTTCAAGATAAACAACAAAGAAATATAAATTATAGGTAGAGTTCACTGTGCAGCATACCAAAAACACAAACTTAGTCACCAAAAATTATTTACATATACATGCACTTTTAGATAACAGCTTTACCTTTTTTTAAAATTTGGGTAGTGTTTATTCATACATTATTTCCTTTTGTATAAGCCACCAAGTCCATTCAGTCCAATCTTTAAGGGCATGAGTGACATTTGAGCTTGGCAACCTAAAATATCAACCCCGAAAAAAACTGTCTTTATATCCCTAACCAACCATCAACTACTAATATCATGTTGGTTAGGCTTCAGGACTCATGAACCCTTTATTCTCTGTGATGAAGCATGGACTGTCACAATCTCGGCCAGATCTTGTACCTACAAATACAGTTTCTGTGTGTTCTCTAAGGTAGTAGCCCCATCAGATCTAGAAGGCAATATTCTGATGCTATCTTCTTTCATTATACTCTAACAATTACAGCTCACTTCCTTCTGTGGATTTTCCGCATTAATATGTGAAATTAGCTGGAGAGGATTTCACAGACATATTCAAGACTGAGAAATTAAAAGCCACTAATTCTGTGCAATTTGATGAATTTCAATTTTTTCTATTAACCACCATGAAATGCACAAAGGTATTTCTCTGAGGAAGAGTAAAACCTGCTGTAGTCCAAGGGAATAAGGATAATCACATAGAAGGCATTATGAGACTATACTCCTTTAGCAAAATAATAGTTGTTGGTCTTATGAACTTTCTAGGCAGAACCTATTCCTCATGTTTCTAAATATCACTATTTTGGTATGTGAACAAAATGTCTCACATTCATATGGGCTTTCAAAACCTGCGCAGTTGTGAGTAAGTGGTTCATTCTAAAAAGCGAAATGTACTGGAATATTTAATAAAAATTGAAAAGAATAGCAATAAACATTAATTATAAGGAGAAAAACTATTCCAGTGGATCCAGTAGTTTTGTTTCTGCCCATTATTCATTTTAAATTGTAGCATATTTATTAAATGATCTTTACCTTCTAAAGCACATATTAGTGATAAAAATCTTGATGTTATTATTTGAATAATTTATATTTATGTGCTAGATTTATTCATTTTTAAATTAAAATATTATATAATATAATAATGGAGCCTTTAATGGCCAAGCACACTAAGCAAAATGATAAATTCCTCACAGTGTTTCTGGAAATTCTTTAGTGTATTAAAAGTGATACAAACACACAAACACAATGTCATTCCCCATCTATAAATTTAGGAAGCATAACTAAAAAACAATTGGACTTCATAGTTCTCTTTTTCTTTATTGGTTGATTTTAAGGATTTTTAAAGAAAATATCTAACAGAAACAAGACAAATCCTATATTTATAAAAACCTTGTGATTGTGAAATAATTTAGCCAGAGACAAATACATTTTGAAAGGCATGAAGTAAACGTTGTAAGAACTTATGGGTTGACAGCAACACACTGGAAGATAGAATGCCATTCATTAAATCAGAGCTGACACCGAGCTTAAACATATCTACCTGTTTAATGGGGCATGCCATGGAGTATGTGCCAGATGTCAAGACAAAATCTTCCATAGATACCCAGAAGTTTTGGTGCTAGTTACCCTGCAGCTAAGTATATGGGGCACACAGAAAATATGTGGATTTGATCATCACATATATGAGGAGAAGTGTTTTTCACTTTCTAACTCAAAGTCATATTTTATTTTGTTTCTTCACGTAGAATAAAAGAAAGGCAAACTTTAAAAATATAAAATAAATCAAAGAGCACAGAGCAAGTTGAAGATTTTTTAATATCATAAAGAAATAGGTAAATTGTCTTAAAATGGAGTGTGGAATCACTTTGATTATTCCCACTTTTCCCATACTATAGAGTATTAATGATAATTTTTGTGACCTTATCATACAATTATAATTAAAACCATTATTCAGAGTCAGATTATAAACGGGAGAGATATGAGGTATTGATTAGCTGAACTGAGACTGAAGCCAATGACCTTTTACTAACTGAGGCTAACTTAATTGCATTTGATGAGTACACTTGTCACAGCAGGGTGTGTTCCTTGGTTTATGCTCTGGTTATGTTTCAAAACGCACACTATCCCTGAACTCTGTGAATATTTCTTTGTGTAACAGTGACAACCATTCTCAAAGAGGAAATATGTGTACAGTGTGTGTGTGTGTGTGTGTGTGTGTGTGTGTGTGTGTGTGTGTGTAAGATTCCATAACTTTTCATTGTATACAATGTTCTCAATGTTACATGAATATAGAATTTTGGGAGATTTTGTCCATATGAGTTAAACAAGTTTCCAAGCATGTGCAGAGTAAATATACTGATTTTTCATCTAAGTGTTGAGCTACAGACTGACATGCCAGGCCACAGAACTTTTTCACTGCATTGCCCTTCCCTGATGTGCCCTGAGTACTTCACCAGGAGTAATCAGTATTGATACACATGAATCATATATGCTATAGCACTCAATACTACTGGTTCTTGGCACTTTTGCCAGTTGTGTATCTCTGTATTAATTACTTCTTATTACAAAATGAAACTTTGCAAACAGAGCAAAACACCAAACAAGTTAAAAAGCATAATATGTTGAGAGTTATAGCATTATAGGCACATTTTTCATATTTTAAAGAGAACTTCCATGTACTCAAGAAAGTCATTTTTCAGACATTCTGACTAAATTCCTTCCAAGTCTTCTTTTAAAGAATATTTTTAAGTTGGCTTGCTAAGCAGTAAGTTTCTGTATAGCTTTTGCATGTGCCTTTAGTTTTGGTTAACCATTTCCTGCCTCTTCTTCCCCAAGACCCTAAATCTATTTATATTCAAGTTTTCTATTCTCCATGACCACAAATTGCAGCTCTCTTTTTACATGTTACCTATGTTCTGCTACTCAGACTGCTTTAAGACTTCCCACCTCACAGAGGCCCTTCTCAGTTCCCTTAATTTTTCAGGTATTCCTGATTGAACATACAAATCTAAAGATTTAAAGGAACTGCCTAGTTGTGAGAGAGAATGTACAGTACTTCTATTTCTGTGCCTTGGTTTCTTGTAACACAAATTTACCTGTGGATTTCATTACTTCTTTTTGTTTACAGCTGTAAATATTCAGTTGAAAATGTGCTGGTGTTTTCATTATCTATTATTCTGTTGATAGATATCTAGGCTGGAGTCATTGTCTAGACATTGAGAGTACAATAACAATAGTATAACTGAGTAAGTATCTTTGAAGTAAGATATTGAATCATTTGATTATATGCCACAAAGCAATATACTTATTCTCATAGATTCCCTATTTTCCCAAATCATAGCCATATGCAAGAATAAAATTAAAAATAGCTGAGTCTCATAAGTACCAACTTTTATGGATTTTAGCATAAGGACTAATACTGAGCTATAAGGGACTTCACTTGAAGAAAAGAAAAGATAGTCTCTATTATTTGGCATATTTCTCTACATAGTATGTTAAATTCTCTCAGGAGATATAACGGAATAGTGACTACTCTCTTGCTTTCACTTGTCCAGTCAAGCCTACTTGGTAAGTTCTTGGCCAGTGATTAAAAAAAAAATCTTTCTTAGAAAACCAATTAAGAAAAAGGAAACTGTGTGTCTTAGTTAGTGTTTCTATTGATATAAAGAGAAATAATGACCATGGTAAATCATATAAATAATTAATTAGGGCTGGCTTACAGATCTGAGGATCTGTCCAATATCTTCATGCCAGAAAGAATGGTTTCAGACCAGTTGATATGGTTTTGGAGAAGGAGCTTGTTCTGTGGACAGCACAAGGAGAATGAGACCTCAAAGACCAACCCCAAGGACACTCCAACACCACCCCAATTATTCTAAACAGGCCATACCTTTTAAATAGTGCTAGTCATTATGAATCTGTGGGGTATTTTCATTCAAACCACCACAATGTTTCAGCATGATGTCACTTGAGGTTGTCCTCTGATACACACACACATAGAGGTATGGTCATCTTCGTTCTGTGGGGGATAGCTTGAGGGTCAGAATCACTGAATAATTTAAAATATTTTATATTTTGTAAATAATTTTATCTCAACTCATACTAAAGATCTATGAGTTATAAACTTTTAGATATCAGAAGGACATAACCACTGAACATCCTAATAAAAAATTTGGGGATATATTTCAGACCTCCTAATTCAATGAGAAAGTTCCTAGGTCATCTTGATGCCTTTTTACTGTATTTAGCATTCACCATTGTGTCCCAACTGTTAATCAGATGTTCAGAGACAGAGGTAGAGATTGAAAAGTTAAGTATTACCTTGGAGCATCTCCTTGGAAACCAGGAGAGGTGAATAAGGTAAAGAAAATACATGCTTCAGGGGAATATATTTAAGAGAATTAACATAGGATTTGGACATGGGGAAATCAGCATTTTTTTCTTAAGAAAGAATACATGGTACCCCGGAGAAGGGGAAAGTGACAAGGTCTCCTGAGCAAATTGGGAACATGAGGGGTGGGAGAAGGAGCTCGGAGAATGAGAAGGGGAGAAGAAGAGGGAAAAGGAGTACATGAGGGAGCAGGAAGTTTGGGTTGGGGGTAGAATAGAGGAGAGCAAGATAAGAGATACCATAATAGAGGGAACCATTATAGTTTTAAAGAGAAATCAGGTGTAAGGGAAATTTCTGTAGAACTACAAAGATGACACCACCTAACAATCTAAGCAACAGAGGAGAGGTTACCTTAAATGCCCTCTTCTGATAATGAGATTGATGACTGACTTGTATGCCATCCTAGAGCCTTCATCCCACAACTGGTGGAAGTAGAGGCAGACACCCACAGCTAATTACTGAACTGAAATGGAATCCAGTTGCAGAGAAGGAGGAGTGATGAGCAAAGGGGCCAAAACCAGGATGGTGAAACCCACTGAAACAGCTGACATAAAAAGGGGTAACTCGTGTTTGCCAGACTGATATCTGGGAAACCAGCATGGAACAGATCCAGACCCCATGAACTTGGGTGGCAGTGAGGAGACCTCGGAAACTATGGGGCCTTTGTAGCAGTACTTATCCCTAGCATAGGAGTAGACTTTGAGAGCCCATTTCACATAGAGGGATACTCCCTGAGCCCAGACACAAGGAGGCGGGCCTAGGCCCTATTCCAAAGGATAAGACAGACTCTGATAAGGCCTCGCCCTCCCTGGGTAGCAGAAAGGGTATGGGATCGCTAGTGTATTAGTTGGGAGTGGGCAGGGGAGGAGGGGAGGCAGAGGGAACTGGGGTTGACATGTAAAATAATCTTGTTTCTAATTTAAATAAAAATGGAGAGAAAAAAGAAAAAAAAACTTTTAAGTTATTACTCAATGAAATGTAACCTTGGAACACTTGAAGATTTAAATGAGTTTTATGACAGAGAAAAATATCATTCCATTGTTTTCCTTAGCAATTAGGTAACCAAAGGAGTTTATTACAGTTAGTAAAGAAGGATCTATGAAAAAAAAAATGAGGGTATGGAGGTCTGGCAAAGTCAGTAAAATGAATGCTGCTTACAAAAGAGTAAAGCTTTTTAGATAGAAGCTTACATTTGGCCACTTGCTTCCAGTAACACAGATACACACAGCCATTTGTACTTACACACTCATACACATGCACAAACATTTGACAATGGCCACACTTAAGTTTGTGTGTGTGGATGACAGAGAGAGAGACAGACAGAGAGAGAGAGAGAGAGAGAGAGAGAGAAAGGTGCAGGTTTGTACAAACACATGCTTTAAATTAGAAATTTATTTTATTTTCTAGCTAGAGGAAAGACCATGAAGAATAGTATAAATAATTAAAATGAGTTGTGAATTCATTTAGAAAATAAGGTTAAAGTTTGCAGTCCATACCATGAACCACTATAGATAAAGTTCATTTTAATGAAATACAATAAGATTATTCGGATACTACTGTAGTATGAAGAACAGGAGCATAATTCAGTACTCCAGTACCATGAATGAAAAGGGGCATTAACTGAAGACAAAAATGATTTGCTTTGAGAAAAATGAAAAGCTGTCACATGGTCCAGCTTTTTCATCATTTTTTTTTAAATTTTTACTTTAAATAGATATAAATAAGCAGGTTTTTAAAACTGTTGTACTGTTCTTATTTTTCATTTCTGTCTATTTCAACACTGTCCAAACATGTGTGACTTCTTTTGTTTGGCAGGGGACTAAGAAAAATATAGGAAGTTTCAAAACAAATTTTGTGTTGGTAAGAATCCAAGTTTTGGTTAAATTCCAGACATTTCAAATCAAGAGTCATTTAAACAACAACAGCACAAACAACAATAACAAGAGAACAAAATTCCATATGGTCAGAATGGAGCAATAAAACATTTCCTTCAGCTCTGTTTGCTTTATAAATCCATTAGTTAAGTCCTTGCCACACAAGAAGCACAGTATCCTTTACATCCCTTTGAGCAAAGCAATGAAAGTAAAACTGAAAGATACACAACTTTTACCCTGCATTCCTTCTTGACATTTTCTGCATTAATCTCAGATGAGTGTAAACAAAGACAGATGTCCACAGTTATAATGTCAAGTTTTGTTTCCATTTATTCTTCTCAAAGGGGAATGATACTACACATTTGAGTGTGCAGATGAAAAACTGTACACTCTTTAAATGTGCCTGGTTAAAAAAAACTCAGAGGGCTACAAAATGATTTCACATGGAGGAAGTCTTTAATGACATAACTGGAAGTAAATGGAATGACCAAGAAGGAAATTTTCATAAGTAGAGGTCAAATTTGACTCTAAAATTTAAAAACAAATGACTAATTACTAAATCTACTAATAATCTTCTGACAGTTTAGTAAAGCAAGCCATTGGATGAAGACTACTCCTCAACCCAAGCTCTTGAGATATACTATAATTTTACCTACAAGTTAAAGTAGAAACACTTCCTGATCTGTGAATGGCACTTGTATCACCAAATACTCCACATATCTTATTGAATTTGTTTTAATGGTGGAACCCTACTTTCACATATATTCTATTATTTCTTTTCATATATATTTAACTATTTGTTTTAAAAAACTAGATAGAAATGATAATGTCTGAAATGCTTTATGTCCTATTTCCAAAAATTATAGAATTCTTACTTTATAACTGAGATTTACTTATTTTTTCAAATTTTATAATTACTCATAGATAATTATTAAACAACGCAGATATTGATGATGTAATTAAGAATGATTAATTATAAAGCCCTTAATTTTCACATAAAGTCTATGTAACATTAGAAACTTAGCTATATTGCAAAATCATGAATGCTTCAGGAAATACAATTATTTAATTTTAGCTTTTAGTTTTCTTTCTTGTTGTAATAACTGTCATGCTTTGTTGCCAGGGCCTCCCAGAAGAGCATTTTTGTCAATAACTCTAGTGGTGATACTGAAGCCCCACACTTCTGGAATTATGAAGAAAGGATTTTTTGTAGAGCTGTGTTAGATAGACTCAACCATGTCTTGAGCAGCTATAACAGTCCCAAGCCTAGAAACATGATTAATTCTAACATAACTTTCAAGAAACTAGAAAGACAACAGAAACAGAGTTATAATATATACCACAATCACTGAAGCATATTGTTTACCCATTAAATTATTTCACCATTTTAGAAATGACAATATGAGCAAAAGCATATAGCTACATTTTCATGGAATCAACACTTCTTCTCAACATTCATGTAAACTCAAAGTGATAAATTATTTTTACAGATAAATGATTAGCTCTGGATATTGAATCATCTTAATGAGATTGTCATTTGAAAATTGATTGCTTCCAATTTTGTTGTTTAACAATAAAACTTTCTCACTCTCCTAGAATACTAACTGTAACTTTGCTGTTCCTATATCTTTAATTTCAAATAACTTTTCTGTTCCTATATCTTTAATTTCAAATAGAAAAAAAGTAGTAAAAATACTGAATACTTATTTCTAACGTTCCCTCAAGCTTAAAAGAATACTTATTTCTAACATTCCCTCAAGCTTAAAAGATAAAAACCAAGATCATTAGAATTTATTGAAGAAAACTAAGAGCAATATCTTAATTTTTATCTGAAGTAATCTTGTAATCTGCTCTACAATAAAATAAATTTGTATTTTTGTTGATTAAAAATTGCATGGAACAGTGTGTTCCACCAGTGTAGACGCTTGAGTATGGGATCCATTAGCTGTCTTTGGGGCAACCTCCATAACAGCATCACCAGGATGTTAGTGATAATTTTATCTTTACTGCATAATTTTAGAGAATAAGTATGTTAGTAGACCAAAGAAGCACTTTTACTATGTTTGACTAAAACTACTATATACCTATTCAAGATGCTGTGACTTTAAGGAAAGGTTAATGATGACGGAAATGAAAGAGCTGCTTCTTTATTTTCTTTATTAGGAAATACATAGATAAACATCCTTAGAAGCTGTTAAATCAAGTGTTCAGAAATATAAAAATTACAGGAGTAAAATTAAAGTTCTGAAGAAAACATACTCTATCATTTTCTGTTTCATATTCTTTTTTTTCCATATTTTTTAATTTTTGATCAGTTCTCCCTCCCAACCACCTCACTTCCCCCATATCCCAGCCCCAGTCCATTCCTTCTCACTGGTAAAGGCTCCCATGAGGAGTCAACATAGTCTGGCACAATAGGTTGGGCAGGGCCTGGCCCCTCTCCCATGCATTAAGACTGAACATGGCACCCCACCATGGGGAGTGGGCTCCAACAACAAGAAAGGCCATGTACCAGGTTTGTGTCATGGTCCTACTGTCAAGGGCTCCTCAGCTATTTCAAGCTTCACAACTCTCTCCCACATACAGAAGGCCTAGTTCCATCCCCTGAAGTCTCCACAGCTGTTGGTCTAGAGTTCATGAGTTTCCCCAAGCTTACTTCAATAGTCTCTATAGAGTTTTTCATCAGAATCTTGACTTCCCTAGCTCATATATTCCAGCCTCCCCCTCTTCAACTAGATTCCCAGCGTCTCTGTGTCTTGTTATATCAATTACTGGATGAAGGCTATCTGATGATAATTGAGGTATTTATCAAGCACATTACAGAGGTAGGGCAGTTCAGGAATCCTCACTACTATTGGTAGGAGTATTAGTTCAGGTACTCCTTGGTGATTCTTAAGAGTTACTCTAGCACCAGCTTTCTTCATAAGTCCATAGTGGCTCTCTCTATTATGATATCTCTTTCATTGGTCTTCCACTGTATCCCTCCATGCATCAGCCATCCTGTTCTCATCCTGAACCCTACACCCCTTGTCAACACTACTGACCCCAGGTTGTCCTGTAGATCTTGTCTAATTTCCCTTCAAAGGGTCATCTATGTATCCCTCTTAGGTTCCTCCTTGTTACCTAGATTCTTTGGTGCTATGGATTGTAGTCTGATTATACTTTGATTTTGCATCTAATATCCATTTATGAGTGAATAATACCACATTTGTCTTTCTGTGTCTGTGTTACCTCACTCAGGAAGGCTGTTGCTAGTTCTATCCATTTGCCTGGAAAATTCATGAAGTCATCAATTTTTAAAGGCAGAGTAGTATTCCATTGTCTAAATGTATAACATTTTCTTTATTCATTCTTCAGTTGATGGCAACTAGGTTGTTTCCAGGTTCTTGATATTAAGAAAAATGCCGCTATGAGCATTATTGAGCAAATATCCTTGTGGTATGATTGAGGGTCCTTTGGAGAAAATTCGCAAGACTGGTAAATTGTTTCCCATTCTGAAGTCAGATGTTTATGAACTTAAAACTTCAATTTTGTAATATGTAAAAATTAACAATATAATACATGACACATTGTTTTGTTATGTGTTCAATTTCAGACCATTCAGACCACTTTGAAGAACTTAATCCTATTCTAAGCTCATGGACCTTACTGTGTCATTATTCTCCATTGTATAAAGTCATTATTAAAAAGTTATTCATTAGCTGGGCGTTGGTGGTGCACACCTTTAATCCCCAGCACTCAGGAGGCAGAGGCAGGTGGATCTCTGTGAGTTCGAGGCCAGCCTGGTATCCAGAGCAAGGGCCAGGATAGGCTCCAAAGCTACACATAGAAACCCTGTCTCAAAAAACCAAAAAAAAAAGTTATTCATTAACTGGAAAATTACAGTGATATTCAATTTCTATCCAACTCAAATCACTGAAAAATATCAGAATTCCAATTAAGGATGGAGATATATTATAAAAGTAGATAAGAGACCCAGAGAGGAAAAAGAGGAACTAAGAGAGTGGATGGGACAAATGGCCATATATGATATTCAAGTGAAAATAGAGCTATTGGTACAAGAATGATGGGTAAAATGGAAAAGAAAGGGATAGATAATTAAATAAATTATATTTTAGCAATATACTAGTGAGAAACAATTTTTCTATGCTAATAAAATACAAGTACCTAAAATTTGAGAAAGTTTACTTGCTCCAGTTTCCTTGAGAGAAGTGAAAAAGTTCTGATTAAATCCATGGAAAATATCATATTATCTAACAAACAAATTTGTGATGGCAACTGAAAGGCACATAGAAATAGGCAATGAAGCTGCTTGCTGCTAGCAGGACCCATGTGATAGTGAACCCGGCTGCTCCTTAGTTCAATGATAGTACAGGTATCTGATTAATTGACTATGCTGCTCTTTGTAGTGCTTTGCCACTAGTTTGTATATAAGTAGGTTCTAAATTAAACTTGGGGCTGTCAGGTATGCTGAAAGAAATGGACTGGGCAATCCTACCAAATCTATCCTGTTTCTGTCTCTGTTTCTTTCATCTGCCTTTTCTTAAACCTCATGCTCCTACTCAGGTAACCAAGCTGACACATTGGGGTAGGGCTCTGACAGCTATCCATTTATAACAGGCAATGTGCCATATATAGAGATGATGAAACAAGAACAAAAGAATGCATAAATGGAATACTAAATGAATTTAATAATTATTGGTGATCTATGTAAGCATATATGACAAATTAATAATTGAATTGCCATGTTAGCAACATTTTTAATAAAATCATATATGAAATTTATACAGAAATGCCCAACTTATGTGAAAGTATATTTTATCTAGTTCCTTTATACATAGTTCATGGTAAATTTAAATAATAGCTATCATAAGTGGGCAAGAAACAGCCTTGATAAATTTCTACATTATCATTAAACTACTGTGGAAAAACATCTTATCATTGCACACTCAGCATGATATGATATGTAAAGCAGGATCGGAATACATTAGCATATTTACTGCTTGGCTTGACAAAATGTTCTGTCTCATTCTAACATGACAGTGTTTTGTCAATGTGCACTAAAGTGCTAGTTCTGGAACTGTGTATCTTTTTGCATTGGCTAACTCTACAGTTTTTATAATCAGGGACTATATATCTCTTTTATTAGTCACCCTCAATAGGAAGTAGGAATTTTGAAAAAAAATAAAACATAAATTTCCATAAAAATGACCTTCTTGGATAAAAGTCAAAAGATGTACAAGGTTCTACATAATAAAAATAATAAAATTATACTGGGAAAATAAGAGGATACAAGAATTTGGACAGAAATTCCAATATATTTAATTAAGTGAAATAAGGTTTATTAAGAATGTTTGTGTGGCAATAAAAAAGGTCAAGCAAAGTGACATCTCTGAAATTAAAAGAAAAATATGGACTTGGTTATGGATTCAAAAACAAAAATAAAATAGAGAAGAATAAAAACAGTTTGTAACAACTAAATGATAACCAAGTCAGTGGAATGTGATAGAGATTTGATCATTAAGGAAAGACATGCAAAGTCACCCGATTTTGGGGAAAAGATTTATATGTTCAAGAAGGATTGTTCAATAACTGAAGCTATCCATGTAAAATACATTAAATTTAAAGCCAAATTTTATACTTTTCACAAAATTAACATGTAATGTATCTCCGATCAGTATTAAAATGCAGAACCATTGAGAATACTGAAAAAATTACATAGCCACAATCCATATGACCTTGGTTTTAAAAATAAATTTTATACATAACAACAGAAAATGCATTTGAAAAGCTTTATGTAGGGAAGATGTGTCAGTGAACTGCTACAATTTCATCACTTCAGAGGCAAAGAGAGGAAGATCCACAGTTCAAACCCAATCAAAGGAGGATAACAAATCAAAGGACAGCCTATGGCACACAAGGTTATAACAGATCACCCACATTTTGAAAAATAACTAATTTATTTTGCATGTTTGATAGCCTAAATTTCCATGCATATATCTTATATCTGTCTGGTGTAATCTGAGGACTGAGGAAGGTGTCAAATTTCCTGAAACTAGATTTATAATTAGCTGTGAGGCAGCTTATATATTTGCTGGAATATCAGGTTCTCTGCAAGAGGACCAGGTCCTCTTAACCTCAGAGTCATATAACTAACTCCCAAATAGCCATCTTAGAAGCAAAACATCATTAAATGAAATTTCATTTACCAGACTGCAGGTAAACATTTGTGAATCAGACAAATAACAAAATAGTGGCATGCAGAATATTAAAAGAGATTTTTGCAAAATGTATCATGTCCCAAACAAGCACCTCACTAAGGATGATGGATAAGCAATTGCCGAGCTCTCAATTATATGTCATTGTGAAAAGAAAAGCTATACAATAAAAAGTGTCTACTATAACTGTAAGCACTCAAATTGAAAACACTAAAAATAGCAAAATAACGAGGAGCTGCACAGTGACCCTCCATTGTCAGTGCAAGGCTACCTCCATACATTAAGTATGATGGAGTGCATGATGTCTTTCTGCAAAATGAGGCATATTTTCTATACTTTCTAGCAATTACAGTCTTTATATTTAATTAATCAAAGCACATGATTACAAAAACAGCCTGTTGAATGTTTCAGGAAACAGTCTTCAATTTTTCCAAGAAGGCTGCACCAGATCATTTTTTTATTGATTGAAAATGATACATTTCAGCAAGTTTCATAATTATTATGTCTAGAGCTGCTTGCATGGGGAGAAGGGTATTTCCTGGAGCTTGAGCAACTTTTCAGCTGCTACATCATTGAAGGAAAGGACACTTCATCTCTCGTTAAATATTAACTTCTAGGACTCACTTGGTAAAGGTGAAGCTCGTGGCTCCTTCCCTTCCATGGGGAAGAGCTGACAGACCTCACCTAAGGTCAATTTTGGTATTGTATTAATGAATTTTTACCTGAATTAAATTGCAATTACAATTACACAAATCAATAATACAGAGTTAAGATGAAAGACCCCCAAAGAGGTACTTTCGTAGGAGGAGACCCCCGTACTCAGGAACCAACGAGACCACGATCTTGGATGCAAAACCGCAAGAGGCTTTATTGGAGATACGGGTACCCGGGAGACTTAGCTTTTCTGAGGCCAAGCACGCTGAGCCAAGGGAGAGGGGCCTTTTTATAGAAAAAAACGCAAGCGAGGAACAGGGATTCTATTGGATGGTTCAAATGAGGCACAGAGCCATTCCAGATCAGCATATTCTCAAGGTCTGGTGTCTGGTACAACAGACTTGATTCCTCCCTCCGCGCCCAGGTGGCTGACCTTGGGACGAAGGTTCCCCAACGGGGGGGGGCGTGGGGGCGAGGGGTGCCCTTTTCCCGCTCGGCCCCAGCCCCGGGGCGCGGTGCCAGGGCAGCCCCTGGGTGAACCGGCTTGGGAGGGAAAACGGCAGCCGGGGGCTTGCGCGGCGGCGGGGGGGAAGTGGAGGCCGGCGGGGGCAGGGACAGCGGGATGAAGGGGAAGCAGGGCGGCTCCGCGGCAGCTCGCAGCTCCCAGACAAGCATCGCCCGCGCTGCACTCTCCAGCCCCTGGCCGCATCCTGGCTCTGCCCTGCTCAGTCCCCGACGCGCTGCCCTCGGTCAACTGCTCTTCCCAGCCCATCCCGGCTGCTCCAGAGAGAACACCCAGCATCAGCACAGGCGAGGGGAGACAGAGAGGCAGCGGGCCTTTCAAAGATAGCTAGCAAATCCTGCCCCTGGGTCTGCAGGCTGACTGAATCGGTTCCTGAGGACACTGGGATCCTGACTCTGCTGAGATCACTGGGCTATTTTGGCCCCCACAGAGTGCAGAGAGTGCAGAGGTGAGAAGCTTTGACCCTGCCTTGGTCCCAACTTCCACCTGCCAACCCAGGCAAATCACATCCCATGGTCTGCAGACAGGACAACTCCACCCCTGAGGACGAAGCAACCCAGAGTCTGATGACATCTCTACACCATTGCTGCTCCCACCAACCTGGAGAGTAAGTGCCTCAGACCTGCCTGCACCCTTCTAGAGACGTATCAGAGTATCGGAGTCAATTGCACACACCTGAAGAGAACACAGGACCCATACATACCAGGAAAGGAAGTGACACCACCTGTACTCACTGGAAGAAGTGATGGGAAGACAACAATATAAGAACACATCCAACAACAGGAAAACCAATATGATAACACCAGAGTCTAGGGACTCTACACCAGCAAGACATGAACATCCCAACACAGAAGAAGCAGAAGAGAGCAACCTTAAAAACAACTTCATGCAGATGATAGAGAACCTAAGAGAGGAAATCAGAAAATCCTTCAGAGAAATGTAAGAAAAGATTAACCAAAAGATGCAAGAAATCAAGGAAAGTCAAAAAAGCCAAGAAAATACAATTAAACACCTGAAGGAAACAGTTCAGGACCTGAAAACTGAATTAGAGACAGTAAAGAAAACACAAACTGAGGAAATGCTGGAAGTGGAAAAGCTGAGTAAACAATCAGGAACCACAGATGCAAGCATAACCAACAGAATACAAGAGATGGAAGACAGAATCTCAGATGCTGAAGACAAACTAGAGGAAATAAACTCATTAAGCAAAGAAAATATGAAGTCCAACAAATCCATAGCACAAAATATCCAGGAAATATGGGACACTGTGAAAAGACCAAACCTAAGGATAATAGGTATAGAAGAAGGTGGAGAAACACAACTCAAAGGTGCAGAAAATATATTCAACAAAATCATAGAAGAAAACCTTCCCAATCTAAAGAAAGACATGCCAATGAAAGTACAATAAGCCTACAGAACACCAAATAGAGTGAACCACAAAAGAAATTCCCCTCATCACATAATAATTAAAACACCAAACATATAGAATAAAGAAAAAATATTAAGAGCAGCAAGGGAAAAAGGCCAAGTAACATATAAACCTATCAGAATTACACAAACCTTCTCCATGGAAACTCTGAAAGCCAGAAGGACCTGGATAGATATTCTACCAACTCTGAGAGAACACGGATGCCAGCCCAGACTATTATACCCAGCCAAGTTTTCAATCAATATAAATGGAGAAAACAAGATATTCCATGAAAAAACCAGATTTAAGCAATATGTAACCACTAACCCAGCCCTACAGAAAGTAATGGAAGGAAAACTCCCACCAAAGGAAATTAACTACACTCACATAAACATAGGCAATAAATAATCCCACTCTACAAAATCACAAAATAAAAGGCAGGGTAAATCCTCATACAATACCAGTACCAATAACAAATCAAAAACAAACAAGAATAAACACTCAATGGACCTTAATTTCCCTCAAAATTAAGGGTCTTAACTTACCTATAAAAAGACACAGGCAAACAGATTGGATACGAAGACAGAATCCACCCATCTGCTGCATACAAGAAACACAACTCCAATTCAAAGGCAGACATTACCTCAGAGTAAAGGGTTGGGATAAGATATTCCAATCAAATGGACCCAATAAATGAGCTGGGGTAGCTATCCTAATATATAACAAGTAAGACTTCAAACTAAAATCAATCAAAAGTGATGTAGAAGGTCATTTCATAACAAACACAGGAAAAATCCACCAGGAAGAAGTCTCAATTCTAAACATCTATGCCCCAAATACAAAGGCACCAACATTCGTAAAAGAAGCATTATTAAAATAATGTCTCATACAGTTATAATGGAATACTTCAACACCCCACTCTCACCACTGGACAGGATCACCAGACAGAAACTTGACAAGCAGACAAAGGAACTAATAGAGGTAATGACTCAATTGGAATTAACAGACATCCATAGAATTTTCTATCCAAACACAAAAGAATATACTTTCTTTTCAACTTCACATGAAACCTTCTCAAAAATCAACCACATACTTGGCAACATAGCAAACCTCAACAGGTACAAAAAAATTGGAATAATCCCCTATGTCTTATCAGACCACCATGCTGTAAAGCTAGAAATTAAAAACAAAACAAAGTGCAGAAAACATACCAACTCATGAAAATTGAACAACATGCATTTACAACATTCCTGGGTCAAGGAAGAAATAAAGAAAGAAATTAAAGACTTCCTAGAATTCAATAAATATGTAAAGACATCATACCCAAACTTATGGGACACTTTGAAATCAGTACTAGGAGGAAAGTTCATAGTTCTAAGTGCTCACAGGAAGAAACTAGAGAATAGCAAAACCAGAGAGTTGAGATCACAGCTGAAAGCTCTAGAAAAAATGGAAGCAAATTCACACAAAGGAGCAGACTGAGGGAAGAAATCAATAAAGGAGAAACAAAGAAAACAATTCCAAGAATCAATGTAACAAAGAGTTGTTTCTTCAAGAAAATCAACAAGATAGACAAACTGTTATCCAAACTAACCAAAATGCAGAGAGAGAACATGCAAATTAAGAAAATCAGAAATGAAAAGGGGGACATAACAACTGACAATGAGGAAATCCAGAGAATCTTCAGGTTGTACTTTAAAAACCTGTACTCTACAAAATTTGAAAATTTAAAGTAAATGGACATTTTTCTGGACAGTTATCACTTACTAAAATTGAATCAAGAACAGATAAGCAACTTAAACAGACCGATAACCTCTAAGGAAATAGAAGCACTAATCAAAAGTCTCCCTACCAAAAAAAAGGCCAGGGCCAGATGGATTCTCTGCAGAATTCTACCAGAAATTCAAAGAAGAGCTAAGACCAAAACTCTCAAATTGTTCCACACAATAGAGGCTACAATAACCTTGATATCTAAGCCACACAAAGACACAAAAAAGAAAGAGAACTACAGACCAATATCCTTCATGAACATTAATGCAAAAATTCTCAATAAAATACTGGCAAATCAAATTCGAGAATAAATCAGAGAAATCATCCACCATGATAAATTTGGCTTCATCTCAGGGATGCAAGGATGGTTCAACATATGAAAATCCATCAATGTAATCCACCATATAAACAGACTGGGGGGAAAAAACCACATGATCATTTCACTAGATGTTGAAAAAGCCTTTGAAAAAATCCAACACCCCTTCATGATAAAGGTATTGGTGAAATCAAGGATAACAGGAATGTACCTCAACATAATAAAAGCAATGTACAGCAAGCCAACAGCCAACATCAAATTAAATGGAGAGAAACAAAACCTTCAGCAAAGAGGCAGGATACAAGATTAACTCAAAAAAAAAAAATCTGTAGCCCTACTATATACCAACGACACATTGGTGGAGGAACAATTTAGAGAAACATCATCCTTTAAAATTGCCACAAACAACGTGAAAGACCTGTACCATAAGAATTTTGAATCTCTAAAAAAGAATTAAAAGAAGATACCAGAAAATGGAAAGATCACCCATGCTCTTGGACAGTAGGATCAACAGAGTAAAAATGACAATCTTGCCAAAAAGCAATCTACAGATTCAATGCAATCCCCATAAAAATCCCAACACAATTCTTCACAGACATTGAAAAAAAATTCTCAACATCATATGGAGAAACAAAAGACCAAGGATAGCCAAAACAACCCTGTACAATAGAGGAACTTCTGGAGGCATCACCATCCCCGACTTCAAGTTTTATTACAGAGCTATAGTCCTGAAAACAGCTTGGTATTGACACAAAAATAGACAGGTAGACAAAAGGAATAGAGTTGAAAACCCTGATATTAACCCACACCCCAATGAACACCTGATTTTTAATAAACAATCCAAATTTATACGATAAAACAAAGAGAACATCCTCAACAAATGGTGCTGGCATAACTGGTTGCAGACATGTAGAAGACTGCAGTTACACCCAAGCCTATTGGTTTGCACAAAACTTAAGTCAAAATGAATGAAAGACCTCAACATAAATCCAGCTAAACATACCCTATTATAAGACAAAGTGGGAAATACCCTTGAATTAATTGGTACAGGAGACTGCATCCTGAACATTGCAACAGTAGCTGACACTGTGTTCAACAATTGATAAATGGGACCTCCTGAAATTAGGAAGCTTCTGTAATGCAAAGGAGACAGTCAGCAAGACAAAACAGCAGTGCACAGACTGGGAAAAGATATTCAACGATGCCACATCTGACAGAGGGCTGATCTCCAAAATATAAAATGAACTCAAGAAGCTAGTCTCCAAAACACCAAATAACCCAATTAAAAAGTGGGGTAGAGAACTAAATAGACAATTCTCAATAAAGGAATTAAAATGGCTGAAAGACAAATAAGAAAGTGTTCAACATCCTTAGCCATCAGGGAAATGAAAATCAAAACAACTCTGAGATACCATCTTACTCCTGTCAGATTGGCCAAAATCAAAAACACCAATGACATTTCATGCTGGAGATGTTGTGGAGAACAGGGAACACTTCTACACTGCTGGTGGGAATGCCAACTTGTACAGCCACTTTGGAAATCAGTATGGCAACTCCTCAAGAAAATGGGAATTTTCTACCACAAGATCCAGCAATTCCACTCTTAGGCATATACCCAAAAGAATCACATTCATACAAGGACATCTGTCCAATGATGTTCATAGCAGCACTATTTGTAATATCCAGAAACTGGAAGCAGCCTAGATGCCCCTAAACTAAAGAATGGGTAGAGAAATTGTGGTATATTTACACAATGGAGTAATACTCAGCAGGAAAAAAACCAATGGAATCTTGAAATTTGCAGGAAAATGGATGGAACTAGAAGAAACCATTCTGAGTGAGGTAACCCAATCACAAAAATACAAACATGATATGTACTCACTCATATACAGATTTTAGACATAGAGTAAAGGATTACCAGCCTACAATCCACAATGCCAAAGAAGCTAATAAACAAGGAGTACCATAAGAGAGACATAGGTGATCCCCTGGGGAAGGGGTAAGGGTCAAGATCCCCTGAGCCAATTGGGAGCATGGGAAGAGGGGGGAGGTAGTTAGGAGAATGAGAAGGGGAGAAGAAGAGGGATGCCGAGGACATGGGGGAGCAGAAAGGTTGAGTCAGGGGAAGAATAGATGATAACAAGAATGGAGATATAATAGCGGGAGACATTTTTGGTTTACAGAGAAATCAAGCACTAGGTAAATGTCTGGAGATCTACAAAGATGACACCAGCTAACTATCTCAGCAACAGAAGAGAGGCTACCTTAAATTTTCTACCCTGATAATGAGATTGATGACTAACTTATATGCCATCGTATAGCCTTCATCCCATTAGCTGGTGGAAGTAAATGCAGACACCCACAACTAATCACTAAACCCAGATTCAGAGAAGGATGAGTGAAGAGCACAGCGGTCCAGAACAGACTGGTGAAACCCACTGAAACAGCTGACCTGAACATTGGAGAACTCTTGCTCCCCAGACTGATAGCTGGAATACCTGCATGGGACTGATCCAGACCCCAGGAACATGGGTGTCTGTGAGGAAACTGCGGAAATCTACAGGACCTCCTGCAGAAATTCAGAACTTATCCCTAGCATAGGTGTGGATTTGGGAACCCATTCCATATAGAGGAACATTCCCTGAGCTGAGACACACGGGGGTGTGCCTAGGCCCTATCCCAAAGGATACAATAGACTCTGATGATACCCTATGGAAGGCCTCACCATCGGGGGAGCAGATAGATATGTAATTGATACAGTTTCAGTTGGGGGGGTGGAGGTAAGGGAGGAAGGGTAGCAGAATGGAACTGGGACTGTCATCTAAATCAATCGTTTTTCTAATTCAAATGAAAAAATGTTGAAAAAATAGAGTTAAGGTAGACTGCACATCTGTGCTTAGTGGCTAGTTCCTGTAATTCCAGGAATTACAGATAGAAGGAAGAAAATTTCGGGTTACAATTTACTACACAGAATTTGAGAAGTGTCTGGGATTCCTGAGACACTGAGAGAAAAAAAAAACGAAATAGAAAAATGAGAGAAAGAGTCACATGAAATGTGATGAAGGAAAGAAGGAGGGGAAAGGAAAAGAAAAAAATGGACCAAGGGAGGTGCCAGGAAGTTTTAGCTTTGATTAAGTCTAATATCTAAATTTATCAATGAAGTTTGGAACATGCAACTTGTATTGATCCATTCCCTGGACAATTTGCATTCTCTCATAAATATTCTACATTCAGTATGATTTTTAAAATGCCTTTAACATATGATACAGAAAATGTGTCAATGCCATATTGACATATCTTCTTATTTACTCAGCTTGACTGTGTTAATGATTCAGGCAACCATAGTTCAAATCACAAGCAGTTCCACTGTCTTTCATGTTCCTAGTAGTGTGGTCCATTAAGTAACAATCAAAGCAGTAAATTGCTTAGTTGGCCATATTAGAAGGAACATGGTGCTGAGTTATTTTAACTTTGGGGGTCTTTGGGTGTCTGATTAAAGAGTTTTCGAGGAGAGACCATTCTTGTGATATTTCGGTGAAGAATGTGGTTACATTCTTCCCTTGTCCAAAAACTCTGCCAAAGTGAAGAGAGTTGGATTAATTCTCTTGGGAGAGTAAATCTCAAAACAGTCTAGTATTGACTCTATTGTGTGATTACTACTGTTCTCTCTTACACAGATTATAATAAAAAGTAGCAAGATGAACCAGGAAATCATACAAAATGTACAATTTGAGGAGAAAAGGAAGTGAAATGGATGAAAGTCCTGTATTCAGTTAGATAAAGAGATTAGGAAATGGAGCCGGGCAGTGGTGGTGCATGCATTTAATACCAGCACTTGTGACGCAGAGGCAGGTGGACCTCTGTGAGTTCGAGACCAGCCTGTTATACAAGAGCTAGTTCCAGGACAGCCTCCAAAGCCACAGAGAAACCCTGAATCAAATAACCAAAGAGAAAGAGAGAGAGAGACAGAGAGAGAGAGACAGAGAGACAGAGAGACAGAGAGACAGAGAGACAGAGACAGAGACAGACACACAGAGAGAGACAGAGACAGAGAGACAGGCAGAGACAGAGACAGAGACAGAGACAGAGACAGAGACAGAGACAGACACAGAGAGAGACAGAGACAGAGAGACAGACAGAGACAGAGACAGAGAGAGACAGAGAAATGGAATAAAGGCAGTGGTGATATCAGTGACAGAGAGACAGACAGAGACAGAGACAGAGAGAGACAGAGAAATGGAATAAAGGCAGTGGTGACATCAGTGTAAAATTTCACCCAGCCAAGTTTCCAACTTGTGAAAAGGTGCTAAGGAAAATCTTAAAGCAGGGTGTGGTCATGCCTGCATATAATCCCAGCACTAAGATGTCAGGGGCTTGAAAGTATCTGGAGTTCTAATTTGAAATGTGCCCAGCTGGTTTTGGTCTTGCTTTGGTTTTGTGTTTCCTCATTATGCTCCCTTCCATAACATTTGGAGTTTTACTCTACAGCCTGTGTCATTATATGTTGGAAGTATGTTATCAGTTTTTATTATCTTTTTATAGGGGATAACAATTAAGAAATTGCATGAATCTCAGGAAAGACTTTGAACTTTAAAACATTGTTGAAACTGTAGTAACTATGGGTACTTTTGAATTTTAACTAAATTCATTGTTTCATTATGATGTTGTTAAAACCTTATGGCCAGGGAATAGTGTCTCTTCTCCTCACTACACTATAAACCCTAAGACAAGTATATAGTTTATATGATGGCTAAATTCTGTGACTAGTTTACCTCTAAGTATTGGCATGGGGAACTTATCGTTTAATTTAATTATCTCATTTCTTTTGGGCATGAGCCCAGATATTGATTATAAAAATCATGTCGTGTAACTGTTTTATTTATTCATTCATTTATTCATTCATTCATCCATTCACTCAGTCATTTATTTATTTATTTGTTTGTTTTGCCTTTTTAAGTTGCGTCTATGCTGTTTTCAATAATAGTTACATTGTTATACTCCTTACAGTACTCTGTGTTCAATACATTTTCATTTTCTCCACATTCCTGATAGCATTTGCTGCTTTAATATTGCAAAGTATTTCAGGACATTTGTATTGCAGTGAGCTCATTATAATTTTAAATTCTATTTTCTCTTTTTTATTTTTATAATTGTGATTAGACCAATTTTAAATTAGAAACAAGCTTCTTTTACATGTCAATCCCAGTTCCCTCTCTCTTCCCTCCTCCCCTGCCCCCCATCCCTATCCCATTCCCTTTCTGTTCCCAGAGAGGGTAAGGACTTTCATGGGGGACCTTCACGTCTGTCATATCATTTGGAACAGGGCCTAGGCCCTCCCTCCATGTGTCTAGGCTGAGACAGTATCTGTCTATGTGGATTGGGCACCCAAATTCCATTCGTGTACTAGGGATAAATACTGATCCTTTACCAGAGGCCCCATAGATTGCCCAGACCTCAAAACTGACATCCTTATTCGGGGGGGGGGGTCTGGAACAGTCCTATGATGATTTCCAAGCTATCAGTTTGTGGTACATAACCAACCCATTGTTTGGGTTAGCTATTTCTGTGGGTTTCTCCACCCTGGTCTTGACCTCTTTCTTCATTATCACTCCCTCTCTGCAACTGAATTCTAGAGTTCAGTTCAGTGTTTAGCTGTGGGTGTCTGCTTCTTCTTCCATCAGTTACTAGATGAAAGCTCTAGGATAGTACATAAGATACTCATCAATCTCATTATTAGAGAAGGGCATTTAAGGTAGCCTCTCCACTATTGCTTAGATTGTTAGTTGGTGTCAAACTTGTAGATCTCTGGACATTTTTCATATAGCTTAGTATTTACAAAATATAATTCATATATGTGTATATATTTCTTATTTCTTCTTCTGAGTGACTACTATGTATTTATTGTCCTCTTTGATCTGAATTTCAATGCATCTTTTCTTGATTCATTTTAGTTGCTTTTAGTCTTTTGATATTCTGGATATTAATCCTTAAAGAATATAACTAGAAAAATCTTTTAGTATAATGTCATCCCACTTGCTTCTTTCTCCCCTGCAGTCCCCTTCTCTCTCTCTCTCTCTCTCTCTCTCTCTCTCTCTCTCTCTCTCTCTCTCTCTCTCTCTCTGAGTCTGTGTGTGTGTGTGTGTGTGCTTTTGGAATCATATCTCAAAAACAAACATCTATGTCTTTCAATGTATTTTCTCCTATAATTTTTGAACTTCATGTTTTATATTGAAATATTTCATCTATTTTGGAGATATGTTCATGGAGAGAATCAAGGACAGTAATTCAGTGTTGTACATATAGACATCTATTTTTAAATGAACCATTTTCCTGATACAGTTTTTGTAACACTGTAATATAGATCTTTGGGGGCTTCTCATGTAAAGAGTTATACAACAAAATATGTGTCATTTGATAACCAAAGGAACTCTTTTCTCTTTTGCTATTTTATTTGTAGAAAAAATGTTCATGTTTTGTTTTGTGTTTTTTTAATTGTGCATCTGATATATATATATATATATATATATATATAATTTTGTTCACATAATAAGACTAATAATAATTCATTTCATTTTAATCCTTCAAGAGGTTGTAGTTATTTCATGTCTAAATTTAAACATATAAACATATTTATATTAATAAAAATGCTCAAAATAAAGAAACTGCAAATTATCTCAAGTACAAACTTTTTGAGAATTAAAAAACCTACCATTTGGTTATATACCTAAGAGTAGAATTGCTGGATCATTTGGTAGACTGACTCCTATTTTCCCAAGGAAGCTCCATACTGTTTTCCAAAGTGGCTCTACAAGTTGGCAATCCCAACAGCAGTGAAGGAGTGTTCCCCTTTCTCCATATCTTCTTCAGCAAAAACTGTCATTGGTGTTTTTGATTTTGGCCATTCCGACAGGAGTAAGAAGGTATCTCAGAGTTGTTTTGATTTGCATTTCCCTGATGGCTATGGATGTTGAACACTAGCTAGAATTTCACTAGCTACAATACTGAAGATATCTGAAGAGAGTGGACAGTTTTATCTTGTTTCTGAATTTAGACGAATCACACTGAGTTTCTCACCATTCAGTTTGATGTTGGCTGTTGGTTTACTGTGTATTGCTTTTTATTATGTTTACGTATGGTTCTGTTATTCCTAGTCTCTCCAGGACATTTACCATGAAGGGGTGTTGGATTTTGTCAAAGGCTTCTTCAGCATCTAGGGAGTTGATCATGTGTTTATTTTTTTCAGTTTGTTTATGTGGTGGATTGCATTCATGGATTTCATATGTTGAACCATCCCTGCATCCCTACATGATCATTGTGGATGATTTCTCTGATGTGTTCTTGGATTCGATTTGCCTATATTTTATTGAGTATTTTTGCATCAATATTCATGAGGGATATTAATCTGTAGTTCTCTTTCTTAGTTATGTCTTTGTGTGGCTTGGGCTCCAAGGTAATTGTAGTCATGTAAAAAGAGTTTGGCAATTACCTTTATGTTTCTATTTGGAGAAATTAGAAGACCACTGGTATTAGATCTTCTTTGAATTTGTGGTGGAATTCTGCACTGAGTCCATCTGACCCTACACTTTTTTTTTCCATTGGAGACTTTTGATGAGTGCTTCCATTTCATTTGGGCTTATAGGTCTATTTAAATGGTTTATCTGTTCTTGATTTAATTTTGGTAAGTGATACCTATTCAGAAAATTGTCAAATTTTCCCACTTTTTGTAGCATGAGTTTTCAAAGTATGACTTTATTATTCTCTGGATTTCCTCAGTGTCTGATGTTATGTCCCACTTTTCATTTCTGACTTTGTTAATTTGGCTATTCTCGCTCTGCCTTTTGGTTACAAATATTGTTTTTTGAACAATCTCCATAATCTCCTGTGACATTTTTGTACTGTGATTCATTTGCACAGTGTTGGTTTTGTATTGATTTATCAATTGACAATATGGATATTTTTATAGCTTGAGAAAGTGCTTTAACATTATTTCCTCTTTGATGATTTCATTCAGATAAACATTTGTGACTCAGCTTCTTCTCTGTGGACCTCTTTTCCAATGACTTCCTTCTCATACCTAGAACTTAGGAAACCAAATTTGAGTTGATTCCTCAAATCAAATCAACACCACCAAATGTTTGCAGTTTCTTTTCAATTTAAGCAAAGTTCCATGTCTGAATACCCCAATTAAATACTTTTAAATTGTTTTAAAACGGAAAACTAAAAATATATTTGCCATTAAATATCGTTAGATATAAGAAGGATGACAATTGGTATTTGCATGGAGTCAACTGAGGAGAAAATGGATTCTTTAGTCATGAATAGCCTTCATATGTGAGTTGAGCATAGCCCAGGATTCAATAACTGAAAGGGCCAGTTTATGAAGAAAGGATTAAAAGTAGGAAAAATGAAAATGCTATGGTGGTGTAGGCTACTTGATCATGGTGTATGATTTCTCTGATGTGTTCTTGGATTTAATGGATAAGAACAAAAATCAGTGTCTTGATTAGGTCCCATCAGAGTTTCTGCAGACTGGAGTAAATTAAGATAGTAAGGAAGTCCTGAGAAACATTGATGAAAATATCTACTGCGATTGGTCTATGAATGCTGGTCTTTTCTTGTCAGAATAATGACTTACATGTGCTACCAAAAGCCATACAAATTGGTTTTAATTACAATATGCTAGTAGCAGGTGAAGAACTTCAACTTCAGAAGCATCATGACTGATAAGTGAGGGGCTAGAAAGATAACTGCAAACCCAGGGAATAGATTTTTGCTTTGTAAAGAAAAATAAATATCCAAAAATGTTCCAGACTGGCTTAAATAAACAAAGACTCAAGAATATATGCACAGAGATATATAAGGGATATGTTCAAACAATTGTCCTTATCATATACACTTGAACACAGACAAGGAATACAGCTCTCTAAGGTAATGAACATGTTCTTATAGCAACAGCCTTGTATGCATAAGTTCAAACTCAGCAAATTGTATATGTTAATTATTGCAGTGGCTGTAAACCAGTTTTATTGTAACCTGTATGCAAATTGTTTTATGCCTTCATTCATAGGACAATGTTTTTTTTCCTCAATGTTGCTTTCTCTGTGAAAAGAAATCAACCAAGGGTTACTGTTTGAAGATTTTATTTGATCAAGCCTACCCAAGTCCAGAGAAATATTTAAATAGGCTGACCCAGGGAATGGAAAGTTAAGAAATATACGTGTGACCCTGTTTCATATTTTTTAGTGTTGACTGGGTATTTAGGAAATTAATACACACACTTGAGAATGTGGCAATTCCTAAAGGCTGCTGTACTAGATTGTCCCCTTCAGGTATCTTTCCTATGACTCTGGAAATACCATAGGTGGGAATGGGTAAAACCACAACATAAATAACAATATGAATAAATGGAATATTTTTGAGGATGCTGTGTCTTTTATGATATACATGTAGCAACTGAAAAGTGTCCTGACTCATTAGTTTCTGATACAGTAGGAAGAATGTGAGTGAATTTTTCAGACTGTTTCACTGTGAAAGGAAATTCTGACTATCAAAAGACACAGATACTAAGGCACAGCTGCAGTTTCTCCATATACCCGTACCTAACATCATGCTTAATCAGGAAAATTAACTTCCACAAAACAGCTGCAGTTTCCTTGGTACAATCATGTCTAACACCATACTTAATCATAAAAAAACAGCTTCCAAGACACAGCTGTAGTTTCTAGTTCCTTCTCATCTAACACCTTTGTTAACCAAGATACACTGATGCTATGGTATAGCTGCAATTTTTCTTGATTTCTTCATATGTGCACTAATGCCTACCTGGTCTCATTACTTTCCAAGTCTTGCTTACATTTCCATCATTTAAAATACAATGTAGGAAGTATGTAAAATAATAATTTCACATTAAAATTTACAGGATATATATAGAAAAACTGTGGCATTGAAACAAAGGTGTGATTGAGCTTCCATGCTGATACTGATAACAGCAACATGAAGGACCATCACAGATTCCAGAAAAAAAGGCACAGTTAACAAGTCCTGCTTTAAAACTAAACTAAACTAAACTAAACTAAAGCCTGGGCAATGGAGATGCACTCCTTTAGTCTCAGCACTCTGGAAACAGAGACATGCTGATCTCTGTGACTTCAAGGCCATCCTGGTCTACAGATTGAGTGCCAGGACAGGCTATGAAGCTACACAGGGAAACCTTGCCATGAATAAAAAGAAAGAAAAATATTAAATTAACTTAATTTTCAAACAAGGTGTATCAACTCCAATGTGACTATACCCTCTGAGACAACATATAATACATCAGACTGAATATTCTACAAAATTGTGAAAACTTATTCTTTCATTAGTTTATATGGAGGTTTCTTGAATGAGAATAACCATGTAGAAATCCAGGATATCACTCCCTGCATTAGTACTCTAGTTATCAATAATAATAACTGTAGGAACTCATCTTTGGGTGGCTTCAGTCCAATCCAGCCAACATTCCCAGTTCATACCTGAAAGGGGGAATGTGGATTGAGGAAATAGCAGGCAAAGATACTAAGGAAAAGATAGAAACACAGAATAGAGTCGGGAGGACACTCCAGTGAATATTGGATGCCCCAAATATATTCTTCGACATTCTTATATGCCCCAGCCAAGGAGGAGAAATGGCAAAAGAGTTTCTTACCATGGTACAAGGAGCAAACAGACTTTCTTCCTTAATTCTCCAAACATTTAGTAACAATACTTAAACTAAATCTCTTGTTATCAGGCCTTGAGAATGACAGTAAATATACCTTAGACCAAATCGCTTGCTATCTGGGTCAGACATTCATACATTAAACCAAACATCATTCAGTAGCCACACCTTACACCTTTAAGTCTTAAGAATTTAACTTTGGAAAAGTAGGGATAGATTTGAACTCTCTGACCTTAACTCAAGATGTAGCAGAGCCATTTTTATGGGCCTCCAACAAACAACAGTCATGAATCTTATAATGACTTACACTAAGTGATGTTAAAAGACACAATGGTTGATAATGGAGATGTGTCTACTGCATGCTATTAAACTGTGTGTGTGTAACTTTTGCACAATGTAGATACTTGAGAGTGACATCTGTACTTATTTAAATGATACCTCTAATTCTAGATGCTGATAAGAATGGTTATTCACTGGAAGAAATCAATATGCAGTAAAACAAATATTCTTGGCATTTATTATTAGAAACAATGAAACAAAATTAATATCAACCTCTCAAAGTTAGTTGTACATATTCATTTCCTTGCTTCATAGTACTTCAAGTCTTCTTGCATTAAAACTTTTATTTGAGTCTTGAAGGGGAAGTGCTTCTGTGTATCTGTTTGGCTTACTGGATGATAAATGAAGTACTGTTTGGCCAGAGAGGCAGCAAGTTAGGCAGGACTAGGAGTTGAGGAGGATTCTGGGAAATGTAGTAGAGAAGTGATGATCCAGGCAGGAAATGACATAGCAGGGATACATATATATATATATATATATATATATATATATAATATATATAATGTCCTTCCATATATATATGGAGGAGGACAAACAGGAAGTGGTCCCTTTTCCCCTTCACGTCCTCCAGCAGTGCCATGTGTTCCACTGGCAAGGGAGGACACCAATGGAAGGTGTCCCATAAGATAAGTCTTATAAAATATATAGATTTATGATAATTAAGACTGAACTAACAGATGAGGAATCCTAGTAATTGGCCTAGCAGCATTTGAAACAAATATAAGTCTCTGTATTATTTTGTCCATCCACGTGACAGGCAGAACTCAGGCGGCTGGCAGATATCACCCACATGGCAGTAGGGCTCAGGTGGCTTTTGGAGGAAAGATTTATAGTAACAGAGTCTGTAGTATAAATCTTTTAGAATAAATTTTAAAACATTCATTCAGGTAAAACAACTTCTGGAGATTATCAGTAAGATAAAATTTGCTCTTCATGATGAATGCTGTGTTATATTTAAAAAATACTGGCAGGGAGATAGGGGCAATTAAGGAGGAGATGTCCGTGGGCATAACTTAAATACATAATACTAACATTTCTGAAATAAAAATGTATAGAGAAAAGAGGGGACTCACTGTATTATTTTCTTTTATTTCTTTTTTTACTGTATTTATTAATATTCTTTGACAGTTTAAGGCAGTTAGGAGATAAAGATAAATTTTGATCTTTTCCATTAATCCTGTCTCAACACATTGTTCCTACTGAAAGTGACAAATCATCCTGCTGTTTTATGTGTTCTTTTTTGTGGATGGTCTATGTAATTCAGTAACTATTATCCACAACAGCATGAGTAGAAGATATCTACTGGAGTCTGTCTAATTTATTAGTGGATTTCCAACAGAAAAAACAATAACCCATATCCTCGGATCATCTATGAACTGACAGTGACCTTTGTTGTTATGGGGACACATAGACTTCCATTGAGTCTATGAGGAAATTTCACTGATAAAAATCTCATGTTGATCTTGTAATAATATCAACTTCAGTCATTTCATTAGTTCAGTCTATGGCATATCCAGAGAATATTTTTGGCTACACATAATTCCTCAATGGCTCATATGTTCTCTCTATCCTCTCTTTTTTGATATCCCCTGATGCCTAGAAAGGGATATGTATGTCTTATTTAGAGACTAACTAACACAACACCATTACCTATAACCAATATTTTTATCACTTATGATGTTCTGCATTAACTGTTACCTGATGTAAAAGCTTTATTATTATTATCATTATTATTTGTTATTATTTTTATTTAAATAAAGACAATATTATTTTACATACCAATCCCAGTTCCCATTCCTTCCCATTCTCCCATTTCCCCCACCATCTCCCCATCCCACGCTCCCCATCCACTCCTCAGATTGGGGGAAGCCTCCAATGGAGGATCATCAAAGTGTGTCACATCATTTGCAGCAGGACCTAGAACCACTCTGTTGTATCTAGGCTGAGAGGGTATCCTTCCATAGGAATTGGGCTCCAAATTGCCAATTGATGCACTAGGGATCCATTTGGTTCCACTGCCAAGGGCCACATAGACTGCCCAAGCCCCCCAACTGACACCCACATTCATGGTGCCTAGATTGGTCTTCTACAAGTTCACCAGCTGTGAATCTGGATTCCAGGAGCTTCCACATGCTCAGGTGAGCAGCGGTTTCTGTGGGTTCCTCCAACATAGTCTTGGTCCTTTTACTCATTGCTCCTTCCTCTTTACAGCTGTATTCCAGCTGTGTAGGTCAGTGCTTAACTGTGAATCTCTGCTTCTGCTTCCATCGGCTACTGGATGAAGGCTCTATGATGACATTTAAGGTAGTCATCAATCTCATTATCGGGGAAGGACATTTAAGGTAGCCTCTCCACTAGTGCTTAGATTCTTAGTTGGGGTCATCCTTATAGATTCCTGGGAATTTCCCTAGTGCCAGGTTTCTCATTAAGACAAAGGCAAAGTTGAGCAGTAGCTCTAAGTATAAACATAAGTATTTAGAAGACAGTTCCATAACATGATCTTTTATCAAAGCAATGGTAGTCTGTTTTCTTCTAGAACCTATAACCTATGCAGGCAGATGACACTGGCCAGGTTTACTATACCAGTTATGGTTTCTCTCATATGGAGATGGCTTCAAGTCCCACCAGAAATGAGTTGGTTATGCCCATAAAAGTGATGTCACTATTAAATCTGATAGGACATCTTGCCATGCAGACCATTATTGTAGAGCTCACATCTGGGTAAGAGGGTTGATAAATTTCTCCCCAGAAGCCAGCAGTTCTCCTTCTATAACTATAAAAGTTAATTGTCCAGTGAGAACTTTCTCATTCATTCCTACCTTGATTCCCTTATGTTTTATGAAAATGTGTGAAGTATTCCACAAGAAGAAGTTATCATCAAGTTACATGGGTAGAAGTATTAGCTATTAGAATTTCTGTGAAAAACACTGTGGAGGTTCTACAAAAAAAAATGTAAAAAAGGAAGTACTATATCGTAGCTGCACAGGTCCTTATCATACACCAAAAGATTTAATACCTCTGACAGAGATAACTGTTCATCAATGCACAATGGTGATATAAAAGCAAGGAAAGGAAATAAGCACAGGTGTCCATGAATGGAAGAATAAATGATGGAAATGTGAAACTTTTACAGCATAAAGTTTTATTCAGACATAAAGAATGATCTTTTATCTTTTTTTATAAAGAAACATGAACTTATAAAATTTCCACAAAGATAAGTTTGACTATATAACGTTATGCTGAGTAAGTTAACTCAGCACCCAGAAACACAAATGTTTCATGTTCTTCATCATATATGTATTATAGCTATGGATTTGCAGAGTCATGTATGTAAATTTAAGTGCTTATAGGAAGCGCAGGGCATTGGTGGCGCAGGCCTTTAATCCCAGCACTAGGGAGGCAGATCTCTGTGAGTTCGAGGCTAGCCTGGTCTCCAGAGCGAGTGCCAGGATAGGCTCCAAAGCTACACAGAGAAACCCTGTCTCGAAAAACCAAAAAAAAAAAAAAAAAAAAAAAAAAAAAAACAAAGACTAGGAAGCTAGGGATAGGTCATTAGGAGAGTGGGAGAGTGGGAGGGAGCAGTAGTAGAAGAATTAGAGCACATAGGACATGAGATTATGCAGAGGAATATTTTCTTGAAAATGGCTAGGTAAACAGAGAGAGTGAATGAGATGCTCCCAAAGCAGCACAGACTATTGGCATCCCCCTTGGTTTTCCACTCAGGCATTTCCCTGTTTTTCTTATAAACTGTGCAGTAAATAAGTTAACATATTGAAAAAAGTTGGTTTGGGCTACTGATTTTATAATTATTGTTTTCTATGACTAATGTCCTTGGAGTATTACATCCTCGCTCCCAAAAGTAGGGAGGAAGCCCTTACTAAAGGATCTGAGAAATTACGGGGGCCAGGAAATAAACTGTTTACCCTTATTCTCTTTCTCTTATATTGTTACAAATATTCCTTTTGATTTGCATAATATCTATGGAGTTAACAAACCTGCCCACATAATTACCTATGTTTGTTGACAAGCACTGAGCAAGACTGCTGCAAACCATACTACTCATACCTAGTATAGCATTGTTCAAGCTTTGGTTACAAATACATATTCATATATATTCCTACCTTGATTCACTTATGTTTTATGAAAATGTGTGAATATATATATACATATATATATATATATATTCATATATATATGAAACCACACTATACTTACTGAGGAATATTGACTTGCTCTTATAATTAAAGATATTTAAATTCACTTTATTACAAGTGGTTCTTAGGAAGAGACTTACAAATCTAAATAATTAATTTTGAGCCAAAATTGCAAAAGATTATTATGTCATCATTTAGGAATGCTATTTTCCTTCTAGAATTTATTCAGTAACTGTTATCTCTTATTATTCTCCTAATTTAGAATTCAGAATTCATCATTATAATTTATTATTATTAGAGCAAGCCTTAGGTAAATTACTAAATTTTTGCTGTGTAAGCCTGAGGATCATAGCTTAGATCAAAGCAACTATGAGAAATATTGAGTAGGGTAGTATGAGTCCATGATCCTAGCACTTAAAGGGCTACCTTCATTGGATCCTGGAAGTCTGGTAATTGAATAACCATCTTAATCAAATACATAAATTACAGATTCAGTGAAAGTCTCTGTCATTAAAAATGAAGTGTAGAATCTTAAGGAAAGTGATTCATGTCCATCTCTGGCCACTATATCAACACATATATTTACAAGCATAGAAACATGTACACATGCAAGCACTTACCCAAGAATTACCATTACTGCATCTTATATTGTACTCATTCTTACAAATTTACTAGCATTTTATTGGCTCTAGTATTTCTTAAGTAACTCTTTGTAAGTTTGAACATTTTTACAATAAATCTTACAAAAATAAAACACACATTCTTTATGCTGCACAGATCTTGTGACCATTAAATTCTCAGTCTCATAGAACAACTGGGAGCAAAGGTATCTTAAGATCTAGCATGCTTACATTTGGCTAGATCCAGATGAATATAAATCTATATGTATGCCCTTCTTTGTCTGTCAGAGCCAGTCTTTCTTTCAATAGAGACTTTAGATGATTGATCAAAGGCAAATAACATCAAAGACAGCTCTATTTTGCTTCAATACATAATATTCCCTTCCATCATTGGACATAAACAGATAAAAAATATTTTAGTCTATATAGAGATGTAATTTAAAATTTTGTTTCTGAGATGATATAACCACATTAAAATAACTTTTACATAGATTTGTAACTATGTCAGTTGATTTGATTTGTAGGAAGAATGATGGAAATCAGTTAAAACAGGAGAACATACAAATCACAAAATTTGATACAATAAAATTCAATTTCTTTGAGATTGCTATTTGGAATTTTATGTGATCCTGTGAGTTTCTTATAATTAACATTTTGCTTCATTAGTTCATTGAAGAATAGATTCAATAATTGCTTATAGTCAATAAAGCTTCAGGTTTGATAGTACTGGAAAACGCAAGAATAAATGTGAAGGAGAAGAAAAATAATATTTGCAATATCTCTATTACATGGAACATCCTGTCACTCTAGTCATAAACTCTGATCGTAATAGAAGCCAGCCTGTTCTAATGACAAAAGAAAAATTAAGCAAAGTAAAATGTGGTGGCATGATGATATAGGCCTGTAATATCAGCCGTAGGTAGAGAGGGGCAGGTACTTCTTTGTTAGTTCAAGACCATCCTTGTCTGCTTATCAAGTTAGTAGGCTCCAGGGACACATAGCAAGACACTGTCTCCAAAGAAAATATGATACTTTATTTATACCTGTGTTTTGTGGGTTATTTCTTGTTCATTGCCTTACTTGTTTACACAGTTTATGCCTTTCTATTAAGTTGAATTCCCTCACTCACCTTCTGTCCCCTTCTATGGAAGCAGCTGAGTTCCTCATACAGATTTTAACAACAATATGTCATCCCATAGTGACAGGTTAATGACTTAGAATTCTCCTTTCTTCCGTTTGGACATGACTCTTTTTGAAACAGGTTATAGAAAACAAATTTCCTCTGTTGTACATAGTTTTGTGTGTGTATTATGTATTCTGTCTATATGTATTGTGTCTTTTTTTATTCCTACCTCCTGTATTTCTTTTGGGTTGGTTTTCAGGTAGGGAGGTAATGGGAGGCTAAGGAAATATTGCTACTGGTCTCTAATTGTGCAACTCTCTGCTTTCCACACAGTACCCTGGGCAGCCTTCTTCCGGGTATCTAACTCTTAAAAGTCTCTGGTAGGATGGATTCCTCTCTTTCTGTTTTCGGTGTTTGATCAACAAAGCACATCCATGACTCAATGAGCACTGCATATTCCTGCTGCCCATAACTCTCCACTGCCCTCTGTATTTGTCACTGTGCAAATTCATTTTGGTTGAAAAAGCTCTGAAATCTTTCCTAGTGGAACCTTGAGAGTTCCTGGCCATTTTGTGGAACATTTTTGAAAACATATATAAGTACAAGAGCCGAAAAACCTGCATAGATTCTGTTCCACCTTTTGTAACCTTAACCCTGGCAATGCAAGGTTGTCAGTCTTTGAGGTCTTCAAAGGAAGCTATATAAATCCAAGGCTTCTACTTCTAATCCTTGTTGTCTTTGAACTTGCTAAAGTTTAAATCCCTGCAGCAGTGGCACGCAGGGGGCTCCAGTTAGAACTCTGCAGTTTTAATAAAAAGGGAACAGAAAAGAGACTATAAAATAATGAAGCAAAAGGCCAGGAGACGTGGCTCAATTGTGAATCTGAGATGTGTGTGAGGGAGAAAAGATCAGTAATACGAAAGTATCCTGAAGACTGAAATTTTACCATGAAAGTATGATATTTAAAATTTCATGCCATGATTGTTTTTTTTATTTATACAACTTAAATTTATATGTATATTTTTACTTCTTAAGAAAATAAAACAAAATATCATAATATGGATAATACTGTGCTTTAAATGTGTACAATGCTAAATATAAAGTACAAATGTTTTAATCTCTGTGGGTAATGAAATCACAGTCACTGTAGGGGAATAGTGTCATTATATAAAGTAATAGAGATTCTGGCCTTATTATTTTTGCTACTTTGATCTGCTCAGCCAAATAGGTTAATAAAATAAGAGAAGCAGGGTGGATTTCTTGTCCAGTGAGATGACTAAAAACAGAATTCAGTTGGATAATTCTAAGCCATTATAAGATTAAAGGGCTATCTGCAACTGAAATGCAGGTTTTATCATATGAACATCCAACAGGGCTGAGACTGAAGGCTTGGCCTACCATGCTACCAACAACTTTTGAAAAAGAAGATTATGACTACAGTATGTTGGTTAGATACTGTTGGAAAGCTGGACTTTCTGTTATTTTGCCCACCAATCTAAAACTAATGATGTAGAACTTATAACATGAAAGGCAGGGGGGCACCTAGGAAGCCTCAAACCTAGACAGAGAATTACAGGCAACTTTGGAATATTGAGAGCAGGAGAAACAGTCTTTTCCTTGGAAGAAACCACCAATAGGTTTTGCAATTCTAAAGATCACTCTGAAAACATATACTAACAAGTCTCATTATGCAGAGTCAGTGGGTCTCATTTATGCATAATCATTAAAAAGAGACCAAGAAAAACTGGCCATAAAATTGAAAAAGAACAAGGCAATGAATAGTGGTAAGGAGGAAAGGGGAAGGTAGAATGCTACATATATGTGAACACACACCATTATGGAGCTAAGAAGAAGCCTGGTGCTAGGGATATTTCACAGGAATCCACAGGGATGACCACACCTATGACTCCTAGCATTAGTGGAGAAGGTGCCTGGACTGGCCTTCCCCTGTAATCAGACTGGTGACTATCCTAATTATCACCATAGATCCTTCATCCAGTAACTGATGGAACCAGATGCAGAGACCCACAGCCCAGCAGTGTGCTGAGATCCTATATTCCAGTCAAAGAGTGGGAAAAGGGATTATATGAGCAAGGGGTGTCAAGATCATGATGGGAATTCCAGAGAGACAGCTGGTCCAAGCTAGTGGCAATTTAGGGACTCTGGGTTGACAGCTGGGAGTCTGCATGGAACAGAACTGTACCTTTTGAATATGAGTGATAGTTGTGTGGCTTGATCTGTTTGTGGGACTGCAGGCAGTGGGACAAGATTTATCCCTGTTGCATGAGCTGACTTCTTGGAGGCCATTCCTTGTGGTGGAACACCTTGCTCATCCCTGATGAGGGGGCACGGAGAGGGATGTGGTTATGGACTTGGTCCAGGATAATTGGATTCCCCATGGGAGGTCTCTCAGAGGAGTGGATGGGAGTAGGTAGGATTTGGGAGGGAGCAGGAAGAAGGGAGGGGAGATGAACCATTCTTGGTCTGTAAATGATTAAAAAATTTGAAATAAAAAAATTAACACAAGCACACACATATACATGATATATATATTATATATATATATATATGGAAATCCATTACACTTTCAAATAGACACCAAATTCATTTTGTTGATTCTGTGTCTATTGATCCTTCCTACTTACAATAATAAAAGCTACTTCTTCTAAAATCGGACTGAAAATTTGAAATTAGTCATGTAATTTCACATATATCTACCAAATAGACTGTGAATTCAACATCACGAAGTGATTTGAATAACAGACATTTATTTCAGGGCATATTAATATGGAAGACATTATGCTAAGTGAAATAAACCAATTGCAGAAGGGCATACATAGTAGGTGATAACACTTATATGAGAAACCTAAAGTACTAAGAAAAATAAATTAACTTGGATTAATTATTTATCATGATTCTGAGCTTCTTTAGGAAAATGGTTATATTTACAGAAATCGTGTCACACCACAATTTCAATGTAGGAATGCTGGGTAAATTTTAACTAGTGTTAATATGAATTGCTTTAATTTGGTTCCCATAAACATGAAAGATATGACTATCCAGGGATCTCAGTACATATAGACACTTGCTGCCCATCCAAAACTGCTGATGAATCCAATTTCCAGGTAGCACGTGGTGGAAGGAGGGAACCAACTGTAAGCTGTCTTTTGGTGCCTATGAACATTCCAGGTCATAAAACATCCAGGAAAGAGATGGTAACTGGGGGAGAGAAATGGAGGGAAGGGAAAGGGGGTACATAAAAATAAAACACACTACATTTACAGACTGGTTTACTATCTCCCAGTTTTTCATTTCTAAAACAAATTTCCATACTCATGCTGGATTCCTAGGTCAGGAACCCCAACATCTCATAATTTTTATTAGTTTCTAAGATATCTTTTATGTTACCTCACATCTCTCAGAGGTATTGGAAGTAAGGTGGCTGGCAGGTAAAATCATTTGTACATCATTAGCTTTCTTCAGATTCTGGTACATACACCATAGAATAAAACCCTCAATTATCCATTTATTTATAAAAAGTATTGATCAATTGACTGTAACTTTTATAATGTATTGAATTATTTAATGGAAAACCATGCATTTTATTCAATTGATAAAAGTTTATTATTTCTGTTCGAGAAAATGAAACTGATTTCCAAACATTTTATTTTTATCTTTTTACTATAGACCTAATATTTGAGGAAAAAGAAACAGATTTCTTCCTGCAACAGATGTTTTACTTTAATTCTAAGGCTTTAGGTCTATCTTTAGTGTCTGACATAATGGAAAAGGAAACAATTATGTGAAAATTGTTAGAACCACAGGAAGCAGCATGAAGTACCCATAAGTCGGCTTAAATCAAATGTTCCAACCAGATTGAGTGAGGGGACACTGATTATTCTGGACTTAGTAGCAATACTTTATTTACCTGAGTTAACTTACTCTGTCTCAGTAATCCTCCACTTGTGATCTTGCCTCAGCTTGCCAGAGGCCACTGGTAAGTATTGCTCTTCATCTAACTCGGAATCCCGTGGATGCTCCTGTTGTATTTACCAAGGCTTTATGAGATCTCAAATACACAGAGGTAAAGGGCATAGTACTAACTGGGTTGGATTCAATTATGCAAGATTGAGCATCAACAAGTTTTGAAACCTCAAAATCCTCAAGACAACTGCCTAGATTATTCAAAGGGTTGATTAAGTCATAGTTTCAGCATAATAAAACTATAACATTGAAAACTTCTGATAGAACTCATACAATGACAGACCTCAACATATAGAAATTTTCCTGATGGAAATATTTCTTAGATAGATAGATTGATTGATTGATAGATAGATGAAAGATAGATAAATAGATACATAGATAGATAGTTGATATATAAGAAAATAAGTAGAGAAACTTTAATAAATCATTGTAGCCCCATATTTAATCCAAGCACTTGTATTTGCCTATAGTATGGTGATAATGTAGAATGTAAAATGCTCAAAAAGTGATGTGTAGAACTTTGGATATTTGTGGTATCATTTAAAGCTTTAGATAATGTGCACATAATTTTCCTGCTTTGAAATATGCTTTTATGAAACAACTGTAATCTGTGTCACTTTAAACAGTAAAGTTTATGGAGCTTTTATTAAATTAATTATTGAATTGGTATAGAAAATAAACATTTTAGGTATAAAATAATATGTAAATTGCTGTTATTTTCCATATCTGCAAAGTAATATTTAAACCATACTAAGATATTTTAAATATTAGTTCTATAAAATTAATATGATAATTATGTTTATTGTGAATAATCTTATCAGTTTGTGCATCTGTGTATTTTCTCCATCAGACTTCAGTTGTAAATTGAGATAAAGTTGGAAGATAGGGATAATGTTAAGACAGGAAAGATAGAATTGAGTTGAGAAAAGGTTGGTTAAGAACACCAGCAACAGCATCCTGAGACTGGACATGTTCCTCAAGGTCACATACAAATCAGTAGAGATTTGCTGCATGAACTTTTACTTGGAAGAACTATCATTACATAAGAAGGCAGTTATACAGACAGACAATGGCAGTAACATGAAGAGGGGTTACCATGATGGCCAGTGTTAAATGTCAGCTAGACCTAATGGACTATGTGGCCATGTCGTTAGATACTGTTTATTTTGTTCTCTGAAGTGGGAATACAATCCTAGTGTCAGTGGTGGCAATCCCCAGGTAGACAAATCTTGATTCCATGGGCGTGTGAAAAGTGAGCTTCATGGTAGCAGTATGCATGGGTAAATCCATTATCTTCTCTTGAGCATAGATGCATTGTGGCTGTTTTGAACTCCTGCAACATTGATGTTTCCACAATGGTGGACTGTCATAGGAATTGTGAACTAAAAGTCAGGGAACAAAAATGACACATTTTAGGTGATGGGAAAATAAAAGGAGACGAAGTGTTTCATATCCATAACATAGTAGGGACTTTAGTAGACATGTAAACTTTAGTTTTAGTCCCTTTCTGTTTCTCTAGATAAAGAAATCATGAAGAAAATATACGCTAGCAATCCCAGTCTGACAATGTTATAGTTGTTGAGATAATTGAAAGTATGTATACATGTTTTCTGCTGGGATATATCAAACAACATCTATAGCTTATCTATTCCAAAACAATAATACTTCAAATTTCTTCTCTATTGATATTTTCTTGAATTTCAATGTTTAAATCGAGCATAATTGGTAATACTTTCACATAAGAATGATGTTTCTTTTCTCTTTAAACAACCTCCCAGTCTCGGTTTCAAATATAATCAGTATTTGACATAGTCAAAGACAGAAAAAAGACAAAGAAAACTGCTACTATCTACCATATATCAATAGTTCCTTTAAAGTTAATCTCAACTTAATAGTTCACATATGAAACTGTCTATTTTAACCTAAAAATGATGTACAAAATGTGGTAGTGTTGAATTTTCTACTGTGCTGGATATTACAGAATGATGAGTAACCCCAGAGAGTACAATTTTCTTAAGATTAGGGTGACTTGGTTCTGGTTTCAGTTACTCCCATCCTCCATACCATATCATCATCATGGTCAAATACTCAGTTAAAACTTTCTTGTTTTTCTCTTTCTCATTTGCACAGTGAGCACAGTATTTTGTTTTTTGTTTTTTTAAGACAAATTCTCACTCTATAAAGCCAGATATTCTGAAATTCACTAAATTGCCCATGCTTGGCTATTATCCTCTGTCTTAAAATTATTTGTGTTGGGATTATAGGTATCACTCATTACACCCAAGTCTTCTGTGGTTTTAATAATACAATTTAAATTATTTTTGCATATTTTATTTTTAATTTACTAGCCAAAAAACAATAAAAATTATAGTTGGTGAATTATGAGATATTCCAAAAATAAATCATCATTTTTCAACTTTTGTTTATATATCTATAAAATATTCCATATGTTACATATTAATATTGCTATCAGTTAAACATGACCACTAAAAAAACAGAGGAGAACATTCCATGGGTTCAGTAATAAAGTTAAGGAGCATTTCTGTATTAGTTTTACATTTGCTACAGAGAAAAGAGTTCTATGATTTTATGATTTGTCTTGAATGACAAGAATCCTCTTTTCTGTATGTTGCTTTGGGGCATGAAACAATAATGTATGAGTAGAAGGTCAGTGAAAGTCTATATAATGTTTTTCTGAGGCCCTGCCAGCAATCTTGGCTAAATGTGTGTAGCAGTCTTTGCTGTCCCAGTTTAAGGTAACAAGCTGTGAATTGGATGACAATGGCAGTTGATGCTTGCTGTCATTCCCCCAGCAGTCTATGAACACGGATGTCACTGCTATCATTGCTTATGACTACAGACGAACTTGCTATAAACTTTCATTTTAATTTCCTTGTCTTGTTAATGTACGAGCACATTGTCTGTGTCATTTTATTAATAATGATGCAAAAATAATAAATTTGGAATTTTGAGTACCAAGACTTAAGAACCATTATAGACTCCATAGCAGTTTAGATATTTTTATCTTTTTAAGATATTTAGCTATCATATTCAATTTTGATATAAATAATGCTGTTACAAATAAGATGCAGTTCTCCATAACTAATATTTCAGTTTCATTTACTTAGTCTACGCTTAGTTTTTAAACTGATTTTCATCTTCATTATTTTAAAGAGTCGCTGATGTTTTATTACATAAAATAAGAATAATTGCAGATATTTGCATCCTATAGAAATGGTTGATTGGCATCAGAAAGAGCAAAAGAGGATTTTCTATCCTCCACCGTCCACTTTACTATGAGGAAACCAGATACCATTTACCTCCTTGAATTTTCTGACTCAAAAATAGTTCTGTCTGTAAAACCAACATATTCATGTTGTTAACATCATTTTCTAATACGTTTAATTATCATATTCACCAGCCAATCCATTACATTCATACCAAAATCCATAAGAGATGGCTCAGCAGGCTGGCTGTGCAAGCATGCCAATGGAGATAGAATCTCCAGCATTGACATAGAAAGCAGGGCATAGGGTCAGCTGCCTCAATAACAACACCATTCACAGAGTGACAAGCTTTCGAGACCTTTCTGGCAAGCTTGAAAGAGATGTCAGTGTATATTGCACTCTTGCTATCTACCCTTATATGCACAAACATGTGTATACCACATACACATATTCACACACATGTGAACATGCATGTGTATGCAACACATAGAGACATACATGGTGAAAGAGATAAGTGCAGAGGAATAAATGCACAAATGGCATCCCTTTCTTTGAAATTTATTATAGGTCAGGATAGTGTAGCCATCTCCATCTCCTTTTCCTGTCTTTCCTTTCCCCAGTGCTAGCCTGGCTGGACCTTTCTCCTTCCTTCCTGATCTATTCCAATAGTTTTTAAAAAGTGATGGAACTTCATTTTGGAAAACTTCCCTTTCTGCTTTACGTTATGTGGATTTGCAAAGTATCACAGAAGGGATGGTGCAAAGGTGTAGCCTCTTTACTATTCTGCAAATCACAGCTGGAGACTTCATGTGGATTTTCTCTTTCCCCTCCCACACTGAAATATCTGTAGGTACACTATTCTAGAACATACAAATAAATGTTTATAGGAATTTCTTGTTTAAAACTAACAATATACATAATTTCCCTTAGAATGTCAAATGTCAAAATAAGAACTACTGAATGCCTTGTCTTGACCCCTTTGCTCATCACTCCTCCCTGTCTGCAACTGGATTGAAGAAGTTCACTTCAGGGGAGCAGAAAGGGGACAGGATAGCAGGCTAGTGGGAGGCAGGGGAGAAGGAGAGGGAGAGGGAAGTGGTATTGACATGTAAAATAATCTTGTTTCTAATTTAAATAAAAAAGAACTACAGAATGCTAAGAAATATAGAATTTATCTATTATTTTACTGCTTTGATATCCTACAGAAAGCCTTGGATTTAGGTTCTGAGCTCTTTTGTGAATAATGAAGTCCTGAAGCTGCACTGGTGAGAATATGGAATTTTTTCCATGCTAGCACTCCATTTACCTTTATGATACATGAAAATGTGCATTCAAAATATAGATAACATTTTATATTTTTTTTCTGAGAAGGTTACCCAAAACATAAATCCTTATTTTATTTAATCTTTAACTTTATAGGGCATATGAAAAAAGTTAAAATGTATATAATGGATTCAAGTATATCTTTTGATCTTTTAAAAGAAAAAAATAATTTACATCAATTGCTGCCCATTCAGGAGAACTCTTAAAACACTTTTCATAGGTGGTTTTCATTTTTGTTGCTGACAGATCTCAGGTTTATGGGACTTTATTAAAACTTGGCAGAAAGATTAAGTGTTCTGTTCTCTTCAGTTATAGTCAAAATAATATACCCCATTCCTTTTTCTACCACTGCAGTAATTTTTAATAATATTTAGTTATAAAATAAAGGCAGGTTTCTTTCCTCAGAAGCCAACACACTCCCCAACATTTTTCCCTTAAATACATTTACATAAATCATAGATGACCTTCTAGTTCCAGTGGCCTAGATTTGATTTTGATGTTTTTCTCAGCTTATTATGTATAACAATTCAAACATGATATTTAAAGAATTTATTTCGAGTTCTGCTCATACTCCCTTTACTCTATATCCATTTGTGACCAGATTGCTTGTTTAGATACAGCCTCATGAATTTCAGAGTGACAGCTAACTCACTGTCCATCTGATTCAATTCTTGAAATTTCTGCTCCTGCCTTCCCCTTCTCTCTACTACTTGGATTTCAGGCTTGTGCCACCAGGTATTTTCTGTTTTCTGTTTCTGATTTCATTTCTGGGGACTGAATGTTTCAAGATAGACAGTATATATTTTATCAGTCATGGAATATAATAATTTACTAGGCAAACATTGTACTCAGCCTTAGCATTTTTCTCTCTGAAATTTTCTCTCCTTTGATAATCTATTTCAATAATTACTATTTTAGTTTTTCTGTGCATCTTGTATTCTCTATCTGGGTTTGGAGCACTTGCTTTCAGAGGTCATAATAATATGTTTATTTCTTTACTTATATTGCATCAGTAATAGTATACTTTTATATAAATAACATAAAGTCAGCCACCCTTTTCTGTGGGTTTGTATGGTGAGTTGAATAACTAGTAACAAAACTATAAAACTATGTCCCAGAGACACAGAGATCCACAACCAAGAAAAGGGCTGAGCGCTGGGAATCCAGGCGAAGAGAGGGAGGAGAGAACATATGAGCAGGGGAGGACAACATCATGATGGAGAAATCTACAGAGACAGATGAACCAAGCTCGTGGAAACTAATGAACTCTTGGCCTACAACTGTGGAGAATCCAGGAGACCGAACTAGGCCCTGGAGCACGTGGCAGTAGGACCACAGTATGAACCTAGTACATGAGCTAGCTTGTTGTAGCCCATTTCCTATGGTAGGATGCAACTCTCAGTCTAAATGCATAGGAGGGAGACCAGGCTCCACCCCAACCTATTGTACCAGACTATGGGGACTTCTTATGGGAGCCCTTACTGTGAGGAGGAGTGGACTGGGGGTGGGCTAGGGGAACGGTAAGGGAAAGTGGGAGGAGGTTAGAGGGGTGTCGAAAAGGAGCAGGGATGGTGGGAGGAGGAATAGAGGAAGAACTCTGGTTGGAATGTAAAATGAAATAAAAAATAAAAATGAAAAGAAACCCAAAACTATAGAAATATGCCTTATATTTTACTCCCAAACTCATAGTTTTTTTTTTTTTTTCACAACTGTTGAGTCTACTTAGTGCTGCCAGAAAGTTCATGGATGGAGGACCCTCTAAGAGTACAAATCTAGTTTTTTGGGTTTTTTTTTAGCTGCTCATCGCTGATGAAATGTAACTCTCCTTTCCAAGAAACCATCAACTGTCAACAATAATTCTAAGTTTACTTTTACTGTGTGTGTATTCTTGCTCTGTGAGTGTAAGTGAGGTATGTGTGTGTGTTGTTCTTGTTGTTTGGTGTGTGTGTGTGTGTGTGTGTGTGTGTGTGTGTGTGTGTGTGTGTGTGTGTTGTCCTTCTGTGTTTGATGTTCATTTCATGCTGTGCACAAGCCCGTTGCAGATGATGATCACATGTTGCTTCTCCAGTTTTTATGTAAGCTTTGAGAACAAAACTCTCACATTGCTAGACTTTCTAGGCAAAAAACATTATTCTCTAGGACATTTCAAAAGTCCGAAGTTTTGAGTGTTTATTTTCTCTCAAGAGAGTGATTGGACTCACATACATCCTTGCAATAGTGTTTAAGTCAGAGTGTCAACTCCCAAATAGGCAAGTAGTCACATTGTCAAAAGCTGGTGCCCTACACTTTTATCCAGCTGAGATGTTTGGTAGGTGGTCTCCAGAACCTAAAATTGCATGTCTGCTTCTTTTCCATGCTAGGGTACAAATCAGTGAAGTTAAGAAGCATGTCTCTCCAAATAAATATTTCACGCTATTTTTGATATTTCTGCATATATTTATATATTTGTCTAAACTTAAGTGAACATAAAGTATTGCAATTTATATGAACTCTTCTTTTCTAAAACAACATCTTCCAAACATAACATAAGCATGGAAGAATGCCAAATATCAGAGATTCTGTCATAAAATAAGACATATTTTGAAATAAGTAGTTCCAAAGGAAATTTTTTGATTATTATCAACCTAAAGTAAATGGTACTAAATGGTTCACAGCACTGTAGCTTTGAGAAGTCATTTCCTCTATATCTAATAACAAAGTATTTCCCATGTACTTTTGTCTGTTGTAATTGGCTCTTTAATTTTTAAAATTGTGACTCATTTGCCTGACAACTTTAGTGTAAAGGTTTTCTTTTTCATGCTTTATAGATTATTTATTTATTTATTGCATTTCCTAAAGTTGAGCATAACGTTTCTTGTACCCTAGTAGTACACTTTACACCCAGCCCTTAGTTCCTTGAGTTTTTTTCCTAGTAGTGTCAGCCTTCGTAAGAATTCCAGGTTTCTATATAACTGAAATGTCATATAAATTTCAAAATAAAAATCAAATATTTAAAGACCTTCACTAACTCTATTACAGGTATATTTATAAGAATGATAACTGTAGAGCTGCTGTTTCTATCCATCTCTAGGTGAAGCTTTTTCTGTATTCACAAGATTACCACAGTCATGAGCATTGCAAGACAAATGTCCATGCTTGCAAATCTAACAGTAAGGGAGACAAGGTTTAATTAGAAAAAGTCACTGAATTAATTTCAAACAATAAGGATACATTAAAGATATAAAAATATTTTTTATATCTTCTTTTGTTTTGTTTTTGTTCTTTTGTCCTTCCAAAGGTAACTATTCCACCAGGATTTGCATTTCATTGTTGAAATACATAGTTCATAGGATGCAATTCAGTGGTGATAGTTCTATCTTCGTGATTCATCATCCTCCTTCAATATTTCAAAGTTAACAAGATAATGAAATGTCTTTTTCCCTTTCCTCGATTTGATTGAATATTCCTGAATTAAATCAGTCATTTATCACAAGTCTTGGATGAATCCAGTGAAGAGGAAAATCATTTCTAAAGTCTTTATTGATGCAGTAGTTACTGTACTGTTATAAAATAGCAAGCTATTAGTTCTTAGACTCTATTTATCACAAAAGGTCATAATCCTAGTGCCATGCTACTTCTATTTCCCTATAGGAAGAGTGCTATTTATATACATAATATGTCACCAGGAATATTAAGCTGTCTCATCATGCTAATCATGTAATATAATCATGCCAGCCCTATTACGCTAATGCATTTTGCTGTATTAAATATGACAGAACATAAATTTACCTGGGTAGTTCATAGGCATCTGAATAAATTTCTTTAATAGTGAAAACTTTATAGGTTATATGTTGTCTACGTTCATTCCAAATTTAATTCTAAATATTATGGTGATGATTTTAATGTCTATATTGTGTAATGTTCAAAACGAAAGGAAAGCTTATCTGTCACTCAAGACAGGTATAAATGTGCAAACATTATTCAGTGGGGAGAGAGTGCTTTGATAATATTTTATGCAAATCAGAAAGTTATTTAAATTGATTGTATGCTCTAATGAATTTTCCAAAACCCTCCTTTTCCTACTCACTTATCCCTTAGTCTACTCTGTTGACTTCATCATGGTATAACAGAGATTTCATAAGCTCAATTTTCTGAGACTCTCCTCTCCACATGAGACAAATTACTGTACTTCACATCTAGGTTTCTTACTATGGTTTACATAATAATCTTGGGCTTCCTTACAGTGAAACTTGATAGATTATTTTTTGGGGAAAAATGTATAGCCCTATCATTGATATCATTTCTTGGTAATTTTCCACCCTTCAACTTCCTAATTTCTTCTTGTTTATAAATCCACATCGTCCTTCTACTGTATATGGACAGCTGAATTAGTTGAATTCACAGTTGAATTCAACTAATGAATTTGAAAAACTTTCAAATAATATTTACCTATCATTATAAGGATGTATGAGAATATGTCAATATTATCCACTGAGTCAATCTTGATTTCACATACTTTAGTTCACAATATATTAGTATTGCAACTGCATATAAGTTCCCATAAATTAAAAAATTCCTTTCAAATATAATTTCATTATGTTACTTTCTAACCATTACTTTTTCGTAAGTTTTATTGTAATTGACATTTTTTAAAATACTCCAAGTACTGAGATTTTGTCAATGTTTCATACAATGTTACTGACAGTGGTTAAATAAAAGAACCATACTTGCCATCTGAAAACAAAGGACAAGAAAATTTCTTACACAAATACTATGGAATTTTATTTTTCAGCCATATGGAAGAACAATATTTTCTTGCAGGAAATTAGAAACAAAGGAAAAATTACATTAAGTGAATTAAACCAATTTCAAAAAGACATTTTTTTTCTGTCATTTGCAGTTCCTAGGTTTTAGTTACATACATATGATCTTGTATGTACAAATAAATAATTGATATTTCTATTGAAAACGGTAATTCATGATAACATTTTCTCATGATCATAAATATGATTGTTCAGGTATTTCCCAAAATTCATGATAGAACTTTGCACAATGCAATTCCCCACACTGACTCACTGCACTGGAATCTGATATGGTTTTATTATGTAGCATATTTAGAGTATTGAAAATCATTTTGAGAGGTCTAACATTTTATCCTGCACAGTCCTGGTGAGCAAATGTAGCTGCTTCGTGGATTCTCAGAAGACAGTCTGGTGGTTGAGAAACAAGACTGAATTACAAAAGACATTCACATACAAAACATATTCATGTCACTTCCCATGTCCACTAAGACTTAGGGAGGTCCACACATAAAACTCTCACAGCATTCAAAAGAGCAAAGGTGTGGAAGAGACAGTCGACAGTCAAGGACTCGGCTGCACTCCCCTCAGTTAGACCCAGACACACAATTGTTTCTCACACGCAGAGAGCCTAGCTCTGTCTCATGGCAACTCCATGGCTGTTGCTTCCCTGAGTTTGGTTCTCCTTCTTTGTCGATTTTCTTGTCAGGATCTTAACCTCCCCTCCTCATATGTTCCCTTCTCCATCTCTTTAACTGGATTCCTGGAACTCAGCCAGGTGCTTGCTTGTGAAACTCTGCCTCTGTTTCCATCAGTTACTGAATGCAGGCTCTATCAAGACAGCTGGATATTAATCTGACTGATTATAGGGCAAGGCCTGTCCACGGATTTTCTCAACCATTAGTAGGAGTCTTGTGGTTGGAACGCAAAATGGAATTAAAAACATAAACTCATAAAAATCATAAAAAAGAACACTGGCCGCTCCCCCACAGGACAGGAAATGATGTCCCAGAAATTATGAACAGCAATAAACAACCCTCAGTAATACCAGTTTCAGAGGATCTGCTGCCCTCTTTGGCCTCCAAAGGCATTGCACACAATCACGTTACATACAAATAAGAGGGAACACAGACACACATGTACACATACAACACACACAAATACACAATAAATAAAGATGGATGACATTAAAATTCTTGAGAATGACTGCATAAACATTAATCATTTCAGATTGCCCTTTAGCACGAACGTGTTTCTTGTAACATTTGAAACATTATTTTGCTCATATCTTAGGGTTCATAAAGAAATCTGAATATTAAAAGGAAGTCTATAAAAATTTATCAATTTGAAAAGCACAAATTGATTCATCAAAGTGATCCTTGGAATGTGAAAACAATACTGAGATTAAATTGGAAACTAAACACTGATTACATTTAAAAATGGTTGCCTTGAGGTTGTTAGTAAAACTTATAAGTAATGTGTAATTAAACTACTTGAAATTATCTTAAAAATCATATGCAATGTACAAACTTTTAATAACAAAAAGACCTATGCTCTGACATTTTCCTATTTACAATATGAGCATAAAATTTACTAGACAGCCTTCTTAATTAGAAACAACAACAACAAAAGTTCTTTTTAGTTTCTTACTCTGTATATACAGGTGAAATGCTTTTAAAATTTGAAAATATTGCCATATATTTTAGAATATAATATGCTTTTGAAATTGCTGACATCAGGATACCATTTTCTTTTAATCGCATGTTAAAGGCAAAATCAGATTTTTAGTATATGGTTTTATGTTTTATAAATCTTTAAAGAGTAATCAGAGAAGTTTTCCATTTATAACAAACATTTTAAAAAACATAATAGTAAGGGAAAATGCTGGATAATGAAGTATTGTTTTATATTTTTCCAGAACTATAATAATCCATTTAGGATACAAATTCTGGCTTGTAATAATAATTTATGCTATATGTTATATTCCTGTAACAAAGAATTATTGCAATAAGATACATATACAATTACTAATAGCAGAAACATAAAACAACAACAAAAAAAAAACAGAAACAATATTACCCAAGATTTTTATGCCATGATGATAAATATTTCTTGTAAGGTTTAAATGAGGTAAAATCACGTTAAGTGAAAAGAACACTACCATGAAAGACAGCAACCTAAAGTTAGTAGCTTGCAAATATATTTTCCATACCACCTCTTATATCTATTTATTTACTTATTTTTTCTGAGACTCAGGATTTTATTTATTTTTTCTCCATTTTTAAATTTAAATTAGAAAAAAGATTTTTTACATGTCAATTCCAGTACCCTCTCCCTCCCCTCCTCCCCTGCCCCCCACTAACACCCTACCTATCTCATACCATTTCTGATGCCCAGGGAGAGTGAGGCCTTTATGGGGGTCTTCAGAGTCTGTCATATCCTTTGGGATAGGGCCTAGGCCTTTCCCCATGTGACTAGGCTGAGAGAGTATCCCTCTATGTGAAATGGGTTCCCAACGTCCATTCTATGCTTGGGATAAGTACAGATCTACTAAAAGAGATCCCATAGAATTCACTGACACCTACATTCATGGGGTCTGTATCAGTCCCATGCTGGTTTCCCAGTCATCAGTCAGGGGGCCAGGAGCTACCCCTTCTTCAGGACAGCTGTTTCTGTGGGTTCCACAAGCCTGGAGTTTATCACTTGTCTCATCACTCCTCCTTCTCTGCAATTGGTTTCCAGTTCAGTCCGGGGTTTAGCTGTGGGCATCAGCTGCTGGATGAAGGCTCTTGGATAGCATATAAGTTAATTGTCAATCTCATTATCAGGAGAGGGTATTTAAGGTAGCCTTTCCACTGTGCTTAGATGGTTAGTTGATGTCATTCTTGTAGATCTCTGAACATTTCCCTAGTGCCTGATTTCTCTTTAAACCTATACTGGCTCCCTCTCTGAGTGTATCTCTCATTTTTCTCTCTCTATTATTTCACCTACACAAACTTCCTCCTCCCTTATGACCTTATCACCCCTCCTCTTCTCCCCTTCTCATTCTCCTAGCTCTCTCTTTCCTCCCCCATGCTGCCAATTTGTTCAGGAGATCTTGTCCATTTCCCTTCTCTGGTGGACCATGCATGTCTCTTTTAGACTCCTCCTTGTGGCCTACCTTCTCTAGTGGTATGGATGGTAGGCTGGTAATCTTTCTTCTATGGGTAAAATCCATATATGAGTGAGTGCATGCTATTTTTGTTTTTTGTGACTGGGTTACCTCAAACAGAATGGTTTCTTTTAGTTTCATCCATTTGCCTGTGAATTTCAACATTCCATAGTTTTTTTTTTTTTTTTTTTGCACTGAGTTACTATTAGGGATAAGTACTGATCTACTAAAAGAGGCCCCATAGAATTTCGAGGCCTTCTTAATGACACCTGCATTCATGTAATTGTGTGAATGTACCACATTTTCTCTATCCATTCTTCAGTTGAGGGCCATCTAGGTTACTTACAAGTTCTAGCTATTACAAATAATGTTGCTATAAACATCGTTGAACAGATGTCCTTGTATGAATGTGCTTCTTTTGGGTATATGCCTAAGAGTGGAATTGATGGATCTTGTGGTAGACTGATTCCCATATTCCTGAGAAATTGACACAATGATTTCCAAAGTGGCTGTACAAGTTTGCACTCCCACCAGCAGTGGAGGAGTGCTCCCCTTTCTCCACATTCTCTCCAGCATAAAAATGGCAATCTTGCCAAAAGCAATCTATAGATTCAATACAATCCCCATCAAAATACCAGCACAGTTCTTCACAGACTTTGAAGGAACAATACTCAACTTTATATGGAGAAACAAAAGACCCATCATAACCAAACCACCCTGTACAATAAAGGAACTTCCAGAGGCATCACCATCTCTGACTTTGAACTCTATTATAGAGCTATAGTCCTGAAAACCGTTTGGTATTGGAACAAAAATAGACAAACCAATGGAATTGAATTGAAAACCCTGATATTATCCCACATACCCATGAATACCTAATATTTGACAAAGAATCTAAAGTTATATATTGGAAGAAAGAGAACATCTTCAACAAATGATGCTGGCATAACTGGATGCCATCATGTAGAAGATTGCAGATAGAACCATATCTATCACCATGTACAAAACTTAAGTCCAATGGATCAAAGAGCTCCACATAAATCAAGCCACACTGAAACTCTTAGAAGAGAAAGTTGGAAGTACCCTTGAAGGAATTGGTACCAGAGACAGCTTCTTGAACATTACACCTGTAACATAGACACTGAAATAGACAATTAATAAATGGGACCTCCTGTAACTGAGAAGCTTGTGTAAGGCTCATACACACAGTGAGCAAGACAAAATGGTGGCCCACAGAATGGGAAAAGATATTCACCAACCCCATATCCGACAGAGGGATGATCTCCAAAATTTACAAAGAACTCACGAAGCTAGTTTCCAAAGCATCAAATATTCTAATTAAAAAGTGGGGGTACAGAACTAAATAGAGAATTCTCAATAGATGGAATCTAAAATGCCTAAAAGACACAAAAGAAAATGCTCAACATCCTTAGCCATCATGGAAATGCAAATCAAAAACAACTCTGAGATACCATCTTACTCTTATCAGAATGGCTAAAATAAAAAAAAAAACACCAATGATAACTTATTTATTTAATTTTAACATTTTTATATTTATTTTTGAAGCACTCTTATTTACATATCCATCCCCCCAATTCTTCGTTCTGCCATTCTCCCATGCTCTCCACCATCTGCCAATGTACCCCCCACCCAATCCCCAGGGATAGTGAGGCCATCCATACCTCACATCATTTGGGGGAGTGTTCAGGCCCTCCTTCCTGTACCTGGGCTGCAATAGTATCCCTCCATAGGGACTGAACTCCCAAAGCCCATTTGTTCTCTAGGAATAAACACTGACTCCACTGTTAGAGTTCCCATAGACTGCCTTGGTCTCCTTGCTGGCACCCACATTTAGAGTGCTTGGTTCGGTCCAAAGCTGGTTCCCCAGCTTTATGAATAGGTTCTTCTTGCTCTCAATAGTTAAGGTCAAATGGTTTTCAAGTTTCTACAGCACTGTCTTGGCTCATTTTCTCTTTCCTCCTCCCTTTCCACAATTGGATTCTAGGAGTATGGCTCAGTGTTTAGCTGTGGGTACCTGTTTCTTCTTCGATCATCCACTGGATGGTGGCTTTAGGAATGGTAACCAAGGTAGTCATAAATCTCATTGTAATGGAAAGGCATCAAAAGCAGCTTCTCCACCACTGCCTGGTTTTTAGTTGGAATCATCTCTGTGGATCTCCTAACATTTCCCCTCTGCCCGACCTCTATCCAAACCTATACTGGCTATGTGTATCAAGGAATTTCTAGGTAAAATAATATGAAATTATTAAGAAGAGCTGCTTACTTCCTATTGAGAGATCAAAGACCCTCAGTTTTATATGACATTGTATTTCATATTTATTGTATTGTATCACCTCCATTGTACAAAGAAAAAGTTAAAATAAAACATGTCCACAAGAAGAGACCAAGCTAATGCATATTTCTCTAAAAGCAAGTGGAAATGACCTCAATGTGAGCCATATGTTGGAAATAGCAGATAAGACCACTAGTGCTGCCATATGTGCAAACACACATATTTAATCTTAACATAAAAGCTTGAGCTTCAGTGAACATCTGTATAATTGTATCACTAAAATAGAAACCATGTGTGAATTACAAAACAGAACATAAAATATGAGAAAATTTCATTCAATATACAGTCACAAAAAAGGACACTGAAAAATATACTCATTGATTAAAAAACACAGAAAGTAATTTTCTATGTGGAAAACACTTAAAAATGAAGGAACATTTTTCACTAAATGGAAAATCATTCATGAGTTGCAAACAAAACTTCATATATATTTATATTTATAAATATGTATACACATATTCAGCGGTAGTTTGAATTTAATTGGTCCACATAATCTCATGGGGAGTGGCACTATTAGATGGGAGGCTTTGTTAAAGTGGATGAGCCTTGTTTGAAGAAGTGTGTAACTGTGGTGCTGGGCTTTGAGGGTTCCATTGGGCTCAGGATACTGTGCAGTGAGTCAGTCAACTTCCTGTTGCCTGTTGCATGACTCTCAGCTATTCCTCAAGCATCATGTCTGCCTTCACACTGCCATGCTCCTTGATACAATGATAATAGTCTGAACCTCTGAAACTGTAAGCAACCCACTGCAATCAAGTGTTTTTATTTATAAGAATTGCTGTGGTCACAGTGTCTCTTCACAGCAATGGAAATCATAACACAAATGTACATACACACACACACACACAAGCACACACACACAAGCACACCACTCATAGGCACATATCAAATTTCAAAGAATTGACTGTATTGATTATACATATGTAAACACAGGAGCATCTAAAAGTTGAAAGAGTAAAAATATAATGAAATGTATGTGCTATTCTCATACAGATTAGTTTTGACCAATCAAGCAGAATTAATATCATCAGCATCTTCTTTGCCCCTATGTTCAGCTTCAGATTGGTGGAGTCTTATAGTCTAGATAACTTTACTGTCTTCCCAGAGGAGATACAGAGTGTTGTTTTTGTTGTTGTTGTTTTGTTTGTTCATTTGGTTTTGGCTTTTTATTTTTAATAGTAAAGTAAAATTTTATAAACAAAAACTAACCCATTATATTGAGAAAAATAAGAAACATAAGGAAAAGGACCCAATTAAAGGTACAAGAAATAGAGGCCACCTTGTTCATACTCACCAATCCCATGAAAATAATCATCTGAAGGCAAAAATGTATATATGAAGGATCATTGAGGTAAAAAGAGAAAAGGAAAAATACAGATAAATAAGATAAATAAAAACTAGAAATAATAAGGACTTTTCTCCTTATATTTTAGTGCCCTGACATGATATTGAGAAACAAAGAACCTCCAAAATACCAATGAATTTGTTTTCTTTTGGTCATCTAATCCTGGACATACAACCTATCATTAAGAGTATTATTTTTTCAATCATCCTGAGTGAGGTAATCCAGACTCAGAAAGACAAACATCTTATTTACTCATTTATAAGTTGGACTTGCTGTAAATAAAGGAAAACCATGTTAAAATCCCAAGACACAGAGAGGCTAGGGAACAAGGTGTGTCCAAGCAGGGATGGGGGTGGGGGTGGGGATGGTCACATTTCCCTGGGAAGAGGAAATAGAAGAGATTTCATGGGAGGACTAGAAACAGGTGGATAAAGGAACATGAGGGATCATGTTGGTGGGGATATAGGCAGAGAGTGCTGAAAGAGACAACTAGATGGGCCCATTCCATGGTCAGGTAGAAACCTGTTGCAAGGGAAACTCACAGGAATCCACAAGGATGACCCCGGCTAAGACTACTCCAAATAAGATAAACAAGCCATCTCCAGTAACTAGGCAAGACTTCCAGTAGAATGGGTGGGACACCAACCTTGCCTCATAACTTTTAACCTATAGTTTTTGCTGCCTATGGGATGTGCTGGGGTAAGGATGGCACAGAGATTGTGGGAGTAGCCAAATAATGGCTGGCCTCTCCTGAGACCCATTCCAAGAGAGTAAGACCACCCCTGATACTAAGAGGCTGCATGGCCCAGAGACTTAGGATAAAATCTAACACTACTGGGCAAAAAGAAAGTCAGTATAATGATACCTAATGATATTGTGCTTTATTAATAGATTGGTGCCTAGATAATTGTCATCAGAGAGACCTCAGATGCAGAGACTCACAGCCAAACCTTAGTTCAAGCTCAAGAAATCCAGTTGAAGAAAGGGAAAAGGATTGTAGGAGCAGTGGGGTCAAGGATATCACAAGAAAACCAACAGGATCAACAAACCTGGGCTCATAAGAGGTCACAGAGCCTGAATCTCCAACCAGGGAACCTGCATGGGACTGACCTAGGCCCTCTACATTTTTGTGACAGTTGTATACTTTGCCCCCTTTTTGGCGACTCAAATATTGGGAACACAGGCTGTCTCTAACCCTTTAGTTGGCTTTTGGGATCCTATTCCTCATACTGGATTACCTTGTACAGTCTTCTTGCAAGGGAGGTCCTTAAACTCATTGCAACTTGATATGCCATGTTTTGTTTACATCCATGAGAAATCTACCTTTTCTGAAGAGAACAGAGAAGGAATGGATTGGGAGGTGGCAAAGAGGAGGTAGGGGAAGGGGATGGGATGAGAAGAAGAAAATGCACTTGGGATGTAATATAAATCAACTTTTAAAAAGGAGTAGCTCTTTTCCCCAATGATATAATCTTTTAGGAAACAAAATTTTCATCCTCAAGTAAAAGGTACCTTTCATCCTCAATTTGAGGTACCTTCTAGGCTACCTATGTGGGGTGTCCACTTCTCCATTCAGCGCTAGGTCCCCATCTGATGCAGACACACACAGGCTCTGTGCATCTTGCCTCTGCCTCTATGGTTTCATTTGAGCTACAATAATGTTGATTTAGAAGCCCTGGTTGTCAGGGCTTCTCTCATCCCTTTTGACTTCCACACTTTTTCTGACAGCTTCTTCTTCCACAGAGTTTCCTGATTACTGAGGAGAGGGATTGATGGAGGCACAGTTGAGGTCTGAGTGTTCAAAGGTGCACAGTATCTGGATATGGGTCTCTATATTTGTTCCTACATGCTGTGGGTGGAAGTTTTTCTAACAATGGCTGAGGAAGGCACTGGCCAGAGTTCAGTTGTTTTGTTGTCACTGATGTTTTTTTAATGATGGTCATATCTTCAACTCTTAAGCTGTATTTTAATTATTATAACTGTTAAATGACTCATGCTCATTTCCAAGTTAAACTACAAAATTTTCATATATGAAAGTTCCATTCATTGTTAAAATTTAACTGGAGACCTGGGATTAAAGCAGGGTCCAGAAACCATGACACAGCCTCAATGCTATGGTACCACAATTTCCTCTCCTGACAAACAAATTATTCCAATCATTCTAAGTCAGCCTGACTAACATTCTCAGGCCCTCATTATAAGGCAAGCAGATTCTCTACTAGAATACGACACATAGATGGGCTCTAGACCTATAGAACTATTGTCTGCCATTGCTCCTTGTGTACTAGGCCTCCACTATTCCCATTTTTGTGAGCACTCTGATCTTCCATGCTTACCATAAATGCCCTCTTCTGCTTTCTATGTTTGCTCTAGCCTACACCTGTGGCTTCTGTGTTCTTCTAGACCAATTGTACTTGAAGGTCTTACAAGCAAACATTCATGTTTATCATAGCAATGGCCATGATTCTTCTTACCACTTTTCTCCAGTTCTGTAGAAGATGACCTGGTATAAGCAACTTTAGAAGGGAAGGGCTTGTTCAGGCTCAGGAAGTCTGTTTTGGCAGACAAAGATCCAGATGCACTCATGAGGTTTATGGTCAGTGTGTGGTCAGGAAGTAGAGATGAGAACTTCTGAATAGTTGCTTTTTTACTCTTTATTCAGTCCTTGACTCCAGTTCACAAAACGGCATTGCCCAAACCCAATGTGGGTCTTCTTCCACCAGTCAAACTTCTCTGAAAATGTTCTCATATACCAGAACATTGTTCTCTGGATCATTATAAATCATAATTTGCCCATCATGACTATCTATTGAAGTTCCATATGAAGAGATAATGTGTCCAGTCATTAGAGAGGCAGACATCAACAAGATGCTGAGAAAATTATAAGAAACATAAGATAAAGCCTGTTATTGTATGACATTGCTGAGTCCTAACATGCAGCTAGGTTGTAGTTTGCTCAGGCCTTGTAAAGACAGAATTTCAATGATCTGAAATAACATCTAGAGTACCACAAAAAATTAAGCAATATTTAAATTATAAAATATGCATGTCTATCACGGCTTTAATCCCAGCACTTGGGAGGCAGAAGCAGGCAGATCTTTCAGTTTGAGGGCAGCCTGGTCTACAGAGCAAGTTCCAGGACAGACAGGACTACACAGAGAACACTGTGTAGGCAAAAAAAAAGGAAAAACAATCTACATAACTTAAACAAAATAACAATTTTGAATCATTTAACATTTATTCTCTACTTATAGTGGGTAAGCGACTTCCTTCTTTACTGAATCCCCATCACCAACAATGCAGGTATTTGTCTAATTTTTTTCCAATTAATTATCTAGACTAAGTTTGATTTTTCAATTTTACAGAATAATTTAAAAGAAAAACTCATGAAGGAAAACCTTATCTTTAAGTGCTGTTTTACTTACAACTTCTAATGATGTGCTTTAGTCTCCTTGAATTTCTTTGTCACAAAGATAGTGACAGTATTCAAAAAGTTAGCATGTCATTTTTCAAAAATAAAAATTACACTATAAAGATATAAGAATGCTTATTAAAATTCTGTATAATTTAGATGAAAATTTTGCTAGCTACAGGGTTTTTTTAAATTTTTTATATACCAACCACAGTTCACCTTCCTTTTCCTCTTCCCACTCCCCCACTTTCCCTCAACCAAACCCCATCCACTCCTCAAAAAGTGTAAGGCCTCCTGTGGAGAGAAAAAAAGCCTGGCACATTCAGTTGAGGCAGGTCCAAGCCCCTCCTTCCAGCATCAAGACTGAACAAGGCATCCTGCCATATGGAATGGGCTTCAAAATGTCAGCTAATGCAACACAGATAGATCTGGGTTTTTTTAAATAAAATAATTAACAATGAATTAAAAACTTAATTTGAACTTTCCAAAGTTACTTCAATTCTCTACTTAACTAAGAATAAATCAATGCAGAAAAAAATTATGCATTATACATCTGTTAATATATTTGTTTTACATTTTGCAATAGTCAACATCTCGTATTTAATTTGATATGCTAGTAAAATATGCCTTCCTGGCTTCAATATGCTCATTTATAAACTACTAAGAAATTCTGTGGCCATCAAATATTTTCTAAAACAGAGTACTTTTAAATCTTTGAGTGCAAATGGATCAAAACCATATGGCAATCACTTCCTGAAAATGAATTTCATACGGTAAAACAAGAAAAGAGGAAAGTCCTGGGCAGAAAATACTGTAATTGTAGCCTATGAATTCTTACTGCTGACACTGTGACACTGTGATTTTTCTTTTCTTTTAATTTTTCTTTCTTTTTTTGTGTTCACCATATTTATACTAACATGAAGGACTATTCTTTTCTTCCTAGACTGAAGAAATGCTTGCTGAGAAATGGCAGGGAACTGGACAAGTTCCTAATATTTTCATTTCATCAGAACACTTTATAGATTATATGCCTAATGATATAAAGTTTTCCAGTCATTTCCTTCCTCTCCAAAGTGGCCATAATATGGACATGAAAAGAAATATATGATGTGAGCATGATTTGTATGGAGACAAACATGTAGACCAGGAAGTTCCCTCCATATTATGTGTTCAAAATTGGAAAGAAATGCCATTATAAAAATATCTTTGCAAAATGTATTCTTTGAAAATTGCATACATGTATAAAACAAACATGACTTCATAGAGGCATCTAAAAAAATGAATGGTTGTTGCTAGATGCTTAAAAATTGAAAAGGAAAGTTGAGGATAAAATGTGATTGCAGATTTCACCTTAACACAGTAAAATCAAAAGCTCAAGGAACCCTGAAGAACAGGGGGAGGAGGACTGTTGAAGCCAGAATGGTCAAGGATACAATAAGACAGGACCCACAGAATCAACTGACAGGACTCATAGGGGCTCAGAGAGACTGAAGCTCCAATCGCAGAACCTGCATGGCCTATGGTAGGTCTTCTGCAGATATGTTGTGGTGGTTTAGTTTAGTTTTTTTTGTTTTTTTGTTTTTTGTGACTCCTAAGAGTGGGATTGGAGATGTTTCTGGCACTTGTGCCTATAATAGGGGATGCTTTTGCTCTTATGGAATGCCTTGTTCAACATTCACATGAGGTTTTATGCCTCCCCTTATTGCGTGCTGTTATGCCCATGTTCAGTTGCTGCCCCTGGAAGGCTTGCTCATATTTGAAGGTGAAAAGAGGAGCAGTGGATCAGGGTGAGTCAGGAGGGATGCAGTTAGGATATATAGTATGAGAGAAAATAAAGTTTTTAAGAAGAATAACAAATGAATACTCTATTTAATATAAAATAAGTTTGTAATTGGATGTTTTTACATGTAACTCTGAATTCAACTCTTACCAAAGGATTATTCTTTAAAATGTTACATGAAATTCAAAAGATCTTATTAATGCTCAATGCCCTTACTTCCTTCAGAAACATTTTGCCTACTTTGATGCATATCATGCAACATGGAGCTCACCAAAAGTATTATTGTTGGTTTGCCATTTATAATTCTACTGCCATCATTTTAGTGCAATCTTTAATTTACAAGTTCGATGTGTATGATGTGTAAGCCCTAAAGGCATTGATTTCATTATTGTAATGCCTTTCTCTTAAAAAAACGTAACTCAGAAAGAAAGGGTCCTGGATACACTCTTAATAAGGCCAATGAAAGAGGAAAATGAAGAAAACCGAGCTGTGAAATGCAGACATTGCTTAATATTTTGTTGTTTGAATGACATATTAAGCCTTTGTTTTTTTAACAGAAGATGATAACTATGACAATAGTCACCAAGAAAAATATTTTAAACAAGATTTAAGAAGTCTTACAAAATTACTTTTTACATTTATTTTTTGAGAATTTAGTGTATGTAGGGGAACCTGCAGCCACGCCTGCTTAGGGGCTGGCTAAAGGTGTGCCTGACCAAGCCTGTGAGGGCATGGTCAGGGTGATGTAGAGTGAGAGGTTCAGGTGGCTGGGTTTCACTTTTGGTTTCACTTTTCAGCTTGCTGTACAGACTGCTGCCAAACCACTGGCTAGGTTGCTCTGTAACTAAGGCTTTTCCCTTGTATTTCTACCTGACTCCATTTGGTAATTTCCCACTTTAAGTGTAGGAGTAATTATTTACACAATTTGCCCCCTCTTTGTCTTCCTTCCATATAATAACACCTATGATGGCTATTATTATTTATCAACTTGACGACATCTAGAATAAATGAAAACCAATTGCAAACATGCGAGGTATATTTTTCTAAATTAAATCATTTGAAGTAGGAATACCCACTTCTAATCCAGGTTTTCAAGGGGGCAAGATCCCACTTTAATCTGGGTTACATTTTTTGTTTGAGTCTGAATAGAGGAAACAGGAGGAAACTGGCTCTCTATTTTTCAAGCTTGCTCTCATTAGCAAGTCTGTTCCTCCACTGACATTAGAGCCCAATTCTGCAGGATTCCAATGGATATTGAAGACCAGCTGAAACATTCAACCTTGTGGACTGAACAACTGCTGGATTCTTAGATTTTCTGTTGGTGGACAGCCACTGTTTTCCTAGTTGGACCAAAATAAGTCATTGTAATAAATTCCCTTTCCTCCTATTCATTCATTATATATTCAATCTATAAATTCTTTTCCTCTAGAGAACCCTGAGTAATACAACAATTAAAAGAAAAGAGCTCAGTAACTTGAGAGAGAAAGAGAGAAGAGAGTACAAGGGTGGGCTTGGAGGGAGGAATAAGGAAGAACATAATTTGATTATAACTTCAGGAAATCAAATAATATTAAAAAATGTAATAGTTCACACAAATGGATTCAAGAAGAGAAGCCATGTAATCATTTTAATAGATACAGAAATAAAACACTGAGAAATTCCACAATCTCCTCATGGTACAAATGCCAGTCTAGGAACAGATATAAGACATCGGAAATTCTTTATGTCTCAACTAGAGTAATAAGATATGAAAAGGAAATAATAGCATGGACAAGCATGAAGGAGGAAAACCTGCCGAGTGCACTTATTGCAACTTAAGTAATCCCATATATAAGAGACCCTAAAGGTTCCACAAGAAAAATTTTAGATTTGATGAATTCTTTTAGCAAAGTGGCAGGATATGGTGTACTTTTTTCAGAATGTCCAGTGGAATAGTCTTGCAATAAATTTTGTGGAATCTTAGTCTACACATATACCTCGGTAAAAAGCATTCATAATGATGTTATTTACTATGTAGGAATTATAGCATCAATTACAAATTTTGGATAAAGATCTATTTGGTAGTTATTTGCAAAATGTAAAATAATTAAAGCAATCATCTCAATATATTGACATTTAAAACCTAATATTTGGGATTTGTATAATCCCAAGAAAGTCAAGTATTTTTTATCCCAGTTTATAGATTTTCCTAGTGGAAATAATAGTCCTTTATATTCAACTAGATTCCATTGCCACTGATGACATTATTGAATTTGCCTCAAATTAGCATTGGAAAAAAGTTTCTGCTACAATTAAAACCCAATGGAAACTAAACTCATTTAGTTTTGACAAGTCTCATTATTTGGCTTGTCACCGAAAGGCCTTGAGGTAACCACCAAACACACTTGTTTATTTTAATTGCTGTTTGTCTCAATAGTTTGGAGAGTGTATAGAAAGAAAAGAAATAAAAAACAATTAAAACACCATGGGAACTTCACTGAGCAGAGCTGATTTTAAGGGCCTGCCTCCAAAATCAACCAGCAAAGGTCAATAGAAAAATGTTTCTGTATTCAATAATAATTTGACAGGACCATAGTAGTTTTTCTAATGAATTAACATTGGAAGAAAAGTTAATTATGCTGTATTCTTAGTTAATCACCATGCCTCTGCAAACATATATGTATGTATCCATTATAAATACATGAAGTACCCAACTCACAGTTTAAGCTACTTCTTAAAAAAATAGTTTATTTATGGTAGCATTTGAGTAAGAAACATATACAAATTAGCTAATAAATAATGTTTATATATTTCTCTATAGTAAATTTTTTGAAAACCTTAATCTGGAGAGCAGAAAATTATGGTCTGAAAACCCATCCCATAAGTAACGAAGTCTTTTAATTCAGAATCATATCTAATTTGTGTTCATGTGTTGTATTAGACTTTCAGAGATTATTTCTTAATTATTTTGGGAATTGACATCTATGTATATAAGTTTATCTATTTCTTATGTCTTCCTGCATCATAAACAACAAGCCATTTATCTCAGAAATCATCAGGATCAACAAGAAGTTATCTAATGATCGCCAAATTCCAGGGTTTTAATGATTTTTCATATGGAACCCTGGCTTCTGGATCATAAAGAAGATCATTACTAAATTCTAAAATGAGGAGAATAATATCATGTTAAACCCACACAGAGAAATAGAGCTGTGCAAAATGTCAACTTATAACCATCACCAAGATTAAAAATATTAAAAACAAACTATTATATTGATTTGTATCTATTATCTGTTACCATTTCCCCAAAATTAGACTCATCTATTTAGTTTTTGTTTAATTTACATAAATTTGTATTATATTTACATAATTATTAGTTAACTTCCTAAATATTTTGATTTATTAATAATATTGGAATTTTATATGTTCCCATACCACTTGATTGAATAATTTAATTTTTCTTCAATGACAGGAAAGAATAGAAAATAAATTTTAAAAATTCTTAGACTTTTATTTTAATCTTAAGATACCATGCACTTTAGACACAGGACACAGTGGATATTACCTTGGTTTGATCTGAAATTCTCCTTTGGAAGAACTACATTTTATAATACAAGAGGGCCCTATACAAGCTTCTACCATCTGTGTTTTTTGTTGATATCATCAATGAGAGAAACAAATATACAGGGGAACATCTCCCCATCACTCAAATGTTTTCATCAGAGTTTGAAATACTATCATCAAGTCTTTGATAATAAACATAGAAGACATTACTGAAGTTATATAAACTTCTGTCTAATATTATGAGACAATTCATAAAACAACTCTATATAAAACTATCATCCTTGTTAAAAAACTTATAAGAGAAAGTTTTCCAAACAGAAATTAAATATCATTTTAAGAAGAGATAAATATAATGTAAATTGCCACCTTTCAGTAACAGTAAATAAATGTGGCTTCAAGTTGGGGAAGCATCTTGTGTTTCTTGTTACTAATATTTCTAAGTTTACACCTACATAAAAGCAATTATTCACATCAAGGAATTGGTTTATATGGTACTGTGCTTCCCAAAGCTTATCTGAAATGCTGTAATGATTGTTGTTTTGCTGCAAGGAGAACAGAAGAACAGCACAACGCAGCTGAGTGCTTATGGAAGCACAGACAGCATCCAATCATCCTGGAGTGTAGGCTTCTGTGGGATGGAAGCAAGCTACATCCAATTAAAATTAAACCTTTGAACATAATGAGCTTAGCCTCAGAAGAACAGCATGCCCTACATAGATATGCCTTTAAAATCTATAGGAAAATATTAAGATTGTATAACACAATGAAAGTTTTGTGATGCATAAAAATAAATAGTAATTTAACTGGGTAAGTATACTCCAGATATTTATAGATTGTTTTCTTCTGATATACATTCAGGGTTTTTTAATGTTCGGAAGTTGTTTAAAACATATGTCTTTCATAATTCCACATGGTGGTGAAACTTGGTCAATGTCATCAGGTCAAGTTTTGACGATGCAGTTGAAAATCCCAAACAAACACACAACTCTGATGAAAATGAATGACAAACCTGCCATAGGAATGTTCCTTTAGCATTAGAAAAATGTGTCAATTTTTCCCATCAGGGTTAAGAACATTGTTTGATCATCTGTATCATGAAAGGTAAACAGCATTTGAATTGCTGTTGCAAATTATTTCAATTGCCAAGATTTGTACTATGTGCAAATTTGTCTTCCACTTTAATGTTCTAAAAATATTACATGAATCCATAAATTATCACATAGAATGTCCTAGAAGTTTTCTATAAAATATATCTAAAAAGACAAAGAACAAAATATATTATTATTAAAGATTCATGCAAAATAATTCACAATATTATTATTAATTGTCAATGATATTGCGGAAATATTTTAGTACTAGCTAATTCACAATTCTAAATACCAATTGATAATAATTTTAGTAACACTATAAATAAAATTATCTAAAGTCCATATTTTCACCAGTTTGTCTCACACTTCTTTGTAATTTTACTGAAGATAAAATTAAGCTCTGTGCATCATAGTATTAAATAATAAATATATAAAGCATCAGTAGTGTAGTCTATCATTTTAGAATAGTATACAAATATAAGGTATGTACAATATTGTATTTACAGAATTTGATGAAAGGTATTCAATTGTTTTTATCTTTTTAAGATGTTTCAATTACACAGAAACATACACACACACACACACACACACACACACACACATATATATATATATATATATATATATATATATATATTATATATATATTTCTCTCAACCCTTCTCTCATCAGCTGTCCTCTACACTCCCTCTCAAATTCATGCTCTCATTTTCTTGTATTAGTTTTGTTACATATCTGGATAAATACATACAAAAGTGAAATGTGCTGAGTTAAATTAGTGTTGCTTGTGTGTTTGTGTTTTCAGAGCTGACTACTTGATACAGGGTAAGCACTTAATGAGTGTATAAACAATAGATAATTACCTGTTTACTATGTGGTTTAAGCCACACTGGAAACCATTTCATTGCTCAGGCTGTTTCCCACAATCATGATAATTATCTTGCCCAAGTGTCCCAAATGCTAGAATTGAAGATATGCAGCAACACTCCCAGTTCAAACTCTGTGAAAGTAGCTAAAAATGGTTAGAAGACACCATTTTGATTGTACCATATGATGAGAGAAAATCTTCTTCATAAGAGTTTTAGTGCAAAAGTGGAATTAAATCCCACTGTCTTGCAGTAAAAGTTTTCTGGAAATAAATACATAATAATTGAAAATTACTGAAATTATGAAAATTTTATAATTTATCATAAAATGTACCATATGTACGATATTTAATACTGATTAAGATTCAGGACAACTCTTTGAATTCGTTGTCCAAGTTTCTTCCTGTATTGTATTGTATTTATGTTGTGCCTTATTTTGTGTTTTAAAAAGCTATTTTCTTTTTACCTTGGAGCTTTGGAAATTGAGTGTAATGTAATTAGCAAAAACCCAGAGACAGATATTAGGATTCAGGCTTCAAGCTAAGATTTCCTTGTCTATTTCTCCTTTAGATGGGTTTATTCTACCACAACCCGGGTGGCCTTGAACTCACAGGGATCCAACTGCCTTTGTCTCCTGACTCCTGAGATTGAAAATATGTGCCATAACTACCTGGCTTCTAGGCCTAACTAGTGTGGCTGCTGGTATTAAAGGTGTGCATCATCACTGCCTGGCTCTATGGCTGGGGCTAGCTTTGCATTTTCATCTCCAGTTGTTTTATAAAGTCATAAACATTATATTACTACACTCTAGTCCAGATCTTTCAGAATTCTCAAAAAATTCTCTATAACCAAGGTGGAACTCAGCCTCTCCCAGCAATCTTTCTAACTGACATACGTCGGCAAAATGGCAGTTTTGTTATGACCATTTTATTTATTTATTTATTTATTTATTTATTTATTTATTTATTTATTTATCTTCATTAGTGATATATTCCAAGGCCTCACAAATCCTGGACAGATAATCTATCAATAAAACACGTTCCAAGAATTTCCTGTCTCCTCTTTGCTCTTTCATCCATTCCTTGTATGTATAAGAAATCAGGCATGAACTCTGTGAAGTCTTGAGGTCTACTGAGAGCATGATAAATATGGTTGATAACAATATGCTATATTTTAAAACTTGTGAGATAGTATATTTTAAGTGTTCTCTCTTGAGAGTTTATTTCCTTACTATCCTTGCCTCTATCATTTCTCCTTTATTCCATCCATCCTCCTCAACACTCTCCTGTGCCTCCTTTCTTTTAATGTTACAGAATTTTAAGGTTTCATGTCAGTGGGTAGAAAGGCACAGAATATAAAGGCACTTTCTAGACAAACCTGGCCACCTTATTTCAGTCCATCAAAGTTGGGAGGTCAGGGTAGTCTATGGGACCTCTCACAGTGGAAACAGTATTTATCCCTAGTACAGGGACTTTGAGGGCCCAGTCCCTATGGAGGGATATTCTCTCAGCCTATGTCCATGGGGAAGTGCCTAGGTCCTACCCCAAATAATGTGATAGATTTGATGATCCCCCATGGGAAGCCACATCTTCCCTGGGGAGTGGAAGGGGATGGAGTGGGGGAGCTGCTGGGGGGCAGAATGGGGAGAGGAGGGAAGAGAGAGGGGACTGGAATTGGTATGTAAGATAACATTGTTTTTAATTTAAATAAAATTGGGGGAAAACAGGCAGAAAACAAAACAAAACAAAAAGTTAGAAAAAGAGGACCAAATCAACAAAGTTGTCTTTGCCCTCCACAAATGCTGTGAAATGCACTCTGTCACAACAACATGAGTAGCCTGAGAGAGTTATATAAGGATGTTACCAAGAAGCATGCTAACCTAAATGGAAAAAAAAGTCCATGAGGCCTCAATTGTACGCATACGACTACAACTAAGGAAAGCTGAGATCAGGAAAGTAGTCCTCCTCAGGGAAGAAATCACCAATAAGTTTTCCAGTGCCAAAAGGTCAGTCCTACAAATGTACACACAAGTAGTATTACCTGGACCAAGCAGGTTGTGTTTGGGAATATGTACATATATTATATATAGTTTAATTTCATACATACATACATACATACATACATATACATATTGCTGAGAATTTGAATTAGAGTGGGGAGAGCTATATGGGAAGATGTTTGAAAAGGAGTACTGTTGTTATTAAATGTTAATCTTCACAAGCAAAATAACAAGCAATCCAATAGCCTATCATTGAGTCAATCCTTTCATGTAGAATGAATGGAGACTGTGTGCTTCAGTTACACTTTCATACATGTGACTGAATGAGCATAAAATAAATTAATTATCTCTCAATGAAAATCCATACTATTAATCAGGAAATGGTTTTCATCAAACCGAATCTTCAGATAGTCCTGGTTTTGAGATTTGGGCACAAGACTGACACTTAGAGTACATGAATGTCTTCCTGCCTCTTTCTTTATTCTAGCTCAGAAATATAAACTAGCTACTAGTGAGCATGAGAAGTGTGAGATCAAGGTTTTATTGTCTCCTGTTGTTCTGAAGCAATAATCCCATTTTGGTTCAGCTTCCTGTTGCAGGTGTGCTTCTTTGCTAGTGAGTGTAAAGGCAATAACTGGCTTGCTGAATGTTCCCACTTTCTTATTCTTCCTCTCCATCATCATACTGAAACATAATATCTCAAGCCTTTATGAAAAGATAAGATTCCTAAAAGTCTACTTCTAGTCTGTTAGAAAAAAACATTCCAATATTTAAGCTATCATGAATGAAAATTCAATGTATAGTTTGGAATGTATGAGAAATAATATTTAAAAATATACATGGGATGAATATGTTTTACAAGAGGACAGAGAAAACAATGTTTCTTTCTCCATGTATAGGTAGTGAGTCGGGAAAAACAGAAAGATGTCAGTTCAACCGCAGCTTCATGAAATTCAGAAATGGGCTGGTTGACTTGCAGTCCTATGCCAAATGCCTGTTCTTAATTAGCTTGAGCCAATGAGTTCTGTTGACAAAATTTCCAGTAGCTTTCTAAAATGGCTTTGTGGTCACTGGCCTGTTTTAATAAAGACCTCTCCACTGACTCAGTGTCTGATCTGCCCACAGACTTTTAATAAACATGTAATATGTCTCAGATATATCAAGCATCCTTGTACAACTTAACTAATTACAGTTATTAAAATTCTTTAGGACTTTCTAAATGTCATTTGTGCATTTGCCTTCAATTCTTTGTTATATTCTTTATTGTAACTGTTCCAACAAACTTTACATTCCTTAGTGAACTATCAGGAGAAAAAACAAGAGACAAGCTAAAAATTTCTATTGACTATCTTTTGCTCTCCACTTCACCCAGCCCTCTCCCTTTCTGTCTGTCTGACTGACTCTCTGTATCTCCACCTGTCTCTTCTGTCTCTGTCTCTCTGTCTCTCTCTCTGCTTCTCTTTATCTCAATCTCTCCTTCCTTCTTCTCTCCTCTCTTTGCCACATACATATGCACAATCAAAAATAGTTTTCAAAATGATCTATATTTTTTCTGTACTAAAAACCATTCTAAACACTGATATTTATGTGTGCTGATTAGCAGCCAAGCTTTAGGGACTTTCTTTTCCAAACTTGAATTTTTCCTCATCATTAACACTGTTCTATTACTCTGTTGTGAAGAGCAATGACCTACTCAGTTATTTTCTGTTATTGCTGTGCATTCCATAATAACAGAGTGGGAGAGTATTGTACTGCAAATTAGACAAATACAAGTATAATTTCTTAATATTACTCATGTACAAACTGTCATATGACTTAAAATATACTTCACATATACTTCCAATTGCCTGTCAGTTATATTTTTCTTTATTAACAGGATTTGTTATTCAGTTCATTACTTGGAAAACTGAAAGTACCCAAATTATATTAAGTTACACTTAAGTGCTTACTTTGGCTCAGGTTTTAAATAATAATAGTTTTGTGAATAGGCTTCTTGTCAGTTCATTCAACAGTTCAAGTTATCATGATATTTGTTCTCTTTACATAGACATGCTTGACACTGTCATTTCATGCCTACACAGAGGATGGTAACACTGTTTTTCCAGGGACCAGAAATTAAGGAGATTAAATTAAAACTTGTAAGTTATTCTCTTTGGGTTTTTTACATTTTCATTTAGACTACTGCAGAGGAAACCTATTTCTTCAGGGGTTTCTCGGGATGGAGGAGTTCAGTGACTGGAGAAACTATGTTTGCATCCTGGGAAAACTGTGAAGGACCTGCAGCACCCATCACTTCTGCATAACGCTACTGGGAGAAGTCAACATAATGGAAGTATACATACACTCTTGGAATTTTTACACAAAACTTTTTGTGACCTTGCATGTAAGGTGGTGTTCAGTTATCAAGGAGAGGCAGTTGGTTCACAGGCATGCAGCAATGGTGGTAGTTGGTTGCTGCCTGTCTCTTGTTCCATAACCTTTTATTGGTTAAAAGCAGTGTACTGAATTATAGTTTTCCTTTCATGGAAGAATATCATCATAATAAACACAGATTTATTTCTGGCAGAGACACTGTCTCCTGTTGATGATCCAGAGCAGTTGCTTTTTTTTTTTAATTGGTAGTACTTCTGGGTGACTTATTCACTTGGCATATTTCTCTAAACACACACTTTCAAGATCACTACCTAACAAAGAGTCTGAGATGGTAGTAATAGTCTGGTCTAGCCATGACATCATTAAATACCTATTGGGAAGGGCAGGTAGTATGACCAATATCTCATTTCAAAATTGCATGTTCAAGCCTGTCACATAAATCAGATAAGAACACACTAAAACAATCTGTGACATCTCCTCCGCAACACCTCTGCTAAAGACTGCAGAAGTTTTAGTATGTACCAAGACTTTTGCCAGATATTTTTGGTAAGTGAATAAAGAATCACTCTAAGCCTTTCTTAAGATACACAGACATGAAAGGATAATGGGAAAATAAAATAAACATTCCAGTTAAGAAGTTTGCATCAGTGTTTCAGAACATACAGACCTCTTCATTTTGTCCAGAGATGGGCATAGTCAAATTTACAAGAGCAATTTCTGTAGATTATGATGATTAAAATGGATGTGGTTAACACAAATCCTTGAGAATTTTATAAAAATGAGATAAGTCCACAGTAATCTGAAGGGAATCTGCAGATAGATATAAGATTGTTTCAAAGGCAATGATGTAGAGTATAAAACCATTGCATTTATTGTGTGCCAAGAAAGAAAAAGAAAAGGAGAATGTAATTGAATTTGTGTCAAAATGCATCATGCTTGTGGCACTGTTAGTCACTGTAGTTAGCAGAATGCCACTGGTGAAATACCAGATTCCAGCTTCTTATCACAATATTTCTTTATACTTAAATATTTGGCACAGATTTTCTAGTCAGTATCAGCTAAATGTGTTGAACATGAACTTGAATGAAAATATCTTTTTAAAGTTGTTTAGGGATGTGGAAAGTGTTTGGCAAAGTGACTTGAAGTTTAAAGCCTTCATAAAAGGCTTTCTATTGAAACAGGAGACCCATGCTACTTTCTCAGGCAAACAACAGAGGAGGTTTTGTGTCAAGCAATATAAGCATAACACTGGCAGATGCCATGACTTTCAGCAGCTTAAAGTGTTCCTTCTGAACAAAGCATTCCTCCATAAGCACACAATGGGGACTTTAGATGTCAAAGGAAGAGATGGGTGGATGATTAGTTTGCCATTTAAAACAAGACAGATGACTCTCATTCACATTCACTGTGAGCATCCCTTTTCCCTTTGTCTCATTGCCCTATCTCTCCACTGTCCACAAAAGAAACAACAAAGCTTTGATTGTATGCACTGCTTTTAATCATGTCTATACAGGGAAACGTTATTAAGAAATTGTTAAGAAAAATGCATATCAGTAATTCAATCAGTAATTATCTAAGTTTTACAAAGCCAAAATCATTGCATTCATGAAGAAGGTATGTAAACCTTTGAAACAAAAAAAGGTTGCAGTAAAAGACCTTATTGTGATTCCATGCAAGATGCTGAAATATAAAATAAAGAATGCAGTGGCTACATTGCTTCATTGTTTTTGGATGTCTTAGAAATTTATTGTTCTGTATGTGTGAGGGAATGCTTTTAGTTGAAACTATAGATTATCATAACTTCAAAGATTTCATTTATTTATTACTGAAGATGTTATTTGTACAGAAAATGATTTGAAATCAATCTTTATTTTTTAAATCTGTATTTTCATAAAATAAAATAAATAACATGACATGAAAACATTTCCCTATTTCTGGAAAACAAATCAAATACCCAATGATGACTTCAATCTATTTTACCTATTAGGTTAAATGAAATGAAACTATTTCCTGAAAACTGGATTACATACACACACACACACACACACACACACACACACACACACACACACATATATATATATAATATAATATATATATATATTATTCAAAACAAACCTAGTTCTTGATAATTCTATGGAAACAACTTTACATGTCAAAAACTAATAATTTAAATAAATGCTTTTGAAGTAAATAAACTGCAATTTCAAAAGAGTTCTTCTGATTGACCTGGGGAATCAATGAAGCTGATCACTACCACGCTTACCTCACTCTCCTGAGTATGAATGAAGCCTTGTGGTAGACTCTGGCAGAAGTAACACTTGAGTTGATTTACAAACTGGAATTTATTCCACAACTGCATGAAATGTCATCTTTTGGCCATTATGCCATCCCTTCAACAGTAAGCCACACCCAACTAGAGAAAGGCATGTTTTGTTTATCCTCTAATAGCTACTGTTTCCCCAAAGGTATAGTTTATTCTCTTACATGTGCTACATAGGAAAAAAATGACATATCATAAAATCCCTCTATGGTCCCACCCTTCTTGAATTACTATGCACAAACAGTTTATGAACAATTTTTAAAAGGTGTTGAGAAAACAAAATAATTTTGAGAATTTAGGAACTGTTGTAGAATGGAGGTGTAGTAAATATGTAAACCAAAGAATTAAAATCTATAAAGAATGTATGAAAAATGCAGAGTCCAACTGAACTTTAACAACTGAAATGCATCTTTAGTGAGATTAAAAACATTAAATTTGAATTATTGGAATATGTGCTACATTGCAATAAAAATGACAGAAAATGATGATGAATATATGTAAGAATAAGGTATGACATATTCTTTATATGGTAGCTCTTTGAGTGCAACTTTAGGGACACTCAGTTGATGACACTAGGTACACTCAGTAACCAAGTTAATGCAAGCTCCAGCATTCAACAGCTTTACTACCAGCATACATACCTACTTAGAAACAAACAAAAGACATTTCAGCTCTCACCACCAACTAATGGACATGATTAACTACATGGAGTTGTCAGGAATCAAGAGAAAATGTGGAAACCTGTCATTATCTTTTAAGGGAAATGCAAATATTTGCAATTTTATATTCTTAACACTGATTTTTTAGATGATATTGGCAACTATAATCATGAATATAGGAAACAATTTTAATTGTTGAAAAAGAAAGTATCCCTTTGGAAAGTAACCTAGATTACAAAAGGCACTAGACCTTCTAATAAGAAAATATAAATAAGACATTTGAGAATTAAGATAGAGTAAAACAGATTTCCTGATATAATAGGAAGACAGCACAAACTTGTCTGTTCTGCATGGGGCTCATTCTTGGTAATGGATGATAACTAGAAAGACCCAGAAGACATTTCATTATAATAAGATTACATAGCTGCTTCAAAGAAGAAAAAGTTAATTCTCAAAACATTGTAATGCAAATGAAATGCCTTAAGAATTCCCAATTGAACACTGCATTGTACGCAATGACTTGGAAACATCTTAAAATTTCTGAGTGACTGTAGTTCTGTAATTATTGCCATTTTGACTCTTTGAAGATGAAAAGGGGATGTTTATTAAATGAAGGAAAAATGGAATAATTTCCCAGTCACATTACTTCATATGATGCCACCACAAAAATTAGAAAAGTAGCATATATAAAAGGAAATTTGTGGCTAATAAAGTAAAATATGGGAGGTTTTAAAATGAAGTTTTACAGTGCAAATTTCATACAAAACATCTGAAAAAAGACATTTAAATGACAAGAAGGTACTAATGTGATGAAGAGAGGAATATATCATAAAAGAACAAGCAAACAACAGCAAAAAAATGCAACAGTACAAGTAGAATACAGATATTTTAATATAAAGTAGTAAGACATGCATTGTGTCACATAGAAACTCATGGTAAAAATATAAAGTTGGATTGTTAGCTATGGTATTATCTTTAATATTATCAGTCAAAGTACATAGTTTGCTAAGATTTATAATTTGGTGGTTAATACTAGAATCCCTTACTCTTATTAAAGTAAAAATGATAATTGTTTTTGAAGAGTCACTTCAGTTTGCCATTTGTTTCTCTTCACAAAATTTTGTCTTTTAGAAGCAGAAATGAAATAATATAATACAATGAAATTCGGTGCTATTGACCGGAAATCAAGCATTACCTAAGAGTGATGATGTAAAGGGAAAGATGAAATATATTCCTAGCTATTTATCACTAGAGATGGAAAGATAGAAGTAGAGTGATCCATCTACACACACACAAATAACACATATAATAGACACACACACACACACACACACACACACACACACACACACACACAGACAGGTAGGTAGGTAGATAATTGTACTTGTTATTAGGTGTTCCCAGTGGATTTGTTGTAACATTGTGGCTTTATATACATGGTTATGACATTTGGAAAACTAAAATTATAAAATATACTAATGATTCTAAATTAAGTTGGGTATGTATAACACTGGGAACTTCCCATTAATATATGACCATTGAAGAACAGAGATGAAGCTTTTGCTATAGGATGGTTTAGCCAAGTTTACATAGAAAAAATCATAATGTCTCAGAAAAGTAAAAACACTTAATTGTCTCTGGTTAGAAATGGCCATGGCTACATAGTACAAAATTTCTCACTAATAACTACAACTAATTAAATCAGTTTTCTACTGTTGGGAAGGAAAATCTGAGGTGTGTGTAAATGGAGGTTCTTCAGTACTGTCCATCTTGAAGGTGACTCTGAATCATCACTCAGAGACTTTGTATTAATTACAAAGTGTATGGCTCAATAAATCAGGCTTACTACTAACTAACTTACATTCAAATCATCTCATTTCTATTAATTTATGTTTTGCCACATAGCTCAAGGCTTGGTACCTCATTTTCTAAATGTTTTCTTTGTTCAGCAAATGGCTGGTATCTCTCTCAACTGCACCCCCAGTCATATGAGTTCTCAGTTTGATCTTTCTGCCTAACCTGATCCTGCCTGTCTATTGGTCAAACAGATTTTATTAGTAACCAATGAGAAGAATACATATTCACTGTGTACAGAAAGGCCTTCCATATCATATGTATTTCATTTTTGAAAAAAAAATGGTGAATGCAATAACAAAAATATGTCACCAAACAAAGTTCATTCAACAGCCCAATGCTTTAGAAACAAGTGTACTTTTTGGATCCCTTTATTTTATGTGGAGACACGTTAAAAATTGACAGGTATGGTAACATTATGTAGATTTATGGTTGAAAATTCCAGTGTTCTTTGTTTGGAAGGAATATGTACTTGTTGAAATAAAGTCATACACTCTTATCAACTGACTTCTCTCTTTTTTTCTTTTCTTTTTTTATTTTATTTTTTCTTTTTATTTGATTTACAAACATGATTGAATTACATGACAATCCCAGTTCCCTTCTCCCTCCCTTCCTCCCCTACCACCCCCCAACTAAAACCCTACCTATCACACATCCTTTCTTCTAATCTATACCTGACTCAACCTTTCAGCTCCCTCATGACCTCTGCATCATTCCTCTTCTTCCCTTCTCATTCTCGTAGCTTCCTCAGCCCTCCTCCCACGCTCTCAATTTGCTCAGGGGATCGTGTCCCTTTCCCCTTCTCCAGGGGACAAAGTTTGTCTCTTTTAGGGTCCTCCTTGTTTACTAGTTTCTCTGGCAGTATGTATTGTAGGCTGGTTATTCTATGTTTAAAATCCACATATGAGTGAGTAAATATCATGTTTGTCTTTTTGTGATTGGGTTACCTGGATCAGAATGCTTTCTTCTAGTTCCATCCATTTTCCTGTAAATTTCAAGATTTCATTGTGTTTTTTTTTGCTGAGTAGTACTCCATTGTGTAAATGTACCATTTTCTCTATCCATTCTTCGGTTGAGGGGCATCTAGCTACTATTACAAATAATGCTGCTGTGAACATGGTTGAACAGATGTCCTTGTTGTATGAATGTGCTTCTTTTTGGTATATGCCTAGGAGTGGAATTGCTGGATCTTATGGTAGACTCATTTGCATTTTATTGAGGAGTCACCATACTGATTTCCAAAGTGGTTGTACAAGTTGGCACTCCAACCAGCAGTGGAAAAGTGTTCCCGTTCTCCACATACTCTCCAGCATAAACTGTCATTGGTGTTTTCCATTTTAGCCATTCTGAGTAAGATGATATCTCAAAGTTGTTTTGATTTGCATTTCCCTGATGGCTAAGGATGTTGAACACTTTCTTATGTGTCTTTCAGCCATTTTAAATTCCTCTACTGATAATTGTCTATTTATTTCTGTACCTCATTTTTTAATTGGATTGTTTTTTGTTTTGGAGATTAGCTTCTTGAGTTCTTTGTATGTTTTGGAGATCAGCCCTCTGTCAGATGTGGGGTTGGTGAATATCTTTTCCCAGTCTGTGGGCTACCGTTTTGTCTTGCTCACAGTTTCCTTTGCCTTACAGAAGCTTTTCAGTTTCAGGAAGAACCATTTATTAATTGTTGATCTCAGTGTCCATGCTACTGCTGTTATGTTCAGGAAGCAGTCTCCTGTACCAATTAATTCAAGGGTATTCCCACTTTATTTTCTAATAGGTTCAGTGTGGTTGGCTTCATGCTGAGGTCTTTGATCCATTTTGACTTAAGTTTTCTGCAGGGCAAAAGGCTTCGGTCTATCTGTAGTCTTCTACATGTTTGCATCCAGTTATGCCAGCACCATTTGTTGAAGATGCTTTCTTTGTTCCAGTGTATATAGTTAGATTGTTTGTCAAAAATCAGGTGTTTGTAGGTGTGTGGGTTAATATCAGGGTTTTCAATTCCATTGCATTGGTTCTATCTGTCTATTTTTGTGACAATACCAAGCTGTCTTCAGAACTCTGTCTGTAAAATAGAGCTTGAAGTCAGAGATTGTGAGGCATCCAGAAGTTCCTCTATTGTTTAGGGTCATTTTGGCTAACCTGGCTCTTTTGTTTCTCCATATAAAGTTGAGGATTATTCTTTCAAAGTCTGTGAAGAATTGTGTTGGGATTTTGATGGGAATTGCATTGAATCTGTAGATTGCTTTTGGCAAGAGTGCCATTTTTACTATGTTGATCCTGGCTATCCTAGAGCATGGGAGATCTTTCCATTTTCTGGTATCTTCCTTTAATTCTTTCTTTAGAGACTCAAAATTCTTATGGTACAGTTCTTTTACTTTTTTGGTTGGTGTTACCTGTTACGGTAAATATTTCTGACAAAAGCTGCCTGAACCCCACTGCCATGTCTGTGCTTTACTCCAGCCGCCTGCCCAAGTTAGGCCCAAATGAGTACACAGAAACTTGTATTAGGTTCAAAGCTGCTTGGCCAATGACTAGGATTCCTCATCTGTGAGCTCAGTCTCAATTATCATAAATCTATATATTTTATAAGACTTATCTTATTGGACGCCTTATTGGCATCCCTCCTTGCCTTCGGCTCACATCCTACCGCTGGAGGAGGCAAACAGGACAAAGGCATACTTCCTGTTTCCTCGCTTAGATCTGAGTCTCCTTGCTATGTTACTTCCTGCCTGGATCAGCACTTCTCTACTACATTTCCCAGAATCCTCTTTGACTCCTAGTTCCATCTAACTTGCTGTCTCATTGGCCAAACAGTATTTTATTTAACAATCAGTAAGATAAACATACACAGTATATTCCCCATCAGTTACCCCAAGGTATTTTATGTTGTTTGTGGCAATTGTAAACGATGATGTTTCTTTGATTTCTTTCTCCACCAATGTTTCATCTGTATATAGTAGGGCTACAGATTTTTTTGAGTTAATCTTGTATCCTGCCACGTTGCTGAAGATGTTTATCAGCTATAGGAGTTCCCTGGTAGAGTTTTTCTGGTCACTTATGTAAACTATCATATAATCTGTAAATACTGAGAGTTTGACTTCTTCCTTTCTGATTTGTATTCCCCTGATCTCCTTTTGTTTTCTTATTGTTCTAGCTAGAACTTCAAGGACAATATTGAAGAGGAATGGAGAAAGTTGACAGCCTTGTCTCGTTCGTTCCTGATTTTAGAGGAATTGCATTGAGCCTCTCTCCAATTAATTTGATGTTGGCTGTGAGCTTGCTGTATATTGATTTTATTATGTTGAGATATGTGCCTGTTATCCCTGATTTCTCCAGGATCTTTATCATGAAGGGGTGTTGGATTTTGTCAAAGGCTTTTTCAGCATCTAGTGAAATGATCATGTGGGTTTTTTTTTCCTCAGTCTGTTTATATGGTGGGTTACATTGATGGGTTTTCGTATGTTGAACCATCTTTGCATCCCTGGGATGAAGTCTACTTTATCATAATGGATGATTTCACTGATGTGTTCTTGGATTCAATTTGCCAGTATTTTATTGAGAATTTTTGCATCAATGTTCATGAGGGATATTGGTCTGTAGTTCTCTTTCTTGGTTGTATCTTTGTGTGGCTTAGGTATCAAGGTTATTGAAGCCTCATAAAAAGAGTTTGGAAATGCCTCTTCTGCTTCTATTGTGTGGAATACTTTGAGGAGAATTGGGATTAGCTCTACTTTGAATTTCTGGTAGAATTCTACATTAAAGCCATCTGGCCCTGGGAATTTTTTTGTTTGGGAGACTTCTAATGACTGCTTCAATTTCATTAGAGTTTATAGGTATATTTAAGTTACTTATCTGTTCTTGATTTAATTTTGGAAAGTGAAATCTGTCCAGAAAATTCTCCATTTCCTTTAGATTTTCAAATTTTGAGGATTATAGGTTTTCAAACTATGACCTGATGATTCTCTGGATTTCCTCTGTGTCTGTTGTTATGTCCTCCTTTTTATTCCTGATTTTAATAATTTGCATGTTCACTCTTTGTTGTTTGGTAAGTTTAGATAAAGCTTTGTCTATCTTGTTGATTTTCGCAAAGAAACAACTTTTTGTTATAGTGATTCTTTGTATTGTTCACCTGGTTTCCAGTTTATTGATTTCAGCCTTTAATTTGATTATTTCCTGGAGTCTGCTCCTCAGGGGTATATTGGCTTCTTTTTTTTTTTTTTTCTAAAGCTTTTAGTTGTGCTGTTAATTCTGTAGCGTGATTATTCTCCTGTTTCTTCATGTGTGGAAGCAGCACTATGAACTTTCCTTTTAGCACTGCTTTCAAAGTATCCCATAGGTTTAGATATGTTGTGTCCGTATTCTCAATGAATTCTAGGAAATCTTTAATTTCTTTTTTTATTTCTTCCTGGACCCATGAATTGTACAATAAGGTGTTACTTAATTTCCATGTGTTTGTAGGTTTTCTTTAGTTCGTGTTGTTATTGACTTCTAATTTTAAAGCATGATGGTCTGATAAGACACAGGGGGGTTATTTCTTTTTTTAATTTTTTTTATTAGTTCAAGTAAGGGAACAAGCTTATTTCACATGTAAGTCCCTTCTCCCTCTCCCTACCCTCACCCCCATTCCTCCTCCCCAACCCCCACCCCATCCACCCACCACTCCCCAGGCAGGGTAGGCCCCTCAATGGGGGCTCTGCAAAGTCCACCAAATCTTCCTCTGCTGTGCCTGTGCCCTTCACCATGTGTTCAGGGCCAGAGTGTATGCCTTCATGTGGCATGGGCTCTCAAAGTCCCTTCATACTCCAGGGAAAAATACTAATCCTCTACTAGAGGCTCCCTGGAGTGCAGAGGCCTCCTTATTGACATCCATGTTCGGGGGCCTGGATCAGTCTTGTACTGGCCTCCCAGACAGCATCTGTGATCATTATGCTCTCCCTTGTTAAGGCCAACTGTTTCTGTGGGTTTCTCCAACCTGGTACAGACCCCTTCGATCTTGATTCCTCCCTCTCTTCAACTAAGTTCCAGATTTCTGCTCAGTGTATATATGTAGATGTCTGTCTCTGCTAGTATCAGGCACTGGATGAGGGCTCTAGGATGAAGTAAAGAGTCGACATCAATCTCATTTTAGGGGAAGGGCTTTTAGTTTATCTTCTCCAACATTGCCTGGATTGTCAGATCGTGTCATCCTTGTAGGTCTCTGGAGATCTCCCTAGTTCCACATCTCTTCTTGGACCTATAGTGGCTCCCTCTAGTATGGTCTATCTCATCCTGCTGTCTCTCCTCTATTCCCTCAACTGAATATTTCTGCAGATGGCTCAGCCATTAAAGGCTAGGCTCACAACCAAAAATACAGGGGGTTATTTCAATTTTTTTGTACCTGTTGAGGTTTTCTATGTTGCCAAGTATGTGGTCAATTTTAGAAAAGGTTCCATGTGGCACTGAAAAGAAGGTAAATTGTTTTTTATTTGGATGGAATGTTCTATAGATATCTGTTAAGTCCAATTGCACCATAACTTCTATTTGTTATTTTGATTCTTTGTTAAATTTCTGTCTTGTGTTGCTGTCCACTGTTGAGAGTGGGGTCTTGAAGTCTCCCCCTATAAGTGTGTGTGGTTGTATGTGTGACTTGAGTTTTAGTAATGTTTCTTTTGCCTTTGTAATTGGGGCAAAAATGTTCAGAATTGAGAACTCATCCTGATGAATTTCTCCTGTGATGAGTAGGAAGTGACCTTCTTCATCTCTTTTGATTTATTTTAGTTTAAATCCAATTTGTTGGATATTAGGATTGCTAAACCTGCTTGTTTCTTGGGCCCATTTGATTGGAAAATCTTTTCCCAACATTTAATTCTTAGGTACTGTCTATCTTTGAAGTTGAGGTGTGTTTCTTGTATGCAGCAGAAGGAAGGATTCTGTCTTCTTATCCATTTTGCTAATCTCTGTCTTTTTATAGGGTAATTAAGACCATTAATTTTGATGGATATTAAAGACCATTGATTGTTCATTCTTGTTTGTTTTTGATTTGGTGATGATGGCAAGATAATTTGTGGGATTCTATTCCTTTTTCTTTTAGGCTGTTGGTAAAGTGGGGTTATCTATTGCCTATATTTTTCTGGTTGTAGTTAATTTCCTTGGGTTTTAGTTTTTCTTCCAGAATTTTCTGTAGGGCTGGATTGGTGGATTTGTGTGGTTTGAATCTGGTTTTGTCATGGAATATCTTGTTTTCTCCAGCTATATTTATTTAAAGCTTTGCTGGTTATAGTATTCTGGGCTGGCATCAATGTTCTCTTAGGTAGAATTTCTATCGAGGACCTTCTGCCTTTCAGAGTTTCGATTGAAAAAGTCTGGTGTGATTCTGATAGGTTTGCCTTTTTAGGTTTCTTGACCTTTATCCTTTGCTGCTCTTAACATTTTCTCTTTGTTCTATATGTTTGGTGTTTTGATTATTATGTGGTGAGGAGACCTTTTTTTGGTTCAGTCTATTTGGTGTTCTGTAGGCTTCTTGTATTTTCATTGGCATGTCTTTCTTAAGGTTGGGAAAGTTTTCTTCTATGATCTTGTTGAATATGTTTTCTGTGCCTTTGAGTTGGATTTCTTCACCTTCTTCTATGCTTATTATTCTTAGGTTTGGTCTTTTCACAGTATCCCATATTTCCTGGATATTAGGAATTTGTTGGACTTAAGATTTTCTTTGGTTGATGAATTTATTTCTGATAGTGTGTCTTCAACTCCTGAGAGTCTCTCTTCCATCTCTTGTATTCTGTTGGTTATGCTTACATCTGTATTTCCTGATCGTTTATTCAGCTTTTCTATTTCCAGAATTCCCTCTGATTGTGCTTTCTTTATTGTCTGTATTTCATTTTTTAGGTCTTGAACTGTTTCTTTGAGAGATTTGTTGATATCTTTTATTTTTTTTTTTTGGTTTGTTTTTACTTCTATTTCTTTAAGGAATTTTCTTATGTCGTTTTTGAGGTCCTCTATCATTTTCATGAAGATGTTTTTAAGGTCATTCTCTTCTGTCTCATCAGCATTGTGAGGTTCAGGTATTGCTGGTGTATGGTTCCTAGTCTCTGGTGGTGTCATATTGAGTTTTCTGTAGCTGAATGTGCTTTTACCTTACCCTCATCTCATCCTTTCTTCTGGTGGGTATAGCAGGAGTTTCTTGCTCTCCTGGTGGGTGTGGGATCAAGATTCTCTTCTGGTAGATGCAAACGGATCCAATACTCTGATATCTGTCCTCTTCCCTTGGGTGAAAGTGTCACTGTTACCAGCACCCCAGCAGTTCTTGGGTGTGTTGGATCCCACTGGGCTGGGCCATCAGATGGACACAGAACTACCCCTGGGCCTCAGCATGTCAGAGCCTGCTGCTGAACTTGGATCCGGCGCACTGATCACAGGTGACAGATGACTCTAAGCAGTGATAACAAATGGAATCAGAAACAGCCCCTGGCCTACCTGGGCCGGCGGATGAACACAGAACTACCCCTGGGCCTCAGCGTGTCAGATCCTGCATCCGAACCTGGATCCTGGGCTGGCAGATGGATGCAGAACTGCCCCTGGCCCTCAGCATGTCAGAGCCCGCTTCCGAACTCGGATCCTGTGCACAGATCACTGTTGTAAGATGACTCTGAGCAGTGATGACCCAACTGACTTCTCTTTAGATTAATTGTTTAAGCAAGATGTTTTGTCTTTTTTACTTTTCCAATAATTCATTTTTAATAACTGATGGGGGAATGTCCTCCTGTATAAATGTTTCTCTAATTGGATGATGAATAAAACACTGATTGGCCAGTACCCTGGCAGGAAGTATAGTCAGGTCTGTGAGAAAAGGGGAATTCAGGGGAGAGGATATGGAAAGAAGCCACCCATAGACAGACACCCTGTAGCTGGTGAAGGTGTAACATGCTGGAGCATTCTCCATTAAGATAAGGCCATGTAGAAATATGTAGATTAATAGTTATGGGTTACAGATTAAGAGAGAGCTTGCCAGTAGTAAGCCTGAGACATTGGCCAAATAATTTATAAACAGTGTGTCTTTGTATGTTTATTTGGGGGCAAACTAGCTGTGGGATCAGGCTGGACAGAAGTTCAATCTAAAAATAACGTGTTAATATAATGAATAATAATTTTTTTCAAAGTCAAGAAAGCTATTACCTATAAATGAAAATCTTTGACCCAACTATTATTGCCAAATTGCTCTAAGTTTTCATTTTTTTTTTTTTACTTATTTGTGGTATTTTGCATGAATGAAATAAGAGTGGTGCATGCAAGCCAATATAGAAAAAAATATTTGAAGACACATTATTTTCAAAGGTCTAGCAAACTGATTTTAAGGAAAGTCTATAAATATAATAACTGGGCGTTGAAACTGTGTATATCATCTATCTCATAGGAGATAACTATAGTTGATGAAGAAGTGAGTTAGATCACAGAAAAATTTATACTTGTAATTTCTATTTAAATAATGTGTAAATAATTCTATCTGAGAAATTAGAAAATTGGAGGTTAAAAAAACAAATTAATCACCATCATAGGAAAATCCCTATGATGCTAAGTATATATATATATATATATATATATATATATATATATATGTGTGTGTGTGTGTGTGTGTGTGTGTGTGTGTGTGTGTGTGTGTTCACATACTTTAAATTCAATAGGAACTATTTCAAAGGATAAAGTAGGAAGAGGGAATGGGGAAATGGAGAGATGCAGCCAAAGTTAAAAGTGTTGCCTGTTGTTTCGAAAGTTGATGGTTTGATTCTTAGCAAACACTAGAGAGCTTTCAATTGTAGGTAACTCTTGTTGCAATTAATCTTCCTTGGAAGCAGACATGTAATTGGAATAATGACATACATTCTGATAAAACACCCATACACATTAAAAATAAACACTTTAATGAAAAAAGACAAATTGATATGACAACGCTGTTAGCTTTCTGACTGTACAAGCAGTAATCCTAAAGACTGTTGTTCAAATACCCAGGACTCATGTAAATGCTGCATTAGTGTGGCAGCCCATCTGTTATTACAATACTCAGGAAGGAGATAAATGACGTCAGAGGCCCCCTGAACACTCTAACTGGATAAACTTTGGAATCAAGTAGCTCTACTTTCAATGAGACACAATTTTTCTATGAATGAGTTGGGGAGCAATAGAGAAAGCTTCCTAACATCAGTCTGGGACCCTTACATACATGTGAACACACAGGTGAAAACACATAAATACATGGATGCACAGACATATGCAAAAAACAGATATTTAGTTTATTATTTTCACAAATCAGCTAACCCGACCTAAAATGAGGCCCATTTAACCTATGTAAATTGTATAAGTCTCTTTTATTTAACTATTTTAAAGTAATACATAATATGTTAGATATGACAAGTCCACGTAAAAGTAAAATCAATAAACATAATCATCTACATAAAGAGAACACAACCATTTTATTTTTAAATAATAATAATATAAATTTAAAACATTAATTTTGTATTCATAACCTCTTCTGAAGAAATGCAGGTGATAATCTGTAAAACCTACTGATTAGTGGATGAAATTTTTACTGACAACATATGAACTCATTTTAAGGGATTCATGTACTACCTGCCAGAGTGAAGGTTTCTGAGTACATTTTCCATCCCACAATTCCACAAAGACTCATATTATGGAAATAGCATTCATCTTTTCCAGAACTTATTATAGTATTGATATCTCTATCAAATCCTACTTTTCTGATTTCCTTTTCCTTTAGAAAGGCTGAATTACTTTTGGCAAACGACTGATGACTCTGTAAGCGCAATATTATCTAGGTCATCAGGAAGATGAAATCTTTTCACTATTGTCTCATATTTCCTGCCTAGCTTCTTTTTTAACAAAATTGTTCCCACTGAACATTTATAGTGTAGAGTCTCAGGATGTAAGAATTTTCACAGTCAAAATTATCTTTGAAGTACCTTCTATTTTAGATTTCCAACGTCTGTGGAGATAAGATTAGTGGGATGGTGTCTGTTTGCTGCAAATTGTATATTTTAAAACTCAATGATATGCATGTCCAATAAATACGATTTTATATTATGTTTATATGTGTCGATACACTTGCATATACAGAGATATTTCAACTGACGTTACCTCCAGCAAGATATTTTCCAGCTTGCATAGTAACAATGCCCTATAGTGACATGGTTTTATATTTCTATACTAAGAGCTTTCATTGTACATTTGTAACATATGACTGTGAGGTTAAAACACGGTGAATGATACGGTGCATACGTTTCCAGTGCAGTTGCATGTATATAATTTTAAATTTGTCATAGTAGACAATTACTACATTTGAGACTGGAAAACTTTTTGCTTACAATAGAAGCAAGGATCATAAAGAAAATTCAGAAACAAAAGTTATTGCTTTACTGTTATCTTTAAATACAAATAATATCTATTTAAGGAACATAAATTGATCATGGAATGTTGAGAGTTGTTATTCACAGCCTAACTCTGAATAAAATTGTAATTTAATTAAGTATTTTCTGCACACACATTTATAAAAGATTAAAGAAGATTGGAGGTTTAATATCTGAGCAAGTAGGATTTATTTTCCACCTGGAGATGTCATGATGTGCATGCTGGTGTGCTTTATATATTGTCTTTTGATGTGACATTCATTTTAATTTGCTCATAAAAATGTGAATATTAATGCAGTAACATGGTGTTTGATATGTTATTACATTACTATGCATATATTTCTTATTTATTTTTGTGAGGCAGTTAAAATAATTACATAATTTTGTTAAAACACAAGCATCTGTTCAAACCTTTACTATAATTCATGGCATAAACATTCAAACATTTTTTAATGTTCAGAGCATTATTGTCATTTGTCATCTAAATTATTCAATTATGTCCATGTATGTTATTTAGGATACATTGGTCCTTGTGTAGGTTGACCTATACCCAATTCCCTATTATGATATATCCATCTTGCTTGCATGCCAAAGGAAAGCCTAGGTTAGATTTTATGTTTTATTTTTACTTTAAATAGCTTTATGAGAAATTATAATTTGCAACCACACATTGACTACATTTGGTGTATGAAATGGTTGTTTGATCATCATTGCATCATTGCAAAGTACAATGCCCTTTCCTGATAATGAGATTGATGACTAATTCATATGTCATCATATAGTCTTCATCCAGCAGCTGGTGGAAGTAGAAGCAGAAACCCATAGCTAAACCTTGAACTGCACTGAAATCCAGATGCAGAGGAGGAGTGATGATCTAAGGGTTCCATACCAGCCCAGTGAAAACCACAGAAACAGCTGACCTGAACAATGTAAAACTCTTGGTCCCCAGACTGATAACTGGGAAACCAGCATGGGACTGATCAAGACATCATGAATGTGGGTATCAGTGAGGAGACTTTGGAATTCTATGGGACCTCTTAAAGTGGATCAGTACTTATTGCTACCATAGGAATGGAATTTAGAAGCCCATCCCACCTGGAGGAATACTCTCTGAGCCTAGACACAAGGGGGTTGGCCTAAGCCCTATCCCAAAGAATATACCAGAATTTTAAGACTCCCTATGTAAGGCCTCACCCTTCCTGGGGGTCCGAAAGGGCATCGGTTGGATAGGGCACTAGTTGGGGGGAGGGCAGGGGAGGAGGGGAGGGAGAGGAACCTGGGATTGACTTGTAAAATAATTTTCTTTCTAATAAAAAAGAAAACTCAATTGAATTTGACATAAATAATGTGAAACATACATCAGCAAATGTGTCATCTCCGACACACACACAAAAAAATTCCTAAATTACAAACTATCTAAAGTCAGATTTTCTTATGACAATACTTTTAAAGGAAGATGGATGTCATAATAGCAATAAATCAATTTGAGTGATAATATTTTAGTATACTTGAAAGTTAATTGCTGTTTTCAATGAATGATCCTTGCAAAGAAAGTGTGACGATAGAATGTTTGATGTTTGTGTTTGTGTGTTCATGCTCAGTTTATGGTAGAAGTGCCGGCATACCTTCATTTGATTTAAAAAATGAAATTCCAAACATTACTATTTTTTTCTTACGTGTATTTTATGGCTCATATCTTCCTTTTCCACAATGTGCCCACATACATAATTTCTAGACTCCAGTTCTATGGAGAGACAGTGAAAACTTTGCTATCTGGTTTGCAATTGCAGGTGGACTGGGATAATGGACCCACATTCTTCCCTGTCTTTCCCTTTAGTTTACAAGTTTCCACAGGATAAAAAAACCTGCTACAGTTCCTACTGCAATTACAGATAATACCATTTTCTACAAATACAAAACAATTCAAAAATGATCTGAATCTTTGGTCAAAATGATGATTTCTTCATTGTAAGCTGATTTACTCAATTAATTTTTCTAAGTCTTGATCTAAGTTTCATATAAAATTAGGTTTGATTTGAGAAAAACACAATAATGTATTATTTGGCAAAATTTACTTTGCTGTTCAAGAGAAAAACTGTATTTGTATAATAGTTAAATAAAGGTATAATGAAGAAGTGAATTCTACCAGTAGTGACACTGATGAATAATTGGATAATCAGTTTTATAAGACAATATTATTTTTTGAAAATTTTATATTTAATTACATTTCAGAAATGGTAAGGGAAACATATTGAATCTTCAAAATTTGTTATTACTTTTACAAAGTGGCATAGTGTAGTCATATAATATTATAGATTTCATAATGTCATTATATAGTCATATAGAATTATATATGTTATATAGGATGTAATTATAATATTTTAGATGAGTATCTTTTGATCTCACACACATATTTGTATGAAAACTATCACATATATAGTCTCTTGACAGTAGATCTTAAATTTGAGAAAATGTCTTCAAAATAAATTTTCTGTAGAAAAGTAGATTTCTTTGTATACTCTGACTAAAGTTCACAATATTCACATATAATCTGATTTCATACTACCTAGTAACATAACAAACTTATAGATGGCTTAACTCTAACGGTTTTAAACATGAAAATAAACATCACCAACAGTTCTTATAAATTTTATGCCTTCAGATTGCAGACTGATATACAAAGCCAAAAAAATGTGGTTCTGCAGTGTTACTTCATCATCTTGCCTCAAAATTTGATTTTATGGGTTCATTTACTGAAGGCAATTCCATGTAAATCTATATTCAAGAATTCTTTTCAAGGAGGTCCAAGATATTACTGTTCTAAAATTAGTGAAATTGCATATTAGATCAGTCTTGAAATTGTAGTGCATATCAATTGAGATCATATAATTCTTTGGAGATAAGTGAATTTCCTCTAAAACACTTCCTCTTAAAGTTCACATTAGTTCAGAGTCAATTATCCATATTTTCCCATGGGAAAAACACATATTTGAATAATAGATAGTTCATTGTTAATTGTGAGAAATGGCCTTTTGATTTTCATAAAACACATTTTGTTACTATGAAGTAATTCTAAATGTAGGATTTACATCATAGATAAATTTGTCACTTGAGCATAATGTGTTCTAAATTTTATCTAAATGAAAAATTAAATATTTTGCTAAAATAACAGTAAGTGATATAAGCAGAATGTATTTATAGGTACAGATATATATCTCACAATTACAGTTGAAGAATAAGAAGATATGAATTTGAAGAGTGGGAAGAACTCGAGAGGAGACAGAGAGGACAAAAATGTTAAAACAAAACTCATATAGGAAATTCTCAAGACAAATAAAAAATTAAAAGAAAAGAAAACAATTTTAACTAATTCTCTCAAAGCAAGATTTTTAAGGAAAAAAATATACCGCATTATGCATTCTAGGAACTAAACTAAGTAGTTTGTGTATATTCATGACTTCATTCTTTAAGATCTTTAATTGTTTGACAAATTACAGCTATCTTCATCCTCTATTTCTTTCTTCTTATCCCCCCTGCTTCCTCCTGGAATTCGTGTCAACAAGACTCAGAACTACGTTCATGTTTTTTGCCTGCATGTGACTCACTGTTTAATTCATTTTAAAAGTCAGTCTATTCTGGAAGTTTTATTCAGTAATGAATCCCTTGAGTAACCAGAGTAAGAAGACTGAACAAGCACACAATGTCAACTTCAAGAATAAACACAACATGATTGATTAGAGTCATCAATGAGCAATAAATCTCTTTCTTGAAAAGCAAGAGGACCCAAGTTGACACCCTCAGCATCCCACAAAGGAATAAAATCCTCTAGGTTCCTAAAACCCAAGCTTTCAATGCAGATACAGGAAATGCTGAGGACATCCATGGCCAGGAATTTTGGATATTTGGTTCAGCCATGGACCAGGCATTATGGCATTGGCCCAGTATTCAAAAGTTAAATTTATGTCAGGATCCCAAAGAGAGACTTGAGTTGTCATTGGAGCTCTTTTTTTCTACATCTGTTGTGGACCCAGTAAATAATTATTTTTCTGCTTTCTGCTTTAAACAAAGAAACAAATAATTAAGACTGAGAGTAATAAAAAAGATGTTGATGTCCTAATCTGAGCTGCCTGTGTGTACTAATGAATGTATGTAGCCATGTACTCACAGGCATACAACATTCACACATTCAGAATAAATAAAGTTCTTTGAAACAATTTAAGACACATTTTATAAGATATCTCTTATCGCATGAGTCAACATTAAATTCCTTTTATAATACCTCCCATTTGCTTCCATGGTAATTTTTCTTTTCAGAATATGACTTGAAGAAACTAACAAAGACATTAAAAGTCAAAAACCAAGTATTGCTTCATAAGTGCTGAAACAACAAATACAAGAAAATTACTCAGAAGGTCCTTCAAACATCATTATAAAAGTCAGATTTACATTTTGTTTAGAACTTCAACATGTCAACTACCACAAGTTCTAAATTAAGTTTGTGTATTTGGGGAAACTTGAGAAAAATATTTTTCCTTAAATGTTATTTATTGTTAGATATTAGCACTTATAGAAAAGTGTATGTTGTTTAACTGAAGCAAAAAGATATGAATTGATTACTAATTTGAATGCAAAACAGGAAAATTTGCTCACGGTAGGTACAATGAATATTTGTAAAATAACTTTTAATATCATATACCTATTTTAGGGAGAAGATCTGGTTATTTTTCCTTCTGAAATGAGCAATGCTTGTATAAAGAATTTTGATTGACAAAAATTTAAACGTACTTATGTGGATCATGTACTAGATAGAATTCATATGCATTGTGCAATAGTTAAATACTACAAATGGTATGCATCATTTCACACACATTTTTATCATAGAATATTTCAAATGTATTCTGAATTTTCAGAAACATACGGTTTTCATTAATTATGTTCAGCATGTAAGATAAATTCAGTAGTCGGGCGTTGGTGGCACATGCCTTTAATCCCAGCACTCAGGATCTCTGTGAGATCTAGACCAGCCTGGTCTCCAGAGCAAGTGCCAGGATAAGCTCCAAAGCTACACAGAGAAACCCTGTCTCGAAAAACCAAAAATAAATAAATAAATAAATAAATAAATAAATTCAGTAATTAAAACAAATAGGTTGCTGAATATATATATATATATATATATATATATATATATTATATATATATATATATATATATATTAATATATCCCTTATACACATGGGATAACGATCAATCTACTCTCTACTTCTAAAAGTTAACTTCTGTAGACTCAAAGCATATTAGGTCCTACAATATTTGTTTTCTGTGCTTCCCTGTATCATTTAATATTATATTCTCTGGGCTCACCTGTATTTTCATAAATAATGTAATTTTTGTAAGGATGAATAATATACTGAATTAGGCAGACAATGTTGCATATAGATACACATATGATATATATATATATATTATATATTATATATGCATGTATAAGTTGTCTCCATTTTTCTCAAGATTATTTGTCAATGAACACTTGGGTTGATCATATCCTGCCTATTGTAATAGTTCAGGGTACACGAAAATCCAGGTACGTCTTTGTCTTTGTGACTGTTTCACTTGTCCATACATTCAGGAGTAGCATTACTATAGCTGTATAATCTTCTTTTGATCTTTGGAAGAACATAATGTTTTGTTTCATTTTGTTTTTGTGAGGAAAGTCATCTGGTTTCCCACATTCTTCTTAATTGTTGAAATCATTTTTCAATGTGATAATGATTTTATTTTCTTGTCTCATATTTTTGCCAGTGGATTATTCCCTTAACTGGAACATAAGTAATGTACTGGATTTATGGTTACAAAAAAGTGTCTTTTGTAAAATTCTATTTCTATTTTCAGAGTATTTTCTCAAGCCTGGTTGATCATTAATGGGCCAGTCTCTCCAACATTAAATCACTTGGTGGAATGAGTAGAAAATGTCATGGAGAGGGACACTTGGATGAAGCAATAAATTTTATATTTAGGTAAGAATGATGAAAGTATGCAACGTATGCAAAATTTGTGTTCATTAATAGTCATATAACATTTTGGAGGAAAAGTCTGTTCTGTTCTTTATTATTTAAATGTAAGTTGGCCCAGTTGTGTTTGGTCTAACCTGAATATTTGGGCTATTTCTTTCTGGGTCCTGGACCTCACCTCCCTTGAATGGCATGGGTCTCAAGCTGGGTCAGTCATTGGTTGGCTATTCCCACAATATCTGTGTCACATTTACCCCAGAACATTTTGTAGGCAGAGGAAATTAAAGGTCTAAGATTTTGTGGATGAGTTAGTGTTCCAATCCCTCAACTGGAAGTCTTGCCTGGTTACATGAGATGGCTGAGTCAGGCTCCCTGTCCCCCATTGCTAGGAGTCGTAGCTAGGATCACTCTGATAGATTGCTGGGAGTTTCCATTGCACTAGGAATCTAGCTTTTCCCAGGAGATGACCCCAGGTTGCAGTTGTCTCTTCTAATAATCTACCCTCCATCAACCCCATATAATCTATGCTGTTCCCATCTACAGAACCCCATTCAGACCACCCTATATCCAATAGTGATGTCTATGCAATTTCCCCTTCATAGTGAAGTTATTGTAGACCTTTCCTGCCGCTGCTTCTCTGGGTTAGTGTATAACAGCATGGTTATCCTTTATTTACTATGTGCCTAATATTCACTTATAAGTGAGTACATGCCAATTTTTTTTGTTGTTCATGGGTCTGGATTACCTCATTCAGAATCATCTATTATAGTACTATCCATTTACCAGGAAATCTCATTATGTCATTGCTTTTAACAGCTGAGAAAGACTCCATCCTGTAAATGTACCATTTTCTTTGTCTGTTCTTACGTTAGGGACATGTAGGATTTTTCCAAGTTCTGGCTATTATAAATAAAGCTGCTATGAAAATAGGTGAGCAGGTGTCCTTGTGGTGGGGTGGAACATCCTTTGGGTATATGTCCACAAGTGGTCCAGACAACTGTGTCATGAAGTAGACTTATATTTTCTGAAAAACTACCATATTGATTTCCTAAACACAACTGGCAAAAAAAGTCAATGAAATGATTACAAATAATATTCTGCTGTAATTATAGATTGGTGCCTAGGCCAGGTGTCATCAGAAGTGGTTCACGCCACAACTGATGAAAACAGGTGCAGAGAAACACATCCTAAACATGTGGCAGAGCTTAGGAAATCTTGCAGAAGAGGGAGGGGAAGAATTGTACGTACAAAGCAGTGGAGTCAAGAGCCCCACAAACAATTACACAGAACCAAGTAACCTTAGCTTGGAGAGGTTCACAGAGACTGAAGTGACAGCCAGCGAGCCTGTATGGGACTGACCTAGGCCCTCTGCATATATGTTACAATTGTGTAGCTTAGTCTTCTCGTGAGACTGACTCCTAACAGTGGGAACAGGACTGTCTCTGTCTCTGTTGCCTGCCTTTAAGACCCATTCTGTTGGGAGCTGCAAAGTACTGCGCCCAAAAGATGGCTCCGGTCTCCGCCTTCTGCCAGCCCGACAGCGAGTGCTCTCTGTGGTAAACAACTCCTAATTTGGTAAAGGTCATGTATCCTCTTAATTCTGCTTGGAGACAACCTATCCTAGCACACCACATAGGGTTAGGTGATTGGTAGATGTAGACTATATCAGGCCCCGTCTTCCTCCCCCCGGGGCCACCATTCACTGTAAATCAAGCTCCCAATTAAACTGTGTGAAGAAGATTCCTCGTGGACGAGACACCATTCCTCCCAGGAGATTATCTCATTCAGCCTTAATAAAAGAGAAGGTGCCTAGCCTCACTGCAAATTGACATTCCATGGCTAGATTATATTCATAGGAGACTGCATTTTTCTGAAGAGAAAGACAGGGGTGGGTGGGGGTATTGGGAGGAAGGAACTTGGAGGAGAGAGGAAAGGGGAAATTCTGGATAAATTGTAAAAGCAAAAAATAAAAACATAATACTTTCAAAATGTTAGACAAATAAGCTGTATCCTATGCAGCAGAGTTACTTATTACAAAATGCAGTGATACGTATTAGATACTTTTAAGAAATTGTTGTGAGTATTATTCTTTAAGGACAATTTTTGAGTGTTTAGCATATTTTTACAATGTAACTAACATTCAACTGTATTACAATGATAATGAATATGCATTAAAATATTCAATACTGTTGTATCTTTGTTTTGAAAAAAATCAAATAATTTCAGTCATGTGAAATTAACTCTAAAGACTGAGACACAGTTTAAATTTGAGAACAGAGGAAGATGGAAACCTTGTGTGACATGACCATGGAGCTAATGATGGAAACATTGAAAAGAATCTTCATAAGTGTTTACTTTCCTTAAATATTGATTGCATCTTAGAGATTGCATTTAATGCAATTGAAGCATAATGTTTACTTTAATTCCATATTTATGTGAACACATCCTTATCTTTATTTATTTCTTGCCACCGTTAGCTCAAGCTCACATTGTGGAGTCATGGAAGTGTTCTTGCTAAATTAATTTCATGCTTCTTGTTACTCTTATTTTGCTCATTTAAGCAGAAGTGTGCTGTAGAGACTTGCAACCTAATAAATATGATTGTTCTGACTTAATATTATTTCCTCTTATTTTTTTCATTCTGGACAAGTTCGTACTGTACAACTGAAATTCTCCTAATCATACAAGCAGTTTTGAATGACCTCAAACCTTCTTTACTTTGGATAGAAATAAAGTTCAAAGAATCCCAAATTTGAGTTGGATAACTCTCTGTACATTCTCACAGGTGTCTCACAAGCTACTATACTCACTATGACAGGTTTCAAATGTAAAGAGACTAAAAAGAATGGGGTAATGGTGCATAGAGAAGGCTCAATCATTCCAAGCATGAACCTGCACACATCCTCTCACTCACTAGAGGACAACTTCAAGTTTATCTAGAAAAGTCATTCACACTAAGCCAAGATTTTTTTTTTTGAGACAGGGTTTCTCTGTGTAGCTTTGGAGCCTATCCTGGTGGCACTCACTCTAGAAACCAGATTGGCTGCGAATTCACAGAGATCGGCCTGCCTCCTCCTCCCGAGTGCTGGGATTAAAGGCATGCGCCACCAACACCCGGCTAAACCAAGATTTCTCTTCATCTCACTGATACTTGGTAAGATCCTGTTACAGTGCATAAAATGGAATCTCAAAAAGGTATTGCAACTCACACATTGTGTGTGTGTGTGTGTGTGTGTGTGTGTGTGTGTGTGTGTGTGTGAAGAGGTAGTAGGAGAATGCAGAGACTGAGCATGGGTGGTGCACCCTTACTGATAAATGCGTGTGGAGGCCAGAACAGAGCAAAGTGGTATATAGTTCCAGAGTGGCACTCTACCTTATATGCAGGGGCAGGGTCTTGTGTAGAATTAATTCTAGGAGATTCAGTTAAACTGTCTGGCCAGTTTGGTCATGTGGTTAGGGGCTCTCTGAATCCTCTGTTGGGCACCAGCAGCTTTTACATGGGTGCTAGAGCTTCTGAATGCAGGCCCTATTGCAGCCACATTACCCACTGAGCCATCTGTCTAACCCAGACACTCTTAATGTTGGTGAACAATTGCAAAGATTTGAAAGACCACTGTGGTCTTCAGTGCTTCTGGATGTCAGTGGCATCATATGTCCCCAAGTATCACGATAATGGACAATTAGAACATGGCAATCATAATGCAAGAAGGCTCAAAGTTAAACCTTGGAGGTATTATAAGGAAATACACCTCATGTGTTCTGAGATTACATCACCCTATCTAAGGAAAAGCCAAGTCCTATTTTTGGCAAGATTATCTTTACTCTGAGTAGCTGAAAATTTAATGATCTGTATATATGTGGAGCTTGGAAATAAAGATAGCTATTATACATGATTATTAACCAAAAGCATTCTTATTTTTTTGTAAGAATGCAAAACAAATTTAAAAGAAATGCTATTTCACTATTACATTTAAGTTTACTTCCCTAATGTTAGCTTAAAAAAAAACAGATGAACATACGAAATAGTCTTACAATAATGCACACCAACTTTAACGTTTTGTCACTTAACAATTTATTCCAATTTTTTCATGTAGAGAAAATGGCATGAAGCAGTCTAAATAAGAAATTACAATTTTAATTTAAAAACTGCAACAATAATTAAGAGACTGGGAGTCTTATCTTGGCTTTGTGACTAATTTGATATATGATTTGGGCAAATAGCTTAACCTTTTAGAACTCAATTTTCCTATCTGTAATTAGTGCATAGATTAAACTAGATTGATTTAAAATCCCTTCAACCAACACCTTCAAAATTCAGAATAATTACACTCCTCAATAGAGAATAACACAGAGCTTGTGTAAGAGTTACTCTAACAGCACGAAGCCAGCCACCCAAGTATTAAAGTGAAGATGAGAACTGTAAAGAAACCAAGAAACTGGGAAGTTCTGTAACAACATTCAAATGATTTTATTAAAAATGATTCCCTTCTCTCTCTGCAGAATTTAAAATGCATATAATGAAGACAAGTTCTGATTAACTTAATATCCATGACTGATAAATGTTCTTCAGCTCAAGGCAACAACATGCCACTTTTTATTCAACACAACTTGATGGTTGTTAAATTTACCTTAACTTATGGCTTTATGGTCAGTTTTCAAAGTTCATTTATACCAAATGTGGACTTAAATGAGTTAAATCATTAATACAATATTAGAGTTAAATATTTAAGTAGAATTTTAAGCAATGAAATTATACCATCAATGTCAACCCTGTGAAGATTCATATCAAAAGTTTTAGAGGTATATATTGTAAAATAAAATTATATTTGTTAATATTTATTAATGACTCTATTAGTATTTTGTTATGTTTTAATTTTCAAATGGCATATTTATTCCATGAAGAATTCATCAAGTAAAATATTTATTTTTTGAGAAAGAAAATGTTTAATTTGAGTATTTCCTTATTCCAAATGTTTATTTCAGTAGCAAACATTTCTCTTCCAGCACTACTCACGAACTAGACTACTACTTTCAAGGATTTTGGCAAATGTATAGGTTCAACATAAGGCTTGTCCAACTGTCTTCCATCTGTTACTCCAGCTCCTTTTCAATTCTGTTTTTCAATTAGCCAGAAACACTTAAGGCATCCCCGTGGCTCCCATAGAAAAAAAGTTTTTAAACATTTGCTCCATAAGAGTAAACAAAGAATCAGCAACTATCTTACACTTAGTAAAACCTTACAGAGAAGATTATTACATATGTTCACAAACATCTTTTAAGTTGATCAACTTTTCACAATATTTCTTTTTCAAATAATGCTTATCTTTCCAGGCTTTTATCTAATAATCAAAAATCCTAAGGTTTGCATATTATTGCATCAGAAAAATCAGAAAAATTATCAAAATTTTCTGATTACATTTCATAGAAAATATGACATTTGTATTTTAGTGACTACATGAGTTTACAAATTAAACAAAATTATTATATTTTTGAAAAACACATATTACAAAAATAAAAAACAGAAATGTCATAATTTAGACTGTTTTGGTTTCATAACTTTAGTAGTTATTAATGAAATTACAAATTATATGTTATTGAAAATTCCATCATTGAATGTGCTTCAGTAATTTCATTTAGATGTCTATTAATGGATGATGACATGTCAAGGTTGCTTAAGAAAATTTGGTGTTAATGATTATATGAAAAATATAGAGATTTAGGGTACATAATCATACTCATTAAAGGAAGAGGGTGACAGAGTTGACTGGCCATGGAGAACATAATTCATTTTTCTTGTTTTAAAACAGAAAAAAATCCATGAATAGGTTTAGCAGCCAACTAATCTCTAGCATGTGGACAGGACATTTGCAATACTACTTCCCGCTTTCTACCCACGGTTCTTTCCATCCATTTGCTTCCTGTTTGGAAAAAATGAGTTTGCTTTTACTCCTTTCTTTAAACATGCTTTTCTCTCTGATAGAATTCACACTCCACTGTCCAAACTCCAAACAATAGTCTCATATAGTAGTCTCTTTAATTTAATTTTAAAAATTGACATAGGTTGTTATACATTTATGTGGTGGATTATTGATACATTGTAGTCACACATTATTTTCTTAATGAAAGGTTATGTATTGATATGCATCACAACATACCTCTTTTAATATTAAGGGATAATATCTTTGTATTTCAGCTCTAAGTAAAAGTAACTTTCTACCATTTCATTCTAACTTGGCTGTGAAACAAAGTAGCACACATACTACACAGAAGGTATAGATCATGAGGCAATTGCCTAGGCTCTAGGACTTTCGGTCAAAATGAGTTATGAATATTTCTTAAGTAGTAACCTGAATTAGAAAATTAAGAAACTTTATGTACAAATTAACATAAAGCTAATTTAAGCAATTTATTCAAATCAAAGTGAAAATTATGTGATTGGGTTAGAAAAGGGAGATTGGGTGTTTTCTTATTTTGGGCTTTTATTATTGTGAAAAGACATCATGACCATGGCAACTTTTATTTAAAGAAATAATAAAATAAAATATTTAATTGAGTGGGCTCGCTTACAGTTTCAAAAGTTCTGTCAGTTATCATCATGGAAGTAACATCATGGTTTCCTGCTGGCAGAGGTGGTGCTAGAGCTGAAACTGCTACATCCTATAGGCAATAGGAAATTAACTGACTGTAACATGGAGTGAAGCTTGAGAAAAAGACCTCAAAGCTCACCCCCACAGTGACACGCTTCCTCCACCAAGGCCTTACATACTTCAACAAAGCCAGACCTCCTAATAATGCCACTCCCTATGGTATTATGGGATTATAGGGGGGCAATTTCCTTCAAACTACCATCGAAGTACAATGATACATATGTTCATCATGTTATTGACTGTCTATTTCTCAATGCCTCGGTAGACAGAAACAAATTCACAAGCTCATGATTGTTGTTTGTTTGCATTTTCTTTTTAAATGAAGTGTCTTGATATGTAGTTAGGCAATTTTCAGATTTGTAAGTCTTCAATCTATTCCAAGTACTAGTTGTTGTATAACAATTTCCTCTGAATTAAAACATTCCATTCTAGAGGGAGGTTCTTTAAGACTCAGAAAATAAGTAAAAATGACATGTATCAAGAAGTGAAACAAACTTGTTTCTAATTTAAACTCACAATTCTCAGGAAGTTCCTGAAATTTACTAGAGTCACAATAACCCACCCAAGGTTATGGGAGTAGTAAGTAACTGCTGATAAAGAGACTGCATGCCCTAAAGAAGTATCTGCAAGTTTGGTTTCAAGTACCAGATATGCAACTCTCTTGAGCTTTGGTTCTTACTAGTGAGAATCTACCTATCATCCATGGTCCTAAAAGAAACTCATTGCATTGTCTATGGTAAATTCTCAATCTGGGATTAGGTGACATTTCTTTTTCTCCCCTCAGAAAATTGCAAACACCAATAATGTAAGCATGTACCACTATTGCCTGAATTCACATTCTCGTTTTTAATAGATTGGATGCATTTGTATTCAACTCATAAAAAATAGATGAACATATACAATGAGAGTATTCTCAATGTGGTGAAAGGTAAAGAAAAAAATAGAAACAATGCATTCCCGACTCATTAAGAAGAGGAAGTAGTAAAAGAAGAAATGAATTTCAAGGGAATCTACCTGTGCTTTCTTGTTGTATGTTTGCTTAGTTGGGTTTTATTTTTCCTGTTTTATTCATTTTGTTTTAGTGAATCAGATCAAAAATCCAAATTTCCTTCCTTGATATTCTTCTTTAGACCTTTATAGCTAATCCTGAAAGCAGTTCTCCTCTGCAAGGTAGAACACCAGTACTTCTTGCCCTATAGCAAGATATAGTGTGAATTCTTGCTAGTGATGGCTATTAAATTAATGATAGTGAAATTTTTCTTCAAAATATTCTGAAAGAGGCTAAATAATTCTTCAACTGGTAGCAAAGAAAACCATATAAAACAGAGTTAACTTTTGTATTATATCATAATTGCCTCATATGTGAAAGATTAAATTTTCCAACTCAACACCATCGTCAATTCTTTCAGTTACAGATATGATAAAATTCCATATTCATTTCTTTCTTGCCTCTTGGGTCTGAGGTCCTGGAACTCATCTTTTAAATGTTAAAAAGTTACATTGCATCTGTTTTCATTATAAACTATCTAGAAGAACTTACAACTTGAAGCAAGTTGAATACTTCAGACTGTTGAGGATGACTTTTTTATAATTTTAAATGGATGTATTTAGATTAGATATCCACTAAATTTTTCAGATATCTATCATTCCCATGAAGAAGATATCAGATTCATCTTTATCATAACCTTCATATATTTATCATTTTGAAAGTCTCTGCTTCCTAGTTACTGTATGCAAACAATGCAATGAGAGTTATCAATTGAGTAGCAAACTTAATTATTTCTAAACTTAAAGAGTCATATGTTCTTCTCATAAGTATTGATCTCATGAAGGAATAGGGATTGAATAATTACTTATCTCAGAACTGAGTGTAAGTACCTGAGAAAGGCGATGTAGGAGGGCAGGGCTTATTTTTCCTGAGAATGTAATGTATTCTACCCATGGTAGAAAATCATGAAGAGTGGAGGTGAGACTGTTGGTCACATTGTATCTGCACTCTGAAACACAGAAAAGTTGAATCTGGTGCTCAGGTTCATTTCTTTTTTATCTATTCTGCAAAGCCAGTGTATAGTTTGGTGTTACATTCATTTAAGATGGTACTTCTTGCTTCAGTTATTCCAATTAAGAAACTTCCACACAGGGAATTGTCTGGTAGATAATTCAAGATTCTGGGAAGTTGACAAGCAATATTTATTATTATAGGATTAACTTCCTGGTGCATCTAACATTTTCATTGATGCATTTTGGTTTTGAATATAATTGAGATTTGTCTTCCCATTTTTGTTATCACTCTATATGTCTAATTTTCATAATTTGGAGATACTTTATCTTTTGTGTTTTGCTTATACACAAATATACTTGTTCACTAAGCTCCCAGAACTCAAATAACAGTGGAAATAAAACTGTTTATAGTACAACATATATTTATTACATTATGCTACCAGGTCTGGGGCATGGAAGAGTCCCCATCTTAAGATCAAAGCTATAAATCACTGATACTATAAACACTCTTTGCCTGGCAAATCCAAGGCACTGTAAGGCTGAAACTTACACTATTATCTTGGTGAAGTGGTTCTCCAGCTATGGGTCACAACCTCTTAGTTATTAAGGAACAGTTGCATGGGGGTTTCCTAAGACCATCAAACCACATTTATATTTGATCCATAATAGTATCAAAATTATGGTTATGAAGTAGCAATGAAAATAATTTATGTTTGAGGGATCATGACAACATGAGGAACTATATTAAAGTGTTGTAGCATTAGGAAGATTGAGAACCACTGCCTTAGGGGAAAGTTAAAATTAAATAGGCTAAGAACACAGAAGGACATCAGACTAACTGTGTATCATTAAGTGATGCCTAGATGTATTACTAACTTTGTTGTGGGGTCTGCCAAAATTCTCTTTCTTTCATTGTAAGATGAATTATTATAAATGTATCATAATATTGTGTCTCTGTTCATATGATAGGCTCAGAAAATAGACCAAATAAATAAAAACATCCTCAAAGCCAATAATCGTATGAAGTATTGAAAAGGGAGATAGATGAAGCACCATATCTCCATTGTCCAAAACTTTAGCACAATTGGTTCTATTCAACAAAACTTCATGACACAACACATGTTTCAGGCTTAAAGAGTCAAGGTGTCACACAGGATGAATATTCAGAAGAAGCACACTCCTGTGAAACTGTGACTTGTGTCTGTAATTGATCATTCTTTTCCTCAAGTCTAGCCTGTACCCCATAAAAAGAATAATAAACATCATTTCTATTATGTGGCTGTTTCCCTTAGTGAATCAAAAAGCAGATTCTCCATTTTTTCTAGGTAGTTAATATATATGTTTAAATAGTAGGCTAGTGACACATATGTGTAAATTACCAGAGTAACAGACAACTAATTAAGGATGAATTTCAAGAGTCTGTCAGCACCTGGATCAATTAAGTGTGGTTTTCATAAGAGACACAGTTTTCAAAGTTGAGGATTTCAGTTGCAGATTTTAACTTTTATTCCAGGGAATTTCTGATGAAATTTTATTCCTGTTATTTTTTTTAAATAACAGTACCATATACTGACAAAACTGAAGAGTCAAGTCAGCTGATTTGTTAATTGTTAGACTTAGAAACTTAATTGTGATGTTATGCCAAGCATAGCCAATAATCAATAAAGCCAACAATGTTAGCAATTTGTGGTATGTTTTAATTCATAAAGTTGATAGACTCCAATCACTGAACAGAGTTTATGACTGAAAGTAGAAGCATAAGTGTTTAGAACTACAAAAATAAAATCTATGTACTTACTTCACACACATACACACAATCTCCCTATATTTACAGTACATATATCAATCATGAATTCTGCATAACACATTTCATTTAATGCTATTAATTTGTATCTTTCCATAAAATCTTTGTCAAGATTATCACCTGAGTCATGAAAATATCAAAAACACTCTGAGCACATGTTGGGCTTGAGTTTCTATTTTTGATTATGTTATTTTATTCTCACCACTGTATTCTTTGCTGATTGAATATACATTGGGTGCATTTTAATAACTGGAAGTTCCTTTCCTTAAAGCTTTTGGAAACTCAAAACTTCAAAGAATAACTCTGGCACTGGAAAGATGGTACAGTAGCAAACAGTGAATACAGCTCTTGCAGTGGAACGAGGTCAGACAACCAAATCCTAAGAAATGATTATTTTTGCAGAAATTAACATACACTAAAAGAAAATAGTATATTTTGAGACATATTTAGAATAACAAAGGAATTGTGGGTTTAATCTTAAAGAATAATGGAAATATTAGTTTGACATAATCTCTCATTTTCTCTTTTCCCTGTATTCTTCCAGCCTTTCTTCCTTTGTTGTTTCCATTTGTGTTTAAGCATGTAAGTTTTATTTTCATAATTAGAGATACTTTTTTTGATCTATGAGCCCAGGGTTAAAATTATGTCTGGCAACTTTGAGGGAATACATTTGTTCTATAGTTGACCCCCACACAACAAATGTTATCCCATAAGAAAATCCATGGAAGAATAAAAACTGTCACTTGGAGCTACCTTGAAGAGGATATAGATACAGCAGATTGTCTGAGGACACAGTTTCCAGGAAGGAACAGTTCCCATTGACATCCTCCAAGAAAACTTGAACCAAAATGATGATATATTAAAAGCAATGTTTTCTTCTTCAGTAAAGAAAGAAAGTCATTCTTATCTTTGACATACCTGAAATTTGCAACCATTGAAAGCTACTAAAAAATACTTTGATCTCCTAACAGTTTACTTCCCATTTTCTGTTGTCAGTCATAGGGTGGATCCTAAATTGATTGTGTGAGGGATAGGAGTGTTAACAATTCTATTCTTTGCTAACTGGACTTGGCCATAATATTGTTTTATCTTTTGATTAATGTTCTGTCAAGGTGAAAGTCACATTGTTTGTGATTACTGGGCTTGATAACATGAATCATGTTTGTAAAAAATGCAGACGTTGTGAGCAGTATCTATGTCCTCTCTTTTGCTAGGTGAGGACAGTAACTCACCCAACTGACAGATAAATCTTGTTTGTGTTTAGTACAAAACTACGTTGAACTAAACCCCTGATGAGAATAATGGGTGATGGAGAGATACTTATATTTCATTTGGCTTGTCTTCTGGTTTAGGTGTCTTTGTTTCAAGAACAGTACTTATTTGAAAGTGTGAACATTATCTAGAAGCCTCCCATGCACACTGTATTGTTTTGTGGGATTTTTTTCTTATCTAATGTGAAACACTGTCTAATGTTTATTATAATATTCTATTTTTTTAGGATTTCTTTTTATAAAAGTCAGAAGTAACCCACAGCTTGATTATACTATATATATTTGAAGAACACATCAGAAAATTGACATAATCTCTCTTATCTCTTTTCCATTTCTTTTTCATTCATCCTTCCTTTGTTTTTATTTGTTTCATCATGTCACTTAGCACCTTGAAGATTGCAAAAATAAATCTGTTATTCAATTTAGTTATGTTTGTATTAAGTTGTATTTTATTTTCTACAAATCTGGTTTATCTTTCTTATAAGACTTATGGGCCAAAATATGCATGAATTTGGAAAATATCTTGTTAAAATTGTGTTTTTAACTAAAATGCTATCATGATGAGGAAAGCTGAATTTTTATAACCAGGTTTTAATAATTTCCAGCATTTTGGGAATCAATATTGGCTAAAACCTGGAATGTTTCTGGTCTCATGAAGTTTGCTGTCATTACTGTGTGTGAGTTCACTTTGCCATGTTTACCTGTAGCCCCAGTTTTATTTTTCCAATGAGAAGGGATCATGTGTGTCCTAGTCTAACCGCAAATTAGCTACATAGTTAACAATGAACTTGAATTTCTGACCTTCCTCCCACCTCTATCACATGAGTGTTGGGACTGCAGGATTTTGCCATTATACCCAGTTTATAGATTTCTACAGAAGCTTTGTTGATAGTAAGAAAAAACTGTCAATATAGTTATACCTCCAAACACTGCGCTTATAATCTATTTTACATTCCATTACAACTAATTTTTATGACGCCTGTGAGACAATAAATCTTTCCACCAAAAGCTGCCAAGTCCCACCGCCATGTGTAAGCTTTACACCAACCGCCCGCCTGAGTTAGGGGCCAAATGAATACATACAAATTTGTATTAGGTACAAAGCTGCTTGGCCAAGCTAGGCTTCTCATCTGTTAGCTTAGTCTTAACTATCATAAACCAATATATTTTATAAAACTTATCTTATCAGAAGCCTTATCAGCGTCCCTCCTTGCTGGTGGATCACTTGTGCCACTGGAGCAGGAGCAGAGGGGGAAAAGAGAGATGCTTCCTGTTTCTCCTTCTTTAAATATGAGTCTCTTTGCTATGTCACTTCCTGCCTGGATCGCCACTTCTCTACTACATTTCCCAGAATCCTCTTTAACTCCTAGTTCTGCCTAACTTGGCATTTCATTGGCTAAGCAGACCTTTATTAAACAATCCATAAGATAAACATACACAGAAATACTTTCCCAATCATCTCCTCTTTTCTGTCTAAATAAAAAGAAGGGTAACTTATCTTTTATAATAACTGAAGAAAATAATAACCATAACTATCTGTCTTTAACACTATCAAAGACCACAGAACGATAATATCTAAACTCTACAATTGACAGAGACATCTCGCTACCTGGACAGTCACCCAAATTTCCTCTGTAATTTTGAGGCATCCATATTCAGTCCATAGGCCACAGTTTGTCTGGCACAATTCTCCATTTTAACTGGAACCCTTCAGTACTGTCTTGTTTTGTAAGATCAACAGTCACTTTCTTGTGGGTCCTATATGTCTAGTTTATACAGCATCAAACAGTCCATGCAAGAGCAGTTTCTTGCTCAAACGGCTAATCTTGCCATGTTGAAAGCAAACTCCATAACAAGTTTCTTCAATGCCCATCCTCCTTTCTGACTTAATTGGTGTGCCAGGAGCAGTTGTGTCTCACTGCCAAGAAAAACCATAAACCATTTAAAGGCCATATTTCTGTAGGTATTTGAAATGTTTGAAGAATACCTAACATCTCAAATACATCTCTGTAAATCTAGAAAATCTAACTAACCTAATTATAAGTTCTGACTATTATAGGTAAAAGATCTGTATAAACACAATACCTAAACAAGAGAAGACATATACCTATCACAAAATTGACCTTAAAGTTGTATCAATAAATGAAAATCTATACCAGATATAGTGGGAAATTACCAATACCCATGCAATATTAAGTCAACAACTAAAAGATTTCAAAATCTTCTAGCCCATTCTTAAAATTCAGTTGTGTGTTAAAACTCAATTATTAGTCCTTAGAATACATATATTTTAGAGGAACTCAAATACATCACTTTATCTACGGTGAAAGGTGTATCACAACTACCTCACCTTGTTACTTTGGGAGAAGAAATGGACATGGGGGATAATTAGTATGGGAAAATCAATGCTCTTTGGAGATGAGTTAGAAGGAAGATCATACAAACAACCATGTATATGGGTATATATTGATGGTATTGATAATCTTGAATGCAATTGAAAATATACTTGGCATCCTATATCCACAAAGAAATAGATGGCTTCACTATCTGAAAGATGTGGGTAGTTAATCTTTCCCACAATCTCCAGATAAAAAATGGCCTAATGAATAAAATGCTTTCAGACTCAGGATAAAATGAAAACCTCAACAGTAGTGTGGGAGACTTAATGAGAAACTGTCGGGTAATAAATTGACATTGTGATACTATTTTACATTTCTGAACCTGCGATAACTTGTTATACAACATCAAAAATCAACACAAATACGTTATAGATGAGGACACATGCAGTGATTTGAATAATGTTGATACAGCCTTCCACAAACCTCGATATTTACAAGATAACAACACTTGTACTGGTGTATAATAAATATTTTATGAATGAATATTTTTAAACATTAAAGATCTCTCAAAATACTAATAGTTTGTTTAGAAAGTTCACTCTTCTGATATTGATTTTTGTTTTCCTTATTTAACCATATAGTTATTTTTCTATTTATATTATAGTATTGAATTTTATGTCCACCCTAGAAGAAAGCAGTTACTATAATTCAACTGTCTGTCAACAAATATTTGTCTTAGAGATTGTCTGTTTTTTCACAATGGATACTATTATGAAAAGTAAAGTTTACAACATGTATGTTGTATTAAAGGAACTTATGTTTGCAGTCTTTCTTTCTCCTTTCTCTTCTCCCTCCTTCCTTTCTGTCTTTCTTTTTATGTAGTTTTAATTTAAGTTGTTTGTGGACTGAAATAATGGTGTAGTGTACCTGGGACATTGTAGAGGTTTCCCACTTCCTAGAGTCTGCCTTATTCACCCCTTCCCTGGTAATGGTGGGAATCCAAAATCATTCCAGGAAAGAATATAATGTAGCTGCAAATGAAGGGACTTGCCCCACACCAGGAATAGTAACAATTATGATGCAACATTTGCTAGAATGAATGTCACCACTACTTACTTGAAATTATAAATAACTTAGTAGGCAGAGTAAAACACATTTTCCTATTTTTCTGACTGTAAATTCTTTGAGTGGATATAATACTACAAACAAAAGGTATCATACTGAAAAATTAATGTGGCACTTTAATAATTACTTAGATGTATTTTTAACTTTATATCTGTTCATCATGTCTGTTTTTCTACCTTCTTTTTTTAACTACTATGTGGCAGTCAAGTCCTTACTAAACTGTGAAAGGAACAGTAGGTGATATAAAATATCATGTAGGATCAACAGGATGGAATATTTTTAAATTTCATATAAGTTATAATAAATCTCTAAGGCTCCCTTCATTTTATCTTTTCCATTTGTATCATTGAGGTTCTAAGAGTTAAGATAAAATGGGAGGGTTAGATTTCTTCTGCTTTATAGGTTGAAATTCAAGCTACAGAAAGTCTGTGATCCTATATTTCTTAAGTTTATAATTTAAGACTAAAACAATCTCATAAAAATTCATTTTATGTAAGAGGAAATTACTTATATTGACTGTGAAATCTACCTTGTAGAGTGACTTCCCCTGAAGAATAGCAATGCATGAGTGTATTCATACCCTGTGTACGACATATACCATCATAGATTATAAATGTCTGAGTTACATCTCTGCCATGTAATCTACGAACATGTCATTATACAAAATACATTGTTTATCTAATTGTGACATTAATAACATGAATATTTCACTCCATGAGATATCCTTTACAACAAGGTAATATGATTCTGTTCTCTGAGAAGAAGCTTTGAAACATATTGCAACATGAGTTTGTAGTGCAAAAACTGTTTAGAAAAGAATGAACTGTTGCTTCCTTCCCCCTCGGCCACCCTGACCTCTCCTGAGACCTACTCCTGCCCAAGAATCTCTATGGGTATGTGCCTGCATAGAGTGGACTTGCTCAGACAGGAAGGACTTACTTGAGTCTGGAAATAACTCACTCTCCTTTTGCCCTCTGTCACCCCAACTTCTCCTGAGTGAGGAGACTACCAGGAGAGGCAAGACCATCTGTAGCTGCAGAAATTGAAGTCTCGGCCACCACACACCACCAGGTGACAAGAGGAGATAGAGAGACCCCTCTGCACCCACTGGAAGAAGTGATGGGAAGAAGGCAGAATAAGAACACACTTAACAGAAACACCAATATGACACCATCATAATCTAGGGACTCCACACCAACAATACGTGAAAAGCACAACACAGAGGAAGAGAAGAGACAGACCTAAAATTCTACTTCATGAATATGTTCGAGACCCATAAAGAGAAAACAAGAAAATCTCTTAAAATAATAGAAGAAAAACAAGCAAAAATTCAAGAAATAATTAATTCTCTTAAAGAATCTAAAGAAAAAATAACCAAATAAGGGAAGGGAGCACTGGAAACTGTTCAAGGACTGAAAGCTGAAATAGAAAGAATAAAGAAAACACAGAATGAGGGGATGCTGGAAATACAAAGGCTGGATAAAGGATCAGGGATCTAACGATGTGAATATAACCAATAGGATACGAGAGACGGAAGAGAGAATCTCAATTGTTGAAAACTCGCTAGAGCATATACAGTCATCATGCAAAGAAAATCTCAGTCCATCAAAACTCTAACACAAAATATCCAGGAAATATGGGACATCATGAAAAGGCTGAATCAAAGAATTATAGGTATAGAAGTTGGAGAAATACAGCTCAAAGGTGCAGAAAACAGATTCAACAGAATCAAAGAAGAAAACTTCCCCAGCCTACAGAAGGATAGGCCTACGAAAGTACAAGAAGCTTACAGAACAACAAAAGGACTGGACCACAAAAAGAACTCTCCTTGCCACATAATAATCAAAACACCAAACTTACAGAATAAAGAGAAAATATTAAGAGCAGCAAAGGAAAAAGGTCAAGTAACATATAAAGGCAGACCTTTCAGAATCAGACCGACTTTGCAATGGAAAATTTGAAAGCCAGAAGGTCCTGGATAGATGTCCTATAAACATGAAAGGAACATGGATGCTAACTCAGACTACTGTACCCAGTAAAACTTTCAATCACTATAGATGAAGAAAACAAGATATTCCATTACAAAACCAGCACTAAAGAAAGTCCTAGAGGGAAAACTCCAACCCAATGAAGATAACTACACTCACAAAACCATAGGGAATAGATAATCCAACTTAACCAAACAGGAAGAGAAACAGGAGGGCGAAATCCACACACAATGACAACACTAATAATAAATCCAAAACAAACAAGAACAAACAATCAATGGACATTAATATCCCTCAATGTCAATGGTCTTAACCTGCCTATAAATAGATACAGGTTAACAGAATGGATATGAAGATAGAATCCATCCTTCTGCTGTATACAAGAAACACAACTCAACTTCTGAGACAGGAGATACCTCAGAGTAAAAGCATGGGAAAAGATTTTCCTATTAAATAGACCCAAGAAACAAACTGGTGTAGCAATACTAATATCTAATAAATTAGACTTTAAAATAAAATCAATCAAAAGAGATGAAGAGCATTTCATACTCATCACAGGAAAAGTCCATCAAGATGATGTCTCAGTGCTAAACATCTATGCCCCTAATACTAAGGCACCCACATTTGTAAAAGAAACATTACTAAGGCTCAAACCACACATAAAACCACACACACTTATAGTAGGAGACTTCACCACCCACACTTTCACCACTAGACAGAAACTTAATAAAGAAACAAAGGATCTAACAGAAGTTATGACCTAATTGGGATTAACAGAAATCTATATAACATTCCATCCAAACACAAAAGAATACACCTTCTCAGTGCCACATGGAACATTCTCTAAAATTGACCACATACTTGGCAACATAGCAAATCTCCATAGATACAAAAAATTGAAGTAACCCCTGTATCTTATCAGACCACAATGATTTAAAATTATAAATAAACAGCAATAAAATTGCAGGAAAAGCTAAAAATTCATGGAAATTTAATAAGACCCAATTGCACCCTTCCTGGGTCGAGGACGCAATAAAAAAGAAATTAGAAATTTCCTAGAATTTAATGAGAATGTAGACACAACATACCCAAACTTATGGGACACTATGAAAGCAGCGCTAAGAGGAAAGTTCATAGCACTAAGTGCCCACATGAAGAAACTGGAGAATAGTCACACTAGAGAATTGACAGAACAACTGTAAGCTTTTGAACAAAATGAAGTAAACTCACAACTGAGGAGTAGACGCTAGGAAATAATCAAACTGATGGCTCAATTTAATAAAATAGAAACTAAGAAAACATTACAAAGAATTAATGAAATGAAGAGTTGGTTCATTGATATCAACAAGATAGACAAACCTCCAAATATCCAAACTAACCAAAAGTCACAGAGAGAGCAAAGTAATTAACAAAATCCGAAATGAAAGGGCGGTATAACAAGAGGCATTGAGGAAATCCAGAGAATAATCAGGTCATATTTTGAAAATCTGTACTCCACAAAATTCAAAAATCTAAAGTAAATGGAAAACTTTCTGGATCAATACAACTTACCAAAATTAAAACAAGAAAAGATAAGCAGTTTAAATTGACCTATTACCCATAATGAAATAGAAGCAGTCATCAAAAGTCTTCCAACCAAAAAATGCCCTGGGCCAAATGGCTTTACTGCAGAATTCTACAAGAAATTCAAACAAGAGGCTAATACCCGTACTCCTCAAAATGTGGGAACATAGTAGAAGCTGGAGGGACATTGCCAAAGTCTTTTAACTAGGCTACAATTACTTTGATAACCAAGTCACACAAATATGCAAATAAAAAAGAGAACTACAGATCAATATCCCTCATGAACATCGAGGCAAAAATACTCAACAAAATATTGGTGAATCAAATCCAGGAACACAATAGAAAAATCATCCACCATGATCAAGTAGGCTTCATCCTAGGGTTGCAAGGATGGTTTAACATATGAAAATACCTCAATGTAATCCACCATATAAACAAACTGATAAAGAAAACCACACGATTATCTCACTAGATGCTGAAAAAGCCTTTGACAAAATCCAGCATCCCTTCATGATAAAAATCTTGGAGAGAACAGGAATAACAGGAACATATCTAAATAAGATAAAAGCAGTATACACCAAACCAACAGCCAACATCAAACTAAATGAAGAGAAAATCAAAGCATTTCCTCTAAAATCAGGAACAAGACAAGGCTGTCCACTCTCTTCTAATCTCTTCATTATTGTACTTGAAGTTCTAGCTAGAAAAATAAGACAACAAAAGGAGATCAATGGCATACAAATTGGAAAGGAAGAAATCAAACTTTCACTATTTGCAATGATATGATAGTTTACATAACTGGCCCTAAAAATTCTACCAGGGAACTCCTACAGCTGATAAACACCTTCAGCAAAGTAGCAGGATACGAAATTATCTAAAAATCAGGAGCCCTATTATGTACAGATGATAATAGAATGAGATAGAAACCAGAGAAACATCACCCGTCACAATATCTAGAAACAACATAAAATATCTTGGGGTAATGGTAACCAAAAAAGTGAAAGTCCTGCACAGCAAGAACTTAGAGTCTTTAAAGAAAGAAACTAAATAAGATACCAGAAAATGGAAAGATCTCCCATGCTCTTGGATAGGTAGAATCAACATAGTAAAAATGGAAATCTTGCCAAAAGCAATATATAGATTCAATGCAATCCCCATCAAAATTGCAACAATTACTTCACAGACCTTGAAAGAAAAATACTCAACTTTATATGAAAAACAAAAAACCAGGATAGACAAAACAACACTGTACAATAAAGGAACATCTGGAAGCATCACCATCCCCGACTTCAAGCTCTATTATAGAGCCATAGTCCTGAAAACAGCTTGGTATTGGCACAAAAATAGACAGATGTACCAATGGTATCAAATTGAATATCCTGATATTAACCAACACACCTATGAACACCTGATTTTCAACAAAGATGCTAAAACTATACAATGGAAAAAAGATAGCATCTTCAACAAATGTTGCTGACACAACTGGATTCAAACATGCAGAGGACTATGGATAGATCCCTGTCTTCCATCATGCACAAAATAAGTCCAAATGGATCAAAGATCTCAACATAAATCCAGCCAAATGGAATCTTCTAGAAGAGAAAGTGGGAGATACCCTTGAATGTATTGGTAGAGGAGACTTCTTCTTGAACATAACATCAGTAGCGCAGACATTGAGATTTACAGTTAATAAATGGGAACACCTGAGACTGACAAGCTTCTGTAAGGCAAAGGCCAATGTCAGTAAGACAAAAGACAGCCCACCAAATGGGAAAAGATCTTCAGCAACCCTACATCTGACAGAGGGCTGATTTCAAAATATACAATGAACTCACGAAGTTAGCCACCAAAATACCAATTAATGAAATTAAAAAGTGTGGCACAGACCTATATAGAGAATTCTCAACAGAAGAATCTAAAATGGATGAAACACATTTAAGAAAGTGCTCAAAATCCTTGGCCATCAGAGAAATGTAACTCAAAACAACTCTGAGATACCATTTTACACCAGCCAGAATGGCTAAAATCAAAAACACCAATGGCAATCTATGCTGGAGAGGGTGTGGAGACAAAAGGAACAATCCCCCATTGATGGTGGGAATGCAAACAAATAGATACCACTTTGAAATCACTATGGTGGTTGCTCAGAAAAATGGGAAACAGTCTACCTCAAGATCCAGCAATTCCTCTGTTGGTCATATTCCCAAATAATGCCCGTTCATACAAGGACATATGCTCAAGCATGTTCATAGCAGCGTTTGTAATAGCCAGAACATGGAAGCAACCTAGATGCCACTCAACTGAAGAATGGATAGAGAATAAGTGGTACATTCACACAATGGAGTACTACTCAACAGAAAAAAAGCAATGGAATCTTGAAATTCACAGACAAATGGATGGAACTAGAGAAACCATCCTGAGTGAGATAACCCAGTCACAAAAAAGACAAACATGGTGTGTATTCACTTATATATGTATTTTAGACATAGAACAAGGGATTACCAGCATCCAATCGTCTTCACCAAATTAACTAGGAAGCAAGTAGGACACCAAGGAAAAAATACATGGACCCCAGGAATGGGAAGGGCTAGGATCTCCTAAGCTACTTCTGGAGCATGAGGGTAGGGGAGTGGGAGTTGGCAGAATGTGAGGAGGAAAAGAGGAGGGGAGAGGATGAAATGGAGGAGCAGAAAGGTCGAGTTGGGGGGAAGAATAGAGGAGAGCAGGATGAGAGATATCATAATAGAGGTTGTAATTATAAGTCCGAGGAGAGATCTAGTACTAGGGAGATTTCCAGAGATCTACAAGGATTATACCAACTTACAATTTAGGCAATGGTGGAGACGATACCCTAAATGCCCTCCCCCTATAATGTGACTAATGACTAATTTTTATGCCATCCTAGAGCCCTCGTCCAGTGGCTGATGGAAGCAGAGGCAGACATCCACAGCTGTACACTGAACTGAACTCTGGACCTCAGTTGCAGAGAGGGAGAAATGAAAATCAAGGGGTTCGGGACCAGGCTGGTGAATCCCACAGATACAGCTGACCTGAACAAGGGGGAGCACATGGACCGCAGACTGCTGTCTGGGAGGCCATCGCAGGACTGATCCAGACCCCTGAAAGTAAATGTGAACCAGGAGGCCTCGGCACCCTATGGGGCCTGTGGTAGTGGATCATTATTTTTCCCTGGTATAAGAAGGGACTTTGAGAGCCCATCCCATGTGAAGGGATGCTCTCGGCCTGGGCACATTGAGGAGGGTCTAGGCCCAACCCAGGATGATGTTGTGGAATTCCAGGAGTCCCTGTGGAGGGTCATACCATCCATGGGGAGCAGAGGGTGAGGTGGGAAGGCGTGGGTGGAGGGTTGGGGGAAGGAGAGAGAAGGGGAAGTGATTGACATGTGAATTATAATTTTGTAAAAAATAAATAAAAAACAGAAAAAATACCATAATAATTCAGAAGCCAAAAAAATATAATGAACTATTTAGAATATTCATGTAAAGAGAAATCTTCAAGGGATTCGCCTGTGTGATCAGCATGGATTTGCTGCCATTAAAGGGAAGGGAAACGAAGTTTCTGAAGCAACAGACAGACCCTTCTTCATTATGTCTGTTTTCCTGTTGCCTTGTTCTTATATCTTTCAGTATACAAAGGTATCTATTAGCATTTTTAATTGAGAATACTTTCAAGTAAAGTGGGAATCTATAAAACCATTTACATCAAAGTAAATATGGGAAATGATTTAATGTTTTTGCAGTTAGGAATGAGGTATTTGTATTGGCAAGAAAATATGATTGTATCTTTTTACGGCAACTATCTGGCCCATAGAATTTACTTGACATATCCATGAATAAGATATTGAAAAAATGTGATTAAAATGTTTATGTTAAGAAGTTCTTCTTCAACTCTGAATTGAATCATTTAGATGTGCTCATAGTTTGTTTTATTTAATTATATTATATAATCCATTTCCTTTTTATATTTTATACATATGTTTGATATATATGTGTGTAGTTATGTGTAGGAATTAGTCACAAATTTGTAAATAAATTAAGAAAAACACACTGGAACGAAGCAGTTTGCTGCAAAAGTTCTTGATCATATTGTTTGCTTGTAGATATTTGGAAGAAATATAGTTCAATACGTGTCCAATTAAAAATGAGCACTTATTTCTCTGAACATGAATTTTTTGTGTATTTTTACAAATTGTACAGAAAATTATAGCAGGATTAGATATAATTTAGTGCTATGTATATCACATCTATTCACATGTTCTTGACAATCTGAAAGTAACATTAAGCCTATCAATTTTTAACATCTATTCTTTAGGAATACATTCATTTCTCAGACATTAAAGCACAATAGAAAATGTACAATACTAAACATCTCTAATTGTCTGATAAGTACAATTGAAAACCCTTTGAGACAGAATTTCACATCTGATAGAACAGATACTCTTAAGGAGATTAGACAGTATTAACAAGGATGTGAAGAAATAGAAAACCTTATAAATTGATATGATATTATATATGTAGTCATTTTCCAAAATAATATGGAGATGTCTGAAAAATAAGATTGACTTAGTATAATGTCCAGCAATCTCAGGACTATGTATATACACTAAGGAGTTGAAATCAATATGTGGAAGCAATTTCTATATTGCAATCTTTATTGCAACATTATTCATGATTATTTCTATGGAAATAATCTCAATGTTTTCTGATCCATAATTTGGTCTTTACAATATAGTGTAACTCCTGGGACAGTATGCAAAGGACTTTAGATCCTACTACAGAGATATTTGCAAATACATGTTTTTTTCCACTCGATTCACAAGAGTAAGGTAATGGAACTGGAGGTACTACTCACCAACAGGTGAAAGGATAATGGAAATTGGGAAGGTGGAGATAATTTTGTTTGTAATAAACAAGGACACAAAAACTACCTTTTGAGGAAAACAGGTAATTATTCTATCAAGTGAGGTGTTTGAAATGTAGGAAGACAAATATCACATGTGTTTGTTATCCCTCCCCAGAGTCTTTATTTTACCTGCCCTCTCAATACGCTCTCCACTTATTCTCACTTATCTAGTTTCTTGTTTATCCACTTGTAACACTATATTCTATTTTCTCTTCCTTGGAATATCTTTCGCTTGCCCATGCTCCCTTATTAGCTACCTAGCCTCCATGGATATTCTAAATGTAACACACATATCTAAACTTTCAAGGCTACCAACCACATACAAAAGAAAGCATTCAATGTTTGCCTTTCTTGGTGTGGGTTGTCTTACTTATGATGGCTGACTGTAGTTCTCTGTGTTTATCTGAATATTTTAAAATTGTATTTGCATTTTTATTAGTTGATCTTATATTCTATTGTGTAGATATACCACATAATCATTATCCATTCCTTAGTTCATGGGAATAAAGTATTTTTTCAGTTTCTGGCTATTATGAATAAAGCAATAATGATCATGGATGAGCAAGTATCTCTGTAGCAAAATGTTTGGTCTTTTAGATATACGACTAAGGTTCGTATAGCTGGCTCTTAAGTGACCGTTTCCCAACTGAACACCATATTCATCAAGAAAAAACCACCAGTGCCAGGAGTGGGTTATATATGATGAAGTCATTGGCTAAGGGGTTCAATAGACTCCCCCCGCACCAATCTCAAATGGCTTTGGAATTCTATGGAGCAATTAAGATGGTGCCCAATTAGAAGCTTCTCTGCTACTGACAAAGATTCATAGAGCTGCAAAATACAATTCACACTACCAGGAGAGAATACTAACCATCAATCTCTATAAGCTCTGAAACTGGTTCTCTAATACAGTAACTCACCTCCAAAATGTACTGGTGAGTCATAGTGCAACAATGTTGCTGGAGTAACCAATCATGTTTTCATTATCTGTCAGGTCTACTCCGTGGTCTGGACCTCACCCCGTGGATTGAGCCCACACTTAAAATACAAACGAGGCCAAGAACCCACTACTAAATAAGTTATGAATTCTAGAGGAAAATCCACTACTATTATTCTGCTAAACAAACATATCCCAAAAGTAAATAAATAAATAAATAAATAGCACCTTATTACATATTACTACACCCGTCGATTGCCACGTTGTTAAAATCTCATCGAAGGGGATCCTTTCTGCAGTTGATAGTAACTATAACTGGAGGCCTATCAATGGACAATGTGTAAATATTAAAGGACCTTAGGGCACTAGCTTTTTAACTGCGATGTCTTTCTAAAGCCCCTCCTCTCAAGACTAAGGGATCTTTGTTGAACAGGGGGAAGAAAGAGTCAGAGTTGTAAAGAACTTCATATAAAAGGATCTTTCAGACACACATGGGCTGGTAACACACATGAACTCACAGTCTGTGAGATACCCAATCTGTTCAAATTCAAGACATACAAAATCCCAACAAGGAGAAGGCAAAGTTTCAAAAAGTCCCACTCCTACCAAGGAGCTATGTGGAACTGACACCTGCTGGGAGAGGGACAATCAGTTTTCTCTAACAATGTGACACTGGTTCTATCAACCACACTCCAGAGCAGGCCATATACTCAAGAGTATTAGATAAACTTAAAGTGGACTCCAGTTTTCTCTGGGTGCTTTTATTGTTATGGTTTATTGCTATGGTTTGGTGTCCTTTGGCTTTGTTTGTTTGTTTGTTTGTCTTTGAGAGAAAAAGGGCACAACTTTGGGTTGTCAGTGATCTGGAAGGAGTTGGGGGAACAGGAAGATTATGATCTAAATATTTAGCAAGAAAAAGTGACAAAATGAATGCAAAATAAAAGTACTTAGACAAAATAGTTACATGAGATAATTTTACAATTTCTCCTTTTAAAATGACCACTGTGGATTGAAGAAAAAATATTTTGCCTGGAATCACTAATTACGCAATGGTAAATGCTGTATATCAGTTTGGAAACTGCCATTGAATGAAAAAATGGATTAAATTAACATGAATTGAAACATTTTAGTTGTATAAACTAACATGATAAGTCATTTTTATGAGCCACTGAAAGCGTAAAGTATGCTACTATAACTCATTTTTGAACATCCTTATTTTCCCTGATAATTCATACAATTAATAATATTACAGGAAAAATGTTATATGCAATGTTATTAGGGATTGTATTATCCTGAATAAAAACTTTTAAACCAAAATTTGAAATTATTTTAATCTCATCTGCTATCAATTTTCATAGAGTCCATCTATCACACAGTAATATTTTTGAAGGTTCCATTTGAAGAAATAAGTAATTTATCACATGATAATGATTTCTGAGAACTGAAAGGAAGGCTGGATGTTTCAGATAAAATAGAAAGCAGTCCCTACTTTCCTATTCATGTTCCATGCATTATACATGGACTTATTATATTAGAAGTTTGTGCATGATAGTGAGCACAGGACATTAATTTGGGAAAATGGAAAAAGCAGCAATGAAATATTCATTTTTCATTGTAAACATTTATATGTATCTTTTAACATATGAAATTGAAATATTAGATAAAAGTATTAAAAGTGAAAGATCAAGAATATCATATGAGAATATACAACACTTCACTAGTTACAAGTATTAAACATTTATTTTCATAAATACATTTGCCTTGTCATATCATGCTTATGTCTGCAAATATTTGAGAACAATAAATATATATGGATTTTCAAATGGCTTAGTGGTTTGACACAATCAGAGTGTTCTAGGGGTTGTTTAATATATGGCTTAATGAAACTTGTGCAATTTTTAGCTCAGTGCACTAAAGAAACATGAAATTGACATATATTCTTCATTTGAAATAGGGGAAGAGTATAGACAAATACAAAAAAATCACATCATTCCAAGCCCTGTGTTTCAATGTGTTTTATATTTCATATTTCTAAATTATTTTTATGTTATATCAGCATAGTAAGGCCTGACATATGAGAATCAAAGGTTTTTTTAAAAACTTATACTTTACTTAATATATATGAATATGTATAAATCAATTATCTAGGTACTTCTAGGTGTGTTTAACATGAACCTAGCAATATGATTATGATAATGAACACCTATACCACATAGATTTCTTCTGTCCCATTTTGTACCACCTCTCTTTCCAAAATTCCAAACCCAATTTAGGGAAAACAGCATCATTATCTGTAAGGGCAGATTAATATGTTTCCCAGAATTTGCAGTGAATAGAACCATCTCGGTGTACTGTGTATTTATTCACTTTTGCACAACACATTTAGAAATACAGCTGGCATGTAATCACTAGTATAAATGGCACATAAAACTATAAAGATAGCTGGCAATCCATTATATGTATAAGATACAACATACTCTATTTTATCTGTTCAGTGGGCATGTTGTATCCCATATACTTTTCTGTAACAACAGTGATTATGTATAGCAACAGTTAAATGGCTGTGTTGTAGTGTCTCATTGTGTGCTCATTTGGAGTTCTTTAATGGTTAATGATCATCTGAACAATATTAGTGCATTTCTTTTAAATCTCTGTGTCTCCTTGAAAGAACTTCTTCCTTAACTTTCTATTTTGTGAGACTACCAGAGTAGCGTGAATATAGGGGAATTTTTATTAGACAAATATGTCTATATTTTAATTTCTTTTGTCTTGCTAAACATAGATATTTTAGTCTGAATACTTCTACATTAAAAAAATCAAAATTGAGAAAATCCATGAAGCAAAAATTCAAGTAAATGGTTATTTACTGTTAAAATTTTGCATTGCTGTGATGTAATCATAAGGATAAGACAATTTTGTTCTTAAATCTGTATTTTATTAAACTTAGTATTTTTATCTACTATTATTTTTATCTTCAAAGTAAGGCCATGATTCCACTTTAATTTAATTTTCAGGAATCGCACTTAAATCTCATTTTGGGCAACCACCTGAATTTTGAGAAGCACACACAACTGTTTCTTATATAACATTTCAACAGCAACTTTAATTTTTCTATTTTTCATAATCTTAGCATGATTATGAATTTTTCAGAGGAAAGACAAAAGGCAGATACACCAGATTCATCACATTGTGTCATATTTACCCACTGCCAATATTTACTGCTACAGTGAACACTTTAAAGTTTATAGTGTTACATGTTAAATATTCTGAGATAGGAATATTTTAAATTTTAAAGTCTTAATTTTCTTAGCCTGTGCATTTTAACGTAAAACAATGTCACTAAAATTTGAAGTTTAAACCTGAAAATCTATAGTTTAATCCCAGCAGGAATAAGCAGGTACAATGATGGGCTATTACCAATAAACAATTTTAATATATGTCTTATTGACCTACCATATTTTGGTATTCCTTTAATATTCTAAATCTACTTTTATAACTATTTCACAGAATAGAAATTCTTTCATATTAAACACAGAAGTCTTATATCAACCTTTTATGTGAACAATGCTAATTATATAAACTCAATGTTATTTTGAAACCATCTTAAGTGTCATTGTATGGAAAAAGTGGCATAGATTAACATGTAAGTCAGATTATGGAAAACTCTGTATTAAACAAAGGGGAAAGACATGAGAATGGACTTAATTTCTGTACTGAGAAGTTACCAGAGAGACATCCAAATCCTGTGAATTGTCTTTTGCTTACAACTGTATAACCAATAAAATGATAAGATGATCCATAAGTTTTATTTCTAAATTCCCTGTGTAAATCCTATTATATTTTATTATTATAATCCATATGTTATTACAATAGTCCCTGTAATTACAACAGTTCTACTCTCCTTTATTTGATCTTTGTCCAGGTGTGAATTCAAAATACTCAATTAATTTGCATATCACCAAATCAGTTTGCATGGGTGCTGTCAACTACAAATTCAACAAATACCTAATCATGTAACATTCTAATTTTTAATGAAAACATAAAATTTACTCTAGGTAACTGATATATTGACAATTTCCTCCCGGATACTTGGATACTTAATATTCATTCATTCATGACATGACTGCTCAGTATTTGAACATGAAAATCATATAGCTGTCTCACTACAAACAGACATGCACATAATGTGGGGTATCCTTTTAAAAGCTGTGAATATGTGTTGCTTTTATTGCTTGATGAACAAAGCTGTTTTGGCCTATGGCTGGGCAGAACAAAGCTACACATGGAATTGAAGCAGAAATACAGGGAGAAAGGAAGCAATGTCAGGGTGATGCCATACAGCAGCCCAAGGAACAAGATACCAGAGCTCTACTGGTAAGTCGTGGGTCATGTGGCAATATACAGGTTAACAGAAATAGGTTCATTTAAGTTGAAAGAACTAATTAATAAGAAGCCTGAGACATTAACCAAATATTTATAATTAATATTAAATCTCAATGATTGCTTTATAAATGGTGGTGGGACTGGTGGATGAGACAAAATGTTTCCAGTTACAAGCACATGCCAATTTATTGTTTAATTATTTTTGCTAATTCCCTGTTTTTAAAGTCATCAATTACTCATACTGACTATACTTTCAAATATATCTCACCAATTCAATTTCCCATAATATTAAAAGTAACATTATGTTATACTGTCTTCCTTCTTTTGCTTTATTCATTTTAAATGTACTTTACAGATAAAATAAAATATATATGTTAATAACTTTGAAATTTTAACGGGTATGCATTATTCCCTCTTCCCCTCAAGATAAAGTGAAAGAATATGTAGCCAATAAATTAGTGCTATTTGTTGGCCTTATCAATTTTGCTGTCCTCATCTTTTTTATTTGTAACCATATTTCCATTACTTCAATGATTGTGCATTCTTGCTGCCCTTAAAGACTTGAATTAGAGTTTGCATTGTGCCCATTGATACAAATATTACATTCTTAAATCATTCATCATCACTACTGAAGACCCCCCACTTTCAACGAATATTGAATCCTTAAGAACTTTCTTCATACTCTCAACATCTTTCAGGATTTATTAGAAGTTTTGAAGGAAGTAAAAGTATGTAGAAACACCAAAACAGTTGAATAATAACAATATCCATAACTAAATCCCTTGTAGGAACATGAAAATCAATAGCAATAGTAACAACATTTTCCCAGGAAGCATGTTCTCAAGAATTGTCCATTGTGTTTTTATTAAGTTCTTCATAACAACACTTTAATGAGGCTTATGTACACTCAATTTTAAATTAGAAACATGTGGCCTCATCTGTAATTTGTTTTTATCCCCCTCTTCAGATTGTCTGGCAAATCTCAAAGTTTGGATTGCTTTAAATCAAGAAGATGAAGCAACATTTGTTAATTAATCTTGGTTAATCAGATTTTTACAAGTGTCCATGAATAATTAAAAGTCCTAATCCTCAAATCTAGGTCTGTTGAAATTAGTATTATCTAGATATTTCTTTAGCAGTCTATTTTATAGTATGAAATGAATATTTTCTGAATGAAGTCACTATCGACAGCAAAAACTTTAAGTAAGAAATAAGATAATGATCCTCAAATACCCAATTTGTTTTGTTATTGTTGTTGTTGTTGTTGTGTTTTGTTTTTTGAGACAGAGTTTCTCTACATTGCTTTGGAGCCTGTCCTAGAGCTTGTTCTGTAGACCAGGCTGGCTTCAAACTCACAGAGATCCACCTGCATCTTCCTCCCAAGTGCTGCGATTAAAGGCATGTGCCACCAACTCCAGGCCTAAATTATTTTAGTAAAGAACCAATACTCTCAAAATTCAGTGATATTTTAAGCACATCTATAACGATATTTTATGCAGAAGCACACATGTGCATACAAACATACATGTTTTAAAAAGGCATGAAATAAATTGGCTTTTAAAAAGGAAATATAATTTAAAGTATTTGAAATATAAATAATTATTCACAGAAATGTTAAAAGGCACACCTTACTATAGAACGGCTAAAAGGTTAATGGATGTTTGACAATATGTGCATTGGCATATATTTCATGATATGTATATTGTGTAAGCTCATACTCATAAATATATTATATTTACCATAATATGCAGATTACAGCCACTCAGACCTATACTCATGCTCATATTCATAAACATACATATATATATATATGTATGATGTTAGTGTATAGGTATGCATGTATGTATATAGACTATGAAAAATGAAAAGTGGTATACATTTTATGTGGGTATAATTATAATATTTGGAATGTACTAAAGAATTATGCTGTACTAGCAAAGATCTAAGAATCTAAACCATGATGGAGAAAGTATCTGAAAATCCCATTCCCTATTATGAAATTGTTGACTACCTTATGTGTCATCCTAGAGCTGTTCATTCAGTAGCTGTTGGAAGCAGAAACAGACACCCACAGCTGAGCACTGGAATCCAGTTGTAGAAAGCGAGGAGTTATGAGCAAAGCGGTCAAAACGAGGCTGGAGAAACCCACAGAAACAGCTAACCTGAACAAGGGGGAGCTCATGAGCCCCAGACTGACAGCTCAGAAATCAGCATAAGACAGAATCAGACCCCCTGAATGTGGGAGTCAGGAGGCCTGGGAAGTCTTTGGGGCCTCTGGTAACTGATCAGTATTTGTCTCTAGCGTATGAGTGGACTTTGGAGCGCTTTTCAGCCTAGACACATGGGGGAGGACCTAGGTCCTGCACCAAATGTTGTGACAGACTTTGACAATCCCCAATGGTAGACCTCGCTCTTTCTATGGAGCAGAAAAGGTATGGGGTGGGGGTTCAGTGGAGGTCATGGAAGGGAGAGAGAACTGTTATTGATATACAAAATAAGATTGTTTCTAATTTAAATAAAAAAGAAAACAGAAAATAAAGAGCAAATTGTTTTCTAACGACTGTGACCAGCCTTGGAAGCAGCCTAGATTTTCTCTACCAAACAGTATTTCCCTCCTGTGTTGTTGACCAATAGTCCAATTAGAAAGTTGTTAGTTACTAAAATATTTGAGAGCCACTTACTCCACATTTATTCATATCTTGCCATGCTGTTAATTGTTATGGTCCATGTGTGTTACAGCTGTTTAATTTCTTCCCTTCCTTGAGAAGCAAACTATTTTCTTGAATCATGAAAGCTATATCACTGGAAAGACACTTTCACATCAGATCCTGCTGGAGTCCCCTAAATCATCTGTCTTAAATATGCTGTGTCTTCCACAGTAACCAATTTGTAAATTAACACTCTATGTCCAGTGAGTTACTAGGAACCCACTGATCAACCTTTCAAAGAAAGATTTTGCGTGTCTGATACTAGAGGTTTTGTTAATCTGTGACTCTTGTGGGGATCATATGTATATGTACTGCAGGTTCATTATCATTTTAAGATCCTGTATGTGTGGCTCAAGGAACATCTCAAAACTGGTTGTAGAAAGAATGTAAGAGACAATATATCAAAAATTTCTGCTGTGATAAATTCCTTTTTAGAAGTTGCATAAAGAACACCATATCAATGGAATATACAATGTCAACATTGTAGGAAAAATCATCGAGTTACCTCTAGAAAAAGAGGTACAGACAGCTATTGACTTCCATGAGTAGAGTTAGCCTCTCCAAGGGCTGAATTTATTTATTGATTGTCTGATATAGAATGGTTAGCATTCAAATGATAAACATACAAATAGCAAACTGACCTAAGGTGTTCCATTTACATACATCTGAACTATACACACACACACACACACACACACACACACACACACACTCTATACAATTAAAATTAGGAGACTATAAACTTGGAGCTGTGGGAAGGGTTTGAAACTGGGAGTGTCAGGGAATATATAGGGAAGGGAGGGAGGAAGGGAAATTATTCAATTTTAATTTAAACATAAAAAATTAAACAAATATGTGCAAAGCTATTTCTATAAAACTGTTGACATTGTCTAATGAAATACATATAAATTTCTTAAGACTTACATGGAAATCTTCTATTTGTTCAAAATTTTTTAGGTTTCAGTAAAAAACTGAAGCTGTCTTGTTTTTATTTTTAGTGTTTATTTAACAAAACAAAATGTAGCTATTCTCAAAATTATACATAGTAAAGATATGGATTAAAGAATTATGAATCAAATCAACATAACTATCTTTATATGTCAACAATATTAATGTGTTGGGAAATAATTTTTGGTTTTCTCATGTTAAACTCCTCCAATAAAATGAACATTGAATTACAGTTTGATATAAATCAAGCTAACAGCTTAGTGTATGTCACATTTTCCAAAAGCAATGGCAATATAAACTAAGATTTGGATATCAAACTATATTTATTTGTTTCCATTAATCCATCTGGAAGATGTTCTTTAGTATTTTATTTTATAAGCAAAATCTCTCTGAACCATTTTAAAGATAAGCCTTAATGTATAATTAAAGATAATAAAGTTTTAAATACATATGAATTATCAACTATTAACCAGGGTATTTATTTGTTTATAAACAAAGATATTACTTTCATCATGTTTACAAAAAATTATTACTTTGCCAGATGTTAAATACTCCTACGTTAGAAGCATTTCCATTGTCATTATAAGACACATTTGTTTTATTTGTATAAAATCTAGTCTAGTCAACCTTTTTAAGAATAAAGTGTTATGATTTAGTCTAAGAAATTCAACGATGATAGTGATATCATTTTGTCCAAAATTCACAGTGAACAGATAACATTAAATGATATTATGAAATGAATATAACTGGAGAAAATCACCATGAATGAGGTTACCCAGAACCAGAATGATAAATATGGTATGTGTTTGCTTAAAATGGCTACTGTTCATTAAGTAAATGATAACCAAGCTACAATCCATAGACTAAAAAAGTTATGTATAGAGAATGAGACAGGGAAGCAGACACATGAATCTCCATAGAAAGAAAAATAATGAATCAACTTTACAGGTGTAGAGAGAGTAGACAACTAGAATTGAAGGGCATTTGAGGGAATATGGAAAAATATTACTCTGAAAACTTCCTAAAATATATGAAAGCAATCCTAACAAAGTGCCTAAATAATGGCGGAGATGGAGTTCCAACTTGCCACCTTTTGTCAACAAGCTAAGCTTATGGTATGGGAAATGGGTCACATCCAATAGAATAATGAACCAAAGGGGTCCCATGGAATTCCCTAAATAACCCATGTTGTTACCAAAGTTTCCAGAAACTAACAACAAGACCTGATTACTGAAGTCAACACCCACACAACTTATTGAACATAGAAATGTCAACCTTGTCCCTACATAGAACCTTCACTCTTATTTTCTAATTTTAGTACAGGAAGATTTTCTGAAGGCTACCAAAAGGAGATGTGCCTACTAACCCAGGAGCAAAAGCATTGATATACAATATCATCATGCCTATAAAATATGCCAGAGAAATGGTGTCACAAATTTTGGTGGTGTAATCCACAGGTATCTGATTTAGTTGAAGGGCCATTCCAGGAGATTGAACCTATGCTCAAAACTGCTTGTCTGACAAGAACCAGAGCCTAGAAAGCCTAGAGACCTTAGGCAAAATACTAGTGTTTTCTTTTAAATAAGGAGTGATAAAATGACTCCTAATGATACTCTGCTGTATTAGTAGATCAATGCCTTTTTACCTATTATCAAAAAAGCCTCCTACTATAGCACATTGGAGCAAATACTTAGCCAGACATTATGCAGTGGGGAGGGAAGGAGAAAGAGACTGAGAGACAAACAGGAGACAAAGAGAGAAACAGATACAGAGAAAGAGAGCTAGAGTGACCATGGAATACTCAGCTCCAAATTCCTTGCTGAACAGGAGGCAGAAAGTGTCAGACAGAATGGTGGACATCAGGAGAAAAATGCCCTCACAGAAATTATGTGAAGTCAAAGAGAATGTGTCGCGTCCACCCTTGACCAGCAAGAAGGACGCAACACTGAGGAATCTTCTACAACACAGTTTAATCGGGAACCTCTTGATTTACAGTGAAATGGCAGCCCTGGGTAGAGGGAGAAGGAGCCTGATATAGTCTACATCTACCAATCACTTAACCTTATGTGGTGCGCCGGGATTGGTTGTCTCCAAGCAGAATTAAGAGGATACATGACCTTTATCAAATTAGGAGTTGTTTACCACAGAGAGCACTCGCCGTTGGGCTGGCGGAAGGCGGAAACCGGTGCCATCTTTTGGGCGCAGTACTTTGCAGCTCCCAACAAGAATGAAGCAGGTCTTCTTCATATATATTTTGGCTTTCTGATAGGGATGGGACTTCTGAGTATGTGGATAAGTGGGTCTCTGATTCATGTGCCTTCTTCTGGGCTCTTTTACTGCCTTTGGTTTGCCTTGTCCAACTTCAAGGTAATACTTTTTGTGTTATTTTATTATTCTTTATTTTGTATGCTTTGTTTTTATCTCTTAGTTTAGTGGTGGGGGTGGGGAGGAACTTAGAGAAGATATAAGTAAAAATTTCAAGCTGCTCTGAAAGATTCTCAATAATCATGCCATTTATTATGGGTCTATGCCTTTGTAATTCTTGCAAGACAAGCACTGCTATAATAATCATTGTGAGGCTTTAAGGGTTATTTTGTGAAATGGATTTGTTCAGTTTTCTTTTCTCAATAGCAGTCGAATTTTTAAAAAATCTTAGAAAGTACACAAAATTTTTTGTCACAAACTGGTCAAATGTCTACTCAACATATTAACTATAAAATAAGTTTAATTATTAAAAACATGAGGTTTTCATTTAGTGAAAGTATTTGGCCATGAAGTAAATTATAAATATGTGTTTTGTTGTTTGTATGTAAGTAATCCTGTGTAATTACTTGACTTTTTATGATTTATTTATTTATTTACCATGTATACAGTTCATTCCAGAAGAGAGCACCAGATCACATTACAGATGTTTGTGAGCCACCATGTGTTTGCTGGGAATTGAACTCAGAACCTCGGGAAGAACAGTTGGTGCTCTTAACCCCAGAGCCATCTCTCCAGCTCCGTAATTACCTTACTTTATTGAACAATTCAATCCTAGTCTGTAATTGAGCCAAGTTGTGGTAGAGTTATGCTAAACTGGTCTTTTAATATTTATATTATACAGTGAAATGCCTCATGACCATTTACTATTAAATTTATCCCATCTTTCTAACATTGGTATAGGTAAAACATGAGCTACTTTTCCTTTGATATGTTTAACTGGTATTTTTCATGAATAATGTAGGATAATTTATGTCACTTATGCTTGAATTATTCACATACATTATTTGTTGAGTTTATTTATAGCTATCATGAATACTCATGATAAGAACTACATTCACATGAGTGAGTTATTTTAATACCTTGTATATAGCAATGAAATTTAAATATCTCATGATGAATTTAAATTTAATATACAAGAATTTACCAAACTTCTAGGTGATGACACCTAGAAGTTTTAATTTGCATTCCTAGAAAGAGTAATATAGGTCACCTTTTCAGGTGGTTATTAATCTATCGTATATCTTGTACTGTTGATATCAACTTTTCTCTGGTGATCATAGCTGCTCATCATTTTTTAAAGCAAACTATTTTAGTGAGTTTCTCTTGAAGTACATTTAAAATAAAAATCTACTTTGGGATTGCCCACATTGACATTACTTCATGAGAGGAATATATAAAATTTGAAAATTTGATGTGTTTTAGTTCCCATGAAATTTAATACAGCAAGATTATTGTGATAGCAATGTATGCTGTTTTGTTCATCCATATATTCTACTTTCATTTGTTATTAATAAAAATGTTCTTTACCCTGTTCTTAGCAGTTTTTCAGCATGTGGTTTTCATTCCACATGCTTAAATACAAAGCAATATTTCTCTAGACATTGATTCTGACAATCAGCCTTGAAGTAATAAATATGAAATAACAAAATATGACATGAAACTTTTACTTCAGGACTAATGGCTGGAAAATATCTCATATTTATTGTGATCTTCTAAAACAGGAGTAAGTCTCTTATTTAAAATGTATCATTAGGTTCATGTTTGTATCCTGAGAGGAGTAATATTTTTGCTTATGAACACACTGGAAGATTATAAGAAACAGGAAATAGTCACATTATTTATAATTTCTCATTGCAAAAGAGAAACATAACATACTTAAATGAGACTTAACAATGCAACTTAGCATGTCTCAGAGGAAAAATATATCAATATATTTATGAGACTTAAATTTTTCCATAATGGATAATTAATACATGGTTAACAGGAAAATTGCCACAGAGGAAAGAATAGCTTAATAGCACATCCAATCATTTGAATGAATGAAGCAGAATTATACATAAACTCATGGAAAGAAATTCAGAATCATCAGTAAAGGATATAAAAATCTTGACCCAGATAAATGTTTTATATGTGATGGTTGAAATTTAGTCTATAGAAATAGACTGCTGGGGGTATATCACTGACTAGATTATAAATTGTATTATTATTTGTCAATACCACTTCTAATTGATGAAGATAATGAAGAAAGGTTTATTATTTCTAAAAATATTATAAACCAAGGTTCTCAAAATGATCAGGTATTAATTTCATTAGGTGCATACATCTCATGAATATGTTCTTATATCTGTTATAGAATAAATAAATGAAAATGATGTTCCTACAGACATTAAGATATGTTAATCTTGAAATAAAAACATCGGTTAAAAAGCTCTACATCTTATGAATGTTCAAGACAGGACATCCTTAATTAGTAGTCACACTACAAAAATAATTGTCAAAGAAAATATATATTTTTAGTTTAGTAGTAGATTGTGCAACAGAAGACCTCATGCCCAGTGACAGTGTTTGGTATGAGGGGTATCATTCACCTAAATGATACATTTTTTTAAATGATGTTTTGTGCTAAATCTGTACAAAAATGATTATTTAACATCATCAATATGAATGAAATACAAACTTATGATCAATCTAGTCTCCCTAATTTTCAAATAATTATAAATAAATGAGGCCAGACAACACCAGGATAAATAATTAAGCAAGAGGCTGGTATTTACATAGAATTTCACTCATTTCTTCAATGCTTATTTTGATGGATGGAAATGCCAGATTGCTTTGACAAATTGCCCCTTGACAATGTTTTGATTGCACTTATTATCAATATTATTTGTCTTATTTTATACTTTGCATAACTGAAGTTTATGCTAGATATTTTAGCAACTATTTTGTGTAGAGATAAACTTTAAATTTAATGACTCTGAAATTATGTTCTAATTCCATAATCTTAAGCATTATGATCCATCCATCCAAAGTTATGTTCAACAACATGTAATACTTAAATTCATTAAGTAATGTCAATGAAATTAATATTTAAATGACACTGTTTATGCATCATGAATTTCTGCTCAAATCACTTTCATGTTTACTTATTATTCTGACAATTTAAATAATTTAAGATGGAACTGGAACTAAGAATTAGATGAGAAAGTGGGTGTCAAGAAAGCAATTATAATGGTATGATCTAATGTTGTTAAATTTAATAAAACTGCAATTATTACTCCCTGATTATAAAAGGAAAATAAAGATATTCACTCTCAAAATTATGTTTGAAAATAAAACGTTCTGTCAATGATATTATCTAATGTTGTTAAATTTAATAAAACTGCAATTATTTTTCCCTGATTCTAAAAGGAAAAAATAAAGAAACTCACTTTCAAAAATTACATTTGAAAATAAAACATTCTGTCATTCCATAATGATCTGAAATTGATATCTATATAAATTTTCATAGTTCTTTCATAGTTCTATAGTAGTTGTGGAGACACAAGGATGCATTTTATTCATTCATATACTTAAAGTAGAAACTATTATTTCAACTTTACATCTTTCAATAATTTATATTTTAATGCAGATAAACTAGATGATAAATCATTTACATAATAAAATTGATATCTCAGAAAAAAATCCAAAAATATTTGGAAAAGACATACACACAAATATGTATTTTAACTTAGAACTAAACTTTGGAATTTAGGTCCATGAAGAAAAATAATAAAATATTAAATTGACTTTTTAATCAAGCCATATGGGAACATATTCATGTAAAATACTGAATAGTTTTGTTCACCTCATAAATATGTATAAATCTTAATTGCCTGCATGATGGTATTTGGAAATGTGATCTTTGGCAGTTAAATAGATCTAGTGGGGTGTGGATATCAAGAAGGGATTAATAACATGAAACAGTAGGACAATTTTATTTATTTTCCCTCTATGTTAGAATGTTTCAAAAAATTGAGAGTGAGGGTCCATATAGAAACTGAACCCCTGTCATGCTGATCATGTAACCTGGAGCATGTGCCTCTTGTTCCCTGGAATGCACTTTTCTGTTCAATTCACCTGTTCTTGGATTTTGTTCCAAAAGCCTAAGAAGCAGGCTGCAGAGGATTGTCTTATGCTAACCTCAACTGTATTTATAAATTCATCATCATGAAGAAGAAAGGGATAAGTACTAAAGTTCAGGCTCTTCGATGTGATAATCAACTCTTGACTTTATGCCATTCAGCAGCTTTGGATGCTTGGGAAGGAATTAGAGAAGTAGGAAAGAAAACTGAATTATTTAGAAAAGTTATATAGGGCCCATGGAAGCATTCATCGACTTCTTTCAAAGACTATCATTAGAATTAAATATAATGATATCAGGCTCAGATGATAGAAAAATAATAATTGAAACTGTGGCTTTTGAAAATGTTAATGCCCAATGTACTGAGATATCCACCCATTTGGGTGTGGTCACAGGTGCGAATTTGATGTGGTGGGTTTAGGTCTGGGATTGGGACAGGTAGCTGGGTCTCTCTTGTTTCTAGTAAGGTAACAGAAGACAGCCTGGGTGGATCCTTGAGGCTGGAACTTGTGGCTGATCATGTTTCTTGTGTAAGTGCATTCTCCCTGAATAAACTTCATTTAACCTGTATTGAGACTAGTGAATCTTGATTCCCACAGAGTATCTTGTGCCTCACAGGTGTGGACATTATAGAGTGGATATCTCACTACAGCCCAATGAAAAAGAATAATTAGAGCTTTAAAAGCAAAATTAGCACCTTTATAGGGTTGGATCTGAGATGCAATTAATATTGAAATTAATGATGATGATGATACATGGATAGGAGAAGTGATTTCAAGAAGTTTAAAGAAAACTTGAAATGCAAAATGTCCTATTTGTGACAGACAAGGTTAACTGAAAAGGGATTGTAAACAGGGCATTTCTAGAAACAATTCTTTTTATAAATATAATCCAAACAGAATCCCCTCCCTTCTAGATTAAGCAAATGGAGTGGCAAAGGCAGGAATTGGACAAAGGAATAATAGTCAACAAGACATCATCAAGGTAATAACCTTTGGGAAATACCTTGAGGAACTTCTTGAAAGCCTCTAAGCCAAAAAAGTTCATTTTTTTCCTGTCCACTGTGGGCAAAATTCTTTCCCAGAATAATTAAATCACCTAATAGCTGTTGAAAGAAACCGTATCATTCTGAATGACAGGAGAGATTTAGATCTAAAACAAAAAATTCAGGAAAAACCATAAATCAAAAATGATAAAAATTAGATTAGGAAAGCCCCCAAATTAGGGTTGGAAAAGCATTTAGTTTTTTCTTTTCAGGAAAATAAAAATAACATCTTGATGAATTTAAGACCTTTGGACAAATAAGCATCCAAAGAAGAAGGAAGAACTTCCTGGAAAAATTGTATATGGCTAGTTTATCAATGTAATGTAAATTTCTAGTTCTTGAAAGTTATTATTCCCAACTATATAAGATAAGGAAATGTAAGTGAGTAATTAATCACCTATTACAATCAAATTTGTAATTGCATTAGGTATGCTTTCAGAGACAGATAATTTTTAAATACATGGGTCACTTCAAAACACTTCAGAGATCTATAGAATATGGTATCTAAAATGTTTTAATAACATAGGTATTTTTATGACAATGACACATATCTGCTCCTGGTAGCACCAAGCTACTTCAGAGGAGATGATGGACATTGAAGAAACTATACATAAAGTTGGCATTTTTATGGCAAAAGTAGGCTCTGGGCAAGAAAGTGTCCTTGCCTCAACTGCTGAGAGTATGCTGTCCAAATTAGATAAATAGGATACAAAAAAAAGAGTGAATGAATAACCTAGCCAAGACAAAGCAGGTCAGCTCTTCAGAAAAAGCTGTTTCGCAGAAAAGTCTGTCAGAGATGCTAGGTCTATAGGCTAAAGATTTGTGCCCCAACATTGCAGAAAAACATTGGGTCCCTGTCCAGGTAGTCAACTGATTTTGTCATTTCTCACATTTTTTGGAAGTTTCTTGCTCACATTTCCTCCTCACTCAGTTAATATTATTTCCTTCTTGGGTCTTTGAGGGAGTTAAAATCTAGATGGTTATAGTTTTCCTTGCTTACCAGACTCAGAAAAAAATTCACTAAAGATATGAAAAGTGTAAAAGGTTGAAAGACATTAAAATATAATTTTATAATGCAAATTAGGATAGGAAGTATGTCAGGTAGAAGACTTTAGACGCACAAAGATAGTGTACATAATGAACTATTTTCTCTGAATTGTCAAATGCAAAGGGACTAGACATTGTTGTACTTGTTGTTTGTATATATTATATACTTATTGTACTTATTGTATATAGTTTTTGTTGTTAGCCGAGGCCTTCTCTTTGTGTATTAAACAAAAAAGGGGTATTGTGAATATGCATTGTTTATGACTTATTAAAGCCTGCCTAAGGATTCAGAAAGCAAAGCCAGCCACAAGCCAGAGAAGCTGGACACATACCTTTTAAACCCAGGACTCAGGGTTAAAAAGTAGATAGATCTCTGTTTCTAAAACCACCCTGGGCTACTGGAGAGTGAATGAGAGCTCTCACTTTTAATCCCAGGATTTGAGAGTTATAAAAGGTAGAGGCATTCATTCCCCAAACACATTAAGGATAGAAAGACAGTCTCAGGATTCTCCTATCATTGTTGAGGAGAGCATAGCAGTGTGGGATTGCAGGCTGAGGTTTGATGGAGCCAGGATCCTTTTACAGGAAGAGTTAGTGGCTTGATGCTTCACTTTTCTGATCTTTAGCTTGAAACTTGAACCCTAATATCTGTCTCTGTTTTCTTTTTAGTGATCAACAACCACTAAGGTTGAATTTGAAGACAAGCCCTTTTGATGCATATGAGTTGTGTTATAAGAAAATATTTTTCATGATAACAAGAAATTGATAAAGTACATAATTATTATTGGTCACAAAAAGATATAATTCTCTAAAAAGCCTTATTGGATACTAAATTTGGTCTCTGAGAGCAAGGTCATAATAGAGGACAATTGTGAATGAAAACCAGCAAAATTAATGATATACCTAGATGAAAGTGTTAAAGAAAAGAATACTTCAGAAGTGTAAAAATAAACAAATGACCCTTCTTTATTAAGAAAATAATTTGAAGCAAAATGTCATTTATGTAAAATATAAATTCATTTTTGAATCACACCTAGGTGTGAAAATTTGAAACAAATCCTAGAACTTTGTAAATTGTAGGAAATTATATTTGCTGTTAGAAGGTGTCATGGAAATGGTAGCATACAGTGTTTGAGGGAGGAGCTATACATCCTTCTCACACCTACTCATGATGATGCATTGGCCTACTGGTGCTCAGAATCCCCCACAAAAGTACTTGCATCGTACTTATGGGTATAGTGCTGTGTAGCATTGGATTTCTAGTATCATAACAAGCAGTGAGAAGGCTTTACATTACCTAAATTGGTTAGTTGACATTGTACATTTTTTTCTGACTTCTTGTCATGGGGGATTAGTACATGACCTTGTATTTCATTTCACAAAGATAACAGAAGCCATATGAAGGAATCTCCCTGAAGGACACTTATTATTTCTGCTTTATTACCTCCATTTATATTTCAGTCCAGCAAAATTGAGCTTCTTCATTTCTGACTCCAATGAAACTACTTGACAAATCTACCAACAGATACTTTTCAGAACAAAATCTTCCTCCTTGTTCTGTATCCTTAGGCTGTAATTGTCACACTCTTTATCATCAAGTCCTCTGAGGTCACACACTCTGCTGCTTTTTAGTATTCATACTCTAAAATATGCATTCTTTCTAAATGTCTATGTCTCCCTCTAATTTTGACAATAACTTTCTACAGCTTAAGTTTACATGTGCGTATGAAGTATGGGTCATCAGCATTTAAAGTTTGCCACCACCATACCAGTCAGTGTCTACAATATTAGGCATATGTGCTCTTTGTACATTTTACATGTTTGCTGCACTTGTGCATATCAGAGTCTCTTAGTATATCACTGTCATTTGTTATAAAAACCAATTATTCTCCTTTTGTCAGGTAAATATATCTGCAGAACTCATTCTTCAATCTCCTATTGTTAGACTTTCAGTTTTTAACTAAAGACTCCTAAATAGCTTTTTAAAAGATTGTTTTGATTTTGAGACATGGTATCTCCATTATGTAACGCTGGCTCTACTGCAACTCTCTATGTAGACTTGACTTGCCTCAAACACACTGAGATTTACCATTCTCTGTGTCCTGAGTGTTGGGATTAAAAGTCTATCCTACCATACCCTGCCTAAATAGCTCTTGATCTATCCATTCCATTTTCATACCCACAAATTGATTTTCTATCCATTGTAATTATTTTGTTGGGTATTGATTATTATAATGTTGCAATGATAACAATAATTCAGTTAATATATCTTGTTCCTATAAGTAAATATTATTTACTAATTACTTAAAATTTTACAGCCTGAGACTCATGCAGGTAAGAACATTTGCCACAATGTTTTTATTTATATTTATTTATTATCCATTACAAGATGATCTGGAAAGAGTCTATTTTACATAATGAGGTCAGAGGACATCTGTATAGAAAAACAGGACTGCAGTTTTTTAATCTTTAAATCCTGAAAGAGCATAAATTCAAACAATGGCCTGAGTGCAATAGTAAATGTAAAATAATACCTGCATTCTCAGCCCAACAAAAACACTTAGGTTTTCCCATAATTCCTCTTGTAAAGAATATTTAAACCCAGCTGAGCATCTGATTTTCACAGTGTTTTATGCTCTTCACTATGTCTTCACCTACTAGGAATTATGTTCCTTTCATCTTTTTCACTTATTTTCTGTTTTCTAACTGGAATGATTTTATACCATAATGAGAATCAAGTTTATGGTGAGCAACATTTTAAAAACATTTATGGGATATTAATAGATTTGGAATTAATCCATTTGTTTATTCAACAGAGTAAAGTTACTGAACCATCTATTGTGTGAGTCTTTCTGGTAGGGCATTGAAGTTATTTATAATTATGAAAAAAATATTCCTTCCTGCTTTTTTTATGCTGCTTAGGATTCATGCCAAGTTTGTTTAAAATATTTTGTTTCAGCTGAGCACTCCACAAGCAAACGTTCTCTGCCTTTGGATAATTTTATATGGTTCTGTATTCAGTGCCTTTACTAAATGAAACCATCTTTTCTGATGTGGCCTGAGGACTTCAGTCACTTATAGTATACATGTACAAATTTAGGGGTCAATTTGTTACTGTGTTGATTTATCAAACTAGTGATAGTAGGCTTGACAATGGGATCCTGTGGTGGTGCCAAGATTGTGGATTCTTGACCAGACATACAACATCAAACTTCTGTGAAGTTGGCCACAAATCCAGTTTGAAAGCTTTTGCTTACCAAATTTTTAGCCAGACCCAGGAACCATGGATGAAAGGAATACAGAAGGATCCAGAGATCAAGAAGTGCCACCTCACCATAACACTATCATTTGGACATGACAAGATAGCAGCTTTGTTGCCTTCACAAAATCTTACAAGATCAAGTCATTCCACATTCTAACATAGAGCAGGTAAGGGTCCTTGAGTCCCCAACCTAGCTGAACTTGTTGATGAAGAGAGAGAAAAGTTTCCTTTAAGCATGTGGTCCATGGCAACTTGAACATGATCCAGTGGATGTCCATGTACCCACACATATAGGGGCATTTCTAATTGAACTCCATGTCTTATGAAAATACCACAAAAGAGGACATGAAGCTAGAAAGGCCCAGATGGATCTGGGAGAATGTAGGAAAGAGAGGTTTGAATATAATAAAATTCTTCAAATGAATGCATGAAATTCTTGACTCACAAAAATATTAACTTCAAATGTGTTATTCTCATAAGCCTGTGAAAACCAAACACTAATTAACAATAACTCTATTTTCAGGTGAAATGACAGAAACACAGGTAGGAGCCAATGACAAATTCTTAAATATGAGTGCTGATTTTAAGCATTGAGTTAAGAGTACTGAAGAATAAGCAAACACAAAGTAGATTGGACTTGATATTAAAAGTGAAGAGATTTTTAAAAGATAAATGGTATTTTGAAAAGACAAGGAAGACCTTCATTGCCCATAGCAATTAACACAAGTCATTGAATCATGTGCAAACATTTATTTTTATATAGTAAAATTATTTAGACAATATGCAGTATTAAATAATAAAGCAATTCATTCTCAAACAAGCTGACCACATAGAGAGATGATTACAGAAAATTTAAGCTTTAAACTGTAAATTAATAATATGTGCTATGTATTGGAAGCAAAGAAAGTAAAATCAACCTGAACAAAACAGGTTAGGATAAAATGACTTTGAAGGCTATAGGCAGCACACAGCAGTTGCAAAATATTTAACACCGAGAACAACACCGAAATCTAAAAATAAAGACCATACACTCAGGAATCTTAAACATATCCATGCATACTTAGGGAAGTATATGGATCACAGAGGTATATCAGGAGGCCAAAAACCTGGGCAGCATCTCCTCAGTGAAGGGACATTTGTGCTAGAAGAGGAAATTCAAATTTCATTCTGAAGTACTTGCTTGTTTCTTGACATCATGTCAGAAAATGGCATGTTTTCAAATGTACTTATATATAACCCTGGCCATCCTAGAGCTCCCATAGAGCAAAAGCATGCTTAAGTTGAGGGTCTACTAGATTCACTTGCAGAACCCTGAAAATTGCAGGTACTTCAGGCAGGAAATACAGTTCATTAAATTCTGCCTTCAGGGTTCCTGAAACTATGTCTAAAGAAGTTAAAGCAACACAGCTTGCTGAGACAAATGATGAATTCAGTTCATATTCTAAAAATGTCAAAATAGTCAACGTCAATGAATAAAGCCCAGCTGTGTATGCAAAAATTTTGTAAAAACAATAACAACAATGAAAATAATAATTATGAGTGAAGATACAGACTTTAATTCTACCTACTGTCTGTATGCATTGGAATATTTTTATAACCTTAAGAAACAATCTATAAAAGGGGTGGAAGTATTTTGTGCTCATTTTAAAATGATGTTCAAAATAATGTAGAATATTGTACAAAAAATACTTAGCATGTAACTTTTCTCTAATGTTGACAACAAAACATAATATTTACTTCAATACAATAATGAAAATTTTTCTGCAGATTCAATTTTGTTAATCAACTACACTGATGTTTGTTATTTTTTTTTTCTTGATGAAAGAAAAATGAGTAAGATAGGATTTGGTGACTTGAAATGTGAAAAAGGAATTTGAGTAGAAAAGTGCTGTTTTGGGGGATAGGGGAAGTGATAATAGAAAATTATGTTGACAGTCAATTCAGGATTATATCACATAACACTGAAAAGTTCACAGATGCACAGGATGCTGGTTCTCCATGAAGAACTTTCTCCTTTGTCCTTCCTTTCTTCCTTCCTTTCATTTTTTACATCCTCCTCTCTGTCACTGTTCCCTCCCCATCCTTCACTCTATTCTTTTATTTCATTTTCTTTTGTAATGGAAATCAGAAAAATGGGAGTTTCTTCAATGAGGCAACACTTGGAAGAAGGACAAAGAGAGTAGATTCATTGACCCTCCAAATCCCAGGAGAACTGAGACTAATGTTTAACTAGGAGCTAAAGAAACACACTTCTAGACAGTCCAAGTTAACTTGTAGTCCTGCCCACACAGACCCATCATTGCCTCATCCTGTGAGGTGTCTGACATGCTGTTAGAGCAGTGAAGTATCCTTCCAATTCCCCCCTGACCTAAGGTTCTCTCTGTCAGCATGAGATTTTTAGAGAAATGCCCATTTCATTGGGGATCTATTGTCTGAATAATCTGAGAGACAAAAGATGGTCTTTACAATATTTTCATTTCAGCCAAGTCCATTGTAATTCACCTTTTTCTGTTTTAAGACTTTAATATTAAGAGATGATATTTCTATGTTTGAAAGTACTGTAATAACAAACAGATGACTAGACGTCTAATTTAGAACACATTCAGTTAGGGCCAGGTAGTCATGCATGAGAACCATTTTCCATAACTTTCTAACTTTCAGTTAAGGAAGAAAGGGTTGGCAAATAGTTTCTGATTTCTTAGTATTTGAATTTCATACATTCTACATTGCTAAGATATTTGAAAATCTAATTTAGAAAGACTAAAATAAATTTCTCTTTGTCAAAAAATTAGTAAATTTTAATTTGTGTATCTACATAAGCCTGAAATATGTAAACACATCTCATATATTATATGTGTGGTGTGTGTGCATGCATGTGTGTGGGGGGCACACATGTGTGAATGCTTGCATACATGCATTTTCAGCATTGAAACTCTTAACTGCATTTTCTCTTCCAGACTAAAACATAATTCAAAAGAAATACAACGTGATTAGACTACACCAAGATACTTTTCTCCAGTGATTATGATAGGCTTTGAGCTTACTTAGTTTGTTATAGGCTAGCCAGAGTTAAAAAAAAAACTTCTTGGAAAATCTGCTCCACCATGAGAGCATATTTGCAACTATATGACAATAATGAGCTGTGACTTGCCTAGTAAATCATATCTATTGATTCTAGAAGAATATGATAGCTAATACTATTTATTACTGGGAAGGGACATTGTAATGTTTTCCAGTTATGAACAACTAAATCCAAACTGGGGGAAGGACCTCATTCTGGTAACTGGAATTCTGGGAGAAATTATTCTGTGTTACCACTGAATACTTGTAGACATTCTATATTGAGCTTACCTGTCATTCTACTCTATACCCCAGGAGGAAAGCCACAAACATGATTAGAGTTAGAGCTCCCAAGTGTACAATTTTATACATGAAACAACATGTGCTGTGTTCCATAATTTGATAGCTTGCTGATAATCTGCACAAAATTGAGGTCTCTATGGAAAGAGAGATCTCTCAATACTTCCCTTATAAGGTTACCAGCACTGGTTTGTTCCCCATATTTGCTTACTTTCTATTGATTCATTTGTTTTTCATAAAATCTATTTGCATCATATTCTTTCCCCTCATCCAAGTCCTCCCTAATGCTCACAAACTTCTTTTCCAGTACCCCATACATCCAATGTCATTCTCTTTCTCTCCCTCCTTTCCTACTTCTCTCTCTCCAAACCTTTCTCCCTCCCCTTCTCTCTCACTAGTTCACTTGCTTTTTCCCAAACTCTCTCAAGATAAAGAAAGAAACAGACAAACCAAACAAAAACACAGCTAAGCACTGAACCATACTACTGGAATCCAGTTGTGGAGAAGGTGGGGGGATTAGCAAAGGAACCAAGATGGGGCTGCAAAAACAGTGGGCCTGACCTAGTGAGAGCATGAAGACCCTAGTCACAAAGCTGAGGAAACAGCTTTGGACCAAACGAAGCACTCTGAATGTGGGTGCCAGGTAGGAGGCCAAGACAATCTATGAGACCTCTAACAGTGGAACCAGTCTTTATCCCTAGAGCACAAATGGACTTTGGGAGCCTATTCCCTATGGAGGGGTACTATTGCAGCCCAGATACAGCAAGGAGGGCCTAGGCCCTCCCCCAAATGATATGAAGGACTTTGAAGGTCCCTTGTGGAGGGCCTCACTATCCTTGGGGAGGTGTTGGGGGATGGGTTGGGGGTGTTTGGGAGGAACATGGACAGATGGGAGGGCAAGGGAATGGGGGATGGATATGTAAATATTAGTAGTAAATAAAGAAGAAAAATGACAAAATCAAACTTAGCAATGGAAAAATGATAAGAAAGGGAAGTTGTTATAACAAAACAATAGGGGAACCTTAGCATATTCCATGGCAGGGGAGAGTGACAGATGTGTGAGACAAACATGCCAGGCAGACGGAGTTTAATTGTGAATTTTTGTTAGAAAGAAAATGGGGGAAGGAAAGAGAAAAGAGGTAAAGAGACACAGAAAGAGGACAGGAGAAGAGAGAGAAAAACAATTCAGATTGATTTGATACATTGATTGAATGTCAAATTATCCATATATGAGGACTGGCATTTAGATGAACAACTTACTATTTGATATATATACTCTAAACTAAAATTTTCTAAAGATGGGAAATAAAAATGTAGCTAAAAATTTAGAAATTTAAACATGAGGCATAAAGAATTGTGAAAAATCTTACCCTTTATATTTCAATTTTAAGTTATGGAAAGTACCATTTCCAAAACCATACATTCCCAGGAGGATAGATTAATAGAGCTTGACAGAAGCTTAGAAAATCATTGCTGCAGCACCCAGCCTCGAGGCAGCACATGTCTAAACCATCTAGGATGGTTCATTGTCTACGCTTCTCCAGACTATCTCAGAATGCAGACACTGTAACCTACATTGCAATGTTCACACCCTGAGAGCCAAAAACTTTTCTCAGTGACACAGCAGAAATAGGTTAGTTTTTTATGAAAAGTTTAACTTATTCTTTTTCATATCTTTTTCAAGTCTACAGAACAGCCTTTCTTTTCTTTTCTCTCTGATATATAATATATATATATATATATATATTATATAATATATATACAGACTCTGCAGTGGATCCATTGTGAATCACTACTGAATACACAATGCATTTTCATCAAACAATATGATTATACAGATAACTATGGCAAAATTTCACAATTTTATATTTTCATGTTTTCACTTAATATCTTATTATTGTAATTCTTTTTCAGCATTCTGAAATGGGTTTGTTTGAATTATTAAAAGCAATATACAGCAATCCAACAGCCAACATCAAATTACATGGAGAGAAACTCAATGCAATTCATCTAAAATCAGGTACAAGACAAAGCTGTCCACTTTGTCCATACCTCTTCAATATTGTCCTTGAAGTTCTAGCTAGAACAATAAGACAACAAAAGGAGATCAAGGGAATACAAATAGGAAAGGAAGAAGTCACTCTCAATATTTGCAGATGATATGATTGTCTACATAAGTGACCTGAAAAACTCAACCATGGAACTCCTACAGCTGATAAACACCTTCAGCAAAGTGGCAGGATACAAGATTTACTAAAAAAAATCTGTAGCCCTACTATACACGGATGACTCATTGGTGGAGAAAGAAATCAGAGAAGCATCATACTTTACATTTGCCACAAACAACATAAAATACCTTGGAGTAACACTAACCAAAAAAGTGAAAGACCTGTACCATAAGAATTTTGAGTCTCTAAAGAAAAAAAATTAAAGAAGATACCAGAAAATGGAAAGATCTCCCATGCTCTTGGATAGGCAGAATCAACATAGTAAAAATGGCAATCTTGCCAAAAGCAATCTACAGATTCAGTGCAATCCCCATCAAAATCCAAAGACATTTCTTCACTGACCTTGAAAGAACAATTCTCAACTTTATATGGAAAAACAAAAGACCCAGGAAAGTCAAAACAACCCTGTACAATAGAGGAACTTCTGGAGGCATCACCATCCCTAACTTTAAGCTCTATTACAGAACTATAGTCCTGAAAACAGCTTGGTATTGGAAGAAAAATAGACAGGTAGACCAATGGAATAGAGTTGAAAACCCTGAAATTAATCCACACACCTAGGAACTCCTGATTTTTGACAAACAATCAAAATATATACGCTGGAACAAAGAGAACATATTCAACAAATGGTGCTGGCATAACTGGATGCAAACATGTAGAAGACTACAGATAGACCCAAGCCTTTCGCCCTGCACAAAACTTAAGTCAAAATGGATCAAAGACCTCAACATAAACCCAGCAACACTGAACCTACTAGAAGATAAAGTGGGAAATACCCTTGAAATAATCTGTACAGGAGACTGCTTCCTGAACATAACACCAGTGGCATAGACACTGAGATCAAAAATTAATAAATGGGACCTCCTGAAATGGGAAGCTTCTGTAAGGCAAAGGACATAGTCAGCAAGACAAAATGACAGCCCACAGACTGGGAAAAGATATTCACCAACCCCTCTTCTGATCTCCAAACTATACAAAGAACTAAAGAAGCTATTCTCAAAAACATCAAACAATCCAATTAAAAAATGGAGTACAGAACTAAATAGACAATTCTCAATAGAGGAATCTAAACTGGCTGAAAGACACATAAGAAAAGTTCAGCATCCTTAGCCATCAGGGAAATGCAAATAAAAACAACTCTGAGATACCATCTAACTCCATTCTGATTGGCCAAAATAAAAAATACCAATGACAGTTTATGCTGGAGAGGATGTGGAGAAAGAGGAACACTCCTCCACTGCTGGTGGGAGTGCCAACTTGTACTCCAACTTTGGAAATCAGTATGGTGACTACTCAAGAAAATGTGAATGAGTCTACCACAAGATCCAGCAATTCCACTCCTAGGCATATACCCAAAAGAAGTACATTCATATAACAAGAACATCTGCTCAACCATGTTCATAGCAGCATTATTTGTAATAGCCAGAAACTGGAAGCAGCCTAGATGCCCCACTACTGGATACAGAAAATGTGGTACATTTACACAATGGTGTACTACTCAGCAGAAAAAACAATGGAATCTTGAAGTTTGCAGGAAAATGGATGGAACTCAAAGAAACCATTCTGAGCGAGGTAACCGAATCACAAAAAAGACAAACATGATATGTGCTCACTCAAATGTAGACCTGTTTTATGATTCGTAGTAGTGACTGTGCTTTATCAGAGCTGTTTTTAATGATGGTGCTCAGAATGATTTCCTTCCAGATGATGATTGAGAAGCTAATTTACAAAAAAAAAAAAAATATTGCCAGGTACCACAAGAGTGACAGAACTGTGCTGTTTTTCTGGGATTTTGTTTTTTACTTTTTTTTTAAATGGAAAGTGCTGGATGTCTCTACAATTTTGTTCAAATGACTGAAGAACCTGGAAAAGCTGTTGCTGCTATTGATGCATAACATACTTCCATTATTATATATATATATATATATATATATATATATATATATATATATAATTTGAATTTTTGGAAACTTTAGCTGTGCTGTCAACTTTGGAAAAAAGTATCCCAGTTTACTGTGTTGAGTTGGCATTGTACAAAAATTAACAGCCATATTGGTCTAGAAATGTTCAACTTAATTTTTTCCATTTGTACAGAGGTAATGCACTGTATTAAATATGTAAGGTCTTTAAAAAAAGAAGGGATTTTGAGAGCCCATCCCTTGTGAAGGGATGCTCTCTTGATCTGGACACATGGGATAGGGCTTAGGCCTGGTCCAGGATGATGTGGTAGACTTTGGGGAGCCCCTTTTGAGGGCCTTACCCTGCCTGAGGAGTGGAGGGCAGATGGTTAGGGGCAGGTGGTATGTTGGGGGGAGGGGAGTGAGAGGGAGAAGGGATTGACATCTGAAGCAAGCCTGTTCCTAATTTGAACTAATAAAATAAAAAAAGAGAAAGCATAATAATCTGGGCTATAGGGGTGGGGGAGGAGGGTTGGGGGTGAGGGGAGGGAGAGGGAGAAGGGACTTGAAATAAGCTTGTTCCCTAACTAGAACTAATAAAATAAAAATAATAATAATCTGGGCTATAGAAGAGCTACTCCTGTTTTTGTATGCAAGCCATTCTTTTACAAATCTGAGGAGATTTTATATAAATTATTCCTTTTTATGCATGGAACTCTAACAGCTTCTGTTTCTGAAGAGAGATGTGTACATTTTCTGTAGAGTCAGTTCACTGGAAAGAATGTGATGGACAGGCATTTCAATGTGTAGCTCTTTTTTTTTTTTTGCATGATGCTCTGGGCATTCCTTTTCTAGTCTGTGAACCCCTTACTGTTCATTCTGCATCATGTCTGACAACATAAATGTGTTCTGTGATGTACTTTCTGTTTTCCACTGTCTATTTTCTATTTTCCTGTTTTAGTAGTAGCTATTGCACCTATCAGGAATACCATGGATACATGACACTAAAGAAAAAAATAAGTAATAACCCCTGAAGTTGATGTTGATAAAATTGATCTGAAAGATATTCTGTTGCAATAAAATAACTACCAAAATTTGCCAGTCCCCCAGATGCTAAAACCTTTCCTTCCAGTATGAATAATCAGTAGCATTTTAAAATCTGTATTTTTAAACTAATGAGCCAAATATATTGTTTTGTACCAGATTCATGGCAAAGTGAATCTGAATATAAAACTTGTAAAAACATTCATTTTGGAGATTATGTACTTGAGCAACATTATATAAAGCCCTCCCTTTGAACTGTGAATTCAGTATGCACCAATGGAGAACGGCAGGCTTCTTTCCTCTCTGGTTGTAAAAGCCAAGAAATGAAATCTAATCAGTTTCAGTATGATAAGTTCAGGTTAAAAGTAAAGTTAAATTTCCTGACAACACTGTTAAAATTATAGAGTTCCCAGGAAACTTGTAAATTTCTTTTGAAGATCATTTAAGAATTTTGGTGCACATAATTTAACATGTGTTCCTCTAGCCTGTGAAATGTTTCCTGTTTTCTTTCTTTCTTCCTTCCTTCCTTCCTTCCTTCCTTCCTTCCTTTCTTTCTTTCTTTCTTTCTTTCTTTCTTTCTTTCTTTCTTTCTTTCAAAACTTTTTATGAAAGCATATTTTCACAAGTTCTCTGCCTCTGTTATAGTCCAAGGGGCAAGTATGGGTATACAAAGGAACATACTATGGTAGTACATTTTATATAAATGCATTATCTAAATGATCACCAACAAATTTAAAAGCAAACAAAGAAACAAACAAACAGAAAAATCCTACAGAAGTGTTGCACATCTATAGGATAATCCTAAATCTTTAAGCTGCACAAATTCAGGCAACAGTGTGTCAGTTCATTGCTACAATACTTAAAAGATTTAATACTATTAAACGTGTGAGTTATTCTTTAAATATGCTTATTTGTAAAACATTTCAATTGTCTCCATGAAGGTGGGACTCAACAGACTCTTCTCAAGTGCTGCTTGCCTTACCTTCATGCAAGGACTTTAATGAACAATACATTCCAGGAGGCATGCTTCTTCAAAATTATCTTCCTGAGATACAGCTCAATGGTAAGATATGTCTGGCATGTGCCAAGACTGGATTGATAGACAATTGTAACAATGTTTATCATTTCTGTAACTAGACATTATGATTCTGGATTTTTATTAGGAAAATCAGTGAACTTTACCCTTCTTGAGCTTAGAAACCAAGCAAGTTTCATTGACACATCACTTAAAAGGCATATGCAAGAGAGTGCCAGAAGTCAAGAAAATATAAATGATAGAAATATATCAATGAGATATTTATTATATAAACAATAGAGAATGTATATGAAGCGAAAAGTCAGAGAAAATTCATTTGGAAGAGCTAATGCTTTCTTTGAGAGGCAGCAATAAAGATGAATGAGAAAGTGATTGTGATGCAGAAAAACATTAGCATCTGTCTCCACTAAGTGTGTTCAGGAATTTAATTATATGAAGCTGGGGACATATGCCATAATGAAATAGAGGTAAGTATTAACAGGACAATAAACATAACATCATGTTAGAACACCTAGATTCAGGTATAGAGAGATGGCTCTGTCTTTAATGCTGTGGAAAAAGACATGGTTTTAATGTCTAGTACCCACACAGTACCACCTACCACTCCATTTCCAGGGTATCCAATTCCCTCTTCTGAATTCTTCTGGCATCAACTATATACGTGGTGTACAGACAACCATACAGGTAAAACACTGACTCATGAAATAAAAATGATTGACCCTGATATAAAAACATTAAAATGAAAAAAAAGCAGATTTAGTCTCGATGTAGCAAGGAGACACTCACTGAATTGAAGATAGACAGATAAAAGTTCATTGTAAATACTCCTGAATTCCTGTGTGGACTTCACCTGACCTGCTGATCAAGCTGAAACACATTGATTTCTTTAGCAAAACTCTGCTTTGCACTAGGTTCTCATTCTGTGTTTCAGTTCTGAACTGCAAAAAATATATATTAAATATACAATGATATGAAACCGTGAACATTCACTGAAAAATATTTGGTATGGTAAGTCCAATGAAAGTTAACAAGAAAAACATTTACATATTTCTGAAACATGATATTGCTTGATTTTTTCAACAACAAGAAAAAGATGGCAATATATAGTTTATAGAAAAAAATTAGAACTCGGTATATATATATATATATATATATATATATATATTGCAATAAATGCAATATAAAATAAATGCAATATAACATACTGGGATTACAGTAATATTTGAAAGTGGGAAGGCATTTTCTTTATGTGCTTCATTTCCTCAAGTACTAAAAAATGAAGCAGGAGCTCTTCTCTTTCTCTTCTGGTCCCAGGGCTTTGGGAGCCTCCGGATACAGTTAAGACATGGCCAAGTCCAAGAACCACGCAACATACAACCAGTCCAGGAAATGGCACAGATATGGCATGAAGAAAATCACAAAGATACGAATCTCTTAAGGGTGTCAACCCCAAGTTCCTGAGGAACATGCGCTTTGCACATAAACACAACAAGAAAGGCATGAAGAAGATGGAGGCAAACAATGCGAAGACCGTGAGCACACACGCAGAGGCCAGCAAACTCAGCTGCATTGCTTTCATCGCTCACCCCAGGTTTGGGAAGCAGATTAGAAGCTACATGGCCAAGGGTCACAGGCTCTGCCAACCAAAGCCCAAGGTTCAAACCAAGGCAGAGGCCTTGGCTCCAGCTCAGGCTCCCAAAGGTGCCCAGGCCCCTGTGAAGGCACCGTAGAAAAGGTTTCTTCCACTGTGAAGACAGATGGACTGGTGTGACATGCCTACACACTATCTGCAGGTGATCATGCCCTTTGCTGTTTTTACAAATAAACTTGAGGCAAGACCTGTTATAAAAAAATAAAATAAAATAAAGCAGGAATATCAAAAAGAAAAATTATGGTTTAAAGTGATCTTCAAATGTAGCAATAGAGAGAAATGGCATTGATAGATTTAAAAGCTATAAAATAAATTATAAATCACATTCTACTTTTTATGTTTTTGTTTTCCATTTTATTGTTCCTTGTCATTTTATTATTAAATATTTGTTATTTCAGTTTCATAGTGAAAGTTGTTTATGTGAAGTTTCCCATGAAAAAGAAAAATTATGTTTACATAGAATTACAAGAACAATGTACCCAGTACATAAGCTCATGTAATTTCACAATGTAGATATTTCTTGAAGATACCATATTATTGTGTTAGAGATGAGATATTTTGATATGATTTTGAGTAATTATGTTCCTGAGAAGATTTAAAGCTACGTACATTTGCCACGGGTATTGAAAGAAACAACAGAACAAAGGATGAGCTCAATATAAGTCTATCGGTAAGCCACTGTGTTTACTGCAGTTCCTTACAAAACACACAGGCATTCCACCTGCCGCTGTATCTGCAAGAAGTAACTGTGATCACTGCTTTCCTCAGATCATCTTGTAGTGGGAGGAGCCTCACAAAGTTTTGCTGTATTTTCTGAGTTTCTCTCTTCTATGCAGGAGGTAGTATAGACAGGTCAGATCTCCACAGCTTGATCTGCTGGTCACTAAAGCTGCCCTGTTGCATACTTTGATACTCATGTCTAGCCCAGAGGAAACAGAGTAGAGAAACATCTTCTGATGCTCTTCCTCTTGTAACTAGACACGGACAGAAACAATCACTGAATTCTACTTGCAGATAAAAAAGTAAACCTTCAGGGAATGTCAATAAGTAGAGTCCATTTTCATTATTCTTGAGAGGCATGTGTTTTCAAATCCCTTTATTCAGTCAACAAATATTCAGTCCTTGCTTTTAAAGAAATCAGGACTAGTTTCCTTCCAACTTTTTCTTAAAAACCATTTTATCAACTTATTAATATGTATTTTGATTCATGTGTCTTGCTGTTTAAAACACATATTTGATGTCTATCACTGAGTCATTAAGGCTGAATGCATGGCTTCAAAAATTTATTGAGCATGCATTTCTTTGCATTTTGCCAACTACACAGTCTTCCTTTTCTAGAAGCCTAAACTGTGATTTAGCTCTGAGCTTGAAAGCATTTTGATTAAAAAACAAAAAACAAAAAAAAAAAAACCAAAAAAATCAGTCTAGAAGGAAAACACACACACAACACACAAAGTGAGGGTAGGGACAATGCACTTAGGGAATGTGCTACAGTGAGGATTACCATATTCACCTGCAGCTGTGAACATGGGCAATGAACACTGAAACAGTTCCCTCTCTCCTGCATGCCCATGATTAGTCACAAAGGCACAATGGATGTGGACCTGAAGGTTAAAACAGCATTTCAGTGAGTAGAAAACTCTGTACATGAAAATCAGTCAACAGGTAGAATTGATTCCAGCAGGCAACCCCTGTCTGTTATGAAATCTGGAGACAGATGATATTGCAGAAAAGCAGCATACAAATACAAATGATTGAAATATCTATTGACTTGATTTTGTATGAACAGCAAAGGAATGCTACATTAGGAAAGTGACATAGGCCTAAAAATACATGACAGAAATTTACTTTGATTTTCATTATTCATATAACAGCATTTTCAGATATTTTATTAAATATGTAATGAATTTACATAAACACAACTTATTAATCTGCATTTAATTTGATGAACAAAAATAAATATCAGTATATAATTTAATGTATTGGGTTAAGGTGAACTAAATCCTGTAAAATGTGAACAGGAAACATGTTAAAGCTGTATTTTAAGTATTTACATTATTCATTATTGTTTTCAACAAATAAGTAGCATTTTGAAGTTTGCATTGTTTTCACCCTGTTGGCTTTTTGTGTTGGATTATAAAATTGTTTTAACATGCCATTAGAAGAGAAACTTTGTGGGCTGCCTCTTTATGTTTCATTTACTGGTGCCGAAACAGTGTACTGTAATAAAATTTTATGATTTTTACAATCTTCTTTTCAATTTTAAAAATAAACCTAGAAACACACTTTAATTAACAAATATGTTTTGTAAAATAAGCCCACAATGAGAGTGACTTTTTATATTCTGAATTGCCTGAATAAGCATTACTCAATTAAAGACTAAAGCAATCACTGAAAGGTAAATTGCATCAAGAGAGATTCAATATAATAACAGCCTAACCATACTTCTTCACACTTTGCAAAACTCCCTTAGTGCTTTGCCAGACTCTCTGAAAATACAAGGATGACTATTGTCATTATTATTATATCTCATTTAAAATTTTTCAATTCTAATCAGTAGAATAAGCTTTGGTGCCCCAGATGATAGAAGAAATTTGTTGTGTAGCAACCTTCACTGAAACTTCAAAAGGTTCTAAGTGTTCAAAAATTCATGTTGAAACTCTGAAATTCAGAGGCTTAACACTCATCCTAGAGTTATTCCTAAAATGAACAATAATCATCAAAGTAAAAAATGATACCTTTACAACAAACCAAAAATGACTCTAGAGTAATAAAAATGATAGTTACTCTTGTCTGTACCATGCCAGGAGAAGTCCCAAATCTCAATGTGCAACATATAAGCAGCTTGCTTAGTCCATTTCCTGTCCTTTACAACTGCTGATAGCAGGTTGAGTGGAAGGGTTACTACTGCATGCACTGTTATTCAGTTTGTAAACATATCATTGCAAATTCTTTCTTCATGATATTATCAATCATTTACTACCAATACAACATGAGCTTACCAAATAGAGTCCAAGAAAATGTCAAGACAGCAATAAGTTGTAACAAGATTGGAATATCCATTTTTTCTCTTTACTATGAGCAATATGATAAAGGGGATTTAATAGCCTAGTGCAAAACCATATATGATAGTACATTCCCGAAATCAAAACAACGGGAGATGGAAGAAAGGATTAATCAGTCTATGACCAACTTCAGACACATGTGGATTTCAAGGATGGTTTGAGCTATATGAAACTCTGTCTTAAAAATAAACTAGGATCAAATGGAAGCTTAGACCAACAAAAATAATAATTTTATTCAAAGATCTATACAAAAAGTTCTCCTATACTCTTTTAGAGTATTAAATTTTAAATCTCATCATCATATGAATTTTAGGAGCACATGAAAATCCTGCTTGGAAAGAATAACCTACCAATCATTTTATCTTAGAAAACTCTGACATTAGATTCTATCCATTTGCAAATATTCATCATGATGTTACAAAAAATAGCATACCCAGAATTTTTTATAGGTGCTAATTGTGGAATATTGCAGCTCTTAAAAAATCAATAATTTATTAACATAAACTGAAACAGAGTTTTGAATATTCATATAATACATGCATTATATAAATTACACCATTTGTCTTTTAAGAATAGATTTTTTTATTAGTTCAAATAAGAAACAAGTTTGCTTCACATGTCAATCCCTTCTCCCTCCCCATCTCTCCTCCCAAACTCCCACCAGCCCCCCCACATAATCCACCCTCTGCTCCCCAGGAAGGCTAAGTCCCTCCATGGCAGTCCCCAAAAGTCTCTCCTATCATCCTGGGCAGGGCCTAGGCCATCCCCTATGTGTCCAAGCTGAGAGAGCATTCATCCATGTGGGATGGGCTCTCAAAGTCCCTTCTTACAACAGGGATAAATACTGATCCACTACCAGGGGCCCCATAGCGTGCAGAGGTCTCCTCATTGACATCCATGTTCAGGGGTCTGGATCAGTCCCATGCTAGCCTCCCAGATATCAGTCTGGGGTCCATGTGCTTCCCCTTGTTCAAGTCAGCTGTTTCTGTGGGTTTCACCAACTTTGTTCTTCATTGCTCCCTCTCTGAAACTGGGTCCATAGTTCAGTTCAGTGTATAGATGTTGGTGTCTACCTCTACTTCCATCAGATACTGGATAAGGACTCTAGAATGGCATATAAGGCAGCATCAGTCTCATTTTAGGGGAAAGGCATTTAGGGTAGCCTCTCCACTATTGCCTAGATTGTCAGTTGGTGTCATATTGTAGATCTCTGGAAATCTCCCTAGTGTCAGATCTCTCCTTGGACCTATAATGGCTCCCTCTGATATGGTATCTCTCATCCTGCTCTCCTCTATTCTTCCCCCTACTCAAACTTTCTGCTACTCCATATTCTCCTATCCCCTCCTATTCTCCCCTCTCATTCTTCCAGCTCCCTCTCCCATACCCTCATGCTCCCAATTAGATCAGGAGATCCTGCCCCTTCACATTCTCCAGGTTCCATGCATTTTTCTCCTAGTTCCTTTGGTGATGTGGATTGTAGGCTGGTAATCCTTTGCTCTATGTCTAAAATTCATATATGAGTGACTACATACCATGTTTGTCTTTTTGTGTCTGGGTTACCTCACTCAGGATGGTTTCTTAAGGTTCCATCCATTTACCTGAGAATTTCAAGATTTCATTGCTTTTTTCCACTGAGGAGTACTCCATTGTGTAAATGTACCACATTTTATGTATCCATTCTTCAGTTGAGGGGCATCTAGGTTACATCGAGGTTCTGGCTATTACAAGCAACACTGCTATGAACATAGTTGAACAGATGTCGTTGTTTTATGAATGTTCTTTCTTTGAGTATATGCCCAAGAGAGGAATTGCTGGACCTTGAGGTAGATTTATTCCAATTTTCCTGAAAAACCACCATAATGATTTCCAAAGTGGTCTTACAAGTTTTCACTCCAGCATAAACTGTCTTTGGTGCTTTTGATTTTAGCCATTCTGGCCAGCGTAAGATGGTATCTCAGAGTTGTTTTGAGTTGCATTTCCCTGATGGCTAAGGATGTTGTCCACTTTCTCAAGTGTCTTTCAGCCATTTTAGAATCCTCTGTTGAAAATTCTCTATTTAGTTCAGTACCCCACTTTTTAATTTCATTGATTGGCGTTTTGGTGGCTAGTTTCTTGAGTTGATTGTATATTTTGGATATCAGACCTCTGTCAGAGGTGGGGTTGGTGAATATCTTTTCACATTCTGTGGGCTGGCATTTTTTCTTGCTGACTGTCCTTTGCCTTACAGAAGCTTCTCAGTTTTAGGAGGTCACATTTATTAATTGTTTATCCCAATGTTTGTGCTACCGGTGTTATGTTCAGAAAGCAGTCTCCTGTACTAATTTGTTCAAGGGTGCCACCTACCTTCTCTTCTAGGAGTTTCAGTGTGGCTTAATTTATGTTGAGGCCTTTGATCCATTTGGATTTAAGTTTAGTGCATGGCGATAGATATGGGTCTAACTGCAATCTTCTATATGTCTGAATCCAGTTATGCCAACACCATTTGTTGAAGATGCTTTTTTTTTCCATTGTATAACTTTACCTTCTTTGTCAAAAATCAGGTATTCAGCAGGGCATTGATGGCACACGCTTTAATCCCAGCACTCTGGAGGCAGAGGCAGGTGGATTTCTGTGAGTTCGAGACCAGTCTGGTCTATAAGAGCTAGATCCAGGACAGCCTCCAAAGCCACAGAGAAACTCTGTCACGAAAAACCAAAAAAAAAAAAAAAAAAAAAAAAAAATCAGGTATGTAGGGGAAGCTGTAGCCACACCTTCTTAGGGGCTAGCTACAGGTGTGCCTGACCACGCTTGTGAGGGCGTCATCAGAGTGACGTAGTGTGACTGCGTTTGCTCTTTCAGTTTCACTTTGCTTCTTGCAGTACAGACTGCTGCTGTGCCGGCTGGCTAGGTCGCTCTGTAAGTAAGGCTTTTCCCTATTAAATACCCTTATATTTCTACCTGACTCCGTATTGGTAATTTCCCACTATATCTGGTTGTCAGAAGCGGGATATTGGAAACCTATACCCCATTTGGGACACACTGTGGGTTCCATCGGGCCCGCGGCCTAGACCCAGAAAGCGCCCTCTCTTCACAGGCGTTCCCGGCTAGCAGCAGACCCACTGCAGCTGAGCTGCTCAGAACCATCCACCCAGCCCCGAGACAGTTTCTAGCTGCCTAGAGATGAGTAAGCTTCAGCTTTCAGCAGAGGCTTCCCCTGGCCGCTGCTGCGGGAAAGCTGCCTCTGTTTCAGTGGTTTCGACTGTGAGGCCGTATACTCTCTAAGATAAGTGCAGCTGCTTTTGTGACCTCTCTCCACCGCTGACCAACTGCTAACAAACGCCTTGGACTCACTGAAAAACTGTGCCACCCACTGGTCAAAGATATTTACTGCATCTGGAGTAGAAATCAGGTAAAATTATGGCGGAATATTTACCATTTGCTAAAATTGGTAATATTTTTGCTTATTATGTGAATTCACTGTTTGAGAAGGATACTAATTTGCCAATTACTGGCCTGTATGCTGTAATGGCAGTTAGCTTACTGGTACAAATAGTATTACTAGCCAGAGGACTCAGGAACAGGGACAGAGATAACCTCACCACCTGCTTGCAGGAAATAACAGCTTTACACAATGAGGTTTTGTAAAAAAGATTAGGTCAGACCACAATTGTGCAGCAAGTGGAACAGAAATTGGATGATAAGCTTGGCTCTGTGTCCAATACACTAAAGACAGGGCTGTCTGATGAGATGCAGCGTATTTATGATAAGATAAACACAGAGAGATCCATGTCTGAGGCCTTAGAGGCTAGGCTGTCAGAAGACCATGACCAGCTAAAGAATATCTGTACCCAGCTAGAAACTCAGATAGGCAATGTTACTCATCAACTAGATGCAACGGTGCAAAATACCCAACAGAGGGTTGAAGAATTGGACAATGCCATTCAATCAGTTATTGAAGCATCCAAGGTAGCAGATCACAAATTTGAGTCTAGATTTGAATGTTTGGAAGATAATTTACAGTACAGGGCTGACAGATTACAGAGGTCCATAAGGTCGATTGCTGAGGACTCAAAATCAGCAAATCATGACCTCAAATCTAGACTCCAATACCTAGAAGGCAGTTTCCATGCCATTCAGATGCTGCCTAAGGATGATCGTATTAAAGACCTAGAAAAACATGTAGATGAGCAGTTAGAGCAATTTACAGATTCACTAACATGCTTGGAATCTTTTATGATTAAGGAGATTGAAACTTTTCAAAAGGATATCATTGCTAGGCTTAAAGATCATTGGGATGCCTCAGAAGCAGAATCACTCCAATCCCAGGCACCTACTCCACCCAGGTATCGTGACTATTCTTCTAAGGTTGTTACTCATACACTATTAGTGTACCCAGCTACCATGGTAGAAAAGCCAGCTTCTAAGAAACACCCTCATGGACGGATGGCTTTTGAATGGCAACCTATACAACTGAAGGATCTTAAGAATATTAAAGAATCAGTTGTCTCATATGGTCTCCATAGCCCATACGTAAAACAGCTATCACATTCATGGGCAACCTTTAACAGGGTGACACCCACAGATTGGGAACAATTGGTAGCAGCTGTACTTGAGAATTCAAGCCAAATCCAATGGAAGGCATTAGTAAGGGAAGAGGCAAAGCTCCTTGAGTGTCAGGGCATAAAGGAAGGTTTTGAAGCCCCTCTAGATAAGCTTCTTGGTCAGGGTATTTATGCTGACCCACAGGTTCAGGCTGAATATGATGACGATATACTGTCTCTATGCAGGAAAGCAGCATTAAATGCCTGGGATAAGGTTCGTGAGCCAGGAGAACGCCTAGAAGCTTATACCAGAATAGAACAGGGACCTACAGAACAGTTCCAGGATTTCTTACAAAGGTTAACTAGGGCAGTAGAATTACAGGTAACAGATCCAGAAACAAGACAATCAATTATATATACAATAGCTTATGAAAATGCAAACCCTATATGCAAAAGAATACTTTTGCTTTTAAAGATCAGATCAGCTCCACTAGAAGAATGGGTTTTGTATGCAGCCAACATTGACTATAATGTGCAAGATACTGGAGCTAGCGTAGGAGAAGCCATCTCCAAAGGTTTAAAACTAAAACGGCAACAGGAAATTAAAAGTTCTAGAGGTGAGGATGTAAGGGCTTGGCAAAGAGAAGCACCTTACAGAGGTCAACATAGATACCAAGACGCTAGAGGTTATTACTACAATGAACCAGAACTTTGGGTAGGAAGAGCCTTCCCCTGGAGACCACGAAGGCTCCAGGAACCTAGATGTTTCAACTGTGGTAAAATAGGACATACTAAGACAAATTGTAGGCAAATGAATTCTAACAATGCCTCATACAGAAGGCCACTGCCTTCTGGATGGTGTAGAAGATGTGGTAAGGGCAGACACTGGACCAATGAATGTAGATCGACCAGGGACGTACAAGGAAACCCCTTAAGGTCGGGAAACCCCAAGGGGGGACTCAAGAAGTCCCCCACATCGAGAAAGGTCGGGTCATTCCCAGTAGCAGTGGAAGGCAATCTCTCACAGGAACAATAGATATTTCATTGCCTATTGTGAAAAAAGATACTGCTCTAGATGGTAGTTTGAATAATGAGGAAGAATCAAGTATGAATGGACAAAATGAGAAACACATATTTTGGCAAGCTTCTATTAATGATAAAAGGCCTCAGCTGAAAGTGAAAATTAATAATAAAGTTATTTCTGGCTTAGTGGACACTGGGGCGGATGTAACTATTATTACTCAAAAGTCTTGGCCTCAGAAAGGGCATCTTAGAGAGGCAAATGCACAATTTTTAGGAATTGCAACTCTATCTAGAGTTCGACAGAGTGTTACCTCGGTGGTCTGCATTGGACCGGAAGGACAAAAAGGGATACTGAAACCATATGTGGCAGATATAGCTATAAATCTCTGGGGTCATGATCTATTACAGCAATGGAATACGCAGATAAATATTCCTTCAGTGTCATATACAAATTATGTACAATCTTTAGATAGTAGAAAAGATCTGGTGAGACGCTATGAAAAACGGTTACCAACCATCCATGCTGTACAGAAACTAGGTACAAATGATAGACCTTCAGAGGAGCCAAAGGCTCTGCCATTGAAATGGCTTACAGATGAATCAGTTTGGGTAGGACAATGGCCTATGACCTCTGAGGAGCTAGAGGCTTTAGAAAACTTAGTACAGGAACAGCTAGATGCTGGACATATAGAGGAATCTACCAGTCCTTGGAATTCTCCTGTATTTGTCATCAAAAGAAGTCAGGTAAGTGGAGAATGCTGAGAGTCCTGAGAGCTATAAATAAGGTAATTCAACCAATGGGCTCTCTGCAACCTGGAATGCCATTACCTTCCTTAATAACAAAAGGATGGCCTATCATAGTCATTGATCTAAAAGACTGTTTCTTCACAATACCATTACAGGAAAATAATAGAGAAAAATTTGCATTTACTGTACCAACTCTTAATAATTCACAGCCAGTTAGGAGATATCAGTGGAGGGTTTTGCCACAAGGAATGCTAAATAGCCCTACTTTGTGTCAACACTTTGTACAGCAACCTTTGGAAATAATTCGTAAGAAATTTTCAAAATCTCTTGTTTATCATTACATGGATGATATTCTTTTATCAGATTCTAATAAGGAAACTTTGGAATGTATGTTTAAAATGGTGAAGGAAGTTCTGCCTTGTTGGGGGTTATAGATTGCCCCAGAAAAGATACAAAGAAGAATTTCTATTAACTATTTAGTTTAAAAGATTGACTTACAGAGAATCAGACCTCAAAAGATACAAATTAGGAGAGATCATTATCAAACTCTTAATTCTCTTCAGAAATTATTAGGGGAAATTTCTCAATTACAGACGATTATTGGTGTAGAAGGACATGACTTAAAGCATTTAAAAATGGCCCTTAAAGGTGATAAGGACCTAAACAGTCCTAGAATATTATCTGCTGAGGCAGAAAAAGAGTTACAATGGGTAGAAAACAGAATATTGGATGCACATGTAGATTGGATAAACCTAAATTTAGACTGTATTCTGGTTATCTTGCCATCCAGAGAATACCCTTCTGGGATTCTGATGCAGAGGGAAGACACTATATTGGAATGGATATTTCTGCCACATGAACAGAATAAAATATTAAAGACATATATAGAAAAGATTTCTGATTTCATTTTAAAGGGTAATTAAGACTTCGTCAGCTGACTGGAAAAGATCCAGCAGAAATTATAGTACCTTTAACTAATGAAGAAATTTCTTCCTTATGGAAGGATAATGAATATTGGCAAATAGCTCTTACTGACTTTTTGGGAACAATTAGCAACAATTATCCCAAAACTGACAGAATTAAATTCATAAAAAAGACAGTCTGGATTCTTCCATGTATTATAAGACAAACTCCTATTTCTGGAGTTCCTCTCATCTACACTGATGCCAACAAATCAGGTAAGGCAGGTTATAAAGCAGGTGAGGTAAGTAAAGTAGTTCAAAGTCCATATACATCTGTACAGAAGGCAGAATTATATGCAATTCTCATGGTACTTATGGATTTTACAGTACCTCTTAATATAGTTACTGATTCTCAATATGCAGGGAGAGTTGTGTTACATATTGAGACTGCAGAATTTGTTCCTGATAATACAGAATTAACTTCTCTGTTTTTACAATTACAGGAAACTATCATAAACAGAAGTAATCCTATATATATTACACATATCAGATCCCATACGGGTCTGCCTGGCCCACTAGCACAAGGCAATGATGAGATTGATCGTTTATTAATTGGAAGTGTGCTAGAAGCCTCAGAATTTCATAAGAGACATCATATAAATAGCAAAGGTTTGAAAAAGGACTTCTCCACCACTTGGCAACAAGCCAAGGAGATAGTGAAAAACTGTCCTACTTGTTCCTTTTATAATCAAACTCCATTGCCAGCAGGTTGTAATCCTGAGGGCATTTGGAGAAATAAGGTTTGGCAGATGGATGTCTTTCACTTTGCAGAGTTTGGAAATTTGAAATATGTGCATCATACTATAGACACATTCTCAGGGTTCTAATGGGCTACTGCTCTTAACTCTGAAAAAGCTAATTCTGTTATTACACACCTGCTAGAAGTGATGACAGTTATGGGTATACCTGCACAAATAAATACTGACAATACTCCAGCATATGTCTCTACAAAATTGGAACAATTTTTCAAATATTATAACATAAAGCATGTTACTGGTATACCACACAATCCTACAGGACAAGCAGTGGTTGAGAGATCTAATAGAACACTTAAGGAGATGCTCAACAAACAAGCTTGGAAGACTAAACCCCCCAAACATAGGTTGCATAATGCTTTATTAACACTAAACTTTCTTAATGCCAATGAAAAAGGACAAACAGCTGCAGAAAGACACTGGACTATGAAAAAAAACTGCTGAACTCAATCAGCTGGTATACTTCAAAGATGTACTAACCTCTGTATGGAAACCAGGACATGTGTTACGTTGGGGTAGGGGTTTTGCATTGGTTTCTACAGGAGAAGAATAACTTTGGATACCATCAAAGTTGATCAAGATTCGAGTGGAAAAGGAAAAACCTCTCGACGAGGACAAATGACAGGTATTCTACTAAGGTATCTCTTATAAACTAAATAGAATAAATAGAAATCCCTCCAAAGGAAAGGGAAGTGTTTTGCTTTTATCTTCACAGGAAAACTCATCTCCAGAAGGCAAAGGACACTGCATTGGTAGATACTTAGGAAGAAAATGTAGCTATAACCATCAAACAAAAGGAACGTGCCCTATGGTAAACTTTACAGCTGTCTCTCAGAGAACTATTTCTCTCTATTTCCTAGTCCCTATTCAATTAAACCAATGGTGGGTTTAGAGGTGGATTTGGCTTTCCTCATCTAAAATCCAAGCACGTTATTTAACTAAACTTTAGTGTTTCTGTGTTGTATCAAGAAGCCAATTGATGTAATACAGAATAAAAGAAGAATTTAGGGACTGTCTTTGTCTTTTCTTGGATCTTTCTCTCAAGGTCTACACCTTCTCATAATTGTTATGCTCTCATGGTTGCATTCCCCAGCATATGTACATACACAATCAAACATTTCTCTGCTAACTGTTTATGTTTGAGTCCCACACAGCAAATGAAAACCTGCCTGACAGCAATCCCTGGATACCCTGGAAGGAAAATGGGCCACACCTCCTTGACTGCACTGGATCCAACTTGCTCCATTTCAACTGACACTCAGGCCAGAGGTTCGGGTACTGACTTCAATCAAGTTGAGGATTTCAAGCAAGATCTTCAATCAAATGAATCCCATCTAACATGGACTGGATAGTAACATTTTCTTTCTACAGGACCCCACATGACTATCATCGTCCCATTTCAGCAGGAAGTAACTTGGAGAATGCTATGCCCCCTTTCCCCATTGTTGTCACTTAGGATAGTGTATATACCTAGTTAGGGATAGCGTCCTATTGTTTATGGTTGGGATTGGAAGAGATGTTCAGGCTAGTCCACCTCTTTCAGATGACTTTAGGGTTTAGTTAAAATAGATAGTTATGATCTTCTTATATTTTACCTTTATGATTGTTAATTTTGGATACTTTGCACTGTTAAGTTTTATTCCTCTTTTAGACTAAAAGGGGAATTGTAGGGGAAGCTGTAGGCACGCCTTCTTAGGGGCTGGCTATAGGTGTGCCTGACCACACTTGTGAGGGCATGGTCAGAGTGATGTAGTGTGACTGAGTTTGTGCTTTTGGTTTCACTTTGCTTCTTGCTGTGCAGATTGCTGCTGTCCCAGCTGGCTAGTTGCTCTGTAAGTAAGGCTTTTCCCTATTAAATACCCTTATATTTCTACCTGACTCCGTATTGGTAATTTCCCACTATACAGGTATTCATAGGTGTGTGGGTTAATATCAGGGTCTTCAAATTGATTCCATTGGTCAACCTGTCTATTTCTGTGCCAATCCCAAGCGATTTTCAGGATAATGGCTCTATAGTAGAGCTTGAAGTCAGGGATGGTGATGCCTCCAGAAGATCCTTTATTGTACAGGGTTGTTTTGGCTATCCTGGCCTTTTTGTTTTTCCATATGAAGTTGAGTATTATTCTTTCCAGCTCTATGAAGAATTGTGTTGGGATTTTGATGGGGATTGCATTGAATCTATACTTTTGGCATGATTGCCATTTTTACTATGTGATTCTACCTATCCAAGAGCATGGAAGATTTTTCCATTTTCTGGTATATTCTTTAATGTCCTTCTTTAGAGACTCAAAATTCTTACAATATTGCTATTTCTCATTTTTGGTTATTGATACCACAAGATATTTTATGTTGTTATTTGCTATTGTAAAAGGTGACGTTTCTCTGGCTTCTTTCTCAGCACATTTATCTTCTGTATATAGTAGGGCTACTGATTTTTTAGTTAATCTTGTGTCCTGCTACTTTGCTGAAGGTGTTTATCAGCTGTAGGAGTTCCCTGGTAGAGGTTTTGGGGTCACTTATGTGAACTATCATGTCATCTGCAAATAGAGAAAGTTTGACTTCTTCACTTCCAATTTGTATCCCCTTGATTTCTTTTTGTTTTCTTATTGCTCTAGATAGAACTTCAAGTCCAATATTGAAGAGATAAGGAGAGAGTGGACAGCCTTGTCTTTGTCCTGATTTTAGAGGAATTGCTTTGAGTTTCTCTCCATTTAGTTTGATGTTGTCTGTTGGTTTACTGTATATTACTTTTATCATGTTTAGGTATGTTCCTGTTATTCCTGAACCCTCCAAGACCTTTAACATTAAGGGATGTTGGATTTTATCAAAGTCTTTTTCAGCATCTAGCGAGATGATCATGTGATTTTTCTTTTCAGTTTGTTTATATGGTAGATTACATTGATGGTTTTTTGTATGTTGAATCATCCCTGCATTCCTAGGGTAAAGCCAACTTGATAGTGGTGGATTATTTCTGTGATGTATTTTTGGACTGGATTTGCCACTATTTTGTTGAATATTTTTGCTCTGACATTCATGAGGTATATTGTTCTGTAATTCTCTTTCTTAGTTGTGTCTTTGTGTGACTTGGGTATCAATGTAATTGTAGCCTGAGCCTGCTGCCTATGACTGAGGTGAGTCTGGGCACTGCTCTGCTCACAACATCCCCTACCACCCCCTGCTCACTTCTTCCTGAGCCTCCCCTCTGAACAAAAGTGGACCTGCCCAGACTGGAAGGCCACCCTGAGGCTGGACATACTTCATCCTTGCCCCCACCCCTCTTCCCTCCATCCTCTGCCTGCTGCCTGAGCCTGAGGTAGTCCAGCTTTGTTTTCTTTCTGGCTAATTTAACACAGGAGGCTCTATTGTTTTGAGTTTTTCTCCTATAAAGCATGGGACTGATACAAGCTGGGCCCTGCAAAACTCCCACATCAGCTCCATGGAAAATATGAATGAATTAAACATAAATAAGCATAGACTAACATATATCATCCTATGTCTGTTTTGCTAGCTCAATATGGATAATAATAAGAATACTAGATGCATGGGACTGATACAAGCTGGGCCCTGCAAAACTCCCACATCAGCTCCATGGAAAATATGAATGAATTAAACATAAATAAGCAAATAACATATATCATCCTAGTGTTTTGCTATCAATATGGATAATAATAAGAATACTAGATGAGAACATTTTAAAAATATGACCAAATATCAACTTTTTACTTATATAACTGATTGGTGGTTTGTTACTAATTATAATCTTGGCTTCATTACGGCCTTCCAACTTACTAAATAGTGTATAAAAGTAGAATTATATTATTCTGTTATTATTATTATTATTATTATTATTATTATTATTATTATTATTCCTGTTTGCATCCATTCAATTATAAGATCAAATGTTCTTATAGTTTCTCTATCTTATAGCATAAGGTAAATCATATATTGTATTCTAATGCTGCTAGTGGAGGTCATATTTAAATAAATAACAACAAATATTGGATTTCAAACCAGTAATTTAACATGGAGAAATATAAAAATATAAAAATACACTGATTTAAATCAAAACAATAAAAGTAATTAAGACAAAGAAACAGGAAAAACAAGAATATGATCCAAATATGAAGATTCTCAGGGTTTGTGATTATAGTTTGAGGCATCCTTATATGTTGCTTTAGAGAAGAAAGAGTTTACTGAGGGATATAGTGAGGATAATGTTTGTTTTGTATGATAAAGTCCTATACTCATTTTACTCTTCACATACCTTCCCATAATGTATCTGATTTTAATCACATACATGAAATTATCCATAGTCATAAAATGATAATTATGGAACTTTCCCTAAATGTTTATTTTGAGATTTTGTTTGTCTTATGTTGCATGTGTCCAAAACTTTTTCAACCAAATTGACCTTTCTGGTTTCTTAACCAAATGTTTAGACTGTAAGATTGGATAGAATTTGTATGTTTTTGGTGCTTGTCAATTAGAGAAGAAATTTCTATTGTTCAGAGAAATGTGAGCATAGAGGTTGATACAGATGTGTTGTAATACTTCTTGGTAAATTTTTCCAAGATTGTGTGTCAGTGTTCGTGTGTGTGCGCGTGCGTGCGTGCGTGTGTGCGTGCGTGCGTGCGTGCGTGCGTGCGTGTGTGTGTGTGTGCCCATATACAGAATGTGATGGTAAAGGAGATAGGTTTCCAATTCCATTGTCAGTAGTGAGGTAGAGTATAGTCCAAGGCAGACAGGATGCTCAGTCATTTCCTACACTTTTCTCACAAAAACCTTCTATTTGAAGTCTCCGATTACATGTAACATGTGTTCTTCGCTTTACTGTGGTACTCAAAACTATTTTTATAACTGCAGGTCTTTCCCTGGAAAAGATCATATACGACTAATCCTCGTATTCTACAACATTTTGCCATATCATGAAGTCTTTGAACTAAAAATAATACTCTTAGCTGATTAATGTAAAACGTTTATTTAACAAGGTTGTTTGTTTTGAATAGACTTATCTGAATGTTACACTTAATTAATACTTCCTGAGACATTTTATTTCCCAGATCACTATAATGATGTCAAATGTAAAGTCATTAGATGAGTTGTGAGAGTAATTTAGAAGATGAGCTCAAAATATTATATTTCACTACCAAATGAATTTTGCTTCCTCCCCTGCTTCTACAGTTTTACTCTGATCCATTTCAATCATAACAAAATTGCAAATGCTAACTTTTTACTTTGCCAAGTTTATTTAAGCTTCAGGTATTTAGATAATTCTTTTCATTTTAAACTCATAATTTATTCTCTGTAATATTAACCACTGTTCAACTTTTAAGTCCTTTGTTCATTCTTTTTCAGTGACATCAGCAAGCTAATATTTTTGCTTACATATGAACAAAACTGCAATAATATAAAACAGATTTTTGCAGTTCAGCTCTGTTTTGAATTGGTTCATCCTATTTTTGCTAGTGTTTTTATTTTGCAGTAAATTAGTTACAGATGAAGCACTACTATTATAATAGTGGCAAACTAAAGACTTCCTAAGTCACATATTTGGTTTTCATGAAAAAAAACAAAACACAGTATATTTTAACATAGAATTTTCTTGAGCTGTTTAAATTTATTTGAGTTCTACCAATATGTGTTTCTTTAACAGATACTTTTTACTTTCGGCTGAGATAAACCATGTCAGGATATATTCTAGGTGAAAAAAACTGGTGGATTTAGAGTTCATAGAAGAAGAAAGATATCAGTGACTCTCTCTGCTAATTCCAGGATAATTAGGTGATCACTATGGCAAAACAATAATTGCCCAAAATCCCTCAGCCAACCTCAGCTTTCCAGGGCATTGGTCTTGCAGGCGGGAGTGAGTAAGTGACCTCTGAGAATTTCTATTGGTGCAGAGAAGAGCTGCCAGAGTGAAACAGTCCGGTAGTGGAAGGGGTTAGCTGTCTTAGAACAGTGAATGAAGATCATTTCCCCACTTCAGGCTGGGACATTAGAATGCTCACATTGGGGAAGAGTCAAAAAAGCCAATGATAGACATAAAGAGGTTCTCTGGGCTTCAGATCATCACAGAGGTAATAGAAAGCAAAACGTTACTGGGATATGAAATCAACATGAATAAAGCACTGGTGTGTGCTTCCTGGTTGGCAGAGAGCAAACCTGAGGAAACAGTGGGATAAAACAGAAAGATGATCTCTCCTGACATCGTTTTCTAAAATGATGCTTGATGACAGAGTGGCATCTTTGTGTTTACTTAGCAATGTTACCCAGGCTCAGAATATGCTTAAAAACACATCAATAGAAACGTGCCTGGCTCTCTAGGGCAGAGCTCACCTGCGCTCATATCATGAGGCCTATTCCAGTCATGTGAGGATGCTCCCCGTGTTCTCACAGCATGTAATGCTTCACTCTTTGTTTGATGATTTACTTTTCAGTATTCGTCCACCTGTTTGCATACAGGTTTCTAACATTAGGGTGCGGGTTACTTTGTGCTCGGATTTAAATGTCAGAGATAATAGTTGGAATGTGATAGTTTTAGATGACGACTATGTGAGATTTAAGAGGAGAAAGAGAAGATGTGGCAGAAGAGGAGGAAGTGGAGGAGGAAGAAGAGGAGGAGGATCCTATTGCTGCCTTGAGTCCCTCTTTCTGTTCTGTCTCATAAAGACTATTGGGCCCTCCCTGGGGCTTTTAGTGTATCCCTTAATCTGTGTTAATAATTAAAATAAAAACAAAAGAGAAAGAAAAATGGAAAGCAAAACAAAGCAACAACACCAAAATAAATAAATAAATAAATGTATCTCTCCAGAATTCCTCAAATGAGAGGAAGAAGGTGAAAACATTTTTCAAATATCTACCATTACACAGTTATAACTAAATGTGACTTTCTTCTAATCCACTCTCCAAGAACTTTCATCATTTAATTATCTAAGTCATTTAAAGAAGAAATTTCTAGCATTTTTCTATAAATCTTCGAGCTGAAATGATATATAGTTGTGCTCAGATTTCCATTAGCAGAAAAATTGAAGTTAATTTAACTCTTGTAAGAGACAAGTTATTTCATCATAATGAAAAAGGAGTTATGCTCCCCCAAGATTAAAGTCAGATGTTTGGTAAGCATAAAATAGTACTTCAAACCCCTGAAGTCAATTTTTACATTTTTAGAAATGAAGTAAACGTATTTTGGGTTTTAAAAAATTTAACTAGGTTTAAATGAAATGCATTCAAAACAGACATTATTTCTCATTAGCCGATTGCAAGTTATTTCTGTTCTGTTCTGCCTTAAGTTATTTCTGTGCAGAGCTGTTACAGAACATTTAGTCTTCACCTAACATACTTTTACTGGGTATCTGAAATGTGAAAATGGGCCAGGTACTTTTCTGAGTCCTGAGAGTGTAAACCCTTGTAAATTAAAGTCCCATGAGAAGAGAGTTTAAAAAAAACAAACTATGATATGATGTCATGTAATGATATGTGCAAAGAAGGAATGTCCACTCAGGTAAGGTGAGACTGAGGGAGCAATATTGTGAGCACAAGCCTGCTTTTCTTTTAATGCAAACGGGGCATTTCTAAGAGGGGTGTCCTTGGTTTTATACACTGTAAGGAAATAGAAAACTTCAGTTATTTAAGCAGGATCAGTTTAAAAATAGCTAATGTTTTCAAAATTGCCTTTAGAGGGAAATTGTGGTATGACATCAGAACAGCAAAGGAAATAAAGTTAAGAAAAGAAAAAACAAAATGCTAAGACATCTGGTAGAACATATTTCAAGATAATCTGCTGTAATTACTGAATTACAGCTAATTACCAAGTAGCTTCCATTACTGGGCTTTGTTTATCACAGCACAAATGTTATGTGTTTTGGCATCATGTAGTGCTTTCACGTAGCCTTGCTATTGTTCAAAGAGATTTGACAAATAATTAGACTACACAGAGGTGTGAAAATACGTATCAAAACTACTTGATGCCATTTCTTATCCATGCACCATCTGGACTTCTAAATATTTCATATATAGAGGAATTAAGTGAGTGAGATGAAAACACCCACTTAGTTACTCACAAGTTGTAATAGCTATGGATTGGTGTGTATATTAATGTCATGTTTCTTAATTAGCTAGATTTACTCATTCAGTCATTGTCAGTGAAGCAAAAGGCCCAGAAGCCTCTATCATATATCAGAGGACACACATTATATATTTTATAATTATTGCTGTAAAATCTATATCCTATAAGTATTTCAAAGCCAAAACAATTTCTTTTATACCCAATTACCTGTTCTCAGGTAAAATAATGATTGGCATTAAAATGATTGATATTAAAAAGAAATAATGGGGAAATGCAAATAAGAAGTCTCAGGACTGAGATGTGTGTTTGGCTTAGTTCTAGACTAGTATCTATTGTGTGTTTGAATCTGAACTCTGTCCCCAGACACCCAAAACCAAAATGAGAATTATGGGAAAAAAAACAATATGACATCATTCCATAGCACTGGATTCAAAAAGTACTTAAGAGTATCTAATTTTAGGACAATTTATCCCACTCTAAGCCCTCACAATATAGTCATACACTGCTTATCAACTCAGACTGTGAACCATTGTACTTCCATCAAATTCTCTCTTAACAGTTAATTTAAGAAATAAAATATTGATATTTATTTAAAAATATTATCTTTAAATATTACTTGGTTTTTATAAGAAGAGTTTCATGAAACAATATATTTTAACATTGTTTCCATTATAGCTTCTAGCCCCCCATTTTCTGCCTGCACCTCTTGCTGTTTTCATTTCTCTCAGACTATTTTTGTTCTATTTTTATATCATCTTTATAATATGAAAATTTTTATAATCTTTATAATATGAAAACTGATATATATATATATATATATATATATATATATATATACATATATATGAAAGAAAAAGAGAGAGAGAAGGCTGTCCAGTAAGAGAGAGAGAGAAACACAAGGCTGTCCACTGACACAAAGAGAGAGAAGGCTGTCCAGCAACAGAGAGAGAGAGAGAGAGGGAGAGAGAGAAAGGTAAGTGGGAATGTTATAGGCTTTGCAAATTCTTGAAGCCTGCCTTCAATGACAAACCTCTTTCAATAAGACAATATCTCCTAATTGTTTCCAAATAGTTCCATGAATTGAAAAACAAAGCTTTCAAACCCCAACACTGAATGCAATTTAATTCGGTCCATAAATAATCTCAATTTTCCTGTACATGACAGCATTTTTACAAGCTACAACCACACACAAAAGTTCTCTAGAAATGACAGTAAGAATTGCCAAACAAGATTGCCTGAATCTGAAATCCCTCTGCACAGCAAAATAACCATTTCATCAAGTAGTATGAAATTCCATGGAATGAGAGAAGATCTTAATTATCTGTTTGGATGACAGAGGGTTAATATATAGTGTATACAAAGAAAGTTTAAACCCAGCAAATCTAAAGTCCTTGGTCATATCTGGTTTAATAAACATAAGAGACACTAATCAAAACAAGGGAGCTTTGATCAAACCTCATAAAATATGTTAGACATGGATATATTTGATATATTATGACTCTTACTCAGGGGACATACATTAATACAAATTTAAAATTTGAGTAGAAATATTTTTACTTGCCTATGACATACTATGATGGCTATTCCTTGTTGTCAACTTGACTATATTTGGAAAGAAATATTATGCAGAAATGGAGTACACACTTATGATCCAGACTTTGAGGAAAGTTGACAATTTTCCTTTTATTCAGGTCTTGAGGCTGATGACATGCCTTTAATCCAGACCTTAAGGCTGGAAATCAGGTCTCTAACCTGAGCCATGCTTTCTACTGGAAGGACAAAGGAGGAAGGAAGGGCCTTTGTTCTTCTTTTACCTGGTTGCTCTTGCCTTGTAGACACATGAATCCCTTCACTGGCATTGGAGCCTACTTTTTCACTATGTCAGCAAATATCTACCAGCTGAGAAAACAATCCTAGTGGGATTGAGCAACTACTAGATTCTTGGGCTTTCCATTTACAACTAGCAATTATGGGACTCAGCCTATAAATCATTCCAATAAATTCCCACATGCAATAAATTATCTCTCCATGTTTATATTTATACATATATATGTTATATATAAGAGAACATATATGTGATATGTATACATAGATATATGCATTCTGTAAGTTCTCTGACTCTAGAGAATACCAGTTTTTGTTTGTTTGTTTGTTTTCCTCAAAACAGGGCTTCTCTGTGTAGCTGTGGAGCCTATCCTGGCAGTTGTTCTGTAGACCAGGTTGACCTCGAACTCACAGAGATCCACCTGCTTCTGCCTCCCGAGTGTTGGGATTAAAGGCATCCACCAACAATGACTGGTCTAGAGAATCCTAAAACACTTATAGTTCATTTAATTTATACAGCAAATTGTCCCCATGCATAGAAGAATTGGTAAAATCCCAGGCAGTTGCACATCTCACTATTAAGGTTATTAGCCTATGTCCCATCTCCTATGTTCACATACATCTACTCTAAACTTCTCTTCTCTTCTGTTCTCTTCAAGAATCATAGAGTAACAACCGTTGTTTAACTGTAAGTTTAATGAAATATCCTTCATCCCATATGTCAAAGACTTGTCTAATCTTCAGAGTCATTTTAAATGACTCTGAATAGATTTTAAATACAACTTTGTTAGGTGTCTAATATGCACTAACCTGAACCTCCCCTATTTGATCTGATTTAAACATGATGCATTGAATAAGTTGGTTCTTTCTTAGGAATCAAAAATATATTGGTAACCTGTTTACATAGCAGAATTTTATATCTCCTATATAGTAACAAAAATAATCCTTTGTAAAAAGACAGTTTTTCCCATAATTTCTTTGTTTCTTTATTTACATATGGATAGCTCCTTTCTTAAACAATGACACATTTTATATTCACTATTCTCTTCTTTATGAGAATCTATTGAATTTCTATTGCATGGGACATGATATGGTAATTTCATGATAAATTATGATGGATATAAGAAGAATAAGAGAGGTTAAGTTGTGAATATAAAAAACGTTCATAATATCAAGGACATAAACACTTCTAGTACAATGCATTGCTTAAAAACAAAACATAAAAAGATTCAATAGTGTTTATATAAACATGGCATATTATATGGAAAAAATACAGAATTATACTGTAAATAGTAGAAAATAATAAGAAAGATGGCATTTATTTTAGAATATTTCCCATTAGTTGGGAAATATGGTGTTTCTATAGAAGGAATAAAATACAATAAGGACCAGCAAGATGGCCTAGTGGGAAAAAGTTTGCTGTTAATTTGATGACCTGAGATTTATCCCAGAGTCTGCCTTGTAGTAGGAGAGACTCTACCCACACAAGTTATCTCTTGACCTACTCAAGCATACTTTGAAAAGACAAACCCACAAAGATATTCAAATACATAATTAAGTAGACTCCATGAAGGAAACAGATATGTTAACTGCAGATTTTATCTCCTTCTCTGTTACTCATAGTCCAGTCACCTAGTCTCATACCCAGCTCTGTATCAGATTACTGGCTGTGGGCTATGCTTCCACTCTTACCCTATCTCCATCACTTAGAACTACCTTTCCCTTCTCCAAACTCCTTTCCCCTCATTCATTGCAATTCCCATCTCCCAACTGCAGCAACAATTCTCTGGGAGTTCATAGGCCCCTCTGATATGGAAGTAGATTCCCTAACTTCAAACATTAACATCTCTCTCAGTTCCTTCAAATACAGTTCTCAAGTCACATAGCAGAGTGTCTGATGTAGCCTCCCTTCCCACCAACCCCTTCTACAACTACCAGTGCATCAAAATGATCTTCCATTCCAAACTTCTTTCTCTCTACACATTGCTTTATCCTAGATCCCGAGTCCAGCAGGCATTCCCTAAGAACCAGCAGACCACTGTAATAAAGGAAGTAGATAAGCCCACTGAAAATCTTTGGTTCTCACTCATCTCCTCAATTTATCCCTAGCTCCACAGCATTGCACCTTCTGTGGATTCCCTTTCTTCTCCCATCAAAAATATTCCATGAAAATTATCTCTCCCATCTTTCCTCCCCTGTCTCATCCTTTTGCTCCATCCCCCAACTCCATATGTCCTTCTCTGGAAGCCTGATAGCTGTGCCTTCCAGAGAAGTAAGTAGGCTAGCAAAGCGAAGCAAACAGGCTTCAGATCTTCATGCTACCCTTTCTGCTCTACACTCAATGCCCTAGTCTCATCCAAAGCTGGGTAGCAGAATATTATATTGGCTTCTCCACACCCTGTGCTCTGATCAGGACAGGACTTAGAAGATTTTGTTGGAACACCTTGCATTCCTCCCTTCTGTAGAAAACCTCAGCCACTATCTACCAAGCCCATCCCCATTCCTATGTAGTAGTCCTCAATACCTGGAAATATATTTTAACCAGAAACTATGGTAGCCACCACTATAATGATCCCATAAGAGTTTTTTTTTCCTACTAGGCAATGTACAACCATTGTACTATCCTGAGAACTACAGTGGGCAATGGAAGCAAGAAACAAAAGAATCATCCAATAAAAACAAGAACAGACACCAACACCTAGATTTACAGTCTTGCCAAACCTAGATGACTAGGCACCAGAATAAAAACAACACCAAGAACAGCCAGATAATATGTCTTCACTAGAGCCCAGCAACCCTACTACAGCAGCCACTGAGTATTGTAATGTGGTTGAGGCATAAGACAAAGATTTAAACAGTCTTTATGAATATGAAACAGGTCCATAAAGAGGAAATAAATAAATCAGCTAAAAATAGATGTGAAAACACAAACAAGGGGTGGAAATTAATGAAACAATTCAATAAATGAAAGTGGAAATAGAATCAATAAATAAAACACAAACTGAGTAAATCTAGAAATGGAAAAAATAGGAAGTAGAAGAGGAATTCAATTTCAAACTTCATCAACATAATACAAGAATACAAGAGGTGGAAGGCAGAGTTTCAGGCACTGAACACACAGTAAAAGAAATAGATACTTCAGTTAAAGAAAATGTTAAATCTAAAATAAAATACATTTGGCACAAGACATCTAGGAAATCTAGAAAAATATGAATACACAAAACATAAAAAGCATAGGAAGAGTAAAAAGAAACCCAGACCAAATATGCAATAAATATTTTCAACAAAGCTGTGGAACATGATTTATATAACATACAGAAGATGCCTACCAAGGTACAAGAGGCATACAGAAGACAAAATAGACCAAGCCAGAAAATAATTTCCAATGGCACATAACAAAACATGTAACATACAGGACAACAACAAAAAGAATATTCAAAGATTTCAAGAGAAAAAGACTGAGTAATACGTAAAGGCGGACATGTTAGATTAACAAATGATTTCTCAATGGAGACTCTAAAATCCAGAAGAGCCTGCACTGATATTCTATGGAGTATAAGAGAAAACAGATGTCAGCCCATACTACTATAACCAGCAAATCTTTCTTATCACAGTTGATGGAGAAAAATAAGACATATTATGATAAAACCAAAATTTAGCAATGTTTATCTATAAAACCAGATCTGTATAACCTGCTAGAAGAAGAACACTAAATGTAGTGGCTTGAAAGAAAATGCTCTCCAAAGGGAATTGCACTATTAGGAGTTACAGCTTTGTTGGAGCTCATGAGTTTCTGTTGGAGGAAGTGTGACACTGTAGAAGTGAGCTTTGAGGTCTCATATATGCTCAAATCACATTCAGTGTCTCATACCACTTCCTGTTGCCTACAGGTCTACATGTCGGAATCTTGGGTCCTTCTGCAGCACCTCGTCTCTGTGTAGGCCACCATTTCACAGCAGGATGATAATGGACTAAACCTCTGAAACTGTAAGCCACACCAATTAAATGTTTTTCCTTTATAAGCACTGCCATGGTCAGGGTGTCTCTCTTCACAGAATTGGAAACACTAAGTTACCAAGGAAAACCAGGTAATCACACCCAAGAAAAAAACAAGTACTGAATAATCCCAGATGAACAATTCAAAAGAGGAGCAACAACAAAACAGCAAAACAGGAATCAAAGAACATTGGCCATAGATTTCTCAAAATCATTCATGTCTTTTCCCAATTATGAAACACTTAAAGAAAATGGTTTCAAAAAATTTCATCTATATGCTGTATTCTAGAAAACCACCTCATTATCAAGGATAGATATCAGTTCAGATTAAACATGAAAAAAGAAATTCCAACCAAATGGACAAAAGAAGCAAATTGGTGTAGCCAGTTTCTTTTTTTCTTTTTCTTTTTTTCTACTTTTTAAATTTAAATTAGAAACAAGCTTGTTTTCAACAAACATCCACAATATTGTCACATAGAAGAGAGATTGTATAAGTTTACAAAAATATTTATTACATCTACTTACTGCAATATTTACATATGCATAGGCAAAAATTTTCACATATGTATGCATGCATAAATAATGCATTTATATCTTAAATGAAAGTAAATTTACTGATACATGTAATATTTGTTTGTCCCTGATCTCTTGTAGAATAATGGAAGAATTATTTCTGCTCTTCAAGCCTTATTTATCTTCAAACAATAATTGAACAGATAAATAAATTGGAATTAGTGATTTCATCTTGTCTCAGGATATTGAAAATATGCAAATGGTATTCCTGATAGTATAAATAGAGCATTCATCTGTTTTTAGCCTTTCTGGCTGTCTTACTAATTTAGCTTCAGCTCTTCAGAGAGTCATAAAAAGAAACTTCTGTCTTGATTTGCGTAGCCTGGGTTATCATCTGGGCAAAGGAAGTAGCTGAATGCTCTTAAAACATTGCCAACTAGATCAGTAGTTGGCACTCATAAATACAAAATAAAATCTCAATTCATAATTAATTTTTGAATTTGTAATATTAAAAACAAATAGATATTGTGATCTAGGAAATTTCCAAAACTGCATTTGTCATCCAATTTATTTTTATTTTGTCATTATTTACATAGAAGAAATGTCTTGTGTAGCATAAGCTTTAAAATTACTAAAGCATGACATAAAAACTAGTACATGTATTCAAAAATCATGATTTTTCTCTACATGTGATTGTATCTTATAGATATCATGTCCAAATTTGGTACACTTAATTTTAATGTAGCACACATGTGTACTATTTTATCACATTTTTTCAACAAGTAGTGTCACACGTACTAGAATGCAGTGTACATCTTTTTCTTATTATTAAATATGTCTGTAAGCTGAGCCTAGCAACAGCATCTGGAAGGATGTTAGGGAATACTGTGGGTTCATGTATAGTCTGGGTGTGAAGCAAGACCCTGCACCTACTCAATATAAAAGGGAAAGAAAGAGTATGCCTGTAGCATCAAACAGAGCAAAGCCCAATTCTTAGTGTCTAAAATTCATGAAGATTTATTGTACCATATGGAACAGGACTCATAGAGGTCCCAACAGCCTAATCCAAACCTTAGGCTTTTCCTCTCTTAGTGATCCATTTTCAGTTAGACCATGCCTCTCAAGAGACATTAACTAGCTGAGTGCCACTTCCATACATAGCAGCATCTATAGATTTTGAAGACTATGAAGCATTAGAGAGTAGAATGACTGTCATCAACAAAGCATAATGTCCTTCACTAACATTCTTATTTATGTCAATTTTTTCATAATAGAATCAGGTTCTTTGTGTCACTGAAACTTCCAGAAGGACATTCAGAAAATAGACCTTTACAATTCAATTCCTTTTTTTCAACAAAATAAACCAAATAAATGCTTACAGAGGATCCCTGGATTTCAAAATTAATTAGGCTAAAACTGCCATAGAAAAGATGGTAGGGTTTGCATGGAGGTAGTTTTAGTCTTAATCAAAAGCAAAGATTATTAAAATGTTGTCTAATCTTGTTAGAAAATAAGAACTTCTTAAAAGTGTTTCTAGATGAATGTATCATTCATATTTCCTGAAATTTAACAATATCTATTAGTGCAGATCTTGAAATGTAGAAGCATCTTCATCAGAGCCGATTTGACCTATCTTTCAAATGCATCCTCATTTTTAAGATCATAGGTGCCTCAGGAGCTTCATCAACAACCTACTTCAGGTTTTAGCATTGAAGCTTCTATTTTGAAGCCACAATCTCTGCAAGGGAAACTTACCACACCCAGTCTTAAAGGAAAGTTTTGTTACTTCTCTCTGACCAGAAATGGAGCAAATTTTTCCATCTCCCTGTAGCATAATATATTGTGAAATCCCTTTTCTCTTAACTGATGAGCTACAGGCAGATTGATAGTTTCAAGAACAAGACTTCTTTATGCTGGCTATTCAGCCAATAACCATTGCTTTCATTTATTTGTTTTCCAAAAACAGTTTTATCTGTACAGTATACTCATGTTTTATATGCAAGTTTCATTAGCATTATTTTTGTCACTACTCAATTACTAATTCCAAGGAGTGAATGAAGAACCAATTCTTTGAATTTTCTTTCCCTTCTCCTTTCTATGAGAAGAGAAAATGAAAATGCCAATGTTCCTCTTTCATTTGCCAATTGTTACTGGAATATGCAATATTTTATTGTAATCTCTTACAATAGTATATAAATATCAAATTTAGAATCATTTTTATTTAAATTTATTTAGATAAATAAATTCATTTTATAATCAGGGCAAAGTTATTATTAGGCAGCTGTAACTTTTTACCAATTAAATAGAAAAATGTATAAAAATTCCTGAATATTATTAATTATCTGATGATACACCAATTGTAATATTTGGAAACTGCTTAGTAACACTAGTGTCTCAAGACTGAATAGCAGTTACTTTGACATAGCAGAACAAGACTTTCATGATATCTTGATTGTTTATAATCACTAAGTGAGTAAGCATCCACTAAGCTAACTGTGCTTGTCAAATCACTGTAAGCCATAGTTTATAACTGGACACTAAAATTTTAAGCATATGAAACTGCTATTGACATATCTGGTCACTTGTAGATAGTAAGACATCTCTCATTGAAAGAAAATGTCAAGTTTGTTGTAGCTAGTATACAGAAGACATAATTTATGTTGCTTTTATTTAAATTCTCCCTTTTATATGTGAATAACACGTGTTTAGTTCACCAAGGCAAGAATTACATTAAACTATTATGTCATTTATTTATCGAAGCTGTCTACCTGACCATTATGTGTTTGCTGATGTTACTTCCTTTACTCACAAACTTAAACTGTGTTTATTTCTAGTCTGGCATACTGGTAAACTATGAGTACTAGAATATACAGCCTTCAGATGTTCTTAAGTATTCTATTTCTTCTACTACGATATTTTATTTTCAATGATCACTACATAAAACTATGTTGTTCCTATGTATATATACTTTTTATAGCTATCATGCTTAACTGTGTTTTTTTTTGAGACTGTTTCATTGTCTTACAGTTCTGGCTGTTTCAGCATCTGCTTCATAAACCAGGCTAGTCTTGAACTTAGAGATCTGCCTGCCTCTGCCTCCCAAATGCTGGGATTAAAAGCGTGCATCACCATAGCCTGGCCTATAATGCTTAATTTTAAGTTCATTATTAAAAGATTGCATACTGAATAGTATACACCTTACTATATGTACATCTTGCTTAAAATCAATTGCACTGTCTCATTCATTTGAAATGAAGCACCAAGAAAGATGAGATATGGGTTATTATTTTCTTCTTCACACACAGCCAAGGAAAGAAACATGTGATAATAAATCTGTAAATTAAACTTAAGTAATCAAGAATTTTTTTGATTAATGAAGGTGTATGTCTTCATTTATAGACTGGCAATTTTGAAATTTAATAGAAGAAGAAATTGGAAAACTAGGTTAGTGAAAGGCAAGGAAGACGTTGATGTTTCTTCAATTATTTATTTTTATTCTCACTGTCTTAGCTATTCTTCTACTGCTGTGACAATATAGCATGACAAGAGATATTTACAGATTAAAGAAAACATTTTATTTGGGGCTCAGAGTTCTATAGCATTACTTAGAATTTATGACCACTATAACTAGACTTCATACACCATGGGAAGTATAGCAAGAATCAGGCTGGCATAGCACTGGGTCTGGAGCAAGAGTTGAGCGATTAAATGTTGAAATAATAATTACTGACAAAAACAAAAACCTAACTGGAAATGAAATAGGCTTTTGAAATTTCCAGTCTCCCCTCTGTGACACATCTCTTCCAACAAGACCACACGTTCTATTCCTTCCCAAATGGTTCCAACAACTGGTGTCTACACACATCCAAATATGAGCCAATGGGGACCCTTCTCATTTAAAACACTCTACTTTCATTCCAGGAAAAAATGGGATTGCTTGAATCAGAAAGTTGTTCCCAGATCATCATTCCAGAAAAGAACAATCTTCCATCTCAAGATTATATTGAATATTCCCACAGATCATAAGGTGTCTACTTTTGCTTCCAATGTATTTTTCCTTCATTTATGAAAACTTATTTCCCCTATGTTTTGCCATCATGTGCTTATTTATGGATATTCAGAATCCAAAGGCAGTAAAACCCAAAATATTCAGCTAGTGTTACAATATTATAGCATGGCAGTGTTCACACTCTAAAATAGACCATCATAGGGCACTCTTCTTTGGAAACTCTATCAGTTACTACTTACTAAATCACTCAATATATGTCAAATATATGACAGCATAAAATAGTAAACTTTCCTGGTGTGGTGATTAGAAATGTTATTGAGAACACTGAAAAGCCCTACGATGTGGACTAACGTGTTCTATAGATGACTTATCCAAAGAACAAAGTTTCATTTGATATAGGATCTGTAACCTAGGTTTATATCCTCTCATCTAGGTCCTCAATGATTATTTGAATAGTATGGACTCAGAGCTGCTGGTTTCCTAATGCTCTTTATTATGGTCACAATACCCAGACTCTATCGATTTTATTGTCTGCAGGATAAATAAAAGGTTGCTTACAGCAATTATTAGGATTTGAAAAAGGATTTGGGAGGTGGTAGAACTTTGGAAGATGGGGATTCTTAAAGCAAGAATTTGAAAAATTTAGGACCTAGTTGAAGAAATATGATGTGCAGGAAGCTATATTTTGGGCTGGTTTCTCCTTTCTTTGATTCCAGCTGACCATAAAAAGAGTGCCTCTGTCATATGCTTTCTTTTATGATGTTCTGCTGAACAATGTGCCAAGAATCAATGGAGCCAAAGGGTCTAAAACTTCTCAAACAGTCAGATGAAATAAACAGTTATTACTTTTTGGTTGTTCTCTAGTGTTTTAGTATTTTAGTAAAAGCTCTCTAAAAAAATCATAAGGCCTACTGCGATGGCAAATCCCAGAGGACAACGTGATAGAGCTAGATTCACCTGGGAGAAATCGCTCTGGGCATGCCTATGGGGGGTTATTTTACTAGGCTTACTGGGATATGAAGACACACTCAATATAGTTAGCATAATTCCTTCACTGGGATTCTGGAGATTCTATAAAGTGAAAGGAGCCTGGCCAGTATTGAGCATTTTCTGCTGTCTGGTAGATCCAAGTGGCTCATCTTGACTTTCTTACCATGAGCCATATTAGACTCTACTTTTGAACTAAGAATCACAATAAACATGTTCTCCCTTAATTTTTGTTGTTGTTTTCTTTGTTTTTGTGCCAGCTAGAGGCAAAGATGTTAGGAATACTATCTAGGACAATATTTTAACTTATGTTAATAAGCCTTTAGGAAATAAAATATATGTGCATTATGCCACAAATTGTTCTAATATTAATTTTTCTTATGTTATGAAGGATTAATATCTAACTCTTCTTCATGCCAAAAATGTTCTGGCATCTGTGATTATCTATCAAAAAAGGACTAAACATGTATTATGAGGCAGGTACTTCAAGGAACACCTAAAATGTCAAGATTCTCACAATTCCTGTTGAGGTCATAGGAACTAAAATAGATTATATGTCACAAGTGACATCCATACATCCATTTGACACATTTTTCCATGTGTGTTGAAGTGCAGTTATTTTGCTGAATACATGTTTACTTATCACTTCAGATCTTCCTCCTGTAGTCATTTTAGGAGTGTCCTACATAAATTTTCATAATTATTGCTTGAGATACTGCACCCAAATTCTTGTGGTACTTGTAAAATATGAGAAAGTATGAAGCAGGAAATTGAAAGGGAAAATACACAGGGCACTGTGCATTGCTTGTTCAGCAGTGTATCAATGAGAAAAAAATTACTCAAGAAAACATCTTGCAAACACTTTTAAAAGTGGGTACAAATATATCACCTGGACATGTAAAAACCATTAATTAATTTCATATCTGTACACTGTTTTGTACTTGACTCAAACACATATGTATGGAATAGCAATGCATTGCATTACATCACTTTTGGTCTGTACCTACTTACTATTCAGTAAAGGATTTTACTTTGGGAATCTATTAATATTACCCAAAGAAATAAATTTCTCCTAAAATGTTTATTTAGGCACTTTAGGGAATGCCAGTTAATAAAAGTAACAATTGCCAGAATACAATGCTTTGCGATATAAGGACCAATTTCTCCACTCCTTTGGATCAGCTCAATAATGAAAAACTGATCTGTAGCATCTGAATCTTGATTGTCAAGTGGAGTGGAGTTAACTTGGGTCATAAGCAAAGGATCAGGTACATAGAAATGCTATATAAAATGGCTAATGGATTCCAGAAACGGAGTCAGGCTATTGATACTAAAGAAGAAAGACTGAGAAGGACAAGAATTAAAGTAGACAGGCAGGTGATTTAACCTGACTTTTGGGGCAAGGTGGCCTGCTTTCAGACAAATTACTCCAATACAGAGTACAAGATGTTCCTTTGAAATGTGCTGCTTCATAACACTTCAGAAACTTGAAAGAATTAAAGTGTATTATTATTATAAGTGTGAAGATCCTCTTAATAATAATCTCATCTAATAGTCTTATGCCTCTTAAACACTTGTACTTGAGATGAAAATGCTAGAAAGAAATTGAATAAAACATGTTTCAAAACTTGATGGCCATTTGTGCCTGAATATTTTAGTTTTCATACTTTTTGAATTTTGTCAAAACCATAAATTTGATAAGGCTATTAAATCTAACTTTTGATAGAATTATATCATGGCAATTTGAGTTTGAATTTAGAATATTGCATGTGGTTGTACCTTAAACCTGAATGTTCATAGGAAACAATGTTTTTTTAGACTATCAGGAATGACAGATTTAATTATCCAAATGATCACAAAGAAATAGAGATAGTGGACAGCAATGGGGAAAATAATGAAAGGTTCGAGAAGAAACTTGAAGAGGAAAATAAGTCTATAAGATCAGGTTACCAGATTATGTGGCTTGTACCTATGAATTTCTGTATCAGGTCTTAGAGGTTCTTTAGAACCCTTGTCTAACTATGAAACCACAAAGACCCATTAAGGAAACAGGTGGACTTCTGCCTGAAAAGTGTTAAGTCTAATTAGGTTAAAATATTTATTGAGCCAGGAGATAGTGACACACACCTTTAATACCAGCACTTGGGAGGAAGAGGCAGGCAGATCTCTTTGAGCCTGACCTACAGAGCTAGTATCAGGACAGCTAGGTGTTGCATGAATTCTCTTTGGTCTTAATAATAAAAACTCAGAGTCAGGAGAAGAGGAGGGGAGAGGAGGACACAAGGGAGCAGGAAGATTGAATCAGTGGGAGAAGAGAGGAGACCAAGAAAAGAGATACCTTAATAGAGGGACACATTATAGGTATAAAAGAGAAATCTGTCACTGGAGAAATGTCCAGAGATCTACAAGGATGACACCAACTAACAATCTAAGCAATAGTCAAGAGGTTACCTTAAATGCCCTATCCCTGATAATGAGATGACTACCTTAAATGCCATCCTAGAGCTTTTATCCAGTAGCTGATGGAAGCAGAAGCAGACAACCACAGGAAAACACTGAGATGAACTCTTGGAATCCAGTTGCAGGGAGGGAGGTGTGATGAGCAAAGGGATCAAGACCAGGTTGGAGAAACCCACAGAAATAGTTATTCTGAATAATGAGTGTAAAAACCCCAGAAGCTCAGGCCTCCAGGATCTCAGCCCAGGATTGCTGTCACCCCAATCACTGGGCCTTTCATCCACCCACCATGGCGGATGGCTAGAAAAGACAGCTCAAAGCATCTGCATAGAGATCTTATAGGGCAGTGTAAGGATTGGTGTGCCTCCAGGCTTGGAGGGTTTGCCCTCTGTTGATTGGTCAACTGGTTGTTATGGCCCATAGGCCCTCCCAGGGTAGTTGCTATGCTCTGCATGACATTGCTGTGCACCTGTCTGTAAAGCACACCAAGAGCCATAAAGCATAGCACCATGTGCTAGGCTTCTGATTGGTTCCTTGCCAAGAGGCAGGAGTCTGACCTCTTAGTGACCAAGGCAAGGTCATGGCAAGCAAGTGTTTGGCTGTTATGGCTGCAGAAATGGGGAGCTGGTCCCTTCAGGAGGAGAGCATGGAAACCCAGACTGGTAACTGGGAAACCAGCATAGGGCTATTCCAGACCCCCTGAATGTGGGTGTCAGTTAGGAGGTTTCAGCAATCTATGAGGCCTCTTGTAGTGTATCAGTATTCATTCTGTAGCAGAAAGGGGATGGGATGGCTGGGGCAGGGGAGGAGGAGAGGAGAGGGAACTGGGATTGACATGTAAAACAAGCTTGTTTCAAAAAAAAAAAAAAAAAAAAAAAAAAAAAAAAACCTCAGAGTTGGCTATTGGGGTCAAAGCTGAAGAACAGAGATGAAGAGAAGCAACCACTAGAGTTCTTACCTCTACCAATGCTCCAAGGAAAGGGGTGATCCTGTCCTCAGACTGCCTCCTCTGACTACCTCCTAAGACTGCATCCTCAGTCTGACTCCTTTGCAGACTGTGTCCATCTCCAGAAATCCTCAGACTGCTCATACTACCCTGAACACCTTTCTCTTCCTCCCTTACATTCCTCTCTCCTCCCAGCCATATCTCCTCCTCCCTAGTTTTGGGATTAAAGGCTTGTGATCCCAAGTACTAGAATCACTTTTGTGTGAGTTCTGTTTCCTACTTAGACTGTATCAGTTTTGGATAGCATAGGGTGCCCTTGAACTAACAGAGATCTGCTTGTCTCTGTGTCCAGATTTCTGGGATTAAAAGCAGGAAAAAGGATGGAACTGAAAGAAACCATTCTGAGCAAGGTAACCTAATAACACAAAGACAAACATGATATGTACTCACTCATATGTGGATTTTAGGCATAGAGTAAGGTATTACCAGCCTACATTCCACACTACCAGAGAAACTAGTAAACAAGGAGGACCCTAAAAGAGACAAACTTTGTCCCCTGGAGAAGGGGAAAGGATCACCATCTCCTGAGCAAATTGAGAACATGGGAAGATGGGGGAGGGAGCTACGAGAATGAGAAGGGAAAAAAAGGAAGGATACAGAGGTCATGAGGGAGCAGAAAGTTTGAGTCAGATATAGATTAAAAGAAAGGATATGTGATAGGTAGGGTTTTAGTTGTGGGGGGTGGGGTGGTAGTGGAGGAAGGGAGTGAGAAAGGGAACTGGGATTGTTATGTAATTCAATCTTGTTTGTAATTCAAATTTTAAAAAAGTCAAAAAAAAAAAAGTGTGTGCCACCACTGCCTGGCTTCTGTGCCAAACTAGTGTTGCTAACTCACATTCTGGTCTTCAGGCAATGTTTATATGTCATAGCGTAAACAAAATATTCCCACAGCTAGGGCTATTAAACAGAGACACCTTGTCTCAAAAACCTAAAAAGAAAAAAAAATTACTGCTCTGAAGGTATTGTGGGAGGCGGGAGGCTATTGTCCTGTCTTTCTTTTAAAGAGAAATACAGCATTTCTAATGCCTTATCCAGAGTTGGCTGTCTGCTGTGAAACTATGAAAAAGAATATCTATCTTCTTTCCCCTTCCATTTCCTTTATCCTGATGTTATCAATAATAGGGATGCTGGGAATATTTTTCACATATTTATGTCATATATCAATAATTTGGAAAATGTGAGAGAAAAGAATATTTTATAATTTTGTTGGGTTTTTAGCCTCTAATATTGATACTGAAAATTTTTATAGTAGTGCAAAAAACATCTTTTCTGCTCTCATATATTCTAAGTCTTGATAGGTCATGAAAGTAGTTATTAACAATAGTTATTAAAAATAAAATAACAAGACTGCTTAAATTCAGCCCCCAGTAAATCATGAAAATTGATATTATAAAAATGTAAATTCTAAGTGGAAAGTAAATCCATGGAATTAATGAAATTGCATAATAAACATTTGTAAAATTGAAACCAAATGATCCACAATTAGAAAATACGTGAGAAGTAAAATTAAAAGAATGATTTATTGTATACAAAATGGAAGTAATTAGAGAGTACAAGGGAAGGAAAGTTAACACAGGAAAACATAGATGGAAGTTTCTATCCTGCCCCATCCTGCAGCCATTTAGTCCCAAATAAACACATAAAGTCTTACATTAATTACAAACTTTTGGCCTATTGCTCAGACTTACAAATAACAATCTCTTATAACTTAAATTAGCCTATAATTCTTATCTATGTTTAGCCACATTTCTTGGTACCTTTTCTCAGTAAGGCATTTTCATGTTGCTTCCTCTGCATCTGGCTGGTGACTCACTCTCTGCCTTCCTCTTCCCAGAATTCGTCTAGTCTGGCAGCCCTGACTATACTTCCTTGCTGGCTACTGCCAAATCAGTATTTTATTAAACCAAAAGTAGTGACAGATCTTTACAGTATACAAGAGCATTTCCCCAAATCATTATGAGATGTCAAGAAAGTAGATGTCAACCCTCTTTTTACGGTAAACACAAATATATTCAGAAACCCATAGCTTTCATTTCATTGAAAAGCAAAGCCATACTGTCGAGGAGAGCACTTTTACATGGGGACAACTGAAAAATATTTTAGTATATTCTCCCTGTTATTGCTGGAAAAATTTAAATGAATGAAACAAGATTTCATATGTGGATAAATACACTAAAAGTAAGAATTGTGAAACTGCTCTTTACAAATAGTGACAGCAATTAAAGAAATTTGATATCTAGAAAGATGAATGGCTCCAGGAAAATTTATTTCTTGTTTTTTTCTTTTGTCCAAAACAGATACACAAATACAATTATATGATATATAGCATTGTCAAGAACTAGAAGTTATTAGTATAGAAGTGGTAGATGATTGTGTCATTACTTTAATATATATATATATATATATATATATATATAATATATATATATATATTGTATAATATGTATATATATTATGTTCTGGAAAATGGGTGACAGTCATATATCAGGAATAGAACCTGATAATTCAACATCTCATTTCAGTTGTAATGACAATGAAGAAAAATATTGCTTGTGCATATGGAGATGTATATGATGATTTAAAGGTAGAAATGTTACACAATTAGATTCTAGTTTTCTATTAGATAAGAAAGGAAGTTGAGACTGAGCGTGTTGTGAAGTGCTATCTCCGGACATGTTATATGCAGAACAGGCTATCTGCGGACATATTTATGGGTTAGCAGAAAAGGCTAAGGATGTGAATTAATGTCACTAAAAAGGATGACTGAAGGTCTTTCTAAAGTTGTTCCATTAATTGACCAGAGGTCCAAAAGGCATAATTCAAACTAATTGTAGATTACAGACCTGAACAGAATATCATGGTGGTAAAAGTATTATCAAGAAAATTATATGACAGTTGTAGGTCATCAACAATTATTTAGATAGGGAAGTCAATGTATTAATTAAAGTGACAATTACTGTAAAGGGCAGAAAGATATTTATTCTGTGTGACCACTTCAGAAAGACAAATTAATTAAAAGATTTTAGTGACCCAAGTCCACCTTTGTAGTCCTGATAATAGCTTTGGGTTAAGGTAGAGGAATATTTGGGGCAAAGAGACAATAATTCATATACTTAAGCAGTTCGTGCCTAGGTGGTATCAGGTAGATAGATATGTGACTCAACTATACTTCTTGGAAGTGGTCCTTATTACCGTCATCTCTTAAAAGGCCATCTGTTTTTCAGGAGATGATTGCTTTAACTGCCCTCCTATGAAAGAAGTTTTCTGTCCTGACAGGTTGGTTCTTCTAATTCCTGAATCCAAAGTGACTGGACTTTGTGACAAGGACTTATCTTTGAGCAATCAACACTGAATGAGATTAAGATAGATTAAACTGATGTTTCCGGGTGATTAACGTGATGTGAGCAGGGGGCAACAAATCAATGGAAACAGAGCCAAACTGGAGGCAAAAATACTAGGGTTTGTCCTGAGTTTTGTTACTTCATGGTCTCATGTGTATTTTTAGCAGAAGTAACTTTTCAAAAATAGTCAAGATAAATAAATGAGTATGATGTTTCCAAACTTGTTCATTTCTGTAGTAGCCTGTCTAAACTTCTTTTCATCCTTCAAAACTTGGCATTGGTACCACTGTTTTTCAAAGTCATTGTTCACTCATAAATCACCCAATTAGAACATTCTTCTTTTTTGTATTTAACATAGTTTCTTTCTTGAATCTTTGGTAATTTCATATCATACACCCTAATTCTATTTACCTCCCAGAACCTCCAGAACCTACAGTTGCAGCACCCACCAAGAGAAAATTTTTTAATTAGATGAGTTCAAAAGTTACCTTTGAAAGTGCATATCTTGTTGACAAAAAGCTGATTTTTTATTGCAAAATTCTGAGAAATAAATTATTGTTTATAAGGTACTCAGTTTATTAATTAGAAATTCCTGAAGAATTATCCTATTCATAGCTTTGCTCTGTTGTCTATAGATACTTGTGTATGGTGGAGATCTCATAGGCTTTTCCTTGTCCTTGCGTGTGGGAGTGTTTGGTAGAGATAGCCACTGAGAATGGAGTACACAGTTCTGCATTTTTTTAGTTGTAGTTTTCTGTAATGGCATCCGTCTGTTGACAGAGGAATTTCCTCGATGAGAGATGAAGAACAAGCTTATGTGTGGGTATAAGGACAAGTGTTTCTAGATTACTGTGAATGTCTGTGCTGCTTTAGCAAATTAGTTGACAATTCTCCTCCAATGACAGTGAACGCACCAGTTTCAGCAATTAGGTAGGTTTCCAGTCCCAGGCATAGTCTTTCTTTTCTTGACAGTTTTCAAGAGTTCCTTTTTAAAAAATCATTTAATAATGTCATTTTTCTGAGTAATTCAACCCACTTTATATTTTCTTGATTTTAAAGTAAGTTAAATAATAATCCATTGCCAGTAAGTCTAAATGAATTAAATTCTGGAGCTCAACCTGTGCTCTCCATGTAGTCTGAAAAGGGTAGACACCCCTTGGATAATTTTTATATAAATAAAATATTGGGTGAGAAAAATGGAAACACAGAAAACCTATTTTGTCATAAGTTTTAAAGTGAAATATCTGATCAATTAGTGTTGGATTTGGAAAAGAAATTCATGATTCTGAAGTTCAATTTTGCCATTTAAGACTCCAGGGATACTGGTTTGTTCTTAAATGTGTTTTGATATAAATACTAATTCTAGAAAATGAGATTTGTGTTATGACATGTAATTAGCCATTGGTTGAAGTGAATACAGCTTAGGGGACTTATTAAAATTGAAAGAAGAGAAAGTTTGACATAAATTGCTGAAATAAATTTAGTAGCTGACATTAAAAACACAAAAGATATAATTTAGTTCACACTGCTAATATTTTCTCAAGACTAGATATTTTGTATAATGATCATATACATACTTATTACAGTTTCGAATCACACTCTAAAAAAAGCTAACTAAAATGTTTTCTCAAAACTCTTGTGTCCCATAAGAGATAAAGAAAGAAACTGAAAGAGAGACATGTTTAAATGATTCCATGAAATAACATAATCTAATAAGGATTATTTATCAATGAAATGCTTATGTTTTGTGATTGTGGTATCAGTACACAATTTTCTTATTTATTATAGGATTCTATTTTAATATAGAAAAATCAGAAAAAAAAACTCTTCATTCTGGGCTGGAGAGATGGCTCAGCCATTAAAGGGTAGGCTCATGACCAAAAAAACACTTCATTCAGTGTTTATATTGACTAAGGAAAATAATATGTGACAACAGTTTAAAGTATTCAGATGTTTTGTTGTTCATGTTCATTGACATTACTCCCATTGATCATAAAGCTATTTGATATTTCCTCTTTGTGGAACAAATGCAATTTATTAATTTTGGAGGTTCTACACATCAGAAAGGTTTTTAGCCACCTATTATTTCATGTTCTTGGTGCGAGAATAGTGGTTTTCAACCTTCCTAATGCTAAGAACATCTAGGACAATATCTCATTTGTGGTGACCTAAAACATAAAATTATTTTGTTGTGAGATTATAACTATAAAAGCACTACTGCTAAGGATCATAATGTAACTATGTGGTATGTAGGATGTCTGATGTGTTTTGCCCAAAGGACTTGAGAACCACAGGTTGGGAACCACTGTGCTAGTGAGGCAGATAGTGTGATCTCCCTAATGTCAGTACTGGGACATGGGCTGGAACAGATAGCCTTGTTAACTGCTGAGGCATCTCCCCAGCCTCCGCGTTTATTACCATATCACTTTTTATTTCAGAAAATGCTTTCATCTCACATTATTTTAAATTAACAATAGACATGATTTTATTTCTCTTACTTGCCTCAGTTATGTTTTCATGTTCTTCAAATTTAATGTTTAGAGACTAAGTCTATCTTCAGTGAAAACAATATGAGTTAAACAAGTAAATGCTGTGGAACAATCTTTGTACACTGTAAATATGTATTGCTCCCATTGTTAATAAAAAGCTGATTGGCAGATGACTAGGCCAGGTTTTTGGAGCAGAGAGAATGCTGGGAAGAAGAAGGGTGGAGTCAGAGGAGTTGCAGGACATTCAGGAGAGGTAAAAGCCATGTGTCTCAGGCAGCATATGTGTTAATAAAATTGGTTAAGTTGTAAGAGGTAGTTAACAATGAGCTTGAGCTATTGGCTTAGATTTATTTATGATTAATAATTATACAATTAGTAATTATATAATTTATATATAATTTATAATTAATAATAAGTTCTCTGAGTGGTTATTTGGGAAGTGACTGTGTAGTCCCCATGAAAACTCTGCCTACATATGATGTCCAAATGTCTGGCACCTACATCCACATAAAATCTGAGAAAGCTTAGAATTAGTTCTAAACACACAAAAATAGAGTCCAATGATGCTTCTTAGTCTTATCTCTGATGCTACCCTCAGTACCAAGACACATCTCCCAGGAGCTGCCTGCCAGAGGAGCCAATCACCAGCCACCATGTAAGCTAAGCTATACCAGCAGCAGCTGACATAGCAGTTTAAGATTCATCTCATGTGATCCAAAAACAATACAGATAATTAGTAAAGACAGATTCAGATGAAAAAAAAATCTCTAAATGGGTTACAGTGTGTTTCAAATCTACATAGACTTGGAATAGAAAAGAGAAAGAGTAAAGATAGTCATAGATTAAGAATACTTTAAAATAATGGTAATTTTTTAAAATTGAATAAATTAAAAACACACAATAAGTCATATAAAGATGAGAAAGACACTGAGAGTCTTGATTATGTATGTTGTTATGTTGTCTTTAGATTTTCATATTGCTCATTAGCTCTTTCATTAAGAGCAACTGCTAAGACACATTGGAATAAGAAAACTGCTGGATTAATCCAACTTATATATTTTTAAAATGTCTTTACTTCAAAATGTAAGGCAAAATATATGTTTCTTTGGGAAACAGTTTGTGCTTTTATTTTCACAAGAGATGAGAAGCTGTGGATTTCTTCCAGACTGATATGGATAAAGTTTGATGGAGGAAGACCCCTTGAAAATCATGGCGATATACATAAAAATACTTATAAAGCATACACATATATTTTACCTTCTGAAACATAAAACAAAAAAAAATCTTTACTAACTTGTGTACCACACACATGTGAGTATTCATACACTTTACTGGCCTGTCCTTGGGATTTTTTTATAATTATTTATATTTTCTGTTTTTGTTGTATATAATTTTACAATGTTAAGGTTAAAACTTTCCTTTTTAAGTAGAGATAATGGGATAACGCTGTGGAACAATCTTTGTACACTGTAAATATATATTTCTCTCATAGTTAATAAAAACTAATTGGGCAATGGGTAGGCGGGATTTCAGGGGCAGAGAGACTGCTGAGAAAAAGGGCAAAGTCAGAGGAATTTCCAGCCAGATGGAAAGGAATTAGGACTTGCAGGAGAGGTAAAAGCCATGAGCCTCTGGTAGCACATATATTAATAAAATAGGTTAATTTAGGGTAAGAGGTAATTAGTAATAAGATTGTGCTATTGAGCAAGCACTTACTCTTAATAATAAGTCTCTGAGTGGTTATTTGGGAAGCGGCTGGTAGAACACAGCTGACTGTGCTCCCAAGGAAAAACATTGCCTATGTGTAAAGACTAGAGGACATTTAAGATTGAGCCAGACTTTCATCGTTACCTGCAAGCTAATTCTAAATCCTAATATTCATCCAAATTTCAAAATGTAAATATTATTTTCAAAAATCAATGGAGACAAATCTAAATGGCTTTTGTACTAAAAGCCTGATTGCACAATTGGGTAAATCATTGAAGTTGTTATGATTGTAGAAGTCCAAAAATTTAGGACAGTGATGGGATAATGGGCTCTAACATGAGCAACCTTGGCCAAGTTAAAAAAATATGGAGTGGTTTATTTGGGTCATAAAACATTATTCCAATTGCCTACACTAACATTTATTGAAACTTGTTAACATCAGTGTTAGTTTCATTTATATTGCACAAAACCAATCCTCTTCAGCATTTGGAAAGACAATACTATCACTACTGTCTTGGCATTCTATAATACTATTACTGTCAGATAACAGGCTTTGGAGTAATATTGGGGTAGATTTAATCTAGATGTTAATATTGAAGTTATAAAGATTGGGTGATTCTACCATTAATTAATGACTCCCTTTTCAACCATAGCTAATCTACCATTTAATTCAGGAAATACTCTAAAAATTATTTTACTGAGAGTATTTATGTAGATTTCAATTCCCTTATCAGTATTATATATCAGTGTGTCATACTCAAGAGCTAATTTGATTTTAGTAATATTGCCTTTGAAATATTTCAAATTGATTCTAGTAAGTATAACAATTTCCAGACTACTTTCTTTGTCTATTTTACTTGGTTCTTGGTTCTGTGGTTACTTTTCTCTTTGCTAATAATGTCTATGATATCCCAGAAACATGTGCTAGTAATCAATTTTAAATCAAAGCTGGAATGCAAGCCTATTAAAACTAGGTCAATTTCCTTTTCACTCCTGACACCTCAGAATTTTCGTTCATAAAACCAAAAAATGAAATGTTCTTTGGACTTAAACATCTTGTCCTTCTGAACCCTGTTTCTCATTAAGACTGAGTAGGAAGTCTTAGGAGATTATGTTTTCTAGATGTCCATGAAATTTCAACAATATGGCTGCCTAAAAAATACTTAAACAATGGCAACACAAGTTGAAATGACAGTGTGGATAGGGTAGGTTTCATTGGGTTTGACTGGTAGATTGAGACCCACAGGGAAAAGAAAGTTAGCCTTCCCTAGAGATTAACTTCCAAATTCATTATGCAGTCCTATATTGTCAGCCCTCAAAGCATATAGACACACACACACACACACACACACACACACACACACACATCTATAGATATTTATATAGATGTGTGTATAAATATACATACATATGAACAGTAGATTATATATTTATTACATATGTGTAACAGTAATTAATTTTACAGCAAGTATAGTTATATATTCATTCATTTTTAAATGCATATATAAATAATATATGAGTAACAAAAAATTTAAAGAGGCTATGACCATGAATTTGAAAGAAAGCAATAATTATTTACCAGAGGGTTTGAGGAAAGAAAATGAAGAGGAGGTAAATGATATCAATGCTATATACGTACTTGAAATTCTTGTTTTTAATATTTGAAATTTTAAAAAAATGGTTGGGCATTGGTGGCACACATCTTTAATCCCAGCACTCAGGAGGCAGAGGCAGGTTGACCTCTGTGAGTTTGAGGACTGCCTGGTCTAGGATAGGCTCCAGAGCTACACAGAGAAACCCTGTCTCAAAAAAACAAATAAAAAACAAAACAAATCAGAAATTTAAAAAATGATTTTGAAAAGCAAGTTACAATGTTTCTAAGGTTCTGTCTTCTAATTCTTTGCACCTACATTTTTTTCTGTCCAAACTTTTCTATGAAAATGTTCAATTTGTCTGTACTGAACCCTAATTTTTAAAAGTCTAATTAGAGGTATGCTATAGATAAAACCATCCCATCCAGAATAGAAGCAGATCTCAGAAGAAAAAACTCTATTGACATATATTTAATCTTATTTTCTCACTTAACATATGCAAATGTATAATTAAAGATAGATGTAATTACATGTATGGCGTGCTGCCCTTGGAAAACAATATATGCATTTTGAAGTGTATGTGTCTGTAACATGATATGATAGACAGTTTGTTTATCTTTTTGTTAGTGATGTTTTTTATTGGTTCAAAAAGTAAAGCAAATGAATTAACGATTTAAAATGTCGCTTTTGCTGTGGTATTTGAGGGTATTAGCTATAAATTCATTTGTTTCTGGTATACAAAATTGTTCAGCTGCTTGCTTCGATCTCTAGATTGTTCATTTACTGGTTCAGGGTTCAGAAAATTATTTTCATTCTCTGTGCTTTCCTCACATTTATTTTGTTACTTGTATCAAGCATAAAATTTTAGCATTTCTCAATGAGGTAAAATAAAAGCAACAATCCTCTAAAATGTTTCTTGGTTTGGCTTTTAAAAGGTAACGAAGTTCCTCTTCCAGAATACAGATTTGACACTATCAAAACACAGGGACTCCATTTCCATCTCCCCAAAATCGTTGAAACCATAATCTCACCCTAATTTTATAGATCTCCAAGAAGATTGTATCTTTTAATTTTTCCTCATAACTGTAAAGTGAAGTCAGTGTTTCCATTTAGTAGAGTTATCTGAGCTGTTACTGGAGAGTTTAGTAACCAATAATACTACTTGGAAGGCAACATGACTTTTCCAGTAAAAGCTTCAATAAAAATTTCCTGTTTTTTTTCTTTTAACAGGCCTTTTATGGAAAAATGAAAAAGAATAAAATACTCTATTATTAATCTTTCCTTTTTGCTATTCCATGTTGTGCTGTGTTCTAAATTTTGTTGCAAATTAATAACTGTTATTTTATAATTATCATTGATTCTTTGGGAATTTTATATCATGTACCCCAATCCCCTCCCAGGTTTTCCATATCTGCCCCTCACTCTCACAGTGACATACCCCCCAAAAGCTAGAAAGGAATAAAAATAAGAAAAACAATGATTTCTGTCAAGAAAGAAAAACACTTGATTCCTGTGTCTTTTCTGCCTTTCCATTTCCTCTTCATTCATCTTAGTGGCATTGGGAGCTCCGGTGTTATCATGCAGTATACTGTTTCCTTTAAACAGCTTTCCTTCGAAATTTTCATTTTTGGTCCTGTTCAAGGCTTTTGTACACCATCAGGTAGCACCCAGATCTCTATCATCTGCCCAGCCACTGATGGTCCCAGGATCAATGGCGATCAACACAGTCCATGGCTATAGTGAGTCCATGAACCCAGACATGACCCCATGCTGCAGGTGAGGTCTGGGTGTCACCACAGCCCCAGGGCATTGCACAGGGAAGTTAGATTTGCAAGGACAGTGTCAACATGACTTTGGAAACCAATATGGCCTCAGGTTTAAGTCCAGAGCGGAAGTTTCGACACTGTCTTTGATGGTAACAAGAGCCACAGACATCGACAGAGTCCCTGGCTGAGGAAAGGCCATAGACTCCAACATGGACCTCAGCTTCAGCTCAATGGTCTCCTAGTCGCAGTTCTGGGCACCCTGGTTTATATGGCACTGTTGGCCATATAACTCTTGGGTATCAGCATGGCTTCAGGTGTTGGCCCATACCCAGGGCATCTGCACAGCCTTCAGTGGTAATAGAAGCCAGTGACATAGATGCCAACCCTGGGTACAGTAGGCCCCTGACAACTTACAATTTCTGCTTTATTCAGCTGCAGTTTCAACCACTAGAAAACTAGCACATTTCAAAATGAAAGCAATACTGCACTTTAATGATTGTGATAGTTAGCTGTAAGTGTCAAGTTAACACCACCAGTAATCTGGGTAGTGAAAGTCATAATGAGGGAATTTCTTTACTGGGTTGAGCAGCAGGTATGACATTAGGAAGCTCTTGTCTTAATTAAAGTAATTAATGGAAAGAGATGTATTACTCTGGTGACTGCATCATTCCTTAGTCAGAAGGCCCGTGTCTATCACACACAAAACAAGTAAACAAGTATTCACACACATATTTCTTTCTGCTCCTGACTATGGCTATGATGTGATTTGAAGCACATATGGATATATGGATATATATGCTTAAAAGTCTTGGCACTGTCATTTTTCTTCAATGATGAGTTTCTCCTGTAATTGTCCTTTTTGAAGGGATTATTCGTGTTCATGTGAATTAAGGTTCTAACACTGGCCATATAGAAGTCTAATAGATTGACATTGTTAATAATATTATACTTTTCTGTTTCTTAACAGAGCAAACAGACTGTTGAGGCAGGAAATTTTACATTCTCCATTTTAAGAGAGTAATGAGTAATTTCTTACTTACATCACTTTATTTAGCAAAATCTTGCTAACCTAAAATGCCTTATCTCATTCTCCATAATACAATGTAGCACAAATGAGTCACCCCTTGCCATATTGCCTAGTTTCATTGCCATTAAGAAACTGTACAATAAATCAAAACATCAATTTGTCAAATGAAATCATATAACGATGAGTTAGCTTTCCTGATTGATCTTTATAGCTTTCAGTTGGACCATAATGGAATATTTTAGCAAGTCCTCCAGGAATATTTAACCTAAAAAAGTCTTTTTAGAATTGCTTTAAGTATGACTACCTACTAAAATGTATTTCAGTAAATGATTTCTTAGTATATTTCTTATGTGCTGCTTAATTTTTGTGAACTTGAAGGAGCTAGACATATGGGAAGAGGGAATCCCAGTTGAGAAAGGTTCACCATCAGATTGCCCTGTGGGTATGTCTATGTGTATTTCCTTGATTAGTGACTATTTAGGGAATGTCCAGACCACTGTAGACAATGTCACCCTGAAGAAGTTGTCTTGGATTATACACAAAAGCAATATCAACAAGGAGCATGCCAGTGAATACCATTCCTCTATGTTCTCTGTTTCTGTGCCCGTCTCCAAGTTCCTACTTTGAGTTACTGTCATGTGATCCCTTAGCGATGTATTGTTACTTGCAAATGGAAAATGAAATAAACACATTACTTCCCAGTTTTGTTTGATCAGTGTTTTATATAGATACTAAGAATCAAAGTAGGAAAATTTATGAATTGTGGGGCATTTAAGGTATAGAAACCTAGTACAGTGTAAACCTCTCATGATACCATAATAGAGGGAGAAATTTTAGGTTTACAAAGAAATCAGGCATTAGAGAAATGTATGGAGATCTACAAAGATGACACCAGCTAACAATCTAAGCAACAGTGGAGAGGCTACCTTAAATGCCCTCCCCTGATAATGAGATTGATGACTGACTTATATGCCATCATATAGCCTTCATACAGCAGCTGGTAGAAGTAGAAGCAGACACCCACAACTAATCACACCTGACAGAATTGCTAAAATAAAAAATACCAATGACAATCTATGCTGGAGAGGATGTGGAGAAAAAGGAACACTCTTCCATTGCTGGTGGGAGTGCAAACTTGTAAGACCACTCTGGAAATCAGTATGGCAGTTGCTCAGAAAAAATGGGATGTCTCCATCAAATTCCTCCCTTCAGAGCTCAGAGTGTCTCTGGATGTGGATGCAGAAAGACTGTAAGATCCAGAGGGGATGGAAGACACCAGGAAAACGAGGCCCTCTAAGTCAAATGAGTCAAGCTCACATGAACTGTAGAGACTGAAGCAGCAAGCGCAGGTACTGCTGGAGTCTCCAACAGATTCTCTGGGTATACATTATAACTTTCAGTTTAGTATTTTTGTGCAGGCTTTTGGGCTCTTTTAAATCTGTAGATTTGCCTTGTGATGTGATGTCCTTTGTTTAATCTTATATTTTATTTTGTTATGTTTTGTTTTTATCTCTTAGAAGCCTGTGCTATTCTAATAAAAGAACAAAAAGGAGTAGATCCAGATGGGAAGTGAGGTAGGCTGGAACTTGGAGAAGTATAGGTGGAAGAAACTTTAATCAGAATACATTGTATGTGAAAAGAATTTATTTTCAATAGAGGGAGAATTTTTTTTAAAATGAGGAGCAAAGAGATACTTAGAATTATTTACTATTTTGAGAATACTATCTAACAAAAAATCAGTTATTTAACTTGATAGGATAATTGTGACTTATTGGAAAATTGATAGTGATTTATTCTATAATCCTTTAAAAAATATTTGTGTAAGCATACACCATTAAGTACAGCTTTGGGAGGAAGGGGTAGACTGATCTCAGAGTTTGCCGCCAGACTGGTCTATTGAACAAATTCCAGGATACCCAGGGTTAGACAGAGAAACCATATCTCAAAAACATGTTATGGATTCATGTATGCTTCTGCATTAGTTTATGTACCCAAGATACATGGTGGTGTCCTCAAAGGCCAGATCTAATATCCCTCAGAACTCTAGATATATGCAGTTTCTGAGTCATCCAATGTTTTCACAGGAAAATGAGTTCAGGCAAACTCCCAGAGCCTTCTGGTTCCTTGTTCATCTTATAAGTTAATTATATTTATTCTTCAAAAGATAAATTAACATGTAGGGATATTTATTTAATTGTTGTTTAATCTGTGATATGCAAGAAGTGCACAGAACAGCATAACATTTTGGTTTTTTATATGTGTACTGTGCCATATGTTGCCAAGACAAGGTAATATTGCCTAAGTGTAAAAAAATTAAAAGGTATTAAATGTATGATTGAAAAACAAGTAAATATGATGTTACTGACAAAACAGTTGTTGATGTGACAAAATGATTTCAAATGATTATGATTTTTACACTAGAGTATGATTTAAAAGGCAACTTGGGAAAATATTACTACATAAATTAAACAGAAATTTTCTTTTTTTCTCCATTATTTGATTTAAATTAGAAACATGCCAATCCCAGTTCCCTCTCCCTCCCCTCCTACCCTGCTCCCCACTAACACCCTATCTATCCCATATCATTTCTGCTCCCCAGGGAGCCCTTCCATGGGTGGAATCTTTGGAGTCTGTCATATATGGGGGAGGGTCCTATCCCAAAGGATAGACTACATAGGCTTAGACCCTCCCCCATGTGTCTAGGCTGAGGAAAAAAATCCCTCTATGTGAAATGGGCTTCCAAAGTCCATTCCTATGCTAGGGATAATACTGATTTACTCCAAGAGACCCCATATATTTCTGAAGCTTCCTCACTGACGCCCACATTCCTGGGGTCTAGATCAATTCCATCCTAGTTACCCAGTGATCAGTCCAGGGGTCAAAATCTCCCCCTTGTTCAGGTCAGCTGTTTCTGTGGGTTTCACCAGCCTGGTCTTGACCCGTTTGCTCATCACTCCTAATTCTCTGCAACTGGATTCCAGTTCAGTTCAGTGTTTAGCTGTGGGTGTCTGCTTCTACTTCCATCAGCTGCTGGATGAAAGCTCTAGGATGGCATATAAGTTAGTCATCAATCTCATTATCAGGGGAGGGCATTTAAGGTAGCCTCTCCACTGTTGCTTAGATGGTTAGTTGGTGTCATCCTTGTAGATCTCTGGACATTTCCATAGTGCCTGATTTCTCTTTAAACCTATAATAGCTCCCTCTATAATGGTATCCCTTATTTTGCTCTCCTCTACACAACCTTCCTGCTCCCTTATATCCTCCTCACCCCTCCTGTTCTCCCCTGCTCATTCTCCTATATCATCCTCCGCACCACCCCCCACCCCCATGCTCCCAATTTGCTCAGGACATCTTCTCCCTTTTCCCTTCTCTGGAGGCCATGTATATCTCTCTTACAATCCTCCTTGTTACCTAGTTTCTCTAGTGGCATGGATTGTAGGCTGGTAATCCTTTGCTCTATGTGTAAAATCCATTATGAGTGAGTGCAAACTATGTCTTTTTGTGCCTGGGTTATCTCCCTCAGATGGTTTCTTCTAGATCTACCCATTTGCTTGCAAATTTCAAGATTCCACTTTTTTTCCCCCAATGAGTAGTACTCTATTGTATAAATGTACCATATTTTCTCTATCCAGAATAGAAACTTTCTTATGACTTAAAATAAATACATGTTAATCTGCTTAACAATTGAATATATGAAAAGTCACCATGCTTAGTTGGCAAGATAGTTTTCAATGCAGGATATTTCTCAGTTCATAAAGGACATGAGATAATAGTCTCTTACGGTTATGAGAGCTTGAGAAGAAGCAGGGGACACTTTCAGCCATTTTTCTACTTTCTTCTGAATTATAAGAAAGCTCAAGGAAGACTTTCAAGTGTCACTCTGAATTTCCACGTCTAAGAATCTATGGCTGTATTCTTCAACTCTTTGCCAGTCATTGCCTCAAGTAGACTTATGAGTTTGAAGTAACAAATCACTTTAGCACTTGGAAGAGTTCCATATGAAATTGAACCATAAAAGTGTCAAAGATAGTTGAAGTGATTAATGGAAAAAGCATTTGAACTGGCCACAATATTTTTGATGAAATTTATTTCGTGATATTTTATTAAAATGGTTATTCTTCTTTTTAAATAATTTCTTTTTAAATTAACTATTTATATTTTTACCCTCCATGATGTATATAACCAGGCACATTATAATTTGTCCTTTGTATAACAACATTATCAACAAAAAAATATGCTATTGAAATTTTTATATAGTGTTTTTGAGAATTCTGTATACTAGTACAGTATATAAGTGAATTCCTTTTATTTCTTTACATGCCTTTTATTTCTTTACATGGATATTTTTGGCCTCACATTCTTTAATTATTTTTGTTTTATATATATTTTCATAAACAGACATATAAATACAAAATTCAACCTGTTGAGTTCATTTAGTATCTTTTATATTTATACAAGTTTAAGGATGACTGATAAGGATTTGATTACCTCGCAGTGGCCTTGTCTAGCACACAGTTATCCTCTCCCTCTCAACAGTCATTAAGTTCCTTAGCTCTTAACCTCGAGGGAGAACTTCATGAAATTTCCCCATCTATGTTAGCATGTTAATTAGTGGTGTCAGTTTTCAGATCTTGTTTAGGAAACATAATGTTGAGATTTCATGAGTATAGCTTCCCTGTCATAGCTAGAAATTATAACATCACAGCATACTTTCTGGCCCTCTACTTTTTATAATCTTTGTCCCCTATCTTCTGTGATCTTCCGTGAGTCTTAGGTGTAGGAGTTGTGTCATAGATATATCAAACAGTGTTGGGAAATCCATAGGCAGCTGTTCTGTGAATTTTGACCAGCTGTACATTTTGCAATTGTCCCATCTAATACATAAAGAATACTCCTTGGTTAGGGATGGCAGCTACACCTTCCTGTGGGGATAAGGGTACAAGAATATTTATAGAAGGATGGATAAATAAAGGAATGAAAACCAATTGAGAATCAAGAATCAAGTCAGTGTTGGTACAGACCAAATTAACTCTTCCAATTGCCAGACCTACAGACATTAAGAATTATGTCTGAGGGTATCAGATGTGGAGGTGCTCCAGTTCTTTAAGAAAAGATTATCTACTGTGTCCTGTATTTTCTGAAGATAAACAGGGAAGTTGTGTTTGGAAAGACATTTCTTTGCTCACTTTTCAACTGGCCCTTTCAAATAGTTAATCCCAAGAGAAGGTTGAGTAGATATTCTAGGTTGTCTTCCATGATGGAATATATCCACTGTACCTTTCTGATGCCTTGTAGGCTTTTGAAAACAAGTGAGACAAAAACGAAACAAAAGACAAAGAGCCATTACAAGTAACAAAAATAATAAATGAAATAAAATAAAGTTGAGAAAAAGTATAAAACAGATATAAGACATCTCAAATTTTTGGTGAATCTTAAGAAAGATTGCATAAAATCCCAAACCAAAATCTGTGTTCTGTGCAAAAGTTGGGCAAGTGGTACTTACCCATACATAGTCTGTGTATTTCTTTTATTTTCATAGTTAAATTACGTATTTCTTTTATTTTCATAGTTAAATTACGTATTTCTTTTATTTTCATAGTTAAATTACTATCATTTGGCCAGAATAGTAGCCATTGTCCATATTCATGTATCAGTCTATGGGTTTTGGGAGAAACGCCTAAATTTATTTCTAAGTTTGCCTATTTTTAAAGGGAAATTATAAGTATCAATCAGAAGTTTCTTTTTATTTATTTTTTATTTTTTCAACTTTTTTATTTGAATTAGAAACAGGATTGGTTTACATGACAATACCAGTTCCCTTCTCCCACCTGTCCGCCCCTACCACCAGCCAGCCCCACCCCACCCCCTGCCACCCCAACTAAAACCCTATTTATCACATATCCTTTCTGCTCCCCCTGGATGATGAGGCCTTCAATAGGGTGTCATCAGTGTCTATTGTATCTTTTGGGAAAGGGCCTAGACACCCCCCCCATATGTGTCTTGGCTCAGTTGGCTCAGTTGGCTCAGGGAGTATTCCTCTATATGGAATGCCCTCCCAAAGTCCACACCTTTTATAGGGATAAGCACTGAACTTCTACAGGAGGTCCCATAGATTTCCGAAGTTTCCTCACAGAAACCCATGTTCCTGGTGTCTGGATCAATCCCGTGCTGGTATTCCAGCCATCAGTCTGGGGAGTAAGAGTTCCCCGATGTTCATGTCATCTGTTTCTGTGGGTTTCACCAGCCTGGTCTGGACCCCTGTGCTCTTCACTGGTCCTTCTCTGCAACTCGGTTTCAGTTCAGTTCGGTGACTAGTTGTGGGTGTCTGCTTCTACTTCCACCAGCTGCTCAATGAAGGCTATAGGATGGCATATAAGTTAGTCATCAATCTCATTATCAGGGGAGGGCATTTAAGGTAGCCTCTCCTCTGTTAGATTGTTAGCTGGTGTCATCTTTGTAGCTCTCCAGACATTTCCCTAGTGCCTGATTTCTCTGTAAACCTAAAATGTCTCCTCTATTATGATATCTCCATTCCTGTTATCATGTATTTGGTTATTTAAAAAGAATCTTCTATCATGAGTAGAAGATTCTTCTTAAATAACCAACATTTAGATAACTTTTCATGATTTAAGTATGGGAGGCCAAAAATATCATACACATTTTGTGTAAAATTGTGTGTGTTAATCATTTAAAGACATATGTGCTGTTTATGTTCTAATGCATGCTTAGCTCCTTTGATGTGTGCTTCAGTTACCTACATCCAGGACTATCATTTGGATAGTGATATGCACTCCTGTTATTACTGATAGCAAAGGATAGCGTTTCACATCCACATGTCTGACTGATATCTCTGTTTGTCACAGATTTGATTAATATTGCTCAAAATATTTGTCTTCAACAGCAAATTGTTTGATTAATGTTCCTCATACTTTTATTGGTTTCTTTTTTGTATGCTGGATTGTTTGATGCAACAATTTGACATACCCCTATTTGCTATTTATTGTAGTCAGCATTACTATTGCTAAAATGAAACACGGTGACAAAAAGCAAGTTGGGGAGCATAGGGATTGTTTGATGTGTACTGCCATATCACAGGCCAGAAATCTAGTGGCAGGGGCTTATCTAAAGGACAGGCTGGGTTCTGCTTACTGACTTGTCCCCTGTTCTGGCTCATCTGCTTTGTTACAGAAATCAGGACCAGCAGCCACGAGGTGGTCTCTCCCAGGAAAAACTTTCTCATTTGAGGTTTCCTCTTTTCAGATGGCTATAGAATATTTTATGTTGTCATAAAACTAGCCATTACAGTATACTTTAATGGGTGTAACCCTTTCCTCTCTGATTTGCAATAATACAGAATCACCTACATACACACTAAAGATAAGTTGAGATTTTCTTTTTTCATTACTAAGTTTCATTCAAAACAAGGTTCTCTTTCTTTACTTTAACATGAACTGGAGGCATTTCCCAGATAGGCTCTTACCTCAGTACTAAAAGTTGTCTATCTTAGACTGTTGAATATTGCCCTATTCCACCTTAAACTCATATTCTCTAGCCAAGGCTCTTAAGCTCACCCAGATATTTCCTGACAAGATATTTATGCATGATTCATTAACAATGAAAAAATAACTGCAGCTACACTTCTTTCCTTTGTATCATATCTAAGACTCATTCTGTATTCTCTCAGATTATACTAAGATTGGTTTTTTTTTCTTCCCTAACACAAATACTACACATGTTTGTTGGTTTATCTTATTCTCTCACAGGGCAATTCTCTCCAGCATCGCCTGAAATATTTACCACTCCAAATACAAGGGACCTTCTTCCATTTCAGAAGTGCAGACATCTGCCGTCTGATATACAGACATCTGTCTATATGTGCTGTGAAAATTCAATACTACATTATTCATTTGCTCATTTCCATGGTATGATATCCAAGTCTCAAAAGAGAGTATACACTACATGGGAGAGCAGACCGAGTGCCTTGCCTGGGCCGCACACTAGAGATGACCCTGTTGGCAGAGGCGCAGGTGAGCCATGTCTGTGGACATGAGAGCAGGAGAGCTACCTCTACCCCCTGCCTCGTGTACCATGGAATGACAAAGGTAAGACAAATGCACCCTTCCCCTCCCCCTTGTTACTTGCAACAGGCAGGAGATCCAACTTCGAGGTTATAGAGCAAGACTTTCACCTGAGCAAAAGAGTAGAACAGGCCCTGGTGGATTAAATGAAGGCAAGCAGGAGGCCTCAAGGGCAGGAGAGGAGAACTGGCCCAGTTCCTTTCTTGTGTTAACCTTGGCTGAGCTAGCCATAGCAGTGCTGGAGAGATTGCCTGACTGGTGACGATGAGGGAAAAGCTAACTAGCTGACCAACCCAACTATCAGCCAGGCCCAGAACCAGGACTAAGAGGTAGCCCACCCCAACACTTACCTAATCTATGAACTGCCGGACCTGCAGATCCAAAGATACTGGATCTTCATGACTCAAGGCAATGATAGGATGTCCAAAAGAAGTCCCCATGAGGGCCCAGTACAGACAGTGCAGCAGAAGCCAGAGGCCTAGAACCAGACCAATGATTCACTTCAATGAACACTTAAAAGTGAAAATGTATGGACTAAAGGATATTCTGTGTGACTCACTGGGCCACGCTACACCTTCCACTCCAAGATTTTTATTTGCTTTATCTTTGTTTTGTTTGCTTTACTTTTTCTTGAGGGGGATTATTTGTATATTATGTGTTGAGAGGAGGTTGCAAGGGCAGAGGGTACCAGCAAGGGGACAGGGAGATGAGTGGAAATGGGATGCGTGATATGAAATCCATACCGAGTCAATAAAAAGTTAAAAAGGAAAAAGTATATGTGCTAAATTGCCCTTATGTATGTACTTAATGTTTATTCATTCTTGCGTTTTTGATTTGTATCATTGGCCTACCCAAATTGTATAGCATTACTAGTATATTTAAGAATGCAAAATTAGGGCTATAGGTAGGCATTTTTTAGTTCATTCTCCTGCCTCTCCAGAGAAATCATCATCATTTAATAGCTTGGAACCTAACATTATATCTTGAATAGCATTTCCAAATTTTGAAAATACAACAGAAAAGTAGAAAGCAGCTGAAATGTTCTAACATCCCACCTCAATCTGATATTGACTTTCAAAAGTACTTTAGTATATAAAAATGTGACTTAATATTTAACTCCACTTTGATTCATTAGTCAGCATTGCTTATTGGACTTTATTATACATTCAGAGCATATTGTAGCTATGTTCATGAAAAAAGTATTGTGTTTTTCTTCCTTCCCACATCATTGAGAGACAATATTCATTTTATGAACATATCTTATATTTTCTTTTTGGTTTTTTGAGACAGGGTTTCTCTGTGTAGCTTTGGAGCCTATCCTGGCACTCGCTCTGGAGACCAGGCTGGCCTCAAACTCACAGAACTCTGCCTGCCTCTGCCTCCTGAGTGCTGGAATTAAAGGCATGCACCACCAACACCTGGATAGATTTTATGTTTTTCAGTGAAGAAACCACTTCAAAAAATTCCATTTCTCTCTGAATACATTTACTACAATTATACTTTTCTCATTTCTAAACAAATTTTATAATTACTGTTTTTAGAAAAAAGTGGCAAAGATAGTATGAAAAAAATGCCAAACAATTTACTCCCACTTTCAGTGTGTGTGTGTGTGTGTGTGTGTGTGTGTGTGTGTGTGTGTGTGTGTGTTTTAATAGAAATTGCCTAACTACAGGTTAACTTAGCAGCTGTAAAAAAAATAAGGGAATGGTATCTGCTTAAACATATCAAACAGATTAGTAATAGTGGACCCATAAATATTTCTTATACGTGGTTATATTGCTGACCAGACTCATACCAGTTGTTGCTGCTTCAGTGAAAAATGTTGCCCTTAAAATCATGTGTTTGACTACTTGGTCCCTGGCTGAGGCTATCTGGAGGAAGGGGTTATGAACCCAGAAATATGTGGAGCCTTACTGGGGGAAACATGTCAATAGAGACTGACTTTGACATTTTATAACCTCATTCAACTTCCTGCGAACTGTGACATGAATAATATAAGTACAGAGACAGATATTGGGGTTCAAGCTGAAGATCAGTGAGGCAAAGTGGCCAGTCGATAGCTCTTACCTCTGACTCAGCTGGGGAGATCCTGTCCTCATCATGGCTGGAGACAAATTGCCTGAATAGGAGACCCTACTCCTATACCTTGTTAGTGACGGGATTAAACGCATGAGCTCTGTTGCTCTTTTAGACTGATTCACTCTCGTGTAGCTTAGGGTGGTCTTGGACTCACAGAAATCCATCTACCTCTGACTCCTGAATCCTGGGATTAAAGGTGTATACAACCGATGCCTGACATCTGTGGCTAATTAACGTTTCTGGCCTTGCGTTCTTATCCCCAGGCAAGCTTTACTAAACCATAAATAAGGTATCATCATACCACACCACTGAGATATGACCTATCAGCTTTCTTTACCAGCTACCATGCCTGTCTGTTGCCATTCTGTCACCACCATTATGGACGCTGGGTCTCTGGCAGCTAAAACATTTTTTAATTTGATTTTTATCATGCTATTTTATCACAAGAATGGACGTGTAACTATAAACTCGCTTTGGTTATTTTTATTTCCCTTTCAATATTTTATAATGTATGAAATGAACATTTGAATATGTGTCTTCCTGTATTATTGAGATGCCATGAGTTTTAGAAGTAAGACCTAATTAAATTTTGTTTTCCTATATCTCCTAATTCTCCCATTTGTCATTTTTTTCCAAGGCTTCAAGAATTCATCTTCTTTTTGTGAATAATAAATATAAAGCATATATATTGCCTTAGATCAGTGGCAAAAGAAAAAATTGCATATTATGCATGTTTGGTGGGAATTTTTTCATTCTCTCCTTGATTCCATGACCAGTAGATTAAAGTCACTTTTGATTAGAAACGTAAAATCCTCCTGGGGAAGGAGAGATGCCTCAGTTGTTAACAGTACAGATTGTTCTTGCTTAGGACCTGGGTTTGTTTCCCAGCTGTTACAATGGCACACAACCTCCTGTAACTCTAAGTCAAGGGAACTGATGCCTCTTCTTGCCCCCGCCAGCACCTCCTTGGATGGGGTAAACATAAACTGACTCAAGTGCTTACACATACACATCATGTATGTAAAAACAAGCAAATATTTTAAAAATATTCGTGCTAGTACATTCCATGATGTTCTACAACCATCCCTTCATTTACTGCTCTCTTTGAGCTTGGTGTTTACACTTATTGTACTCCAGTCTGAGCGACAGTATAGAAACTTCTTTTACCTAATACCAGTTTGTCAACTTGACAAAAGCTAGAGTTACCTGGAGAGAACAAGCTCAATTAAGAAAATGTCTCCCTCCCTCCGATTGTCTGTTACCAAGCTTGTATATCTGTTTCTTGATTAATGATTGATGTGGAATTGCCCAGATAACTCAGGGTGGTGATAGCCCTGGTCAGTCTATCCTAGAAATCCCTTTGAGTTCTGATTTTTTTCTCTAGGGACACATCTATACAGAGAGGAGGTAGTGGAAACTGGAAGGAGAAGAGAGACAGTTAATTGCATTTGGGATGTAATTTATGAGAGAATAATAGGAATAATGATGATGATGATGATGATGATGATGATGATGATGATGATGATGATAAAGCTCTGTACACAAGTCATAAGAGGCAAACCATTAGGCATCATCCCTCCACGGCTTTGGCTTCGGTTCCTGCATCCAGGCCCCTGTCTATAGTGTGTGCTTTGACTTCCCTCTGTGGTGGACAACCACACCTAAATCCTTTTTTTGCAATTCTAGTCCCTTAAAAACAAGTCTACTGAGCAAAATATTGGCAGTGGCAAGCATTCCAAAAAGAAAACTGTTTATATTTGATTTAAAATATTTTGAAATACTACTTTTCTTTTGGGAGTACTTCATTTTAGGAAACTCAATGTTTGCTCAGTTTTACTGTAATTTTTTATCAGTTGACTTTTCCACAATTTCATATACTCATTCATACACATAATGAATATGAGCATATTCCCCTATGTTTTCATATCATATCCCATTTCTCTTCTTCTTTCCAAAAAATCTTCCTTCTTTAATGCTCCCTCTCCTTCTCTCTTTCTCTCCCCAGTCCCTGTCTATGTGTATGGCCAACTGCATTAAATTTATGCTTCCTGTTTGAATATAGGTAGCAGATTTTTTTTTAAGCAAGTGAGCTTTACCAGTGGCTACAACACTGAGGAATATGACTGTTCCACAAACAGTAACCCAATTTTGCCTAAAGCTCCTAAGAGATGAACCAGCCATATGAACCAGTCTTCCATTCATAACAGAATTGATAGGAACCATCTGGGGAAGCTCTGTACAGAAAATTACCTCTGCTGTGAATTCATAGTATAAAGCCATACCATATCTTGTAGATCCTGCCCCCACCATCATTGAGCATTGATTTTATTTCCATCTGTTCTTCCAAGATCCTCCCTGGAGATTGAAGTGAATGACAAAGATGACCCATGTGGAGCTGAGTACACAATGGCTACTTATGTGCAGATCTTTTACTAGTTATTGTCCTATGCATTAAGTCTACGTCCACTTAACAAATATTTTTTTAATTTGAAGTAACTGAACATCCATTTATCATATACTTGACATAATGCAGAATATATGTGAGTCATACAAAATTGCAATGCAATATTGTCTTGAAAATAGTTCTCAGGACCACATGAATTATCATGTTGCCTTTGTGCACACCCTTATCCCTTTAATCATTTTCTCCATATTTTAAAACATAGGGTATCAAAACTGAATCTGGAGAATGTGGAAGTCACTGTTAATTCATCACTTTTGTGTTAACAAACTTATAAAAAGCATTGCATGATGGTTTGTGATTTTATGAGTATTTTAGGAATTAATATTATTATTGAAGACTTTCTCTGTCACTAGTATTTTATTTCCAATGCACACACAATTATTTATGACAGTAATTGGAAGAAAATTATTCCAGCTCCCTTACAAAGGGTAAGATTCAGGAATCATCTGTGTATAACTCTAACCAGAATACCCATTATGTTTGACCTGCTTCTGGCTGCATTGTCACCACATAATTGGAATGACCACTTCATTCAATATCACACTAATTAATAAAACAGAATCTACTTAAATTAAATTTTTTAAAATTATGTATATATTCCTCTTTACTTGAATATACATTTTATTAAGAATAAATGCAGTTTATCCCATTTCTAATAGTAGGCTGAACAACACGTTTATTTTCTCTAAGATTGCAAGGTAGGATCAAACTTGTAATTGATGTCTAAGCTGTGATTTAGGGGGAGCATTATGAGATCAAAGGAACTTGTCATGCATCACTGCTCTTCCTAAAAAAAACATTTTGCTTAGGTTGGGTTCTTTATTAAAATCCTATTTCTAGCATGGGTCATTACAGGAAACCTTGCTTTGCTTTCATGTTTAGATCTCCATACGCAGTCATGACATATATTAAGGAATGACCATATGTGACGTGTGTGAATCAAGGAAGAATTCATTGCTGTTTGGAAGGATACTACAAGATGTTGGATGCGCTCAGCTTTTAGATAAATCTGTCATTCATTGTACTCATTCCTGTGTGTAGAAAATACTGACTTAACATCTCAATTAGTAGTTACTTTGTCTGTAAAATAATAACAGAATATACTTGAAAAGACAGTACTTGTTTTGAAGTAAGTAGCAACTTAAGAACATTTAGGAGGGGACCACTGCCAATTAAGTAATCAGTCAAGCATACAAACAAACCCATGAAACTCAAGAATATTGAACTAAGTTTTCATGCTTTAAAGACTTCAGACAACTATTTCTTACTGAAAATAAAATACTTTCAGCTGTCTGACCTAACTTGCTGACTCAAGAACTTTCCCTGTCAAACCAATTATATTCTTAAAACTGCATTTACATTTCAAGACAATTAGAACCTGGAAATGCTTTAAAAGCTGAACATCATTCTATCATCTTTGAAACCATCATCTAGCCAAGGCTTGTTGGCATAGGTAGGGAAAAACAGATCCAGCTACCAAGAATAGGTTTCCTTTTGTATTTTTGGTTGTGAGCCTAGCCTTTAACGGCTGAGCCATCTCTCCATCCCTAGGTTTTCTTTTGAAAACTTTAAGCCAATTCTGACTCTTCATTTTACATATCTCCATAGAGTGCCTCTATAAATTATTCCTTGCTTATACAAATGAAAATTAATATCACCAGCAATAAAAGCCTTTCAAGATACACTAGAAAGTTTTATGGAGTTTTACAGTTTCTTTACGTCGTCTAGTAGAATATGTATTACCAAGTTGAATTGTTTTTCAAATTTCATATTATACTCAGCACTGTCTCAAAGGGAATAGTTATCCTAGCATACAAGTAACAGTAAAATGGGAAAAGGCTTTCTCCGTTGTTTTTATGAGCTTTCCAATCATCTTGGCATATAGTGATCTATAGAATCAGCACACAGAATGAGAGAAAGACGGCTATTGATTAAAATCAAGTATTGATTTGCCTTAGCTGATAAGTACAGTTTTTATCCAAATGAAAGCGCTGTTCATTGCTAAACAAGCTCTTGTTGAGGAATTCAAACATACATTACAGAAAAGACTTGAGCGATTTTGTGTGCTGGGCATTTCCTACTGTGCTTTGATCAGCATCAGCTAGCGCCTATAAGCAGTCCACTGCTCCCCTTTTAATTTCTTACTCTTTTCATGCTTTCTTCCTTTCTTCTTTCTATTCACACTTCTCTCCTGCAGTCCATTCCAAATGCAGCCTCCCCTCCTGCCACTCCTCCCAGCCCCCTCCCTCCATCCTTCCCCAGATTCACTGCTCTGTTTCCCTTCAGCAAAGAGAAGGCTCCCCAGGGATACCAACCAAATTCGGCATAACAAGATGCAGTAAGACTAGGCCCAGATCTTCCTATCCAGGCTGGATAAGGTAACACCCAGGAGGAGGGAAAGGGTCCCAAGAACAGATGAAACAGTCAACTATATTCCCAACTCCCACAGTTGGGATTCTCACAAAAGCCACAAGCTAAACAGCCACGGCTTAAATGCAGAGGACCTCGCGGAGATCCAGGCAGGCTCCATGATTGGTACTTCACTCTCTCTGAGCCTCTACGAGACCTTCTTAGTGTTCTACTGGCGTTCTTGTGGCCTCTGGTTCCTACAAGCCTTCCTCGCTCACTTCACGGGGGTTCCCTGTGCGGTGCCTAATTGTTTGTGCGTGGGTCTCTGCATCTGCAGCCATCCGATGCCAAAGCAAGCCTCTCTGATGAGGTTTGTACTAGGCCCTGATCTATGTTTACAGCAGAGTATGGTTAGGAATCATTTCATTGACATTTTTTTTTCTTTTGGACAGTAGTGTTTGGTTCTACTCTAGGTCTCTGGGTCATCCAGCTTTGATTCCTAACCATCCAGGCCCCGTTGAGCCTTGGCTCCCTCTAGAAGCTTGAGCCTCAAGTTAGAGTATTCATTGGTTTGCCACTCCCACAAGCTCCGAGCCACCATTGCCCAGCACATCTTGTGGGAAGGACAGGTTGTGGGTAGAGGTAAACCTTTTCACTAAGCTGTGTGTGTGTGTGTGTGTGTGGGTGTGTGTGTGTGTGTGTGTGTGTGTGTGTGTGTGTGTGTGTGTGTGTGTGTGTGTGTAAGAGCACATGTGTGGTATATTTGCATGTGCTTGTATGTGAGTGTGAGCCAGAGGTTAGCGTCAGGTGGCTCTCTCAATCATTTTCCATTTTACTTTTTACAGAAGATCTATTATTGAAACTGGAGCTCACTGGTTATAGATAGTCCACCTGGCCAGCAAGCTTCAGGAGCCTTCCTGCTTGGTGAGAAGCTCTGGAGTTGCTGAGGATTCCAGTTACATTATCTTTCACACTGTTCTCAGGATCCACATTCCAGCCCTCATTATTCCCTTGATATTGGCACTTTGAGACAGTTTGAAGACTTGAATTGGTCCTAAGGATTCCTGCTTTCTCAGAATCTTTTGTGTTAGAACTTTTTTTTTTAATTAAAAAGATAAATCGAACTGGAAAGACAAGATAATTCACAGCTCCATGGATAGAGATGCTTAACTGCCTGATGACCCAAGTGTTACTCTCAAGATCCTCATAATGGAAGAAGAGACGTAACTCATACAGATTTTTCTTTGATGGAATGTGAAATTTTTTGTATGCTAGTGCCTACACATAAACACAGGTACATACAAGCACTTGTATTCTTGCAGATACATACAAACACACAAATATACCCAGTTATATATACATATACATACACACAAAGGACGCCACGCACGCACACATATACACACACGAATGTCATATAACAAGTAAGTATAAAATCATATTAAACTCTAACATTATAATTTGCACTTAAGTGGGTCTCATATATTCAAATGCCTATAGTTGATGTTATTCCTTCAAAAGAATAAGTCACCTGAATTTTACAAAAAAGAATAGCATAATATTTCTCAGGCTTTGTGCTATATCTCAAATCACTTTGAAATGAAGAAGAGCAAGACAGGTCCTGGAGTAAGATTCAGGGAAATTGAGAATGGAAATTGATTACAGGTTTATAATGTTTGAGACTGTTGTGTCCTATTTGTGAAGATTTCTATGGAGATTGTTTTCCTTTAATGCTATCTTGAATTAATAGTATAATTAGGGGTTCAAAGTTTTAATAGAAGGAAGAAAACTTTGGTTTATTAAAGATTGAAATATGTGTGGGACTGGAGTACCCACTCCGTGGTGATAGCTTATACAGCTCTTAGAGAGGAATCTAAATTTGATTTCCAGAGTCCACCTGTGGTGGCTCTCAAACCACATGACCCCATTTCCAGGGAATCTGATGACTTCCTTGGGTCAAGACACAGGTGTGCATTTTCTTGCATGTGAGTGAGAATAGGTTTCTGTGTGTATGTGTTGGGGACCCAAAAAGTTCATTATGGAATATCTTATGATCCAACCTCCACTTTCAGTGAACAGGAGCACCCACGAGCTCCTGCCTACAATTGTATTGCTAATTCGAGCAAGTCTATTGTATAGCATAGCCTCAGTATAGAATGCCTCCCAGTTTGCATCTCTTCAGGACTTAGCATTTGAATAGGCCTGCATTTGGGCAGGAGGTTTAGGTGTGTAAGTAACAAGGAGGACAGAGAGTTAGGAGCTAAGGGGCAGAGAGGGGTGAGAAGGAGAGAAATGACCTCGTGGCCATGGAAGCATGGTTAGAAAACAGCCAAGAAAATGCTGAATAAATAAGAGACTCCAGTTTTGCAGCATGGAACTGAGAGCTCTTAAAGATGACAAGATGCCTGTGTTTGGTCTTTTTTTTTGGGGGGGGGGTTTGTTTCGAGGCAGGGTTTCTATGTGGCTTTGTAGTCTGTCCTGGAACTAGCTCTTGTAGACCAGGCTGGTCTCAAACTCACAGAGATCCACCAGCCTCTGCCTCCCAAGTGCTGGGACTAAAGGTGTGAGCCACCAAAGCAGGTCTGTGTTTGGTCTTTATCGCCATTGCTAGGAGTTTACAAGTCCATTCTTCCCCAGTTAGGCCGAACATCATGGCTGCCTTAGCTTGGAGCTGAGATGGGCCGGGCCACGACATGTGTGTACATGTATGTGGCATGTTCCTGCATGTGGATGAACATAGGTTTCTGTGTGTGTGTGTGTGTGTGTGTGTGTGTGTGTGTGTGTGCGTGCATGAGTGGGTGTGTTCCTGTTCCTGCATGTAAGCATAGATTTGTGTGTGTATGCATGTTCCTGCATGTGGGTGAGCATATGTTTGTGTGTGTGTGTGTGTGCATGTGAGTGTGCATGAGTGTGTGTATATGCATTTTTGTGTGTTCATGTGTGTTTGTATGCATGTGTGTGTGTAGGAGTGTGTGTTTGTGTGTTCATGTGGGTTTGTGTGAATGTGTCTATGCATGAGTGTGTTTACATGTGTTTGTATAGTTGGAAGTTTTCTGTCTCTCCCATCAGTTTCCACAGCTGCTTATGAAATAACACACCAAGGCTTATTATCATCTACAATTGTTTAGCCAATGGCTCAGACATATTACTGTCTAGCTCTCTGTCTTATATATATATATATATATATATATATATATATATATATATATATAAACATGACTTGACTTCCCAGTAATCCACTGGCACTTTACTCCTTTGGCAGGTACATGGTGTCTCCCCAACTCTGCCTTTCTTCTCTCTGCATCTTTGTTTGGATTTCCTACCTAGCTATATTCTGCCCTGCCATTATCCAAAACAGTTTATTCATCAAACAATAAAAACAACACATATTTTCAGCATACACAACGGCACCCTTATAAGTGTGTGTTTGATATGTGTATGAGTGTATCTGTGTATGTACATGTGTTTGTTTGTACATACGTGTATGTGTTTGCTTGTGTGTATGTGTATTTGTATGTGTATGTGGGTATATTTCTGGCGTGTAAAAAAAAGTAAATATCCAAAACATCTGATTGCTCCAAAGAAATATTGCTTATTTGAGAAGACAATTACAACAATTTTCAGCTAGTGTGTATTTTTACTGCTATCTAAATTTATTAATTTCTAAATTTATGTAGCTATTATTTTTGTTTATAATGTATCCTTGAGGGTACATAAATAACACAGCATGTATGGTATGTGAATGTTATAAAGAAAATTTAAATTTCATTTATCTCCTTCTTATCTTGGGTTCTGGGTATCCTACTACTATCATCTCTTTTGCCCCAAAAGTACTCCGAAGTACTACACCATCTCTCTGGCACATTTATTTCACATATACAGTTGAAGATGCTTATTAAAAAAATTAGTTTTGTTCATTCCCATGCATCTTTGAATTGGCTGTATCAACATTCGTGCAAATTTCTAATCCAGCACTTATATCACTTAATTTTCTGGTTTGAAATAATGTGGGTAGCAGTTCAAACATAACTATGGCTTATTTTGAGTTCTCACACAGTGCAAAGAGTTCTTGAGTCAAGATGACCTGGGAAACCTGAATAATAATATCAACCTGCTAATGGTCTTAGTTTGAAAGGCTTGCTGTGAAATAAATATTCAGAAGAAATTCTGATCTCCATTACTCATAACCTACTCAGTAAAACCCTCAGCATACTAAATATAAATGCATTGTGACTGTAATAGTTTTTTTCCCTAACATTTTAAAGAGCCCTGAAAAGATACTTTATATTTTCAAAACAATGGTAAATGATTATTGTTCTTTAAAGTGTCTTAGTATAATATTTACTGTAGAATATGGATTCATTTTATTATATTTGTGAAAGACAGCCATCTATTTCCTGTATCTGTTGTACAAGCTAGCTTTATTTATTGACTTTTTGTTTAATTGTGCAGATATATCAAAAATATTAGGTTAACCATAATATCAGAACCCTATAATGAATTGTGTTTCTCCTCTTACCAGCCTGAAAAAAATATTTCAAACCATTAGAGATGTTATTTTCTTTTTGGGAATAGGTTATTAATATTTTATCCTCTTCACAAAGGTATAAAATATGAGCATGGATGGGATAGTGATTTTCATTTAAAATTTCATCTGTGTTGGAAGGTGAAAAGATAGTCCATACATTCCTTGCTATCCAGTGAAATCTCAAGTCTCTCATTTTAAAAGAGAGAAAGAAAAAAGTTTGAGTAAGTATCTTAGCAGATATCTTTTGCACAGATTGGATAGCAGGTCCCCAACACCCACATGCTGGGACAATGAGGGAATGAGGAATGATTGGCAACCCTGAAGTCAGGAGGCAGAAACAAAGAGGAAGACTTTTGTGAGTGGGTCACAGGCTGGCTATAGAGAGGGGCTCAGTTTTGAGCTGTGGGTTCTCCTAGAGATTCTGCCTTAGTCAATAAAGCCATGATTTAATGAAAGAAGACAACTGACATCAAACTTTGGCTTCATCATACATATATACACAGGTGTACCTACACTAATATACACATGTAATATCAGCAGACACATAACCTACAAAAAGCAGAAAAGAGGTAAAACATAATTGAGTGGAGGTTTAAGTCCTTGGTAAAATTCTTACATAAAATGCCATTAGACAGGCTTGGATTCAATCCCTAACACTGGATAAAAATATACTATATTATAACATGTAAAATTGTCAAGCATGTAAGCTTCAATTTGTGCTATCACATTAGTTCACAGTTAGATGTTATTTATTGAACAGACTTAGCCATGTAATCTAAATGTGACCAAAGCATAAAGAACTATAATTACAGATGCAGGGATAGAATTTCAGAACCATAGACAATTTGCAAGTTCAGAACCACTATACTACACTACAATCCTTCTAATTTTGCCTTCTTGCTTCTGATATTATAGACATATGTCACCACTCCTTGGATCAGATACAAAGTTTAAAAGCTATATATTTTAAAAACAGAATTCAAAGTGATAGTTAGATAATCTGAAATGAAGTATCATATATGAATACAATCAATGTGACTGCATAAAATATTAGTTTTCTGGGGGATGATTCAGCACCTTGGGTCATAAAGGATTTTCTCCTTTACTTAGGACTTTATAATTGCTTTAGAACAGAATTCTATGCTTTCCATATACCCTTTAAGAATACTGGTAATGTTAGTCTCTTCTATAACCATGTACAAATTTATATTTGCCAATAGTTCTATATACAACAGGCAACTCTATAATTAATTGTATGCAACCAAAGACCCTAGACTTGAATGTAGTTACAAGGGGGAGTCTCCTTGTCTTTGAGAGAGGAGAGTATGTATCTATATTTATAAAGAAGGCCAAGCTTTATCTGAAAATAAAAGAATTAAATTTGGAAATAAACAAAGAAAAGTAGCATAATTATTTACTGATTTTATACATTTACATAATAGAGTTTTCTGCAGATATCTTCAGAGATTCAATCCCCAGTTCCTGGAATACCCAGTCATCTGTATATTAAGCAGTGTGCTGTCCAATTACCAGACAATCGGGAACAAGATTTTCATCATTCTGAGTAAACCAAAGTGAATCAGAGCCACCCTATGCATAGACACTTTGGTAATATTCAGTGACCCTAAAGATGATAGGTAAAAGCATGTGGTAGGAAGAAAAACACACCAAGTCTCTATAAAAGAGTCAGAGTAAAACTAAGTACATAAAATAAGTCTGTATTCAAGTGCTAAGGCCAAGCTTTCAGCCAAATAAAAAAAAGGATATTACAAAACATGTCAAAATCTATTGATTTAAATGAAGAATAGTTTAAAACAACATTCAGTCAGAGGGAAAGTGATTAAATGATTGTAATCCTTATGCCATCTTGTAATTAGATATATGTGGACGAAAACTGTCAAACAGTGGAAGATAAATAGTTTGGTATTACAGGATTACATCAAGAGAGATGGAAGCTTGGTGTTATGAATCCAAAGGAAGGAGGCATCTTTATAGTTTTAAACTTCAAAGAAGGCACGGTGAAAAACAGAATCGGGGGATCCACAGATACATTATTTAAAAAGTAGGTCATTATAAGTATAAAGCTCTCTTAGGAAACAATGATTAGATTTTCTTCAATGGCTATCAAGGTTTAATATAATGATTCAGCAAAGTCCTTTCTTTTCACTGTCTGTACCATACAAAGGGTTTAGTTTGGGTTATTTAGTTCTCAGAATCAAATAGACTGGATACAGACTGCTGCAAGTCTTAATAGAGTTGACACTGGATACCTGAGTCTTAATCAGGGCATCCTATTTCCAAAGGGATAGAGTAGGGCTGGGTCAGTGTTTTTGGCATCAGCAATTTAGTTGTCCAGCTGGCGAAGCTTCAGAAAGCGTAGTTGAAGAAAATGGATGCTTTGATGAAATCTTTACATAAAGACCTTTTATTCCGGCTATCTAGGAGCTAAAGCCTTTGTAGTGAGGTCTGTACCTGAGAGAGTAAATAGAAATAACTCACCTTCAAGCATTTAATAACAACTTCCAACTGAAGCATAGTATTTTCTGGTCAGAATGAACTCTCCATCAAGAAGTAATGACCTAATTGGCTGTAAGTAAAATTTAGTACACAAATGGCCTACTTAAAGGCACTGTGAGAAATTCTACTTAACTACAGTTTCCACATGAAATTACCTTCTGTATTCAAAGATGAAAGACCCTACCTATTTTCAGTTTTCCGCAGAGGCAATGGTAGTTACCAGAAAATACAGAAGGTTATCTACAGTCTCATTGCTAAGCCACTGGGATATTCATTCTCTCTCCAGCATGAAAGCATACTCTACTTGAAGAGAAAAAGTTATTTAACTAAAAATAAAACATTACATAATGGTCAGAAACAATGAACTAGTGATTCCTTCTAGAATTATCTATAGGCACAGAATTCAAACAATTCATTACCATGTTGAGGAATCAATGCGTAGTGACACAGTTCTCATTATGCTTATGTGTTGTCTTTATTAAGGACTTGGTGGCATATTAAGGTAAACAAGATGAAATCAAATGGATGATTAAAATAAAATATTCAAAGTGAATGTATACATCTTGAAAACAAAGATATTTTTCTATAATTCATTATTTTAGATAAGTAAAAGAAACAAGAGAACTCAATAAAATAGTAAATAAAGTTTATTTTAATACACAATTAATCCACTTGTACTATGAACCCATTTAAAATACTGTTATATAAAACAACATGGAAATGTAAAGTCATGGCCATTTCCTACCCACATTTTATGAAGCGACATTCTTAAATCTTTTATGTGAACCCTAGACATCACTGTCTAGCCATCAAAGAGGCCACATTATGAGTCATCTACCAGAGCTTTCTAAAACACATCATCTTGCCATCTCTCTGTTCTCTGAAATACAGCTTTTTAAAAATTCTGTGTGATGCTGTCACTGGAAATTTTAACTCAAGCTATCAAACTGGAAGTTCTCTTTCTGTCACTTGCTCTTACCCCACACCCAGTCACAGAGGAGCTACATATTCGGCCTGCATAGTATTCCATTGATTAGTTTCCTAAAGTTTTCTTTGATGCTACCAGTTTAGTTATTATCCATTTCCAGTACTTATGCTGCCCAAAATGTGAAAGTATTTATGAATCATAAAATCATTTTCATTTTTGTTAAAAAGTTCTTTAAAATATATTAGAAAGAGACCTAATATTATATCTATATGATTTTCTAAATTCATGGTTCTAATAGTAATTAAAGAGATGGTAATTAATAAATATGTGTTACTCTATTGCATAGAGATGGAAATCTCTCTTCAAGCTGTGATCTGTGTAAAGTCCAAGAAACCTCAAAACCAATGTAGAGCTCTGCCATTTACCTCCAACATTTCCTAGAACTTGAAGGTAAAATTCTGAATGAAGACACTACTGACTTTGGACCCAGGATTTTGAGAAATTAACTGTAACAAACCTTAATGCTTAATTGCTGAAGTCTAGTTTTCAGAGTACCAAAGACACCAAGCTTACAAGGGGAAAAGCAATCAATATGCTGACCCAGATGTTTAACCTGAAGACTGCAATTATGACCATCAAGGCAAGGTGTTTCCAAGCATTCTTTAGTGAAACCTTGAGGGTAACTCTCAGGCATTTAACTACTTAGATCACTTTAGGAAATTTGACCATGATACTGCAAACCTGGGACCCATGGGTGGAGAAATTAGAGACTTCAGAAGATAAATGACTACTACCATTTTTCCAAATCAATGTATTTTGTAACTATCTTCTAAAGACAAGTGTAGCTCTTACTTCTCATCTAAGGAGCTTCCTTTTTCTGTAGACAGGGGCTACTACACAGATTTACATCCAGTGAAATGTAGCAAGTAAGTGTCTGTGGGTAACAAATCCCAATTGGGAAATGAACAAAATAACCCCTATACCTGGTTGGGTGAATTTTCAGAAAGTCCTATTACCACACGAATGTTAAGATAAATCTTTCCGCCATAAGCCACTGAAGCCCACCGCCATGTGTATGCTTTACGCCAGCTGCCTGCCCGAGTTAGGCCCAAATGAATACACAGAGAGACTTGTATTAGTTACAATGTTGCTTGGCCAATGACTAGGATTCTCATCTGTTAGCTCAGTCTCAATTATCATACATCTATATATTTTATAAGACTTATCTTATTGGACGCCTTATTGGTGTCCCTCCTAGCTCGTGGATCACATCATGGCCCTGGAGCAGGAGAAGAGGGGAAAAGAGAGGGCCCTTCCTGTTTCTCTTTCGCTTAAATATGAGTCTCCTTGCTATGTCATTTCCTGCCTGGATCAGCACTTCTCTACTACATTTCCCAGAATCCTCTTTGACTCCTAGTTCCGTCTAACTTGCTGTCTCATTGGCCAAACAGTATTTTATTCAATAATCAATAAGATAAACATACACAGTAGTACATTGCCCATCACACGAAGAACTGCAGGATACCAGTATCTGCTGGGGAAAATTGAAAATTTACTCAGTTTTGTCCAAGGATTATCCAAGGATAACCTTCGTGATTGGTTATCAGTTCCCAAGTTGTCAGCATTAAACATATATAGAGATGAGCAACAATAAATCTAGAGACTGCAGGTGTGTGTGTGTATGTGTGTGTGTGTGTGTGTGTGTGTGTGTGTGTGTGTGTGTGTGTGTGTATTTGTGCACACATGTGTGCATATGCACACATGTGAGTAGGTGTATAATAGTAATGATAAAAGGAGTTGATGACATGAATCTTAAAGAGGTAAAGAATTGGAGTGAGTAAGGGGATGAGTAGAAATAAATGCATTATATTCTATAAAATGGAAACACGGATATATATGTATATACATGATAAGTGAGTCTTGTAATGCGACAAATACCTTTTAAAATTTTTAGAGTGCATTATATATTTGTATATATGTTCCAGTGTAAGCAGTATATCAGAAAGTACTGAGTCTGTTGCATTGCTCAGGGGAGACAATCCTTTGCTAGAATCTTGGCATATATGTATGCCTGAGAACGCCAACCTGAGGAACAAATGCTGAGAGTCATGATGGTGCATAATTAGACAGAAAAGTGTAAATGGGTTGGTTAGGATGCAGCATCAGGTTCCAGAGAGAGGAACTACAGCAGGTAAATCAAAGAGGGCTTAGTGAATCATGCAAAGTAGCTTTTGCTTCACTCTCACACAATGGGGAATCCCTGAAGGATTTATACAAAGAAGTAACATGAGAATGTCTGGATAATAGCTGGAAAGGAGGGAGCAATTTAGAATTGCAGCCACACGATTAGCAAGAAATGGTCCACAAGTAAGATTATGGTGGCTTGAAATTGTTATAAAGTAGTCAAAGGAAGTTGGAGAAGAAAGAATGTATATTTTAAAGGATTTTTTTTTACTTGGTAATAAGATATGTATCAAAAACAAAGGATGCTAAGGCTAAAGAACTCTAATAATTTAACTTTTGTGATTTTTCCTATCCATTCTCCAGCCATCAATAAAAAGACAACATTAATAATGATATCAAAAGGTGTAACTCATTGGAGAAATGTGTTAAAGAATCAGACAAAATCAATATAAATCTTTGTCATTTGAAATTATTAGATTCCTGAAACCATATCTTCTCAAAAGATTCTTAATATTTCTATTTTGCAGTCTTATCATTTGAAAATTAAAAAAAAGGATCTCTTGAGTTACAACTAAATCACACAAAAGCCAAGAAAAGTAAGGGTAGAAAGATGCAGAGCATGGAAGGAGTGTTTTGAAATGTTATCTTCTACATGAAGCATGGACGAAAGGATGGGGGAAATGAAAATAGAGCAGCTCTTGTGACCTACACACACACACACACACACACACACACACACACACACACACACACACACACACACACTCACACACACACACACACACACACACATGCACCACACACACACCACACACACCACACACACACACACAAACACACACATACAACACACACACAAAGACACACCACATACACACACAGCATGGTAGCAGAAGGAAACTGTTTGGACAGAGGAAGTCAGCACACGTGGCAGCAGGTACAGGAGGGTGATGAGGGCTGAATATGATTATGAAGTATTGTGCATGTAAAAATTTATCAAAGCTGAATAAGAAAAAAATAATAGAATATTCTCATTACAATTTCATGAATTGTTAGCATCCACTTGAAATTCTGTTTGTACTGGTAGGTTTTTGCTTACTTTTCACTTGTCAGCTAAGCTTTATACTCCTCAGTTACACACTCGTCTATTTTTTAGAGTTTTTAAAAATATGTTCTTTGAAAACATCAGAAGCACTGATTGTCATGACTAATATTTGTCCTGCACTTTATTTTTGCCTCTGTCTTCACTTTCCATGCCACAGGAAGCAGATGTCATAAACAAGGAAAAGTGGTGGCAATCAAGGTTCTGGCAATGTTCTCTACTAGACATCAAACGCCTGACGCCTCTGAACATGACCTTGCCATCTATTCAGCCATCTATTCAGAGTCATAAATGTTATAGGAGGAGCAATTTACTGCACCGTCTTTGCCTGATTTTCCATTAGCGGGGCCAAACTTTGTGCAATTCACAACTGAATAAGTTAAAAAATAAGATTAAACTCCCTTTACCTATCTAGCTTAAAAATATACTTCCTCTGAAGATTCTTTAAGACAACCAAAGCCTCTTGAAAAATCTCTTACATGTGATGATTCTGTTGTGCATTCTTGTTAGGTACAAGGGAATGTCTATAGAAAAACAATTTGCATATTGGAAAACAAACCATACTTCATGTTACCAAAATCATTTATCATGCCTATTGCAATCAAACTCACATAAGACGTAGAGAGTCCTAGTCTTCTTAGTGTTTTATGTGCCCAGTTTTCTATCTACTCTGTTTTCTGTATTTCAATTGCATAACCCATGAAGGCAGTGTACCATTGGTCCAGTATTATATCTTCTAAGTGAGATAACTTTGAGGTTAATATTGCTTTTATTTTCTTTTTAATTAGAAGATTAAAACATACATTATAATTATGATATCCCCCATTACCACTGCATCTATCTTAAATCCCTGTATCATGAGAAATTAAAGCTCGTTCTCACAATGAAATAGCTAAATCAAGGAATAGTGCTGCTTTCTAACAGAAAATAGATTGACCAGTTTCAGGGCTTAGAAACTCCTTTTAGATCTGCTTAGTAGGACATTATCATTTCCTGAAGCAATGGCTATTCGACTGTAAAGAATTGAATATATTGGAAAAAGGTAAAGACATTCATGAAATACCATTCACAATCAAAATACCATATTTTCTGTCTATTATGAGTAATGCTGTTAGGAGCATAGTTGAGCAAGTATCCTGGTGGAATGACTGAGTAACCTTTTTGTGCTTGTCTTAGATTGGTATACCTGAGTCTTGAAGTTGATTCATTTCTAATTTTCTGAAAAACTACCATATTGATTTCCAAAGTGGCTATACAAGTTTGCACTCCCACCAGCAGCAGAAGAGTGTGTCCCCTTACTGCATATCCTCTCCAACATAAGCTGTCATTAGTATCTTTGCTCTTAGCCTTTGTGACAGGTGTAGGATTGTATGTGGTACATTTATACAATGGAATATTACTCAGCTGTAAAAAAAAAAGACATCATGAAATTTGCAGGTAAATTTATAGATCTAGATAAAATTCATCCTGAGTGATATAACCTAGACCCAGAAGACAAACATGGTATGTACTCACTCATAAATAGATACTAGATGTAAAGTCATCAGACAGGGTTCTTCCAGTAACAGATGGAAGCAGATGCAGAGATCTCCAGTCAATTGCAGGGCTGAAGTCTGGGATTCTTATTGAGGAGGGGAGGATGGATTGTTCCAGACAGGGGGTCAAGCTCATGACAGGCAAACCCACAGAGACGGCTGAACTGAGCTAATAGGAGCTCACAGAACCTGGACCAACAACTAGAGAAACTGCATTGGACTGACCTAAGACATCTACATGTGTGTGACAATTGTGTAGCTTGGTGCATATGTGGGGTCCCTAGCAGTGGGATTAGGACCTGTCCATGGTGCTTCATCTGGCATTGGGCAACTCATTCCCCATGCTGGGTTGCCTTGTCCATCCTTGAGGCAGAAGGAGGAGCCTGCTTATAGGGCAACTTGATGTGCCATGCTTTGTTGTCCTCCAAGGGAGGCCTTGTCCCTTTTGGAATGAAGACAAGGAAGAGTAGATGGGGGGGGGTGTAAAGTGGGAGAGGAGCTGGGGGAGAAGAGAGAGGGAAAACTGCAGTCAGGGTGTATATTAAAGGAAACAATGCCATATTTTCTGAGAGAGTGTAAAAAAGAAAGATGTAGGTAAATATCTTTCATCAATCATGCTCTAAGGTTTTTGTTTAGTTCAGTGAGAGAGTGCAATGCCCTGGGTTCAATCTCCAACACTGACAAACAAAGGAGTGGCAGTGAGTTGACCTTCAGTGGAAGATAATGCTTAAGTGAAACACCAGGATAGTTCACAACACTGCAGTGAGCACAAATGGTAGTGATATTCCTGAAACCTGAATAAAAATAACAAGATTAATCATTCAAAGCAAAAACAAACTAGTCAAAATGCAAGCAAACAAGAAAACAGTTACTTCTGTTGATGGTTAATAACCACACTTGTGTAACCCATCAACAACAGTCCTTATTTGTAAGAAAATCAGAACCATTTATTCCCATTCCAAGTCAAATACGAAAGGGTTTTGTTGTTGCTGTTCATTTTGCTTGTTTGCTTGTTTTTTTTTTTTTTTTTTACAGAAGTTGTTTCTTTTTAACTGAGTACTACATTCACACATTTCCTGTGTTGGCTAGGGTTTCATTAGAATCCTCCTGAGTATAATTAATTGTCAGAATTTTTCAGTATTTATCACATTCAATGAACTACATTTTAACTGTTTTTCTCAGTATGCATGCTTTCAAAATAACCTGTAAACATAATACCAAGTTTGACCTCATTCACCACACTGAAGTTTGATCTCATTGTGCCATACTGCACTATTCCTGTGACTTCACATTGGTCTCCTGCCTTCACTTTGTTTTCTATAAACAGGCTGTGTCAGGTTCACTTTATTGTTACACAGTAGGTGAAACTCTACCCCCCATCATTCATCAGCCCTTCATGTAGTCAATATGCTCCTTACTATGCTTTTCATTATGATTGTACTGTTCTTGAAACATTAAAATACAAAGGACCCAACTTTCATATAATTTTATTCTAAGAAATATTTCTTCCATTTAACCTTTAGGTAATGAAAGGAGGTATGAGGTATCTTTGTAGTTTTCTAATTTTTAAAAGTTATACTCTTAAATATTTACTATTAAAAGATTTTATTCTAAATCAAAAATTTATTATAAAATCAAAAACGGTAGGACTATTTGAAAATTTGCATACCACCATCTGTCTAATTATATTGTGAAACTGGAAGGAGGAAGTTATGGCCTGCAGAGATCTCAGGATAAACAAGATGAGTGGTAGAACCAGTTTAAAATGGGGAGATTAGAACAAATGGAATATTTATTTTAAAACCACATACTTAAAAAGAGAGTCTTACATATAATAGCATTGAGGGTGTAACTATAAATCAGCAAGCACCATTTTATTAATATTATAAATATAAATATAAATATAAATTTGTTGCTAGAAGAATTACAACATGGAATTATTTATAAAATTTAAAGTAAATGTCAAGAAATTATGTGATATAAATATTCAATGAATTGATTCATGTTGATATCAAAGTCACTAAAGTTGAAGTACATATTTGGTAAATACAGTCATGAAACAAATCAAAGCAAAATATACCCTCTTACTGGAAAATAAACAAATGCTCTAAGAAAATGAGAAAGCATTAATGAAAATATAGCTTAAGTACTGAATCATTGAAACCTGATTTCATGCTACTTCCTTCATATTTTATGCAAAGCAATAGAAAGTCATTTGTTTTTCAAAAGCATGTATAAGGTGAGCTATTAAAACAACATTTTTCCAGATGTCTAATGGAAAATAAACAGAATATGTTTGGCAAATTATTATCTACCTTTGGAGATATACAATTGCCATTCAATTTAGTGTACTGATATTTTTGTTTACATAGGTTTAATTCAATGTTTAAGTCTTTTATTAAACTGAGACAGAATGAGAGAATATTGTAAAGTAAAGCATTTTGCATAAATTTAATAAATTATAAATGCTGTCATGTTATTCAGTTAATTATTTGCATTTTTGATAAATTCTAAATAATGCATGTGATTCTGTGTCAATATGTTTGCTCTCATGCTTGACTTTAACTATGTTGTTTGTCAAAGAGGAGAGAATGTTTCAAATTTTTAGGAATATATGAAAACAAAAAAGGCAACAGTAACAACCACCACAACAAAACCATGAAAATTATTGAAGTTCTATTTGAACCCGGATTGAGGAATTTCTTTGAAGATTTTTCTATTTGTCTAAATTTTGTGTTAAGGCAGTGTTTTGATTTTGATTCCATAATTAATGATTAATAACTGCTATAATGTTAAAATTGAAGTTTTTAAGGCAGCCTAAATATTTTACTCAGCTACTAGTAGTACTAATTTACAATTATTTTGTGTGTTGGTATTAACATTAATATATATATTCTTATTAAAAAGTCTCAAAAATGCTCAAATGAATTGAAATGAATCATTTGTTGGAAATATGTTAATTAAAATTACATGTTAACAGTTCCAGTCAGAAAAAACAGACCATGGTAGAAAAAGTTAACTATGAACAATGTTGCTTCTATTTGTATACTTAAAATCATATTGACATGAATGTTGACAAGTTTGTTCTACATTGAATAAAGATATTAGTAATATGTAATGACTATTAAGAAAGAAACACAAGACAAATTTAAAAGGTTATTGGAATAAATTATAAGTTGTTACTTGCAGAAAGGTATGCTTATCCTCCATGCACACATCTCACAAACAATAATAACATTTTATTTACCATTTTTAGCATGTAAAAAAGCAATTCAAACAAGAATATCTGTAGAATCACAATCAACTGCATCAAGTGTGGCCGATAATTTATTGTTCATTTTTTATGTTTGTTAGCAATAACATCATGGTTGTGGGTTTGATGCTAACAAACATGGAAAACAAATATCTTCAGAGACACGAGATGTCAGCATCCTAGCCATCTGAGAAGTTTAATTTATAAGCATCAAATGGAAAACATGTTAAGTGAGAAATACACCAGTAATTGACCTGTGTAAAAATGAACATTTAAATGCTTGCAGAAGTGCATTACTGTTAAAATTTCTCTAAACAGTCTATAGTTCCAAAATATTTAAAATAGCAGACATTCACCCAAGACTTTCTTCTGCAGTACGGTGTTCAGCAATGGGACATTCTATATTGTAAATAACATTGTTTCACCCTTTGTTCTACTCCATTTTTTTTCCAAAATTGGTATAAACTGAACCCAGGTTTTCATGAGTCCAAGACTCCTACATATTGAGTACAAGTTCTACCACTTATCTCACATTACCCAGATTTAAGTGTCTTCTGAAACACTCTAGAATTTTTCTACCTTGCTATAATTATGAAGCAAATTAATTACAAAATTTGTAGAAATATAGTCAATCTACAGAAATATATAAATCAATGTAAACAATTGGTTGCATAGTGACATATTCATTTAATTTATTACTATAAATGGTTTAATAAGACATCTAAATGCAAAGAAAGTATGACGTAAAAGAGGGATCATTAAAGTTAATAAAAGTAAATACCAGTCCAGAGTAGAAGGTGATGGAGGAACAATATTGCTAATATTCCATCTCCTGATAAGGTACCAAGCTGGACTTTGCTGTTATGAGTTTCATATTTATCTGGACACTTCTAGAAAACTTACTTGAGGCCACAACACATTCTTTTTAAATTTTCTGAATCCATTTCCTTAATAACAATCCCTCAGCATGTGATTATCAAACTCATTGCTGAAAGGGATGACACAACAAACTATAAAACGCTTTCCTGTTTTTTTTCAGAAATATTAGCTTGATAGAAAAGTTCATGCTCCAGGTAAATCTTACTAACAACTCACGAGCCTGAGTGAGAAGTATTGTCAAGATTCCAAGGCCACCAACAAAGTAATAGCATGTCAAAGACAGAGAGGGTGACACAGACACACAGAGAGAGAGAGAGACAGGCAAACAGAGATGAAAACAAAGGAAAACAGAGACAGAAAGACAATGAGATACAGAGTGACAGACACACACACACACAGAGACTGAGAGACAGAGACAGAGAGACACAGAGAGAGTGACAGACATACACAGAGACAGGGACATAGACAAAGATACAGGAAGACAGAGATAGAGAGACAGAGACAAAGACAGATACATAGAGATAGAGACAGAGAGACAGAGGCACAGTAAGACAGAGACACAGAGATAGAGACACAGAAAGACAGAGACACACAGACAAAGAGACATAAAGGGAAAAAAAGATAGATGCTGACACCATACTTTTGACCTCTTTTCTCTTTAGCAAGTATAGTTCTCCCAATTTCCTAAAGAGATCAGAGTCTCCACAGAGTTCATGTCCTCTGATTATTTGAAATGTACTATTTAACTTTTGGTTGTTAGTCTCAGTCATATCCATGCTATCAGAATACTTATGATTTAATTGAGGAAGACATTACCAAATTTTATATACCATTGATTACATTGATTACATTGTAAAATTTTTTTTACATTGATTACAAATTTAGTAATACGCCCACTCCCTTGTTCTAACTCGAGTTGGTATATATTTTATTTACAATTTTAACTATTACATATTAAACATACTTTTAAGACTGGAAATCTCCAAGAAAATAACTGTACTAATTATATTACTTACTATTTATTGATAGAGTTTCATAAAATGCATTATTCATAGTCTTAAGTCTAAAATAACATTAGTCACAGTAATGATTGTAATAATGTTTCTCAAAAATCTAAACTCTTTTTATATCATGATATTATTTGACATGAGGGTATTTTTGGTATATTAGCCATTACAAATAAAGAGAGAAAGATTTAACTTTCTATTTATGTAGTAGACCTTAAAAAGTGAGTTGTTTCTAAAATTAACCTCACAGGTCACTGTGTTGAGACTTTCCAGTGTCATTACTAAGCAGAGTTACAGGCAATAAATTTCTTTGTCAAATGAAGAGATGAACATTTTATTGTGTACTAGAAATAACCATTCATTTATGAATATATTAAAATTCAGTGATATTCACATTTTAATTATAACATCAAATTCTTCTTGCTTTGGTTTGCACAATTTTGTAATGGTCTTGGTCTCCTATCTAAATGTATGGGAAGTTGTGTTTCTAACTCAACAAGTATTTACAATTTTTTATATTTGCATCTCTCAAATCCTTCTGAAAGTTAGAATTTTGAATCTCTAATCCAAATTATTTAAAATCTATAAAACTTTTGTTTCTAAATAGCCCATTAATTCTTGGAAAGAAGAGGCTTGGTTTACTGGCACAGTATTTGGCTTTCTGTGAAAATTAATTACCTGTCTCTAAGATGGAATTTTACTTTCCAAATTATTTGGCTTAATTTACACCGGTACATTTTGTCATAGGCACTTTGCAAGTCCAGCAGTAATTGCAGTGTAATTTATTAGAACATGTCTATGGGAAATTTCATTTTTCTTCTTTTATAGATAGCACTTAGTCTCAAGAAATATAACTAAATATCTTGTCCACTGGTTTGGCATTAACATTTTAAACTCATTGCTGTAATTCTGTCATATTACTTTGTATTATATTTAGAAAAACTACTATTGGTTCTCACATATTAAAATGAAAAATATTCATTCTTATTATGAGAATTTGAAAACCAAAAATGGCTTAAAATAACTTCACTTGAAAAAAGTATCATATGTTGAAAAGTATATATTAATCATAAACTTAATTATAATAACTGTTTTTTCTTTGTTTTTTTTTTGAAAATCACTTTGTGTTACCCATTAATGCTTTTATTATTTCATTTTTAAACAATGTTTCTATTCCTTAATATCATCAACTAATGTGTTTTGGCCACATCTGTTTCAGAGTTCACGCCCATTGACTAGATTTTGAAACTTTGTTTCTTTTTTCTCAGTTGAGCTCACTTTATGTTTTTGCCCAGCTAGCATTGTTGGTGGGGCTTGATCTGACATATGTTGCTTGTGTTTTTTAATCGAAAGTAATAACCACATGTCCTTCTCTTGTCAACTTAATACCCAACCAGTAAAGTTTAAAGCACTGCATTTCACCCCTGCTTGCCTTCAGCTGAAGGTCATATTATTATGCAAAATTAATTCAGTTCAAATTCAAAAATTGCAAAAATTCTCAAAACGTCAAAGTCGCTTCTGAGACTGAAGACAAACTCCAGCTGTTATGCCACATATTATCTAAAGAGAAGCAATGAGCTTTCAATATGAAGTGTCAAAGAGTAAACAATCCAGTTCGTAAAGGATTCTCGAGTGTGTGGTGAAAATACTGGAGTAAGGCAAGGGTGTAGTACTTGAGAGAAAACAGCACACTGAATTTCCCTGGGTGGAATCGCCTGATCTTGATGGCATTAGCAAGTCTCTGGGATCTTGGGAATCCCAAATCTACAGTACAGTTTTGACTGAATGTTGCCTCTGTTTAGCTTGTTGGCTCTTTGTTGCATGGATGCTACTCAGTTTCCTGTTTCTGACGTCACCAACATCCCAAGGTTTTTACTGCAATTTGTGTTTCAACTCCCCAGCTTCACACGCTAGTTTCTCAAGGCCTCCAGAATCGTCATATCTGAAGCCTTTACTCTTTTATACTTTGGTTTCAATTAACTACCTTTATTATTCTTCTTCCTTTGTGTTTTCCATTTCAGAGTGAATTTTAAAGGCAATGGCTGTACTTTAGTTTACATAACAAATTGAAGCTTCAAGCAAACTATTATTTTCTGCAGGAACATAGTCACTTTATTGCTATGTTCCTATTTCAGTAGATTTTTTATATACAGGACACATCTACAGCTGAACACTGTAGAGACGCTTATACTGGACATTTTGGTCACTCCATTCCTACCCATGAGGAGAATAGAAAGCTTTTCTAATCCAAGTTGAAAGAAACAGAAATCAATTATATGTTTATATACATTGGTTTTCAGGGGTATTATTTTTATAAAAGAGATGATTCTAGAGTGACTCGTAAATACTGTTTACAAAATTCTTCATCCCATGTCATTTTCCCTGAATCTCCTAAAATAATCCCTATTATCAAAGATAGATACTCTGAAACTTAAAATATCTGAACCCCTTCATAGATTTAGAGACTGGCCACTAAAAACAACCCAGTTTCTCTGTGCTCCTGTTTCTGGAATACTCCTAAATCTGTTCCAATTATGCCAAAGGACTTAACTCCAAACAGTGCATGCAAGTCTGCCCTTTCTGCTGCAAACTCAGTAAACCACCTTTCATGTGGTCTCCCATGAGTTCTGCATATTTTAATTACTGTTTTTTAATTCCTTTTGATTTCATGCTGTCACACTTGGGATTCTTTAGAGTTGTTTTTTAGCTGTGTTTGGTTAGCTCTCTGGCTTTTACTTCCAAGTCTCTTGCTAAGATGTTTTTTCATGTTATATGAATGACCCCCACCTTTAGAGATGTATCTTATCTTATTATCTAATAACCTTTCCTGAATATAGCATGGGATACTAAGCATTCTTTAACTAGCAATTTTATTCTGAAGCTATCTACACCTTTGTTTTCTTAGCGTGGATATTATGTTTGATTTCTAACATCATGTTTTCAAATGTACAGGACATTTGAAATATTTACATATTTCTTCCTTGGGTATGTCCAGTATTAAATTTACTGAATGCTAGCTTATTTCTACTCCTCAATATGCCTCTTTTTATAACTGCCAATCAGGTAAACGGCACATTTATTTATGTTGCTCCTGATCAAATAAACCTTGCTTATTGAGGATTGTAAATTGTGCCAATAACAAGGTCCTATTATGGCAGCCACTATAGTTTATATCATTTTCATCTTTTCTTCTTTTTCATTAGAATCTTTGCTGATTATAATGCACTAATGGACCTCCAGACAGTGACATTTGGAATGTGGGAATATTTTGTTGTCACTATAAATTGGTAGAATAACAAGCAGTTTTATTACACAAACAAGAATGCCAAGATGGTTAACATTATCAGAATCTGAAGTTCCAAGATAGCTTTGCTGTGTGAGTCACTACTCAGCTAATGCTGGCACATTGGGATCTCAAAAAAGAAATCTTTCTATCTTGAACTCAAATATCTCTAAATGAGTCAGTTCCTGAGCAGTGCTGGAAAATCATGAAAGCCAGATGGGGACACTTCTATGAGTGTCAAGGACTGACATGTTTATCATATAGAGGTCAATGTTTACCTTTCCTTAGACTGTAGACATTACAGAAGGCTGCTAGTTAAAATGACAAGGATGTGGCTAAAGCAACTCAGTCCATTAGAAAAATTTGCAAGCTTCTCAACACAAAATACCTTAATGACTTCAATTTTTTTTCTTATAGCATTCTTCTCATTAGTTCGCATGATCCAAATAGATAATTCTTGCATATTCTTGTAAATTTCAGCATAGTTCTTGATACTAATTTGAATTTCCTCAATATTTTGTTAAAATAAATTATATTCTGATTTCTGCCATGTAAAATACCACCAGTAAAGAATGAGTTTCCATGACTCTTTAATCTAAATGAACTGCATTTTATTACAATACAACATGAATTATGCAATGGGGAGGAATTTCCCCTTTAACAACCATGGCTCTATTATGTCTTATTCTTTAATTTAACAATTTCAGGAGGATATAGATAACACCAGTTATTCCCCCCTCATTGTAATTATACTACCACAGCTCCTTGTTTGTCCCCTAATTTAATCTCTGGAATTTGAGCTGAAGACCCTATGACTGAAGAAAGTTTCATTGCAAGCAAGATTTATAGGAATCACAGTATTTCTGAACTAGGATTTCCTCCTTAATGGCTGACTTTAAAATTCCCAAAAGATGCTTTGTGGGCTTCCTGGGATGGAATATCATTGTTCTCAACTAGTTATGAACCCTATGTATAAAAAAAGAGAAAAGGCAGGACATTTGGTGGCACATGCTTTTAATCCCAGTACTCAGGAGGCAGAGGCGGATCTCTGTGAGTTCGAGGCCAGCCTGATCTCCAGAGTGAGTGCCAGGATAGGCTCCAAAGCTACACAGAGAAACCCTGTCTCGAAAACCAAAAAGAAAAAAAAAAAAAGAGGAAAGGAAAAAGAAAAAAACCACTCCTTCATTTGGATAAATTAAATTAATAAAGAAGTTTTATTCATAATGAGAATTAAACTTAGCTTCACATTGTTAATGTGGCAAGTTTTTATGAGGAAGTCTATGATGACAACTCTGAACTAAGTTTGTGATTGTAAGATTTTCGAAAGTAAAAGCCACTACGAACTCTAAGACCTGATGGGCTTTAAAATCCATTTGTAAGATGAAATCAAGGTGCACTTTGTAGGCAACAGAAAAAGCATTTACATTGATAGACTGATATACACCCTGAAAAGACAGTCAAAATTTGCATTTTGTTGAATCTGAACACAGTGAATCATTTTTGCTGGCTATGGAAATGTAACTGCACGTGAGTGCTCATCTGTTTCTTCAGCATTTTATTATTTATCTATCATAGTTTGCAAACATCCTAGAAGAAATAAACTAATGCTTTCTAAATTAGTATTAAAGTATCTGGATATCTAGAAGAGAAATCCTTTGCTTTATAATTAAAATTTGTAAGTTCAAATTAGCACTGAAATTAATTGTTTGCAAACATTATATAAAGGAGACACCTAAGATTTATGGCTTGTACTGCTTGAGTTTGAACATATTAATGATCTAATCAGAGCTATAAATGAAGTTGTTGGAATCATTCTGAACTCTTAGGTGTGCTACTGAAACCTGTTACAGAATAACAAAACAGCTGCCAAAAAAGCCTCTGGCTCTTAGTCAACTGCAGGTAAGTTTCTAATGTTTTTGCTTCAGGGTATGAGCATTAAAAGCTTGCCTTTGTGGCCTGCTGAGATTATCTTTTGATAGATCAAAGCAGCATGTAATGTATTGGTAATATGTCAACCACAAATATGACAAAAACCATGCGATGCTCACGACATTGAAAGAAATCCATACACTCTCATGTGGTAAGTATCAAGGAAGCAGATAGTCTAGTGACGAAGTCGTAGCAGAGGCTGAATAGCTGTACTTGAGATAACACAGAACTTTGAATCCTCCTTAGGGGTGTTGGAAAATATATTTTTTCTCATCTACTTAGAGCTGTTTTTTCATAGGACAGCAGAATTCAAATAAATAATTTCATAAATATATGATCAGACTCAGTATGAGTCACACATTTCCCCGTACATCTCCTCCTTTACTGAATAATTGTTGCCTTTCTTCACTTGACAATAATACCTGGGAGTTTAACCTCAATATCCATACTGATTATTAAAATATAACATATTCAAATTTTAAAAGTAATGATGAGTTATATGCACTGGGTATTATAGATTGTAACTCAATACAGATTGTATCAATGTCTTGTTCCAATGTTTCATTTCTAATAGAACATCCATTTATGAATTGCATTTGCTCTACTGAATTAGATTATGAACATAATGTATAATATTTGAACATAACATATAACAATTTTCCTTGAAAAGAAAAAAATAAACACTCATGTCAATGACAAGATCTACTGTACTTGACTACAGACTTTTGCAAGAATTGCTACTATGTGGAATATTAGTTACTTTTTGTTTGTTTGTTTGTTTGGTTGGTTATTCACAACAGGGCTTCTTTGTGTAGGTCTGGTGGTCTTGCAACTTGCTCTATAGAATAGGGTGGCCTCATACTCACCTACCTCTGCTTACAAAGTGCTCTGATGTTTAAAGGTGTACACCACAACCCAGCTAGTTACTTATCCTATTGCTGTGACAGAATCCCAGAAAGGTCAGTTATTTCAGGCAAAAGGCTATTAGTATAAAATGTAGGGTTATAACTGTCAACTTGATTGGATAAAGAAACCAAAGGTTATTAATCAAGAACGTCTGTGAGTGAAAGAGAAAGAAAACAGAATTGTCATTATGGGACAGGTAAAGTGATAAATTGCTATTTAATGGGGGAGAAATTGTAGATTGTTGATGGAAGAAATTCTGGTGCTGGTGGTTGCAAACCAATTGGCAAATAGTCAATGTATAATCCAGAACCATTTCTACAATGATTAATCTTCACTGTCAACTTGACTGAATTCACAATCATCATGGAAACACACTTAGCCTGTATCTATGGTGATGTGCTTAGAAAGTTTTAGCTGAAGGGAAAAAATGCACACTGAGTATGATAGCACCATTACAGAACCTGGAGACCCAGACTGAAGAAATAAGAAAGCCAGCTGAGGATAGACTTCATTCTTGACTGAGGATTCACTGTGCCCAGCTGTTTCTTGCTCGTAACACTCTGGCTGCCACATGATGAACTATATATTGGAACAGTGAATCAACACAATACTTTCTTCTCAAGTTCTTTCCACAAATATCGTTAATGACAAAAAGTCACTATTACAGGTCCAACTGCTATAATTTTGCATTTATATAATCAATATTTTTTTTACAGTAGTGGAAAAGAAAACAAGTTTCATTTAGGTTTAAGATTTTTAAAAGATTTGAGAAGTTCCAAAAAACCACATTATTTTAAGTAGTGGAAAGTGATAACAAAGAACTCAAATCACTTAGTAAAATAGCAGAAAGAATAACAAGAATGGAGAAGAACTCATGAAAGATTTACACTCAAGCAAGTAGGGAAAAACCAAAACCAAGAAAAACATCCAAAAACATTGAAATAAAGTCGAGACATTAAAAAAAATAAATCCAGTGGATATAAGAAGTTGAAATGAATATGAATTAATAGGGAGATTTTTCAAAAAATGTCAGGAAAAACAAATAAATCTAGAACAAGCTAACTAAAAAGAAATGTGTGGTTGTAAATAATGAATAACATAAATTAAAAAATAGAGATGAAAATAAAAACTTGGAATATTTTTAAATGTTGTTTTAAAAAAGACTGATAATATTAACAGTCACTAGTAAAAATAATCAAAACAAAGAGAGAGAATACCCAGATATATAAAATCAGGAGTGAAAAAGCTCTGGTTAAACAGGTTCCACTGAAATCCAGAGGGCTGTTATAGTATAGTGAAAACTTGTGATATAAATAAATAAATAAATAAATAAATAAATAAATGCAATAGAAAATCTTAAGATATAGAAGAACAATTGACCTCCTAATCATATGTGAACCACAGATAACTAAAAGTAGAAGAGAAATAAGCAGATAATTAGCAATGAGATTATCTGGAAATATCAGAATTAGATACATGTAATGCAGAATCCCAATAACTTTAAAATGCAGTAGAGTGTCATCCACATGGCCACCCAAACATGAGCTGACAAGAATGATACCAATCAACACTCAAAACTGGAAGGAGAAAATTCTATGAAGTCTCAACCCTAAAAAAATTAAAATAAAATGGTATAAAAAAGAGGAAAGCTTAGTCCTGGACATACATACAACTAACATCATATAGATTAGACACGGTGTGTTTAGAAATAAACATCTGTGTATAAATACATAGATATGCGATAGCAATCATAAAACAGGAGGGTATGATTTTGAAGTAGAGTTGAAGACACAGACAGGAGGAATTGGAGGGAAGACAGGGAAGGAAGAATGTTGTGATTCCATTTTAATCTAAAAAAGAAGTTGTAACACCAGTATTCCTAATCTACTTTTCCAATACATATAAAAAATTCAACAGTACCATTCTTTTTTCCATAAAGCCAGTATTGTCCTGATACAAATAATGGATAAGAACATCAAAGGAAAGAAAACTGTAAATCTCACATTCAGGTTAGTTTTTTTTTTTTTTTATCCCGCAGTAATGTCATCATTAATGATTCTAGTATTTCTACTTGTTTTCTCACTATTGCTATTTCTCTATTTTTAGACAAAACTTCCGCATAAAACTGCAGGTTTCTACGCATTCTGAGAAAATCATGGTTTTCCAGTTTACCCAGTGAGAAGGCATCTGCAGGTGTCAGATGGAGAAGAGTAACCCAAAGAACTGGGGATGGAAACTCTGTTCAGATCGACTTAACCAACCTAGATCAAGACTCCTAAAGAATCTGATAACAGGTGATTTTTTAAATTAAGTTTAATGACATATAATTTGGAAAAGAAGTTTCCCGGTATTCCAAAATGCCCCATATGAAAGGAAGCATTAGGCTGAAACTCAACTCAAGGTACATATCATTATTTTTTCTAGAACATGGGTTCTAGAGACAGGCTGGCTGTACTAGCTTAGGAGCATAAGGGTGTGGCCTGATAACTACAATAATGCAGAGGTCATTTGGGTTATTAGCCACCTCTGATCCTGGTTTCAGGACCTTAGGGGAATCATTGGCTATAAGGTTCACTTAGATGACTAGCTACCTCGGGTCCTGGTTGTAGGAGCTTGATATGGCCTGATCCAAAAGAGAATAAAGATCACCAACCTGCTAATCACTTCCAACTCTCAGTTTTCTGGAAAAAGAGGTTAAATGACCTTGTCATTGAAGGAATAATATGGATGCTTAATACTCCTAGGTTCCCTGGAGGTCTATGGGCACAAGGACCTAAATTTGCTTAGGTCAGCTGTTTCTTTGGTTTTCCCGAGCATGGTTTTGACACATTTGCTCATAACTCCTCCCTCTCTACAACTGGATTCCAGGAATTCAGCTCAGTGTTTAGCTGTGAATCTCTGTGTTGGCTTCCAACAGCTAATAGATATAGGCTTATGATGGCATTTAAGGTAGTCATCAATCTGATTATAGGGGAAAGGCATTTAAGGTAGCCTCTCCACTCCTGCTTAGATTCTTAGTTGGGGTCACACTTGTAGACCTCTGGACATTTCCATAGTGACAGATTTCTCTTTAGCCCTATAATGGCTCCTTCTATTATGGTACCTTTTTTTCTTGCTCTCCTGTATTGTTCCCCTGATTCAATCTACCTGCTCCCTCATGTCCTCCTCTCCTCCTTCTCTTCTTCTTTTTTCTTTCTCTTAATTCCCTGTCCCCTCATCTCAAGCTCCCAATTAGCTCAGGATATCATGTCTCTTTCCCATTCTCTGGGGGACAATGTATGTCTCTCTTAGAGTCCTCCTTGTTTTAGAGCTTCTCTGATGGTATGGGTTGTAGGTTGATAATCCTTTCCTATGTGTCAGATATCCATATATGAGTGAGTACACACCATTTTTTTTCCTTTTGTGACTGAATGACAACAATCAGGATTGTTCCTTCTAGTTCCATCCATTTCCTTCGAATTTCAAGATTCCATTGGTTTTTTTCCCCACTGAGTAGTACTCCATTGTGTAAATGTACAACATTTTCTCTATCCATTCTTCAGTTGCTATGAACATAGTTGAACAGATATTCTTGTTGTATGAGTATATAGCCTTTATTTATATACCTAAGAGTGGAATTTCTGGGCCTTGAGGTAGCCTGTTTCCCATTTTCCTAAGAAACCAAGATACTCATTTCCAAAGTGGCTGTATGAGTTGCCACTCCCACCAGCAGTGGAGAAGTGTTCCCCTTTCTCCAGATCCTCTCCAGCACAAACTGTCATTGGTGTTGTTGATTTCAGCCATTCTAACAGGAGCAAGATGGTATCTTAGAGCTGTTTTGATTTGTATTTTCTTGATGGCTAAGTGTATTAAGTAATTTCCTAAGTGTTTTTCAGCCATTTTAGATATCTCAATTGAGAATTCTCTATTTAGTTCTGTACCCCACTTTTTAATTGGATTATTCAGTGTTTTGGTGACTAGCTTTATTTTTTTCTGTTGTCTAATTTAGAAACAATACATATCCATCTCCCCATTCCCTCTCCCTCCCATACCTTCTACCAAACCCCCAAACTACTCCCCATTTTCTTTCTAAGACTTCAGTTTGGCTAGATTTAAGTTGAGGTCTTTGATCCATTTGGACTTAAGTTTTGTATATGGTGATAAATATGGATCTATCTGCAGTCTTCTACATGACAGCATCCAGTTATGCCATCACCATTTGTTGAAGATGCTTTCATTTTTCCATTGTATAATCTCAGCTTCTTTGTCAAAAACCAGGTGTCTCTAGGTGTATGAGTTAATATCAGGGTTTTCAACTCTGATTCCATCGGTCTACCTCTCTATTTTTGTGCCAATACCAAGCTGTTTTCAGGACTATAGCTCTGTAATAGAGCTTGAATTCAGGGATGGTGATGCCCTGGAAGTTCTTTTATTGTACAGGGTTGTTTTGGCTATCCTGTGTGAGGGTCTTAGAAGCAGACACTCACAGCTAAACATTGAACTGAAATGGAATCCACTTGTAGAGAAGGAGGAGTGATAAGCAAAGTTCAGACCAGTTTGGTGAAACCCACAGAAACAGCTGACCAGAACAACCCAGACTAATAGCTGAGAAACCAGCATGGGACTGATCCAGACTCCATGCATGTGGGTGTCAGTGAGGATACATTGGACACTGGGGTGGACCTAGGCCCTATCCCAAAGGATATAACAGACTCTGAAGAACCTAGGGAAGCCCTCACCCTCCCTGGGGAGTAGAAAGTGTATGGGATAGTTAGGGTGTTAGTTGGGGGGAGGATCAGATGGAGGGAGAGGGAACTGGGATTGATATGTAAAACAATCTTGTTTCTAATTCAAATAAAAATTGGAGGGGAAAAAATGTGACTAATTCTTGAGAGGTTACCATATCTTGTTTCATGCAAACATCATCATATGCAGAACATGTAAATATGTTGCTTTCCAATTTGCTATAGATAGTTGCAGATGGATTTTTTTTCTGTTTTTTTTTTTTTTTGATGTGTCAATGGGCTAAAGAAACACTATTGTGAGAGTTAAATCTCATAAAAAACTACTTTTTAAAAATAAGTGGATGGATCATTCATCTTGAGAAAAATACTGTTTATCATGTCCTAAGGAGAAATGTTACAACTCTTTAAAAGTCCTGGGAATTTTTGGTAATTATAACATCTTCAAACCTATTTTTAATAGGGAGTCAGCATTCTCAGGAAATTCAAATATATTCCTTCATGTTAGTTTTCTGGCAGGGATCTGGTAGATGAATACTCTCAAAGGAATAAAGGAGAAATAGCCTCAAGGATCCATAGTTTTTGTTGAGAAGGAATTCTCTGGTCCCATGATTCTCCACGAAAAGATAAAGTCAGGTTTCTGTGACACTATTGAGGGCAAAGTGTAAGTTGGAATAGAAGGACAGGAGATGGTCAGAAAGACTTGAAATCTGTCTCTGGATCTTCAGTTTTAAGTCCAGAGCCTTTCAGTGTACCACACTTGGAGATATCAAGTCCTGAGTCACACACTTTAAGAAGAAGAAAGGCTTGTCAAAAGAGGAAGTGACTTGTCCTTGAGCACAGGACTATCACGATACCAACTTTGCTTTTCTTTCTAGAAGCAGAGAAAACTGAATATACATTATGGGTTTGCATAGGAATGTAGTTTTACTATGTTTTATGTATCCATTAACTCAATATTTTGAAATTTACATAGCTTATAAATGTCAAAATATTTTAAATGACAAAATCAAAAACGTATAAATTTATAGAATATTTAAAAACATAAATTGCTATAAGCTCTTTGTAATTTATTCAGCCTCTGAATTATCATGGTAAAATTATGGTAAGGGTTTAACATTGGTTGATAAAAAAGCAGAGGTTTTGACGCCATTTGGATTTAACATATCATAGTTCAAAGTCACTATTGCCAAGCTGCCCAGGTTCAAAGCAGAGGGTCTGTTTGTTTCTTTTGTTTCTGGTGGATACATGGCTTGCTCCTTTGAAGTGTCTGCCTAAAATTCGGTCTTATGCCTTTTACGTAGTAATAATGATATCTCCCATGCAGTTGGAAAAAAATGGGCAAGCCAGGTAAAGAATGTGAAAATAAGCTTAGGCTCCAAGAAAAATCTATGTCACAATAATGAAATTTCAAGAGTGGCATGCCTTTATTGCCATCTAATTTGGGCCTTTTGTTTGACAAGTGTGGAAACTATTGAAAGGTTATGTTGATTAAGATAACAAAGAAATTGCATCATTTGCTTTGCTGGTTTGCTTGTCAGTTAATTTCTAGCATTTATCTGTGCATAGGGCTAAGTATATATTCCAAATACCATTTGAATTTCAAGAGAAAGTTCCTGGAGCTTAGAAGTTTGTGCTAATAATTAAAGTAAATTCTACTTAAGGAATTCGTGATACAGATATGTTTGGTTTTACATATGCATTTGTTGCTTTCCCCATCAATACCAGTCAAGATCAAACATTAAACAGAAAAAGAGAAATAATAACTTCTATAACCTAGAACAATGTACTTTGCAGTGGTCTATCATCCAAGCACAGAATACTATACTAACAGAACAGTTTTGAAAGTTTTGGCTCATACTTGTAAGACACTGTAAGGATATTTGGGGGGAGGCATAAATAGTTGTATTTTCTGATATTGGAGGAAATAAAAAGTGTCAATGCATCAAGTTGAAGACATAAAACATGCAAAATTTCATTATACCTTCATGGATTCTGCTTGCTTCATTCTACTGATCTGATGTTAATAATGCCAACAATTACAAATAAGTAATACCAGGATAGTATGATAAAAACTTCAAGCCTTTGAAGAAAGAAACTGCAAAAGATATCAGAAAATGACCCAGTACTTTAAACTTAAAATATGACTTCATCCTTCACAATCCTACCAAAAGCAAACTGCAGAGTAACTGCAATCCCCACCAAAATTCGATCAAATTTTAAAGACATTGAAAGGAGTATTCTCAACTTCATATGGGAAATTTGACATGGTAGAAATGTTTTTCTTCCAAGCTAATTATGGGATACCTCTGTGAACATCATGACCAGCAGAGGGTTAATTTGCTAGGGGAAAAAAGGAAGTACATTTAAACTCAACTCTGTAGCCAGTGTTGGTTCAAACTTTGAATGTCTAGTACCAGGCAGTTCATTTTAGGCATATGAAACATAATACATATGTAAAATGTTTCCTGGTGATAATTAATTCAATTTTGTGTGTATAATAAATTTAATACCTAAACTAAATTGAAACTCTTTGTAAAGAATATGTGATATCTTCCATAATGTTTGGGTTCTATAGCTTGACTACAAACAACATCTTAGAGCCATGGGGAAAATCTGGTTTGATCTCAGCCACACATGTAGCCCAAAGGACACCAGGATATTAATCACCTGCTCACCCAGCTTTCTGAGTGGGAAATAGGTTATACATCCTCCCTAAAAAGAGACAACCCTGTTGCTTAGTATTCCTGGTTTCTCTAGTGCTTGCATGGGAACACAGGGATTTCCTTGCCTTCTCCAGTTATCAGTAGAAAGTGTCAATATTCAAAATACCAGGTTAAAAAGGGAAGACTTTGATAAGCTTTGGTTTTGTAACTTAAGACTAGGTCTATGTTTACTTTCAGGAGAATTAAAGGCATTGTAACTGAGATACCACTTCATTTAATCCTTGGTTCCAAAAGCCATTGATGGCCAAGACAATGAGCTTGTTTTCTTCCTTGTAACTTGTGATTTTTTTTGTCCTTCTCTCTGTGAGCCTATTCACCATAAGTTTCTATCATGAGCAATTAATTATGTGTTTTTCTGTAACAAAGGAGGAAATGTTAAGAGCAAATTATGAGCTTAGTAAAATGGATATTAGCTTTTCACAATTTCTGGAAGTCATCATTGAGCTTATGAAAAGTCTTCCTTTTTCATGACTGTGGCAGTTTATTTAGGTCAGCATTTCTAAAATTCATTTGACATGAAGGCATTGCTATCTAAAGTTATAGTGGCAAAGCAAAACAAAAATGATGTTTGCACTCTCAAGTAGGTCAGGACTATTAGTAAGCAAAAATAATACATAGGATTTTATTCCCTTTGATAGAAAGGATACATGTTAAACTTAATTGTTCAACTGTGGTTGGAAAGTAATCAAGAATTAACATAAAATAATAAAAATATTATAAGGAACCACAAATACTGATTATGTTAACAATACCTCAAGATACACACCTTGACAAATGTATTTATTATTATTCTATTGTGTAGTTCATAATGCTCTTTCTAATACAAATGTATATACATTTTTAACACTGTATCAATTGCATTTCAGTGCATATTCTACTGGTAGACATGTATGTGCATCATGTTTTCTTTATATTTTCAAAGAGATAAAATGTTCTCTGGGGATTGTGTTGTTTTAGTTATTTTCATATCTTTATTTTATACTGGACTTATTCTGTTTATTACTATTTACAATATCCAGAAAATAACTTTTCACAGCATTACTGTCCATCCTCCAACTCTTTCTATCTCCTCTTCCCAATACCCCTTGAGCCTTGTATTAAATCTTAAAGATATCTCTTTAGAACTGAGGACCAGGCAGTTACTTTGCTAAGCACTTTGCCCAGTTGTGAGGTTTTTGGGTGTGTGTGTGTGTGTGTTTAATCTTTTTATAGAAAGAGGATTCCATGCCCTTCTTTTCTGAAAGAAACTGTGTTGTGGCATAAAATTTGATCTTATTTGTTGGACACATTCATCCAAGTCCATGCACCTGTATTAACTCCTTTGAAAATGTGTTGTAATTAAATATGTTATCATATAATAGCACTTTTTGTTTTCCTAGTTTCTTACTGTTTCCTACGTAGATATTTTCAGAAAATGACAATCACCAGAATTAGTTGTGTGGAACAACAAACACTTTAGAAATTCTAGCCATTAAATAGCTCCTAAAGCAAACACGAAAATGAGATGCAGTATGTCCACGAACAAAGCACAGATGGTGACCGAGTGCCAAATATTTAGCTGATCCTTTTTAGTTGATCATGCATAATTTAGCATGTCAGTCAATAGAGGTTAAACACAGAAAACTTGTGGGAGGTAATTGAAAACAAACCTCTTGGAGCCAGTGTTAACAATAAATAGACTACAACACAGCAGACAAAAAATACGGCTGGCTTAGTTTTTTGTATTTAGATTTGTGTGTGAAAATTCTATTGTGTTCCTATTTCCAAGAAATCTTGGATGAAAATAATGTAGTTTTATTCATTTTGATAAACATTAGTCATGTGATATTTTTAAAAATGTAATATACAAGCTATGTAATGGAAATGGAAGGAAGAGTTTAAATTTGAATGAATATTTCAGTAAACACATACACCATTTATTACTAATATTAAGAAATGTTTGTGTATTAATAAAGGGAAATCTGTATATTTTATAGTGGTTTGGCTTAGGGCATTTACAAAAGATGAGTTACATCCTTAACTCACTTTTTATTTTAGTCAACTGGTATTTTATGACTATAATATACTAAAAGTTATAATAAAACATATAACTTACATTAAGTTATAAATTATAAATGTAATAGCTGAGTCACATCCTTAGCCCATTTTATATTTTTAGTTACCTGATGTTATAGTATAGATCACTGAAATGACAGAAGTGCTACGACCGTGCTTTAACTATTTTATGTCTATTTTGTTTGCTTTTTTGAATTTTCTTTTGTTGTTGTTTTGTCATATTGATGGAGACATGACTTGTCAGTTAAGATCACTGTTTACTTTACCAAAGCATTCAGGTTCAATTCCCAACATCCACATGGGAGCTCACAACATTCTCTCATCCTAGTTTCAGTGCATCCAACATCCTATTCTGACCTCTGAAGAAACCAGACATATATGTGATACAAGACATAAATGAAGACAAAACAACCCTATGCCTAAAGTAAAATAAAACTTAACATACTAAGCAAGAGCATTTAATTCAGTGAATAATAGAAGGTTCATAAAATGAATTCAAAATTGAGTGCGACACACAGAGAGAAAAAAATAAAATTTGTTTTCTTTATTTTTTATTCTAGTTTTTATTTTAGTTTTATTCTAAAACTCCCAACTTTAGGTTTTTATTTTGGCTAACACTGTACCCTTCTATAATCTGATCATAGTGACTGTTAGCTCTTCAGATATCTTCATATAAACTGGTATCAGCTATTTAGTTAGAAACAAAATGTAGTGATCTTTCTTTCCCAATGAAACTTTTTTTGCATCTTTGCTATTTGAAAGATTATGGCAATGGGGCCTCAATATATTTGACTAAAAGGAAGTGAATGCAATTACAGGTAAATGAAGACTCTAATCCAATGGATGCTTTACCAGAAGGGATGGGTTGCTTTTAGTATCTTGTAGCAGAAGTAACACAGAACAGAAAATCAGAAGAAAAAGGTCACAAACAAAATCCCTAAACCAGCTTAGTTGCTTCGTGTATATCCTTGGTTTTCATTCAAAGGGAATTGAAGAACTTTGATGATAGACACTATCAGATACTCAATTTTCACACTTAAATATGCTCATCGTTTTCAACCAGAAACATGAAGGCTCCTGCTTGAAAGGGTCTAAAATCAGTAAAACTTTTAACAGAAAAAAATGTAGAAATCAGGCTTGGGCAAGTGTCCACTTCGAGGGGATTTGCTTCTACGATTCTATGATTCTAAGTAGTAATAATTCTAACACTGATGGAAATTACAGAATTCTACCTGATGAGAGATTATAACTTTCCTGTTGGCCAAAGCAGAAATTAAACCATCATTTGTTTTTTACACATGAATTAAAAATAGAATTTAGTCCAACTCAAATTGCTGACAGGGAGCTTGTCATAAATTGACCTTGCATCTTCTGAGGAAAATTATGGGCACTGCCTAACTGACAAAGGAGACTCAAAAGAGCTGCTGATAATTAGCTCAGACAGCATTTTCCAGTGTCCTTCCAAGAAACAAATAGTCTGCAATATGCTTCCAAGGATACGTTTGTGGATAAATGCATTTGGGAGATTCTTCAGGCATCTGAATTTCACAAAGTCCATTAGCATATCACTGATCTTCTAAGGTCATCTTAAAGTTTACTTTGTGAATTTGATGAACAAGGTTTTATCTTTACAATTATTTCTCCAATGAAATCTTTTTTCTTATATTGTTTTAATATCTTGAGCTCAAAACACTTTTTTTAACCTCATGTAGGAATAGAAGTCCTATAAAGAACTTCCAGAGTAATACAATTGCAAATTCGCCAAGCAGCAAGAACACAAACCAAAAAATGGAAGTATGTTTCATTGACATACCAAAGATATAATGGGGTCATGTTCTATGAATCCCACTTTAGATAAACTCCTGCCACACTTAGGAAGAATCCAGAAAGCTAGTGACTTAGACACATACATTATATTTATACACATTGTCATTATAGGATATTACAGGATCATACTATGGCCTAGAGTATAGTAAATAATGTGAAATCTTTTCACAACAACCTTTGGCACAATTTTTAGAGTTTAAGTTACTGATTTTTATAATTAAAATTTTCACTTGATATATTGAGATAGATTTGTTTCAGGAGGGAAATTGTAATGAATAATATTTGGCTTTGTACAGGTTTCTTTATGGAGACAAAAGACAAGGGCAAGATAAACCTGATGAATGGTAATATATTGATTTAGTGACTTAATTTTGTTTTCATGTAAAAATTAAACTTTAGATGTCAAGAAGGGGACAGAACATAATGAGGAGACTAACCACAAGAATTAATGGGCTTAGTATTTTTTTTAAATATCATTCTTCAGAAGAGATTACATGAATACAGGCTTAAAATTGTATGGTTTATTGAGTTGTTTATGAGATGTTTCCTCAAAGGAGATAAGCACACAGATTCTACAATATACTTAAGAAAGTTTGAAAGTAATATATAATAGTTCTTTCATGAACTACTAATTTTGATTGTTAATCAAGGAAATAAACAGTGATAAAGAGACCATACTAAAATCTTTCAATAAAAGAACAATGACTGTTCCATGAATTATAGAATGCAATGTAAGGACATTCTATACTTTAATCTTATGGATTTTTACAATATCAATTTGAAATGAAAACAAAAATAATGCTGAGTAGTTTGATAGAAATAAGTATCTGTGATGTTATACCATTTCTACACTAAAAAACTGATATCATATTCTTCATTTTGAGACAGTAAATACTTGTTATTTCTTAAGAAATAGACAGGCTAAAAATGTTCTCTGTCCTATAAGATTACTTGTTTTCTTTCAGCCACCTGTTTTCTGAAATTCCTGACAATATATGCGCAATAATCACTGTGCAATACTGACTTAGTAAATTTACAAAGTTGTAGGATTTTTTTTCAGTTAAAGATCTACTATGGAGACATACCATTATCAAGAATATCCCAAATCAATATTGTAGGATAGTTGAAGACTCTCAGCTAAAATCTATCAAGAAAATGTATTAGTTTAACAAAATGCCAAGAAGTTCAAGAGCTCATAAATGAACTAGAAACTAGAGAGTGAACGCATCTTTGGCAAAGCAACAGAGAACATATTGTCCTGTAGCTTCCAGCTCATACTTTCTCCTTAAAAATCCAAATCTCGGGAAATTCCGCAGTTGTGATACACTATGAACCCAGGGACAATGAAGTCCCAGGCATTACAATTCAGCTTTATGGAGCTAGCCTGTACAAAAGGGTGATTGACAGCAAGCCAAACCACATACTGACCGCTAAGTTGAAGCTGAGTGATCACAAACAAGTCAGGCAGATGAAACATCACAAAACCCCATTATTTGGCAAGTTGAAGCACTGTGAGATGCTGTTGATGGCTGAGAGATGACAGCAGGGGAAGGGGAAAAATATCCCACAGTAGCATGCAAGCCACTGAAAACGGAAAGCTCAATTTGTGCAAAAATGTCATATAGTCTTTGGGTCACAGGCAAATTCTGCAAGATGACAGGCCCTGCAAGATGTGGTCATAGTGAGTGACTAACAAACAATTTACAAATATTCTCCATGGCTTGACTTGAGAGAAACCGGTTTTTTCAACTAAGCTTCTAGAAAAACATTCCCATTATCTTTTGAAACTTAGGTATGTAAAACATATTATGTATTGCTTAGTCACGTCGCATACTAGCAATGCATTGAAAGAGGACTCGTGATTTAATATACTAAATGAATAATTTAGTATAATCATTGGGTTGTAATTAGTATGATCATTGGGTTGTAATTATGCATAATTCATAAAATTCAGCACGTTTAATTGATAAAACGTATAAATGTGTTTTGTTGAGTTTTTGCACAGATATCCTATCAGGAGAGCCTCCAAAAGAACTGTGAAATGAAAGAAGCAAATGAATCCCTTCAAAACCTTTGCTGACATCACTTTCATTTTTATTTTTGTTTTCTTTCACTAAAATTTACTGCTGCAAAACCACAGAATTTCTGTCATGCTCAAATACTTTTACCAACTTTGCAGAGTGAGTTACTCTGTTATTTGTTTCCAAACATTCCCCTTTAGTACACTGGTGATTTACCACCTTCTATAGGGAATAGATCCTATACAGTATACTAAATAACACCAGTGGGGGCAGAGGGGAAGTCACAGAAAATTCTCAGATACAGCATTTCAGTGAACATCTAAATAGTGAATCCAAATATAAGACATAGACATCTATACTGTAAGACATCATTTCAAAGCTAAAATACCAGTGTTTTTTTCCCTCGAACCCCAACAAGCTATGATGGGCAGTATAAGATTTACAAAGGAGGTTGGTAGCTTCTGCCTCTATATGTTGGTATGTGCTAAGTGAAACCACTTCTCACAGTCTGAAATCACTGTGAAGTCCTAAATGTAAAAAGTGCTAAGTTAAAGACTACAGACAGTTCATTCAATGATTTTCTGATTTAATGTCCAGTGTATGTCTCTACAAACCTGTCAAAGCACATAGCATCATAATTTGTTTTATATCTACATGACTATGAATGTCCTTCACAGCATATGCGACAAACTAAACTTTCATTGAAATTGCCTTAAATTGACTCGTGTAAATTGGTTTTCATCTTTCCAAAGTACTAGATTTTTTTAAGTTTTTATGGGATGGTTACACAGTCTTGCAGTATCTATATTGGTAAGGCCTACTACAATAGTTTATTATTAGCATTGCAATATATTTATAAATTTAATAAATGATTATGGTAGACCTATAATAGCTCCAATTTATTAGAAAAATGTCTTTTGGAAATTATGTTAGTATTTAACAGTCTGTGTTGATTGAGAATAATTTTATCCATCTTTCAGCAGCAAGGAAGAAAAAGTTACTGAAAGTATTATTATATGGTACTTTCTGAAAATCATAATTTGCTTCATCCTCTCTATTTATGACTTATAGATTATATTTTATGCTAGCTATAACTAATTATAATGACTATGCACTGTCAAACTTACAGTTACTAAATATATTACAAAATATTAAGACTGACAGAAATCCTTAGAGTGACCCCAAAAGTGATACCCTTGTTTAATTCCCTCCAATTGCATGTGAACAAACACTGTTCTCTGTCTCAACACAAGAAAATTATGTTCAATGTAAAGGGACACCAAGCCACTGATTGTGTTACATCGAAGAGGAAAGGTTTGCTGGTGGAATTAAGGTCTGTAATAGAGCAGCACTGGATCAATCAAAAGGGAAATTATCCAGGATATTAATATCTGAAATATATGAGCCCCTTGAAATAGAAACTTGGTCCGACTGAGGGCAGAACTGCAGGCCACAGAGATTGCTACTGCAGATTGTGAGCTTTGGTGGAGCAAGCTGAGTTGCTGTGCATTACAATCTACCAGAATAATTCTATCAACAGCTGGAAGTAAATGAATGTGGATCTTTCTGCATCTCATTTTCCATGAAGAAGACAAGTCAGACGATGACCTGATTTCAGCCCTGGGTAACCTTGAGTAGAGAAACCAATACAAGTCTTTTGATATCTAATCTGCATCAATTGTAGGTGATTAATGGACTTTCAAAACCTAAATTTAGTTATTTTGTTGTTAAGCATCAAAATCTCTCCTCTCCTGTTTTATGACTGGTGGAACATTTCTGTGACCCCACTGCCTAGAAGGCAGGGGTCGTAGGGCAGAGGTAAATGGAGGTCTATTGTGTTCTACAAACCTCCAGAAGCCAGGGCTATGGAAGGGCACCATGTTTCACCACTCCCACCCTCCAAAAAACAAAAAGCAGAAGGAAGAAAACTCTTTACTTACTGAAAGTTGAATTTTAGGGTAATAATATTATTTCAAGAAAGTATTACCTACCCCAGAAGTATACAGCATCAATATTCATTCCTTGTTTTGAATTTTATTTTTTTGAGTATCAAGATGTTTTTCAGTGCATTTTCTTATTGGTTTGTTTATTTATTTGATATTTGTAAATCTTATCATTACTCCTGTAAAATTGTCCTCACACTTCCCACCTCACTAACTTTCCAGGCTCTTTTCTTGAATTTTTACATACAAAGTAAAAGTGTGATAGTCTTATGAGTGTGATTCTGGGGGCAAATGTAATTGCAAAATAAGGGTTGTTTAAATGTATGCATTACACAAAGCCAGTTGGATATCATGAGCTGTATACACGGGATCCCATTGAATACAACACAAATTGTCATACACAAACACAAAGGCAGGGAGAAGAAAGAGAGAGAGAGAGAGAGAGAGAGAGAGAGAGAGAGAGAGAAAACATGAGGAATTAACAGATGAAAATTTATTTCTGAAGCCACATGCTTTTCACTACCTTATTATAATTTTCCAAATAATGTATTACTGAATTCATTTTGTAATCAAAACTAGAAAAATTCTATTCTTATAAATCTATTTACACTTGTTCTCAGACATTTGCTTATGTTACAAGGTAAATGAGACATAAAATAAATAACACTGATTTTTTTGTTATTAAAATCACACTTTGTGTAAGCAGGGTACCTGCAATGAAAATTCTTAGAACTTGTAATGATTTTTTGGGTAATGAGGCTACTTTGCTAGAATTTAGGTTTGAAACAGCCATAAAAAGGGGGATTCATTTTTTGGAAACACAGAGGTGCTAGTTTCCTTCATTGTCAAAGAAAGAAATCATTTATTACCTCTCATAATTAACGATCATTTATTAACTAACTCTTAATTAGTCAAGCACTTCAGCATTCCTGATGTTCATATTTCTTTAGTGTACAACAAGGGACATGGCATGAACCTTGCTGCAATGATATGACAAATATTGTTAACTATAATTTAATGGTTTTTAAAAAACACAAACTTGTTTTCAAAATAATTATTTTGATGCTTTGTTATTATAACAAAATGCATATTAAATTAATTGTAATAATTGACATTTCATTATGACATTTTATTTCATTTGTGTTCACAGATGGGCCCCCTCTCTCTAATGATATGTATATACATATATGTATATATAATTACAAACCTTCTTTCTGAAAGGGCATTTAAGGAGAAAAACCTAAAAGACAAAGAGATTGTGTGATATTTCTTGTCCACAAAATTTCCTGGATAATAGCAATCCAGTGAAGAGTCTTGTTAGGGTTTGCACAGTCCTTTCCCAACTGGTACCCTTTTTCTGAATTCACACAAGTGCTTTGGGAGAGGTAACTGCAGTGGAAAACTGTAGGTCCTGTAGTAGAATATGGAATGAGTTCTGCTCTTTTTTGGTTTTGTTCACTCCTTCTCTGTGGCTTGAATGGGTGATCACAGATAACCCAGTCATCACAGAGGAAGTGAGAAGGAGACAGGGATCACTTCACCTATTTAAGAAGAGTCTATTGAAACAGTTTCAGTGTCTGGGTAGTGCCCTCTTTGATGTGTAAATCACTCCCCAGTTACCATGACTGCAAAGAGTTTTGTTTTACCAAGTGTGACCTTTCCATTCAGATCATTGGTGAATGCACATAGACTCCCATTTTAATGTCATTGTCACAGGGATGTTCACAGGAGATAGGCAAAGGCAATTTACAAAAGGGGAAATTGTTTTTACCACATAATAGTGATAGTACTACTTTGTTTTTCAAAAGTATAGGATTCCTTTGAATGCTACAAATTGTGTTGTAAGATTAATAATTTATTTAAATATTTGTTTATTGTTATAATCTTTAATATTAAATATTCCAGTAAAGTTTTATGTATTACAGAGGTCATATCAGTAACTTAAAATAAAAACAAATTGCTGTCCAAATCACTCCTTTGTTTCATTTATACAGTGAACAGTATTCAAATTATGATGTGTTCTAAGTAATAGTTTGGAAAGTACATCTTAATTTTAAACCTGATTAAAAAATGTAAAAAAAAAAATATTCAATTGACTTAAGTTTCTGGATTTAGATTTTGTTACAATACTTTTGCATTCAACAAGTGTCATCACTGAATCAGTAAATGTCATCACCTCTCTGAGAGGTAACTAAAATTCCAGGGTAAATTTCACTGATGTTAAACTTCACATGAGTTTTAGATATTTCTTCTAAACTTTTTACTGCTTATCACAATCACTATTTTAGTTATACATTATTTAGTAAATTCTCCCTTTTGAGTATAATTCAATTACTTATGATTCTGACAAAAATTCATGATTTGAAGTCCCCATTGCAAGTCAAACGATATGTTTTTGTTTAAAGTGTGAATATCATAGAAACAAGTTCTTATTATCATCACAAAAAAATAAATCCCATATGTAGATCAGTTAGTATACTTTACATAAGGTTCTACATTTTGCATGATAATCATAGATCATCTACTTTATAAAGGTAATAGATTTTTCTTATCAGATTATGTAAATTGTTCTTTTTGTATATAGTAAAATTTATTTGAAATTTTAAAATTGTATTTAAAATGACACTGAATTGATTACTGTTCTAGGATGTGCACAATTATGTGGAATTTTCTGAGGAACATTTTTGACTTTGCCATTTTTTAAAAGAAAATTATGTAGCTAGTTACTTTTAAAAAGTTAATACATAAAATATAGTATGAATTTAACCTTGAATAAAACATCAATGCATTTAACCAATTTACCTGCTCTGTGATAGGATATGAATGAATATATTAAACTTGAAGATTAAGTTGAGCGCAATGCTAATGATGAGATTTAGAATGATATCTTAATGACACCTCCCATAATTTCCATTTTTTGAGAAGTCTTTTTATTTAGTCGTGAGCAAAGAAAATAAAATAACAACAAATATTTCCAGTTCTAAAGTGCTATTAAATACAGAATTCCTAGGGTGTGTGTGTGTGTGTGTGTGTGTGTGTGTGTGTTTGAGAGAGAGAGAGAGAGAGAGTGCACACTGAGTGCTGAGTTCTTAGCCAGGCATTGTACATGGCGGCACAAGCATGGCTCTTCCATGCTCTGCTTCTGCCATAGCCTCTCCAACATTTTGGATTATAGGCCGGTGACACCAGGTCCTCCTTAAATATCAATTTTAAAGAACCAATGAGTAATTAATACTAAAAGCCAGAGGAGTTACACTGCATAATCTTTTTGAAAATCACTATTTGCATTATGTCACTACTATTTTATCAAGATTTGATTTCTTCATATGTTTGAGACAGGGATATTCACTTTAATGGAGACAGGTTGCTATGCTGTAGTCTCAGTTTGGATATAAAATTTTTTGGGTCAAAGTTTGGTCCCATAAGGATGATAATACATCATGTGACTTTTAAGAAGTGAGGACTAGTGAGTGGCTCCTAGGTCATTAGAACACAAAGTTCTACAAAATATCTGATAGAATACTTACATAAGACACAATTGTTCAAAGAGCAAATGGTCGCAAATAGAAAGCCAGGCATAGCCGTTGTCTCTATATCCCTTTGTTTCTGAGTAACCTATCCTTTCCTCTGCTGGTATTAACCAGAATGCCATGAACTGTGTTTTGCAGCAGGGAAGAACCTGGCCAGAACTTAGCAGATAGGAAGGAGTACCAACTTCTTTAACCCAACCATTTTCTCTTCCTTAGGCTGTACTTGTGATAGCAATAGGAAAGAGTCATACTGAAGCTAAACCACTCATCTCCATAATCTTCATTTCTCTGTGACTAACAAAGGTGAGGTCTAAAGATCACGACCGGCGTTCAAATCTGTACCGAGGCCGAAAAACTAACTTGGAGCTAAGGAATGCAAGCTTACTACAGAAGGGGCTTTCCAGTTTTTCCAGTTCTTTCTTTGCCTCTTTTTATTTTTTATGTTTTCTTTTTTTTGTTTTTGGAAACAGGGTTTCTTTGTATAACAAACAGCCTTGGCTGTCCTAGAACTCACTTTGTAGTCCAGACTCTCCTCCATCTCACAGAGATCTGCTTGCCTCTGTTTCCCCTAGTGCTGGGATTAAGGGAGTGCACCACCACCACACACCACCCGGCTAAAGTTTGCTGTCATTAGATTTTCAACTGCTCTGATACTGTTTTCCGAGTTTGTCCAAACAGCAATGTCAACAGATGACCTTTTAGAATTTAATTTGCTATCTTTTTAAATCAGGAAAGAAACAAAATGTCAAGAAAGGTCACTTACATATCAAAATAAGATGACTCATAAATTCATCTATAAAATATGTCCAGTGCCACCCAAGGTCTGGAAGGGAAGGCTTAGGCTGCCCACTGTATGAGTTCTAAATTGAGATTCTGAGTATACAAAGTCACTTGACTAAAACATTCAAACAGAAAAGTCTTAATCTAAACTAGAATGTCTTTCTTCACCATGGTAGAAGGCACCAAAAAGCTCTTTATGACATTTAGGAGTGTATATGTATGTATCAGGTTGTTATTATGTAAATGTATATGTGTATATTTTGTGTACTATGTATTAGTTTTCAAAGATAAACAGAAACCGAGTTATTTGATAATTCATTGCTACAATGAGTATTTGGCGGTTTCAAGAATCTTTATCATGTGGTCTTCACATATAAGAAATGATTTTTCAGAACTGACAGAATTTGCAATAAATCATCACAACCTCGGAATGTCAACAGTTCAGGATGGAATTTTTGTGAGTCACTATCATGCATGTGTGTGGCATGCTGTATCTTTTTACTGAGGACAGTTCTTTAATAACTCTTTTATCTAATGAGACCATCTACCGTCAATTTACTAACCTTTCACGACTTCTGTAAGTCTTAAAAAGCTAGTGCTTAAAATTCCATTTCCTATTTGCCGTTAACAGCTTGATCCATTAAAGCTAGGAATTTCAGAGGTTTGACCTAGTTTGCAAAATTATTCGGGAGCATAAATTTTTGACTATCTTTCTTTAGGTTCTCATCACAGTCATATTTGGTAGAATTTTGTGACCTTTGACATCAATGGAATGCTTTTATTATACTGAAATGAAATTCTAGGAACTAAATTAAACCAGTTACATTTGCAGTCTTAACCCAGTTAGAGACTTGAGATTAAACATGGCAATTTTTGCATCTTTGTCTGATTAAACTTTACCAGTAGCTAAATGATAATTTACTTATTTGTGTATTATGATAACAACAATATTTTCTTTAGAGTTATCATTGGCTTAGAAATGATTATATGTTATTTACAAAAGATTTAGATTATTTTTTCCTTAATGTCATTATGTTTTCCTTTTTAGCATCTCACAAAAGATACAAACAGAATATAAATCCAAGTCACAGATTGCCAAACAAATAGAAAATTTTCTTTTGCAAAAGGAATTAAAAAAAATCACCAAATTAAAACCAAAAAAGAAGAGCCATTGTATTTGAACTAGAATGGTTGTTTTCATTCATGTCATTAAACATCAGTGTAATGTACATTAAAGACTGATGCAAATAAACAATCCTCTATTAAAAGTTGCGATTCTGCCCAATGTTATACAACCCTTGAGCCTATTCATGGTAATCACTAAGGAAAATATTTCATGCATCCAAGTGACTCTATCTGTACGCCATGGGTAACAAAGGTTGCCAAGGATTTTGGGCTAAGAGCCAATGTATATTTAACTTGAATTTTGAGAAACTCGGAAAAGTAGGCCATTCTCATGTCATATGTATTAACAGTTGTTTCCCACAGCAGATCATAGGGTAAGATTGCTCCCATGAGTTACACTTAAAAATGTTTCCCACATGCAAAATTGCATAGCTTCTCAAATAAACAGTTTTGACAACAATGCATGAATAATATCATTGTAAAAGGTACTTTGATAACTCTATGGATTTATTTTAATGTCCAGTAAAACCCATGTTTACTGAAGTTATGGGAGTCTTAGAAATCACAATTTAGATTTTGATAACTTGTATTTTTTTTAAGAAAAGTATGTAAGTGTATCCACAATCACATGCTTCTAAAATATAAAGTATGTATTTTTATGAAATTATACTTGTGTAAAATTTACATGGATTTATTTTAGATTATTTTAATTAATTATTCAAAATAAATAGGTTGTCTTAGTTTATATTGCTGTATGTTTCACTTGTAGCTTTATCTTTTGTTTTCTTTTAGGTTGAAGTACTTCTGTGGTTTTGCTATTATTTTTGTAACTTCAGTGTTTATGCATAATCTGTTTCCTACACAAATGTGTTTTCTCTGCCTTTTTATTAGTGTTCCTTCAAGTTACAACTCTAGGTTAGGTTTCCTAGATTCTGTATTTCAGTTTTGTGTTGAGATAAGAACTATACTATTGCCAACACTTGAATTATTTGTTATTTTATTAACTAAATAGAATAAGACATCATTTTTAAGCTACTTTGTATATTTGGTATTTTTAAATATAAAGTAATATCTCAGATACAAAGGATTTTATATGAAAAGGCAATGTTAAGATTTATAACATAAACAGAAAGTTTCAAAGACATAAACATTAATTAATACTTGATTTTTATGTACAATGTCACACTAGTATTCATTATTAACTACATTTAAAAATTAATCATTCAATAACCACATTGTTATTTTACTAAGTATCTTTAACAATCTGTAAATCCTATAGACTTGCAAGATTAACTTTAAAGAGTACAATGCAGAAAAAAGTACTAACTCATTAATTATGTTTTTCATGTCTAAAGTAAGAATATATGTCAACTCATCAGTTCATACTCCTTTCAATATCTGTAATATTTATTGATGTATGTTTTAATTCTAAACAGATTTATTGGAAAAACAATAAAAACTTGATATCTTTCTAGACCAGGCATAAAACAAAATAATTTGGAGCTGTTGATACAGTGAAATAAGAAAAGAGTAAATAAGGGGCAGATGGCAGGTAAAGAGAATGGGTACTTTAAGCAAAGATTTAGTGACAGGAATGCACAAAGACTCTATATAATATGAAAGGTTGCAGTTGGATTACTACTGATCACAATTATCTGCCTTATGAATTCTAAGTTTAATATATATTAACTTATTCAGTGTTCACAAGTAAGATCAACATTAAGCACATATGAACCAACACTCTTGAATGAGTTGCTAAATTTCAAATGTCACAACACACTCCATTTTACCGTGGTCACCTGCTGCTTTTGCTTGAAGTCTTATATGTTACCATGTTCTAAAAACTGAAGCACCAGAAGTAGAAGGACCATGATTCTTTCAAAGATTGTATTCATGCAACCCGGATGCTGCAGTGGTTGCTGCTTGACGGTGAGTATGTAACAATAAGCTTATTTGATAATTGTGTTAATTGTGGTACTGAAAGATGAAGTAACTTTCCAAATACAAATAGATTATAACACAAACTGTTTGATAAAAATGTAACTTCTGTTGATGAAATTATGTGGGCATTGAAAGAGCAATTTATTCTTACTCATATCTTGATAAACAAAATCCTATCAGGCTATTGTGAAGTTATATATACTTCTTATATTCTATAGCATTATAAACTTGTAAAATATACCTATAAATATAAATGTTCATATATTAAAACAAGTGCCATTTGAAGTAAAATATTCTACATGATCACATATCCTTTAAAAAGGAAAATTAACATAATGACAAACAGAAATTTCAAACCAGAAAGACATTAGGGATAAATATCTTTATATACCACATGGATATGTAAGTCAGATTTGACAGCATTCATGCATTGCTTGATTTTTCTTTTCTCCAGAAAAACTTTTTGGTAAGGGTGCAGCAGTAGCTTGCTATCTCAGTTGTTTTGCACCTGCTTTGCTGGGTCTGAGTGTCTGTGTAACTTAAGGGTGGTGATCATTGTGCTATAAACAGGGCTATTGCAGATGTGACCTTTCAGTTGCCCACAATTTATATCAGTTGTTAAGTGATTAGAAAAGTATTATGATGGCATCAGCCTTCAGAAAGGACCTCGGATATCTGCTGTCCAGACAGCAACCATTTATGGAGATCATTAGCCAGGAAGAAAGAGTCCAAAGATGTAGAAGCAGGTAAAAACAAATCTTCCTGTTAAATTCTTACCTGTGAAATCAAAGGTAGAAAAGACATTGCAGGAAATGTTTCATGACTTAATTTCTTAAAGATGACACAAGCAAAAATGAGAAAGTAGGAAAAATACTGGAACATGGATTACTTTTTTATTATTTATTGTAAAAAATTTACAGAAACATGTATTAGTTTTTGTTCCTATGACCACAAGAATCCAAATGAAATTGGATCAGTTTGAACAAAATAAAAGGCCTCTTACATACAATATCAAAACTACCATTGCTTTTGTTATTAAAATGTGCAATCTGAGAGTAAAACTAATAGAATTTTTGTTTTGTTTTTTTCAATGGAATCATGCATGCATTAAGAATTTTTAAAAAATTCTCTTGAAGATAAAGGTATCATTGTCATTTCCCCTAATAATTTATGTTAACCTCAAACTATAAAGTTATATCCATAAATTTTAATGTGAAATTAAATATTCGGCATATAAATAATATGTTATAATTACATACAGGAAATAATCCTGAATATAATAAAACTCCCATCATTTCTAAGGCATTATGTTTATTTATACTAATCAACTTAATGGCATAATAAATTGATATCACTTTAAAATATATTTATTTTTTAGAAATATTCCCTCTTACTGTTTTATAAAAATCATTCAATCTTATGCCTTGTATTTTCCATGTCAGCAGCTTTATTCTGAACAAAGCTAGTTTTGAATCATGTGCTAGTTTTGGAGTACTTGTCTTCTTCTCTTCATCTAAAATTTGTTAATTAAAATATTTGTTTTAAATTTATGTATAATAATGTCATGGACACTACCTTTTATTTCATAAAAATACTTTCATAAATAAATAGTTTCTTGTGCATTTTGAACTGGAATGTCATGCTACTTTTTGGTCTTAAGAGTTTTGTTTCCAGAACTCACAACTCTTCCATGAAGACATACTCAGAAGAATAATAAGACTTGTGTCAAATGTCCTTGTCTACTGTTTATTCAGTTCACTCTGTGACCTCTGCCAACAATTAAAACTAACTGACATTGATTGAGGTTAATTTCTATCATTCAAATGCAGCAATATATAATTCACAATAGAATAGAACAGAAGTCTTCATTTACTGGATTGTTCCCTATAGGGAACTGGCGAGCATCCAAACTGTCAACAAACTCAAGATTTATAAATCCAGGCCACAGTTAATAAGCTGGGTTATTTAAGTGAAGAATATTAATAGCCAATAAAAAACACACACACATTTAAATACCAGTATAAAATTTATATATGATTGATTATGTTGTTTTAATAAAATTTGTGTGTGATTAATTATGTTATCTAATAACAACAGTTAATTTCTCACTTGTTACACATGCCATAAATTATTAAGGCTACAAAAATTGATCAAACTTGAAATCTTGAAATGTCTACAATTTTTTATTGGCTTCTTTTTTAAACTGAGTTTATGTGGGCTCCTTATGATGAAATTCATTACTGAAAATAACAGTGTCCCACCTCTGCATCCTACCCAGATCATTATAATAATATTTCTTTTTCCTTTGGGGTACCTCTTCCCAGAGACACTTTTCTCTGTACTGATCCACTTATAATAATCATGTCTAGTCATTTCAGTAGGAACATCTAGGGTCTGGAGGACTTCACATTTTTCATCCATTTCATATTTTGCTTATCAAAAATGGCCCAAAGGTGTATTTTTTCTCTCACTTGCTCTTCCTGCTTCTCCCTCCCTACATTCCCTCTCTCTCCTCTCCCACCCCATGCCTCTTTCTCTTCCCTCCTTTTTTCCCTCTCCCTCCCTCTTTACCTCCCTCCTCTTCACTACCCTCCTCCCCCGTGATCCCACCAATTGCACTGGTTACCTTCCCACCATCCATATACTCTATGCACATTAGTGATCCTGAGTCCATCACTAATGGTTACTGGAATAAAGAAAATGCACCACCATGTCCATCTTTCATTTAGAACTTGGTCAGTGCCATGCCTGATGCTTACAAACTTGTTTTACTCCAGCTACCCTCCCCTTAGCTCAGGTGGTCACAAATATTGAGAAGAATATGAAAAGGGGATGGCATTACATGGTGGCAAATCAAGGGCTAAGAAATAACTGAGCAAGAATAATTTTAAAATATGTAAAAAATGGGAAAAATATTTAAGATAAAATTCAGTTTTAATAAAATACTTTTTATTACAAAATAAAGAATTTGGGAATTATAATTCAAAGGTTTTTTTCAATATTTGGTAATCACACACTTTTGTCAAATGATGCCAGGGCTCTAGAATACATATGCTATATTTTAATTAAAATCATTTTGTGCATAGCAATACAACTTATGTATTCAATGAAACTATAATAGAATGATTTGATACAGTTAAACAGAAGAAAAATGGGGAAATTTGAGTGAGTGTGCCTTATGAAGTATGCAGTGCACACGAAAGACTTCTTATATCACATGACATTTGGGGAACTCATTGCACAGATATCAGTTTCTAAAAACTAATTTGAAAAACAAATAATTTGGAAATTCAAGCAGTTACAACAGAACTTCTTCCTTTTTGCTGAGTTTATACCATGCCATATCAATACAGCATTCTCTGGGTTCAACAGTTTCAAAAATTGAAGTTCTTTAGTAATAAAATATCATCCCTGTTGAATAGAGACACAACTCTGGAACAATTTTACAAATAGTGTTAAAAATGATGCAGAGTAGAGGACAGGATTTCTTAATGACTAATTCCTTGGCTTCATTCATACAAGTTGATAGCACAAGACTGAACAAACAGGGAGTATGAGCTATGACCCTCCAAGGTTCTTTTAAATCCTGAAGGCATTCTGCATTTTTGATGGACTTGAATTCACAGCAATTTGACATGTTCCTATGATGATTAACACTGCAGAAGTTAGTTAGCAAGAAAGCAGCAGAGAAACCTTCCAGCTTAATAAGCATGAAACTGCTGCTTAAAGCAAAATTCAGAGGTTGCTCTTACTTCATTTGCCAACTGTACCTCAGAGACCACTTACTGAAACTATGCTTACATTGAATTTTGGGGCAATCCTAAATCTCATCTGAATTTTGAGCACCCTTACCTAGACTGCATTTTCAGTATTAATCATTATATGTACTATAAGTTGAAGTTATATCTCCTTTACAATATAAAGGACACATTCTCACCCTATTTGGTCAAATAAGTTACAAACCCCACCCCAACACACAAAATATCTATTACACTACTTGAGAGCTTTACAGAAAAACAAAACCTACATCTTTCTCCAATGAAGTGTGAAGCTGATTAGATCTTCCCAATATATACTAAAAAAACACCTTTATAGCTCGTATATTTACCCCAAATTAATTATTGATTGAGAAAAGTAAATTATAATGAGTTTAAATGATCATATATTGTCTATGTTTGAAGCCTAGTAGTAAATTCGTTTGTGAATAAACCTATGTAAAATGTATGGGTTTGTACTTATTAAGCCATAGCAAAATTTCAGATACAATTTTAAATAATAATGTCCCAACCTGCAAGACATCAACCTGGGGCAAGAGAGTCAGGGATAGGGAATGGGGACAAGAGACACAAAAAGAATGACCACAAGACAGGATACTGATCAAGTGGCAAACTTTATTTTTCTCAGGCTAGCTTATATAGTCAGTAGAGCAGGATATGGGGAGGGGTAGAATGGGTTGCTTGTGTACCAGGTGTTGGTATAGGCAGGATATTAGGAAGCCACAAAGAGGATGTTTGCAGGATAAAGAGTTTATGAGTAAGAGGTCCAGGAAGGGTGCCTGAGGTGACTAAGCCTGTGGGTGGAGGACTGGGTCAAGTTGTTTATTTTCTTGAGCTGAGGTTCTAAGGAGCTGCTATGTAAAGGTTAACTATGTGGCCTGCCAAGCAAGGCCTAGGGTCTCATGCCAAACCCTGAGATTTTGCTCCCAACATATTAGTATCTTTTTTTGGTACAAATGCTGCTTGGCCAATGGCTAAGATTTCTCATATGCTAGCTCAGTCTTAACTATCATAAATCTATGTATTTTATAAGACTTATCTTATAAGATGCTAAAGGAAGCATCCTGTCTTCCCAGACTCACATGGTGACTTCAGAGCACAGACCAGGAGGAAGAGAGAAGGGGATGACTTTCTTCTTGCCCTTGCTAATATATGAGTCTCCCTGCTATGCCACTTCCTGCTTGGATCACCACTTCTTTACTACATTTCCCAGAATCCTCCTTGACTCCTAGTCCTGCCTAACTTGCTGCCTCATTGGCCAAACAGTACTTTATTTATCATGCAATAATACAAACGCAAACCCAGAAGAACTTCCCCCATCATCTCCTCTTTTCTGTATAAATAAAAAGAAGAGTATCTTTTCTTCAGTATTATAATACCTGAGTAAAACTATAACCATAACTATCCATCTTCAACTCCATCAAAGATCACAGAAGGATAATATATATACTCTAGGACTGACAGAGATATCTCACAGCCTGGAAGGTCACCCAAATTTCCTCTGTAATGTTGGGGCATCCATCTTCAGTCAATAGGCCACTGTGTGTCTGGCACACTTCTCCATTTCAGCAGGAACCCTTCAGTACTGTTTTGTTTTGTAAGTTCAGCAGTCACTTTCTTGTGGGTCCTGTATTTCCAGTTTATATAGCAGCAAAGATTCCAAGAACAGTTTCTTGCCCAAATGGCTAATCTTGCCATGTTGAAGGCAAACTCTGTAACGAGTTTCTTCTATGCCCATCCTGCTTTCTGACTTAATTGGTGTGCCAGGAGCAGTTGTGTCTCACTGTCAAGAAAAAAACTAAATCATCTAAATGCAATATATTCTGTAGGTCTTTGAAAAGTTTGAAGAATATCCATCTCAAATACCTCTCTGTATCTAGAAAACCTAACTCACCTAATTATAATTTTTGACTATTATAGGTGACTATATAACCTGTATTTAATTATGCATATCACATACCTAAACAAGAGGAGACATATACTTATCACAAATTGACCTTAAAGTTGTATCAATAAATGAAAATCCATACCAATGTATTCATTCCTAAATCCTATTCCTCTTTTTTCCTTTAAACAGAGATTGATTATTACCATTTATAAATAACCCAAATTACATGAAAACAAATATTTATAAACAATATTTGGGAATTTGGGCATCATCCATTCCAAACTAATTCCTGATGGTTGGAGGTGATGCCATGGGGATCCTGAGAAAACCCAGGAATCCTGGCTATAGTGGTCTATGACTGCATTGTCTCAGCTGTATTGGATACATCATTGGGCCACTGCTTCAGGAGGTCTTGCTTGATCAAACCCATATTAGTCTGGAAGAAATCCATTGTTTTCCATTTTCTGTGAAAACACAAGCAAGATATCTTTTCCCAAGTAGTCTGTCGTTAGACTTAAAATGTGAAGTCAAAGCATTTTAAAAAGTATAAGTTGGATTAATTCAGCAGCATTTATACTCAAAATATTATAGAAGCTGTTGCTCTTTCCTCGGCAATCAAACAATTAAAAGACAACAACATTGCATATAGTATCCAGACTCCTGTGTATTTTTCACCTTTATGTGGCTTTTTATTATTCTATCTTTACATTCTTTTGTTTCTTTTTTTCCCTAAGGCAGTGTTTCTCTGTGGAAATCTGCCTGCCTCTACTTCTGGAGTACTGGGATCAAAGGCGTGTGCCACCAACACCTGGCATTGAACTCACAGAGATATTCTTGCCTCTGTCTCCCGAGTGCTGGGATTAAAGGTGTGTATCACCACCACCCAGTTACTCTAGTTTTTCTTCTGCTTTTTCTCTCACACGCCTACATATATTTTTAAACAGGCTGTAAACCTTTAAAGGTTTTTCTTCATTTGAATCTGTCTTTACTGTAAATCTTTACCTTTTTCTGCCTACCAGTCTTTTAACTGTTAAAAAAGACCACCAAAATTAAAGCAGTGGCTTTCTTTGCTGAAGATTTGCAAGATGGTGGAGGTACCTTTAAGATCAGCTCTGAGGGCTTTGCGGTCACTGCCACAGCTAGCTGCATGGGGCAGGAACCCTCAACTCTGAAATTAAGAGTCTCATGCTCTACTGACTGAGCTAGCTGGGTTTTTTAAAAAGAGTCCTGTGGTTGTTTTCACTTAGGCTGAGTCAGAAAACCTCTATACAGAGTCGCTCAAGGCTCTGCTTATCTCTAGCAAAACAGAGACAACCCAAGAAAATGCTGCTAACAAGAAGTCATGCTTGTCTCTGTTCTTTTGCTGCTAAAATCCCTTTTTAAAGCTTTTGTGAAGTTTACATGGAAGTTTGTAACATTACCACCATCTGCCTGAGTTCTGCCACCACATGACTAGTCTCAGTTAGGCGGCTCACTTGTTGAGAACCCAGAATCCTAGCCCTAGAATTCTGGAGGGCTGCAGGTCATCTCGAGAGCATGGGACAGTGCGAGAATATGAAGCTGCACCAATGCTGCCCAGCAGGTCAACAGGGCAGGCTGCAGAGGTAGGTTCTTCTTCTGGGAACCTCGGGGCATAGGGTTATCCCATCGCTGCCACCATTCTGTAGCAAGAATTCTTTCTGCCAAGCCACCTGAGTCCTGCCACCATGTGGGCACTTACCGCCAGGCTGCCCTGGTTCTGCCCACTGCCACGTTAAGGTCCCAAGTAACACACAGAGACTTATATTAGGTACAAGTTCGGCTTGGTCAATGACTAGGATTTCTCATCTGCTAGCTCAGTCTTAATTATAATAAATCTATATATTTTATAAGACTTATCTTATAGAGGACACCTTCCGCTGATGCCCTCTCTTGCTGGTGGATCACAAGGCGACCCCAGAGCAGAGACCAGGAGGAAGAGAGAAGGCTAAATATTAGTATCTTATATTGATGAAAATGACAGGATTTGTTTGAATGTATAAATTAAGGTCCTGAGATGGTAAATTATGCCAACTGAGTCATACACTCCGAGTTGTACCTACCATTATATCAGACCTTGATCTATTATGCTACATGATTTTTGATCCCACATGTGGCAGTATCCTGTTTTTTTACTATGACTAAAGTTACTCATGCCAGAGGAATTTACTTGTTTATAAGAATATATATTTCATGCCCTTTGTAAATATATATATATATATATATTATATATATATATATATATATATCATTGTCTTATGAAAGAAGGGAGAACAGAAAGAAAGAAGTATAATATTTAAAAACTGTAAAGGTTTTTTTAATAAGTGACTCCAGACAAGATCTTTAAATTTCTTAAAAGTAACATTTGTAAAAATTGAATAGTTAATTAAACTTACTTTGTAGTCTGTTGTATAACATGGAAACAAAACATTGTGCAATACATACAGCATAAAAATTTCAATAGTATAAGCTATTATATGTACACTACTTATTATCATTGTTAGGAAAGAAAATACAATATTACTCATTATTGAACACAGTGCCTAGGCTGACAATGATAATAATGTCAATGAAATGTTATAGACTTTTGCTAAACATGGCAAACATTTTATAATGCATGTAACACATAAGTATACAAAATATAACCTTAACTTATATTATATACAGTCAAAAGTAACAAAGGAAATAATATCTTAAATGACATGTAGTGTATACAACAACATGATGATAATAGTAATAATACTGAAAGATAAATCTCTTCTGGTTGCATGACTGGCACACCCAGATGCCTTATTGCTTTGGTACATTGCTATATGTATTTAACTGTAAGATAACTATAAAAATATATAATTAAGACCTATCAAGTCTTAGAGAAAGAAAGGATATAAGCAGCTGAGAATGGGAGGAGGTTTGTGAATTGTCCTCTGGACAAGACATGGCTAACATACTACTGCACTCACAGCAGCTTTGGTCACCTGCAAAATGTAGCCCATGCTCAAAATGCCCACAATTCTGATGTAGATGGTTTAGAGGATTTCAATCCCCTAGAGCAGCTGTAGTTATCTGCAAGAGATAGTGCACACTCAAAGTACCCACAATTCTGGAGTAGGTGGCTAGATGGTCTCAATGCCTTCCCCTATGAAGGAGTGACTAATTGCTGAAAATCATCATTTTTTTTAAATTTAAAGTTATAGGCACTAATAGAATTCTCACACTCTTATGATTAGCTTCACAATCATCCACAAAAGAATAAGATTAACTAGACACTATGAAATACAACAAGACTTGAAGTTAGGGTAAGTGTTGATGTGGGGACTATAGAAGGGGATTGGAAGTTAGAAATGCAGGGTAGATATTTTCCATTTTCCATATTTTCCATTATATTCCCATATGAAGCATTCAATAATAAAAAGATTTTTAAATTTAATTAACTTGGTTGAAGTTAATTAACTACACTAGACACACTCAAAGAAAACCTGCGTGTTTCTATAATGAATGTACTAATTGAGTACATGATTGTGAGTATCCACCTACAATATAAACATATCAGCTAACTATTCTTCATTTCCTGTGCATTGTATACAAGGATCTTTCAGGCCTTATTTTCAGAGTGCAGTTGCTAGGCCCAGATAAAAAGCATTGCTGCAAAGGTAGTTTTCACTATGATTGTCAGGAGCATATGTTCATGGTTTTAGAAGTTCTCAGAGGTAAGTCAGTATCTCATGCTTTCTTGTAGCATATTCCCTGCTAGGCCCTAAATCAAGAACTAACAATGACAGAGCCTCAGTTATGGGTAAGACTTAGAGCACGCCTTCTGTTTATTCCACAACCAGCCACGATCCCCTGCTAGTTCTCCTTTTCATTTTATTCCTTCATCTCCTTAATTAAGGAGGAAGAGTACCAACTTGTAATATTAACTGACCTCCAATTGACATTATTGGGCAGAATCCCAGCAAAAAAAAAATAATCTTCAGATCAAAGTCTTAAAAGTAATGTGCCAATAAAACCTTACTTTTAGAGAGAAGAACAGCAAACCAGTTATCCTGCTGAGGGAAATTGTGTTCTAGAAGAGCTTTCTTACAGCTAGCATTGTAGTGGCAACAAGGTCTTGGGAATACATTGCACCAGCCAGGAAGCATTTAACACAGAATGAAGGAGCTTCTTGGCAGACATATGCTACCTTTTTCCTCAATACACTGGACAGGTGGGGGCAGAGATAACTTAATTGAAAGCAGAAATGGAAAGGCTGCCTTAGGCAGCTTACAATGTTTCTAAACACTTGGATTCATAGCAGGGGAAGACTTGATTGATTTAATTACCACTCAAGTGTGGAAAAGTTGATGCCCACAGGCATAATCCAAGCATGGACAAGTACTGCCTGTTAGACAAAATGTATGCCATTGAGAGGAGTAAAACTGAGGGAATGAGAAAGCATTACAAAACCCTGAAGAGGAAATAGGTATTCTTCCTGTCCTTGCAATTTATGCAAAACCAAATGTTATACTGGTATCATTCTCTGTTTAGCTTTCTCTCTTTTTAGAGCTTTAAGATGAGACAACATTTCTTATACCACAAGATACATGAGAGCCACATCTTCACGGTTAATCATAAATAAATATATTTAGAGTATCCCCAGTGATTATATACCCAACAATGGCCTGGAATGCTTATTGAATTTATTAACATGTAGTTGTTGTTATAATCACAAGTATAATTTTGGCACACGTTATCCACTTTTCAGAAGAAGAAAAAACATTCTGTATATTGAGCAAGGAAAGAAGTCAAAACTGACACCTAGACATCTAGTTGTTGAGTTCCTATTCTTAATCCATTTACTATACTGCTCCTTAATTATAACATAACAAATAGAGAATAATAGTTGCAGTATGGAAATGCTGTGTAAGTAATGCTCATTACAAATTCTTACATGGTGAAAAGTATCAGTTCACACCAAGATGTTCCTAGAATGGCAATAACTAAGCACAATTTTTTCTAACCTGATTATTGTTTTGTCACATATAATTTGCTTCCATGAATTGAGTACTATTAGACTGCTTTCCTAGCAAAAGGCCTGTGAGGATTCTTTTCCAGCCTGTTTTAGTAGTAACTGGGGACTCACATACATATGAGTGAATAAAAAAGAATGATACATCTTTTCACAGAAATATATATATATCTCAAAGAAGAATAAAATTCATTAATCATGTATGGCTTGGAAAAGATTAAATGCATAATGATTTTTTGATTCAATATATCAACTTTAGGTGCAAGATCACATTTTTATAGTTTAGAATATTTCAAGACAAAAATATGTATTCAAAATGTGAGGAATATTTAGAATAATCTCCACTTCTTTCCTATAGGGAAAACCCAAGAGTCATAGCATGTCATAAGTCCAGACATAAGACTAAGTGAATTGCCATTATCCATGTTGCTGCCTCAGTAACAGATTACAGTTGGTTACATGAGAGAAATTTAAATTCAGGATAAAGACAAGAAAGAGTACATGAAGAGAGAACACACTTTGTAATGAGAGATTGAATATGAGAAGAGAGTAAGAGAAATTTGAACATCATATGCCAGTGTGATTATATAGGTAACTGAGCAGGTGATCAAACCTTTAGGGATTTGCAACAGTGAATCAATAGTTTTTATTGATTAACATTTATTGAATATTGTATTTTTCATGCCATAGACTCTGTGGGGAAAATTAGTTTAACTCTTCATTTCAGTCAGTGATCTTTCACTAGCTATTAACTGCTCTTGCTTGGCATCATTTAATTCAGTGACATGACACCTTTGACATAAGTCATCAGCTTTCATTTCTTAGTACAAGATACTAAAAAATTGAGAATTTTGCTTTATTTTCACATAGAAAAAAAGAGTATACTTCAAGACACAAAACAATCTAATTATCACAAATTTTCTCACTCCCAAGTTTCTCTCTCTCACACTCTGTGCTATTTGTCTGTGTTTAAAATGAATATCCTTCCATAAAAGGTAAGATAATTACAAGGAAATATGTCTAAAATTGGGAGATAGAACTCAAGCAAACCATTGAATCTTCCTAAACTAATGCCAATAGTTGTTGCTTTGTAATATTGAATTGCTTAAACTAATGAAAAGTTAAAGCAATGCTTTATAATGAATGCTTATATATTAACATTCTGATGGTAATGCAATCGATTATACTTATTAATAACAATGATCATAAAGATTCTAGCCTTTTGTGAGATACATTGTAAGATTAGAAAAAATGCTGCTAATGAAATAATCATTGCCAAAACAACATTATAACATGTCTTCACCATGTCCCTAGAAAAATTTCAAATTATGTGTTACTAGAAAGTTGAATTTGCTGTCCAAGAGATGAAAATTGAAAGTGTCGTAGTATGTTAGCATCCTAAATGTCATTTCACTGATGGTATGGGCCCTTCTATGGGTTACTATAAAGGAGAGGAATATTTATCCCTAGCATACGAATGGAATTTGGGAGCCCATTCCCCATGGAGGGATACTCCCTCAGCCTAGACACATGAGGGAGGACCTAGGACCTGCTCCAAATGAAATAACAGACTTTGAAGATTCCTAATGGAAGGCATCAGCCTTCCTTGGGAGCAGTAAGGGGATGGGAGAGGGGGGTTAGTGGGGGGCAGGGGAGGAGGGGAGGAAGAGGGAGCTGGGATTGACATGTAAAACAAGCTTGTTTCTAATTTAAATAAAAAATATAATTTTTTTAAAAGGAGAGGAATGACAAGCCCTCAGTCTAAACCAGCAAGGTTTCCAAAGCTGCTGCACTGCTTGTGTTCAAGCCATTTCTGCAATATTGAGATAAAATAAAGTATATATTTAAACACACTGAAACATATCTCAATGGTACTGGGTTGGGAAAATCAAAATAGAGAAAATTCAAGGATCAAACAAATAACAAAAATCATAAAACATAATTTAATGAATTATCTTGGAATTACTCCATGCAGCATTACACAAAGGCAAAGTCACCTCATCACCTCATAGTAGTGCCCATATTCCTCATCCTGAAACATTTCTTAAAGCCAGTTTTGGCTTAAGAGAAAAGATGAGTGCAACTCCTGGAATGAACTCAAGAACTATGGACCACACAGTCCTCAGGAAATGAAAGCACTGCTTTGTCATCCCAACCCAAGCTCAGCATCCTGTAAACATCCTAGTTTACTGCTCTCTTTCTCCTTTTTGTTTCTCATTAACATTCCATTATTCTCATCAGTGGCATTGCCTATTGGAGGGGAATAAAAATATTTACAAGTCATTATATCCTAGAATCCACTGAAGAGCACATAAGAATTAGTATTGTTACTTAAATTCAGAATCAAAGACACTGGCATTACTATTTTAAGAAGGCTCTTTGTACTAAATCACTCAAGATGTTTGGTTAACTGTGAAATTTGCCTCATCGATCTTCTGGTCTTTTATACTGTTAGAAATATTTCCATAGTAAAAAAACGTAGCAAATATATGAGTATCACATTTTTTTAGAAATTATGATACCCAATTAAGTATATATTGCACACACTTGCTTTTCTGATGCTGATATCTGTGGTGATTTGGGTTTTAGAAAGTGTGGAACAAATCACTGCATAGTAATGATGGCTAATGGACTATCCCATCCAAATAAAAAGCACCAAGTATAAATTAGATTATATTAAGCAAAGCCTTCCTAACCGTACACTCTGGATATGTAAGACACTTTCCATCAAGCTAGCAGAATGGATTGTCAAAATGATTGGTGTGTTTATTTTTGGTGTGAATCTGTTGGAGTTAGATGGTAGCAGAACAAACACATCCCAACATGTGATGTGCAGATGCCTACCAACCAAAGAGAAGTTTTTACTGTCAGAATTCCAAAACAGATATTGTTACATGGGGTGAAAGACTAGCATCACATTTAAACAGAATTTGAGTAAACCAGTACCATTTTACTGGAAAACCAAGAATAAACAATCAATCTAGGCAAGAAAATCATTCATAACCACAGTCTCATAATAATCTGAAGACTATCCAGAGTCTTTATAATGATGAAAATTTTTTTGTTTTTTTTTTCAATGATGAAAATTTTGACAGCACTGAATTCCTTTTTGTTGATATGAGATGATTCCTGAATCAAGAATCACAATTGGGATGCTCATCATGACACTGTATATTACCTCACTGTTCAAACTAAAAGCATTAGTGACCAAGAGAATATTCTTAGCACTCTAGTTACTTGGGACTATGTCTAAATTTTTAATGATGCCTGGAGTATCCATTTATTCAATAAAAAGAAAACTGTGAAGCACACTGTTAGTAATTCATGAGAAAATCCCCTTGATAGTCAGAACTATACATATATAACTAAAGCAATACACAAAATTGATGGAATAAAGTTTATATCACTTATTTGATGTTTCTTTAAGGGTGACTATAAGAATTCAGGAATAAGCCAAGAGTTAAATGCAATGGAGACCCTTCTAGACAGAGTTTTCTCATACCAGTGACAAAGTCATAAGAATATGAGTGTATACATGCATGTATATATGTATATGTATGCATATTTACAAATATAATTTACATGCATTTTGGAATTCATATGAAACTTCCTAACTCTAAGCACAGCCTTGGTTCCTATTGAAATTCCAAATAAAGTGTTAGGGCTTTCCCATGTCTCTAAAGTAGTATTACAAACATAGTGACTCATGAGTCTATAAAACATTCCTTTATACTGAATAGCAATATTAGCAGTGGTGTCTACTATGCTTCTTGCACTACTTCAATGCTATTTTTCAATAATTTGTTCACGAGAGGGGCCCAAATCACTCACAACAGAGATAAACATGGCATAAATTATTCTGTCTATGACAAAAAGTTTACAAGCTCTCTGAAAAGAGATAGTGGGAATTGAAATGGGTAATGATCACTTGTTCACAAACATAAAAATTATGAGTAACAGCACTATAAAAAGGTGACTTTCCAGTAGGTTATAGATGGAATTTATCATTTTTTATACTGAAGGACTTGGCCTGGAATTTCTTCTTAATATGAAGAATTTACATTCCTGTTGAAGATATCATCTGATGCATGTATAAAAATAATTCAGTTACTTATTTAAATTATTTTACAGTAGAAAGTTTCCTCAAATTCTGTCTTTTAAATAGGACAACTTGATTTGGAAGTGTCCAAAGATATTCAAAAGACATGGCATACTTATAGAAACACATCACTTACTGTTAATAGAATAATATAGAAATTATTCAATTAGCATTACCATAGTTTTCATCAGTTGGAAAGAATCACTACCTGCTTCATATTGCTTTTGGTTATTGGTATTATAAGTAACAGTAGGTCACCACTGCAGTTTAAAACCATAAATCAGAATGTAACATACATTAACCCTCAATGGACATCTGTCCTGGCATTTATGCTCTCATGCATATAAACAAAACATCATTTTGGAAGTCCATTGTACAGGTGCTTACATGATAAACGGCCATCTTAAACAGTAGATTATTATAGCACATTGAGTCTAGTATATTGTATTTTGCCCAATACCTAGCTCCAAATATTAGTGCTTACTAAAGGTAGATGCACCAGGGTGTGATGTGGGCAGCACCTAGGATTTTGGCTTCAGAAGACCTATGCCATCCATCTGCCTATCATATGAAAGCATTTTTGAAAACCCATAACAAGATGACTATTGCAAATCTTTTACTGACTAAAGTAGAATGCTGAATTCTGGATTACTTAGATGGTGAAATAGCATTTAGCTGTTGAGATGGATTTTATTGCAATTCACTTTACTCTTTTAGCATGCTCATCATCATTAAACTTAAACAATAATTTGTGAAGAAGTCAGTATATAACACAAACTTTTCTTCTCTATAGCCTATGATTTTGAATACCCTACTTCAAAAGTCCCATAAAATCTGTTCAACGATGTTCATAGCAGTGTTAATCATAATAGCCAGAACCTGGAAGCCTCCTAGATCCCCCTCAACTTAAGAATGGATAGAGAAAATGTGGCACATTTACACAATGGAGTACTACTCAGCAGAAAACAACAATGGGATCTTGAAATTCACAGGCAAATGAATGGAACTAGAAGAAACCATTCTGAGCAAGGTAACCCAATCACAAAAAGACAAACAGGGTATGTACTCACTCATATATGGATCTTAGACATAGAGCAAAAGATTACCATCCCACAATCCACATTTCCAGAAGCTAATAAACAAGATAGACTCCAAGAGAGATATACATACTCCCTTGGAGAAAGGGAAAGGGACAAGATTTCCTGAGCAAATTGGAAGCATGGGGGGAGGGGAGAGCTAGGAGAATGAGAAGGGGAGAAGAGCAGGGGTGAGGAGCACATGATGGAGCAGAAAGGTTGAGTTGGGGGAAGAATAGAAGAAAACAAGATAAGAGAAAGAGAGAGACATTTTAGGTTTACAGAGAAATCAGGCACTAGGGAAATTTCTGGAGATCTACAAAGATGACACCAACTAACAATATAAGCAACAGAGGAGAGACTACCTTAAATACCCTCCCCTGATAATGAGATTGATGACTGTCTTATATGCCATCCTAGAGCCTTCATCCAGCAGCTGGTGGAAGTAGAAGCAGACACCCACAGTAATCACTGAACTGAACTGGAATCCAGTTACAGAGAATGAGGAGTGATGAGCAAAGGGGTCCAGACCAGGCTTGTGAAATCCACAAAAAACAGCTGACCTGAACAACGGGGCGATCTAGGTCCCCAGACTGATAGCTGGGATACCAGCATTGGACTGATCCAGACCCCAGGAACATGGGTATCAGTGAGGAGGCCTCAGAAATCTATGGGACCTCCTGTAGTAGTTCAGTACTTCACCCTAGCATAGGTGTGGACTTTAGGAGTCCATTTCACATACAGGGAAACTCCCTGATCCAAGACAAACGGGAGTGGGCCTAGGCCCTATCCCAAAGTATATGACAGACTCTGAAGACCCCCTATGGAAGGCCTCACCTTCCCTGGGGAGCAGAAAGGGTATGGGATAGGTAGTGTTTTAGTTGGAGGTGGGGTAATAGGGGAGGAGGGGAGGGAACTGGGATTGACATGTAAAACTATCTTTTTTTTAATTCAAATGGAAAATGGAAAAAAAATAACATGTACTAATTGCATTGTTTAACCTATGACGTGTTTCCACCAAGGAGTGTCTTATATATTTACTAAAAGCATTTTTGAGTGAGAAAAAGTAATAGCTTATTACATTTCAGGGTCCACATGGACTCCTTCCTACCTTCTTCTGAGAGCTAGCACATTATTTCTTCATTGTCTAATAAATGAATGAGGAAATAACCAAGGTCCATGCATAAAACAATTCAAACTTCAACAGCTGGGATCCATCTCGATCCCCAGCCTGATTATTGCAATTATTTATTTTATTTTTTGAGATCATATAATTGTATCAATTTCTTCTTCCCATTTTTTTCTTCCAAACCATCTCAACTAAACCTCTTGCTCTGTTTCAAACACATGACATGCTTTTGCAATCATTGTTGTTTTATTGCATATGCTACAGCACATAAGTAAATATAGTCATTTATAATTGTGATTATATAAAATTATTATATGTGATTTTATGTGATCATATAGTATGATACCATATTAGATATGATCATACATGATCACATATAATTGATATTCATACAAATTTTACATCTTTATAATTTATATAATTTACCTATTCATGATTTAAATTTATAAATCAGTAAAATAAAATTATATCTATAATTATTATGTTTTATCTTACTTTAATAATATTTTATTGCATTTATTAAATATAATATAAAATGTAGTATTTTTAAAATATAACATAAAATGTATTTATCATAGTTATATGATTTTATATTTGGTTTATATATTTATGTGAATATTCATAATTTGCAGCTATGGCTTCTAAAATTTTTCAGCTTGTCCAACAGCTTACTTTGTAGCTCAAGATACCCTTGAACTTGTGGATGCTGCCCCATTCTCATGAGTAATTACGATTGTAAGGCTGGATGAATAAGTATCTTTAGTTTTCCCATTTTTCTACATCCTAAAATTACTCTTGAATGAACCTCACACTCTATCTATAATGATGATTTAATGATTTTCATCTGTATTTGTTTTATGCAGTATTTGTAGACCCAAATATTTAACTGTAGTTTCTTAATTCTACAGTAGATGTTTTGCCACATCAAACTATTCCTTAAATTTTTTGAATCTTAAATTGGTGTCCTGGTTTGTCTGCTATTTCACAGCAGCCACTTCCCAGTGGTTTTTTTTTTTTTTTTTTTTTTTTTTTCTGAGCAGGTAGACTGGGTGGAATGCCAGGGAGCTTGGCCAGATTTCTGTGATGCCTCAAACTTTCAATCAGCAAGACTATTTTAGTGCAGTTGAGTAAATAAGAAGCACAACTGTGCCACTTAGGCAGAAATGCGTGTCTCAGGAGACATTGTTGCACAACATCAGGGAGACAAAGAGAATAAAAATGAAAGGCCTGGGGCTTCAATCTACTCACCATGGAGAGAATGTGTGTAGTCTAAGTTCTACATTCTAACGTCCCCACCCCTTAACAGTTAGCACCATGAGGTGAGGACCAGACTTTAACAAATGAGCTTCTGAGAGTCCAGTAAAGTATCACAAATAAAGCTTGTCAAATTTCAGAGTGAGGACAAGCTGTGTTTAATTGGCAAACAAGCTCAAAATGTTCTGTTGGGCTTAGGCAATGGAAATCTATCAAGCCTATGTTTTGTACTCAGGGATAAGCCTTCTTCTTAGAAGCTTCAGACTCAATATGCGTAAAGTAGTATAAAACCAAAAGCTCAGGTAATAAAGTGAAAATTTAAAACTCAAGATCAAATTGCTATCTTGAAGTTGGTGGATGATTGGAATTGAATACCCCTGTTTTATTTGATTTTGGACCTGAAAAAGCAACAACAACAAAAAACTTGTGGTTGTCTTTCTGGGTGGTGGTGTATTGGAACTCATGATATAAACAGCACCCAGAAAACACATGATATTCATCAAAAGCAAGAAAGTGCAAATACTCTGAAATTGAGGTTTTATAGATACATTTTCTGAGGTTTCTCATATTTAAATAAGAATAAAACAATATCTTAAATATTTTTGTCTTGTACTTCAGAACATATCTGTCTTACTATAAAATGGTCTCCTTTGAAAAGTGTTGAAACATGTCAAAATACAGTTCAGAACTTACTTTGGAAAATGTAAAAGCCAGCACAAGTAAACATACAAAGTACGGCTGTGTCATTCTTTCAGACAGAGTTAATAACAGTATCATTGTTATTGCTGCTACTAGTTTTGACCTCAAATTTGAAGAACCACATAATAAGTCACAGTGAATTCAGTCATTTGGAATCAACTTTGGAAAAATCAAGTGCTTGACATTCTTGGTATGAAAATGGAGTAGCTTGATGCTGTCTTCTGTGGTTTAGCTACTAACTCCTGTAATTGGACGTTGCTATAGACATCCATGAATGACTGGAAAGAACAAAACAACAGAGCTCTTAGAGCAGTGTGCCTGATGGTGAGATAATTACTATAAGAAAATAGCCAAGTGCTACAGATTGAAATTTTACAATGTATATTATTAGTAGTAGATATTTGAACACATGTCTATCATGGTAATGGATTAGATAGCTCTCAAATTAAAAGCACTGACAATGTACAGATTAGTAACTGACCCTTATGTTCTTTATTTGCTTTTGTCAAAGGTTTCTTTTTCTTCTCTTTATTGGGGGGAGAAATAGTAAAAAGATTATACACTTAACCAAAATGCACATTTTATAATGAGTTATGAACATATTCTATAAATGGATACAATAAAAGAATAAAATAAAACAGAGTAATAAAAGCAAGTGTATGGAAAGAATAGCAGACTAACATATATATATATATATATATAATATATATATATATGTAAAACATTATAGAAATTTTATAAAGCAAGGCAATATTATTTCACAAAAAAGTCTGGAATTCCTTGATCAGTAAATTCAGAAATTCAATGACATGTAAGATACTAGATGGGAACTCCAAAATTGGTGCACGCCTTTAATCCCAGCACACAGGAGGCAGAGGCAGGTGGATTTCTGTAAGTTTGAGGCCAGCCTGGTCTCCAGAGCAAGCGCCAGGATAGGCTCCAAAGCTACACAGAGAAACCCTGTCTCGAAAAACCAAAAAAGTTAAATAAATAAATAAGTAAATAAAAATAAATTCAATGATCTCAAAGCCAGGTGACTGATAAGTCAACTTAGAACTTGGAAAATGATGCAAACAACACACACAGACACACACACACACAAAGAGATGATGATGATGATGATGATGATGATGATGATGATGATGATGATGAGAAATACAGTATAGATGAAAACAATCAAAAAGAGAAACAAACTTTGGCAAGGAAAATAAGGTTTTGAAAAAAGAAATGGGAATGATGGAATGGAGAAAGTCAATAAACAAATAAAAGCTGTAGGTTGAAAAATAAAAGACCCCTAGACAGATATTAGGGTTCAAGCTTCCAGCTGAAAATCAGAAAAGCAAAGGAGTCAGACACTAGCTCTTACCTCTACCTCAGCTCCAAGCAAAGGGGCAATCCTCAAGCTGCTCCTGACTTCACTGCTCCTCAGATTCACCCAGCATTCCTAGTGACTAATTCTCATACTGAATGCCTCTAAGTTTTACACTGCTCAAATCCTGGCATTAAACATGTGAGTTATGATTTATTCTCTGGTACCTCGGGGTGGTCTTGGACTAAGAGATCCATCTACCTATTAATCCTGAGTTTTGGAATTAAAGGAGTGTGCCTAATTTCTATGGCTAACTAGTATGGCTGTGTGGCTATTTTCATCTCCAATGGTTTTAATGAATCATAAACAATACATCACCACATTAAACCTTGGAAACATCAGCAGTAGTCTCCATCAAGTAGAAGGTATAATATCTGAGAAGAAGCAGAATGCTGACTATTATGTTAAAATGTGAATAATGGGTGCATATATAAGTGATTATGATCACAATATCTGAGTAATCTGTGACACTATCAAGATAACATGCCAAGGTATCCAAACAATAGGAAAGGGGGCGGATAGAGAAAACTGACTTCATGTAAACTCTCTCTCTCATATATATATATATATATATATATATATATATAATATATATATATATATATATATATATATATGAAATGGTAGCAGAGAATTTCTCAAATTGAAAGAAATAGATGTCCCAAAGCAAGAAATGCTTAGAAACACAAATAATCATGAGGAGAGACAGGTCTCTTCACACCCCACTGTATGGCCATATACTCATAGGAGTACATGAAGCACTAGTGATATTAAAGGGTTATTAGTAACAACTAATATGAGAGGACATGGGTTCTGAGAGACAAGCATTTTTCTTCAGCGCTGTGACAATTAGTAAGATGCCACATACTTGTAAACAGATTTTCACTGATGTACCTATAGCAGACTTAATGAAACTCATTAGATGACTGAATTTAAAAATAAATAAATACATACTAACATAGAATTGGGACTACTTGAATAGGAATAGAATCAAATATATGAGACCCTGAGGCTGACAAAAATAAGTAATTGGGATGAATATGATCAAAATATATTATATCATTCATGGAGATGCCACACAGAAAACCATCATTATGCATACTTGTTATACAATAGGTGAAAACCTTTTTCTTAAAACACTGAAGTAAAAAGTTTATTTTCAATATAACTGACTATAAAAGCTCTTCTTGCCAAAAGAAAAGAATAGAAATGCGCCACAAAGTTTCATGAGCTAGCTTGTTGGGGCCCACTCCCTATGGTAAGATGCCATGCTCAGCCTTAATGCAGGGGGGAGGGCATTGTTCCTGCCTCAACTTAATGTACGGTACTCCACATAGGAGCCCTTACCTGTTGGGAGAAGAGGATGGGGGGAGGGCTCTGGGGGAATTGAGTGTGGCTGGAGGAGGGGTAGGAGAGAGAATTTTGGTAGGAAATTGAAATGAAATTTTAAAAAAATAATAGAGGAATACTCCCTGATCCAAGACACACAGGGGTGGGCCTAGGCTCTATCACGAAGGATACAATAGACTCTGATGACACCCTATGGAAGGCCTCACCATCCAGGGGAGGCAGAAAGGATATGTGATAGGTAGGGTTTTAGTTGGGGGTGTTAGGGGAGGACGGGAGGGAGAAGGGAACTGGGATTTTTATATAAAACAATCCTGTTTCTAATTCAAATAAAAAAATCTGAAAAAAGAAAAAATAATAATATAGGAGTATTCTCAAAAACTAAAAATAATACCAGATGCCCAAGGTATGCCAATCTTTGTCATATCCCCAAATATTTCAGTCTCCTGATCCATAGCTGCTTCCTTAGTCATGTTAATTGTTGCCTCATTCATAATAACAAGTAAAAGGAAACAAGCTGAATGACTTTCAGTCAACAAAGGAATAATGAAAGTGCGATACATATATATTACACAACACTATCCATCTACAAAGAAAAATAAAATCATGAGCTCTAGAGGTGAGTTTTGGGAACTAGAAAAGATCATATTGGGTGAGTACATACTTGCAGGTTATTGCAGAGACAAGGAAAGTAAAATGGGACTACTGTAAGGAGTGTTGGGTAGCAATAGAGATTGGAATAATAAGCTATTTATGATCTGAAAGGAGAAATGGGAAAAACAAGGATATGTCTCAAGTTAGGAGGATAAAGATAAATACAAAAGAAGGAAGGTAAAATCACAGGAAAGATGCCTCGAAAAAACATAAGAAATCATGCTACACTAGTATCTATAAAATGCCTATAATATATGTAAGTCAGTTAATGAATATACATATAGAGTTTAAATGAAATTTTTTCCAGCTTGACTAAAAAAACTACCAAACACTGCAATCACAGGTATAAGAAGCCCTCTTTTGAGTTGTTGGTCAGAGTTGTCCAAGAGACTCCCAAAACCTTATAGATTATTGCTATTGACCTTGTTTATCTTTCAGAGGTAGAAGGTAAGTCCCTATTGCTGCAGAAACCATGCATTTTAGACCCAGGGCCAAGAGGCTGCTATCCTAAAAATGACCTGACAGTCTTTCTTCTGAGGTCTACTTTCATTGCATGTGAAGTTGCTATGCAAGCTTCCAAAAGATGGAAACAGCATTATCCTTTCATGGTATGATGCCTATGAACCAAAACAATGTCCCTCAGCAGGACATTGGTCTTGGAGATGAAACAACCACCACTTTACTACATCAGCTTAAAACATGACTACAGTATAAATAGGCATCCTCAGTCCCACATATAAGCGCAGTCTTCATCCCTTATCAAAGAAACTTCTTTGCAACAGATGGAAACCATGCCGGGAGTTGGTGGCACAACAATCCAGCAAACCCTCTCTTGGGCATATACCCAAAGAATGCACACTCATACAATAAGGACATATGTTTAACTATGTTCATGGCAGCATTATTTGTAATAACCAGAACATGGAAAAAACCTAGATGCCCTTTAACTGAAGAATGGATAGAGAAAATGTGGTATACTTACACAATGGAGTACTACTCAGTTGGGGGGGGGACAATGGAATCTTGAATTTCACAGGCAAATGGATGGAACTAGAAGAAACCATTCTCAGTGAGGTAACCCAATCACAAAAAGATAAACATGGTATTTATTCACTCATTTTTGATTTTTAGACATAGAGCAAAGGATCACTAGCCTACATTCCACACTGCCAGAAGAGCTAGGAAACAAGGAAGACCCCAAGAGAAGAATGCATAGTCTCTCCAAGAAGGGGATGGGGACAAGAACTCCTGAAAAAATTGGAGACTGGGGAGTGGGAGAGAAGGACAGTTTTCATCCTGTTGCTGTTTGAAGCAGAAATAGATACCTATAGCTAATCACTGAACCATACTACTGGAATTCAGTTGTGGAGATGGAGAAGGGTTGAGCAAAGGAGCCAAGATGGGGATGGAGTGACTTGCAGAAACTGGATCTGACCTACTGATAGAATGGAGACTCTAGTCATAAAGTTGGGGAAAGAGCACTGAACCAATCTAAACCCTCTGAATGTGGATACCACCTAGGAGCCCAAGACAGTCTATGGCGCCTCTAAGAGTGGAGCAGTTCTTTATCCCTAGAGCACAAATGGAATTTGGAAGCCCATTCCCTATGGAGGGATACTATTCAAGCCAATATACAAGGAGGATCTAGATCATTCCCCAAACAATATGACAGACTTTGAAGGTCCTTGGTAGAGGACCACGCTATCCCTGGGAGGAATTGGGGGTTGGGGGTTAAGGGTGGGTTGGCTGGGGAACATGGGAGGAGGGGAGGTCAAGGGAATGGGGGGATGGATATGTAAATATGAGTAATTAAAATAATAAAAAAGAAATCTTTTCAAGAATGTGATAGGTATGGGTAAGGAAAAATCTTCAAAATGAGAGATCTAGTCATAGATAGGGCATGGTTAAAAAGAGAGAGGGAACGAAGTAAACGAGGACCAGTTCTTTGGCTCAAGAATAACATCATGAATATGATTTTGTCATTTAAAGAAAATGGGATTGCAGCAACTTTTGGCAGTTTGGCTGTGGGAAAGGAAGAATACTGAGTTTCACATGTGGGTAATGAAGTCTGTGGTTCAACAAACAGGGTATCTTTATTTTTTTTTTGTAATTAGGCAGTGTGAAAAATACAGAAGATATTAAACAGCTGTTAATTGCTGAATTTCATTTTTATTCTAACAAAGATATACAGGTATAGTGATAGAATATAAACAAGTTAACATGTGCATTCCCCAGGCCCTTCACTTGACAAAGTGATCGTCATGCCAAGTTATCTTGGATATTAGGGAAAGAAAATTGGCTCATCACATTTATTAATTCTATGGTAATTGCATGATTTGTTGATGACACATTTTAATTTTGAAAGGCACACAAAGTTCTATTTCTCATGTTTCTGGGTATTCTTTAAATCCATGGATGATAGATATTGCCTTAATATTTAGCTTCATTTATGCAATAGGAAGCACCTGAAATTTTCTTCATTTGCAAATTTGGTAAATAATAAATACCTATGTATATTTTTTTCTTTTTGTTCTGGATTTTAGAATTTTCACATGAATCATTTATTTCTAAATCATCAAATAGTGTTTGAATTTTACATGCCCCACTCTTCTGTAGTGCACCCATTACCTTCTCTTTAGAACTGTAAGCCAAATGTCTTTGTTTATTGTTACCTGCTGTGGAATAATCTTTCTGTACAGTGTGAAGATGTGTCACTCAGATTGGTGTAATCAAAGCTGAATGGCCAACAGCGAGGCAGGATTTCCAGGGCTGAGAGGACACTGATAAGAACACAGGCAGTGACAGGAAACAACAGGATGCAGAGCCAGCAGCATGGGAATTAGAAAGGAAAGGTAACCAAGCTCATTAAAGAAGGAGATTAAAAGAAATGGGTTGATTTAAGTTGTTAGGGCTGCTTAGAAACAGCCAGTTGCAGAGAGAGAGGAGTGATGAGCAAAGGTGTCAAGACCAGGCTGGTGAAACCTACAGAAACAGCTGACCTGAACAAGGGGGAGCTCATGGCCCCCAGACTGATGGCTGAGAGACACATGGGACTGATCCAGAAACCTGCAACTGGGTGTCAGTAAGGAGACCTCGGCAATCTATGGGGTCTTGGTAGATCAGTACTTATCCCTGGTGAATGAATGGACTTTGGGAGACCATTCCACATGGAGGGATGCTCTATCAGCCTGGACACATGGGGGAAGGCTAGGTCCTGCCTGGGAAGATATGACACATTTTGCAGATCCCCCACAGAGGCTTCAACCTCCCTGGGGAGAAGAAGGGAGATATAGTGGGGACTTGGAGGGATTGGTGTGGATCAGGGGAGGAAGGGAAGGATAGGGACCTGGGATTGACATGTAAAGCAAGCTTGTTACCAATTTAAATTAAAAAAATGATGAATACAAACAAGAAGCAGCCTAAGCAGTTGGCTGAGCTTTAAAAATTAATAGCAAGTCTCCTTGTTAGGATTAGGGATCTGCCAGACGTAACAGATAAAGATTCCTTACAGATGTCTCTTAATTCTGATTTGGTTTTAACACTTTTTCCTTTTAATGTAAGTAAAATTAGCTACAGAAATAATGAATGCTTAAAACAAACCACCATATTAACAATATATTTGTCTTTTATCAATAAGCTTCCTTCAAAATGAATATCCATATTAATACAAATGTGAATATGTGTATTTATATTTGTATGACTGTCTATTTTCTCTAGCTATGATAACTGAACATTTTCCTGGGTATAGTAATGTGGACTGGCATCTGTGTTTGAGCTGAGTCTGCAGCAGATTTTTTTTGAGTCCTTTCTGGCTTTTAGAGTCTCCATTGAGAAGTCAGGCTTCCATCTAACAGGCTGGCGTTCATGTTACTTGATCTTTTTCCCTAGCCACTCTTAATATTATTTAATTGATCTGTATCTTTGGTGTTTTGATTAGTATATTATGAGGGGGATATTCTTTTTTCAGAATTTTTTCATTTGAATTAGAAACAAGATTGTATTACATGACAATCCCAGTTCCATTCTCCCTCCCGTACTCCCTTATCCCCTCCAACTAAAACCCTACCTATCACATATCCTTTCTTCTATTCTTCCCCTGACTCAATCTTTCTGCTCATGAGGGGATATTCTTTTCTGGTCCAGTATTTTTGGTGTTTGGTATGCTTCACGTAACTTAATAGGCATCTTCAACTTTAGGTTAAGAAAATTTTCACCCATGATTTTGGTTTAATCATTTTTCAGGCTTTTGGGTTTATTCTCCTTCCTCTATACTATTAGTCTTAGGTTTTGTCTTTTCATGGTATCTCAAATGAGATACCATGTTTTGTGTAAGTGTTTTATTCAATTTCTGTCACCAACGTGACCATTTTCTTCTATCGTATCTTATATGCCTGAGATTATCTCTTTCATCTCTTGTATTATGCTGGAGAAACTTGTGTCTGTAGTTCCTATTTGATTTCCTAAAATTTTCATTTCTAGAACTCCTTCAATGTGTCTTCTTTATTGATTCTATTTCATGTCTTGAACAGTTTTATTTATTCCCTTACACTCTCTTTTCCTGGATTTCTTTAAGGGATTTATTCACTTGCTCTTTCATAATATCTATCATATTCCTACCAGCTGTTTTATGGTCTTTTTCTTCTGCTTCAGCTCTGGTGGACTATTCTGTGATTGCTGTGGTAGGATGTATTGCTCTGGTTGTTGTTGGATATGTTTTGTGCTAGTGTGGTATCATCTGTATTTGTGATAAATATACACCTAGGCACTGTTGTCTGGAGTTTTGTTTAGTGGGTCTTTTATTCCTTGGTATCTGTCTCCTCTCTGGGTTTTCAGAGGGTGTAAATGTTGGTGTGTTGCCTGTTTTCCTGGCTTGTTTAGCTGTGTGTTCACAGAGAATGCTTGCTGGTGCTGGAGGCTGGATAACTGGGGTGAGTTACGAGAGAAAATGTTTGTAGAGAAGGTATTTGTAATCCATTGGGCTGGGGTTAGAAAGAAAAGGGAGGCCATAGATACAGAGATGAAGATGAGATGCTGGGTGGGGGGAGCTGGATCTCAAGAACAGTAGTTGAGGAATGGGTCAAACTTCAGACTACTTGCTTGGGAGTTTCAGCCCTTGGGTTAGCAGGGGTGCCTCCTGTAATTTGGTCAGAGACAATGGGAACAGTGGGGGAATGGGTGTTAATAGTTGATTACTTGTGGGATCCACAAGCAATTTGGGGAGGGACAAGGGAAGGATTCAGCTGGAATTCTTTAAGAATGCTTAGGGATGAGACTCGGGGATTTGTGTTTGAACAAAGGAAGAGGAAAACGTCTCAGGCAGCCTGCCTTTATTTTTCTGGCAGATTTGGCCTATGTTTAGCAGGGAATAGCTGCTGGAGTTGTAAGATGGGACACAGCCACGACGAGTGGTTGTTGGTTAGCTGTGGATGATCTAGCAGATCAACAGGAGTTGTGCAAATTGGGGAGGGAAGACTGCAGCTGGGGTTCTCTTGCAGTGCTGGGGACAAAACTGGTGCAATAGGTTTGGAGACAGAGAGAGAGAAGAGAAGGTATTCAAGCAACCTGATTGTTTTTCTGGCAGGAGAATAGATTCTCTATTTAGTGCTATACCCCACTTTTTAATTGGATTGTTTTGTGTTTTGGTGGCTAGCTTCTTGAGTGCTTTGTACATTTTGGAAATCAGCCCTCTGTCAGATGTGGGGTCAATAAAGATCTTTTCCCAGTCGGTGGGCTGCCATTTTGTCTTGCTGACTGTGTCCTTTGCCTTAGAGAAGCTTCTCAGTTTCAGGAGGTCCCATTCATTAATTGTCTCAGTTTCTGTGCTACTGGTGTTATGTTCAGGAAGTGGTCTCCTGTACCAATTCTTTCAAGGGTATGTCCAACTTTCTCTTCTAAGAGGTTCTGTGTGGTGGATTTATGTTGAAGTCTTTGATTCATTTGGACTAAATCTTTAGGCATGTCAATAGAGAATTCTCAATAGAGGAATCTAAAATGGCTGAAAGACACTAAAGGAAGTGCTCAGCATACTTAGCTATCAGGGAAACGCAACTCAAAACAACTCTGAGATACAAATCTTACACCGGTCAGAATGGCTAAAATAAAAATCACCAATGACAATCTATGCTGGAGAGGATGTGGAGAAAGAGGAACACTCTAGTGGGAGTGCAAATTTGGAAGACCACTTTGGAATCAGTATAGTGCTTTCTCAGGAAAATTGAAATCAGTCTACCTCAAGATCCAGCAATTGCTCCCCTGGGCATATACCCAAAGAATGCAAATATGTACAACAAGGACATATGTTCAACTATGTTCATAGAAGCATTGTTTGTAATAGCCAGAACCTGGAACCAACCTAGATGCCCCTCAACAGAAGAATGCATGGAGAAAATTTGGTGCATTTTCACAATTGAGTATTACTCAGAGGGAAAAAAAAAGGATGAAATCTTGAAAATAGCAGTCAAATGGATAGAACTGGAGGAAAACATCCTGAGTGAGATAACCCAATCACAGAAAGAAAAGCATGGTATATGCTCACTCATATATGGATAATAGACATAAACAAAGGACTACCAGACAACAATCCATATCACCAGAGAAACTAGGAAACAAGTGGACCCCAAGAGAAAAACAGATGGTTCCCCAGAAGAAGAGGAAAGTGACAATAACTCCTGAGCAAATTGGGAGCATGGGGGTGGTGATAGGAGAGAGATAGGAAAAACAGAAGGGGAGAAGAGGAGCAGGGAGAAGAAAAAGTGGGATCAGGAAGACTGAGACAGTGAAGAATAGAGGATAAAAAGAAGGGAGATATCTTTATAGAGGAAGCCAGTATAGGTTTAGAGCAAGGTCTGGCAATAGGGAAATGTTCAGAGATACACTGGATGACCCCAACTAAGAATCTAGGCAGTAGTGGAGAGGCTGCATTCCTCTATAGAGGATATCCTTCCTCTATAATGATATTGATGACTACCATGGTTGCCATTCTAGAGCCATCATCTAGTAGCTGATCAAAGAAGAAGCAGGCACCCACATTTAAACACTGAGCCATACTCCTGGAATCAAGTTGTTGAGATGAAAGAGGGTGACCAAAGAAGACAAGAGGATGCTGGAGAAACACATAGAAAAATTTGACCTGACCTAGTGAGGGAACAGAGTCCCTGGTTATAAGGTTGCCCAACCAGCATTGGACCAAACCAAGGCCTCTGAATATGGGTGCCAGCTAGGAGGCCTGGGCACTTTATCGGACCTCTAACAGTGGAGCCAGTTTTTGTCCCTAGTGAACAAATGGGTTTTGGGTACCCATTCCCTGTGGAGGGACACTATTTCAGTCCACATACACAAAAGAGGGTCTAGGCCTTCCCCCCCAAATGATGTGACAGACTTTGATGATCCCCATTGGAGGACCTCAGTATCCTTGGGGATTGGGTGGGGGTGGGTTTTGGGCGTCGTTGAGGGGCATGAGAGGATGGAAATGAGAGGGGACTGGGATTGATATGTAAATAAGATTGTTTCTAAGATAAAAGAAAGAATAGAGATTCATGAAAAGGTATATGGAAAAATTAGTATTTTAAATCACTTTAAAAATGGAATTTGAGAATCTCTAATGTTTACAGAGTCTTTGTATATGGAAAAGGATCAGATTAGTCCTTATTAGAGATGATATTTATTTATTTACTTATTTATTGCAAATATTTACTTTGACCTAGAAATAAAAGTTTTAAAATAGAAATGCTTAGACAGCCAGTGGTGGCACATACCTTTAATCCCAGCACTCAACAAAAAGAGGCAGGCAGATATCTGTGAGTTTGAAGCCTTCTTGTCTATTGAGTGAATTCCAGGACAGCCAGGGATACACAGAGAACACTGTCTCAACCAAAAAAAAAAAAAGAAGAGGAGAAAGAAAAAACAACCAAAAAAAAAAAAAAAAACTGTTTGCCATACTTGTACCTAACTTTAAGATAAATAGCTTTCACTTTATTTTGACAATCTAAAAAAAATGTTTCTGAAATGATTAGGTCACTTATGTCAAAGTTACACAAATATTGTCAATAAATGCTTGGAATTCAAGCTAAGTCTGTGTGATTCAGAAGACTATGCCTTGACTCCCCTGCAAGCAATAAGTATATAAAGCTATACTTATTAAAAGTGAGGGCAATGAGCCAAGATAGAGAATACTCCCAAACTCTGAAAACCAGAACAGTTTGAGGTTCAGAGTAATATTCCCTATTGAGGATTGGTGGAGGGCGCTCATTTCACTGTGGCTTCATCACCCCTGCACTGGTAGTCCCCGATGCTATGAGGAAAACAATTTGAGAAATCGAGGCTAGCCAGTCAGCAAGCAGCCTTTTTCTGAGCCCCTTTCAGGTTCTGCCTGCAAATCCCTGTCTTGAGTTCCTGCCCCTCTTCCTTTTGGTGATTGGTTATGACGTGCAGCTGTTACTTGAAATAAACTCTTTCCTACACAAGTTGCTGTATATCATGGTATTTTATCACAGATCATAATGTAATTTTTACATTTCTCTTTTCCCTTTCCTCTTTCTAAAATCTCCCTTATAAACTTCCCCACTCTCTTTCAAATTTGTGGTCTCTCTTTTTATTTAGGAAGATTGTAAATACAGTTTCAATATCTTCTTGTTATAAAGCAACTGCTAAAGATGTAAAATGTTTTTGCTTTGCTATATTATTTTGTATTTTCTCTTGTATGTGTATGTTTTAAGTGAGGAACTATAAAGCAATTTGTAGATTAGTCATGGGAACACAGTATACTATATATGAGTCAAATAATTATTTATAGGCCTGGAGATGAGTTGTTTGACCAAATTATACATTTTTAATTACTAAAGTGCTTCTTGAGCTTCTATTCAAATATAAATCACTTCAAATATAATAGAAACAGTGGATTTGCTCCACAATTTAATATTATAAAATAAAGGAATGAAAACATAAAATGTTTGTATTTTAAACATTCCATATGTCATATCAACCTTATCAGAATATGCCACAATGACAAGTCACCTAAATTTGAGCAGTATAAAGATAGCCTAATTCTGGCAATCTCAAAGCAAAGGACCCATATAACTTGCAGTGTTCATTACTACATGCTGGAGTGCTTTACTTTTTGTTGTTGTGCTTTGCCTTCTTTGCTCTGGGAGATTGATTTTCTTTCTTTTATTTTAAAATTGATTTTCACTTCAATGAATTCATGCCACACTATATTGGTTTTAGTAAGGACAGCTCATACAAGAATAGAGTATACATGAACAAGTCATGTGAACCTATCCACTGCCATCTTCCTCCCCTCCTCCAACCTGTGGATTCTCATTGATTTCCTAGACATTTGTCTATTTTCCTTTTACACAGTTTCAAGATAGCATTCACTTCTGTTGTTTAATTTATATCTTGTAACTAAAAAGGTAAAACCACCATTGGCTTTCTGAGTCTGGTTTAGTGCCTAATATGACTATCTCCAGCTGCCTTCATTTTCCTGGAGTTTGATCTTCTCACTTGGTGTTAATTTCATTTCTTTGCATACCATCTGGTAGAACTAATAACCAAAGTACCTCTCTGTTTGTCATGACAAATATAGGTAGAGTGATGAAAGGGAATAGTTTGCATATTTAGTTATTTTCATAGCAGATCAGAAATAAATCTCTGGAAACCATATATTCCAAGAGAAACCCCACAACTATGTGGCTTCTGTTATTTCTAAATCAACCTCTATCTTTTTCACAATAAATTCTGTGAGTTCCAACAAATTCCAATTTCCTCTAAGTAAGCTAAAGGTAGTCTTTGACCTACAGCTGAAGACCATCATTCATAAAATAATTGGTTTCAGAATTTGTTTCCTCATAAGTGATTCCAATTAAATTTAGTGTACTTGTAATTAATCCCTAGGGAAGAAGTAACAAAGAGCATTGCAACTCATCGCTCAGTTGCTTGAGCTGGAATCTGAAAGCCCTTTACCTATTGATGACAGAGCTAATTATGGTATTACTTGTGGTTATTTGAACAAAGTACCCCTTGCAGGCATGGCTCTGTACAAATATTTGGTGGCTGCCAGTTAAAAGTAAGAAAAATAAGACAGTAAGAAAAAATATTTTAAAGATATTAAATAACTTTTAAAAGAAGCAAACATAGCCTTATCTCCTGAGATATGACCCTAAAATAAATCTAAACTGCAATAACCTATGACCTCTAATGAGTTAATCTTCACTATTAGTTGATTTAGTAATATTCCTGAAAACAACTGTAATGTGATGGTATTGATCAACCTTTAATAAAATACTTAGCTTTCATTGGTATTCCTCTCTGTGTTTGTTTTTGGCACAGGGTCTGAAATTGTTGGCCACATGCATATTGAAAGTCCCTTTCCTCACCTTCCTAGTACTGGAAATTTAGGTGAGTTCTATCCTACTAAGTTTTATTTTAAAGCTCATGACTTTGGTGTAGAAACTCAGAATGAACTATGGCTTCATGAAATTGTCAGAATACTTAGAACTCTACTGCTTTTAAAGTGACTTTCCACTGCAAATACATGCTTTAAGAATGGTCATTCCATGGGCCTACAGAAGCCAGTCATCCTTAATCTTGGGTACGTGTAATAGCTCATGTATTATCTCCATTGTTGTATTACTTTAACTGGTTTTACTGCCATTTTTGGAGAGGCACAGCCTGAATACAGAAGCTAATTTGAATAATCAAATAGGAAAAGAATTTTGAGTAAATAGCTCATAAACATGTTCAAGTGAAAAATCCATAATTTTATTGCCTTCTAAGTTTTTTACATTAATTATATTTTCTTTGGATTCAGAGACATTTGTAACACATCCTTGAGATCTCTGCTTCGAAATGAACATTTCAACATTATTGTATCTAAACCTGATTTCCTGAACATGGTAGATCATATTTCCAAATGGGTGTTTTGTAGTCTATATTGCACAAATAAGTTCAGGGAGCATGGTCTGCTCTTCCTCAAGAAGAGCTCTATGCTCTTTTACCCTTTGTAATCCACGTGACAACTAACTGGCTATAATACTTCTGTTTTGCTCTCTTTGATACATCAACATTAAGGATTCCTTAATAATTACATATTCCCACTACAGTAACTCAAGTAGCTAATTTAAATGCCTGTTTACATTGTAATTTGCAACCTGGCTGTAACAAACAACATGCCATCATCATCACCACAACATATGACTGTTTCCTAGACATGATCATAATTACTCAACAATTTCAGTTATGGGATTTGAATAGGAATTGAAAGTTTTAATTGATATTTGTTCACATAACTTTCAAACACATATAATTATATGTATTCTTAAATTTAAAAGTAAATAAAAAACTTTTACTCGTAATTCCTCTGTTGCTTCCATCTCACTCAAATTTACATCCTTGCAAAGTCTTTTAATTTCTTATCTTCAGTTATACCTTTCCTTCAAACCTTTATTAAATAATATGGTTATAACTCTGAGAATACATTTATCTTGCAAATGAATTAATAAGACTATAATTAAGTGTTAAAATTAAAGATGAAGGGAAATTGTGTCATGTAAAACTGATGCCTCATCAGAGATTCAGCTTTGTAATAACTCTGAACACCCTCTGAACCCAGAGTGCTCTAATGTGAGTTGTTTATATGTTAGATGTTAGATGTAAGATCCTCATATTAGCACTAAGATTTCTTTCAAAAAATCTCATCTTAACTCTCTAGAGGGAGAAACTTATTTGCAACATCTTTTTGGTGTTCTGCTGCATCACTTTTACAAATAAGGCTTATGTAGAAGGCCACAAATGCCAGTGGTCATGACTGGCACCATGTTTTCTACAGTGTGTGTTCAGTTGGACAATGTCTAATTAGGTGAGGGTTCCAGATGAAAGGAAAGCAAACAAATCTGCAATGCTACATTGGAAAGCATCACATGTTTCTTTGCTCATTATAGCTTCATGGCTACATGTTTTTCTCAAAACTTCAATTTATTTAAATAATAGTTAACATAGATATAGTGTATCCACCTATAACAAATATCAAAACAGAGAGTACCCAAGAGAAATTCCAATAGTCACATGGAAGCCATCCCCAGACAATATATGGAAAATTTAAACTCCTGTATTAGAAGCTCTTGACAAGATTACTAAAGCAAAGAAAAGCATGTATTAACTGGATAAACTCATCTCACACCTACTCTAATTTTGGTATTTTCCAAAACAGTGCTATACAATTAATTCTGCCAAGCCTTAGAAACAGGATGTTTTGATTTTAATGTAAGGAGCTCTCATTTGACTTCCCAACAGTTTTTATATGTATTCTTTCTCCCTTGGATGCATGCACACTTCATTTCTGTATAATAGTACAGGTTCTTCAGAATAAAGATTCAATGACTTCTTTGACATAGCTATTTTGTTAGATTTATTTATGAAAATTATGCCTACACCTCAAACATACACACACACACACACACACACACACACACACACACACACACACACACACATATATATATATATATATAATATATATATATAATATATATATTGTTTCAGGAGCTCTAATATGAATATCAGAATGCATGTATGAGACATATGTTAAAAGTTTTTCTCCTTTTCTCTTTACTAGAATTAAGACCATTTTGGAGTTCAACATAGTTAACTCATTTGAATTAACTTCATTTTAATGTCCTAATCTCTAAATCAGCTATTAATTATATCTTCTATCCTAAAAATTATTCATATACTGCCTAGGAAATAGTGAATATGTTTTAATGAATTTTAGAATGGCAAAAATCTATTGTATCATTTACACCAAATTTTTTCAACTGACAACACAGTGTAAGCCTGAGCAAAGCATTGACCTGTGTGAAAAACGGTGAAATGTCTCCTTCATTTGGACCTGTGTTTAGGGTTGCAAAGTTTATTTTTCTCTAGGAGTAACTTGATGCCAGTGACAGAGTAGAGAAGCCCAGGAACCAGGAAAGAATCCCAGGAGTGTGTTATGATTTTACAACTAACACATCTGCATTACCTGACTGCCTTCACATAGCAAGTTTGGGTACTTGAATAAAATGTTAGTAAGGTTCATATGTATAAACTTTGTTCTTACTGAGATGGTAAGCCTCTGCATAGTTTATCCATAGCTCCCAAAGTTAAGACACCCTTGGGAACTAATTTAAAAAAAATAAACTACAGGGGATAAGGGCCAAAGTTGTATAAAGATTCTTATGGGAACTTCACTTTTCTGAGACCAAAATGGAATGTATCTCCCATTGATCTTTCTTATAAAATTTCCAACGTATCTAGGGGGGAAAGTTCAGCTTTGTTTATCATTCAACACCATGCATATATAATTTCAAGTTTTAGATATTACAAGTAAAGAAGGTGATAAGTTCTGATATTTTTTTAATTCTTTGCTGAAATTCAAACACTTGTCATGAGCTAGAGTTCCTTTGAAAGAGAGTATTTTCATTGTGATACAATAGATGTATCTGTGCTTGTATATTTCAATATTTAAACAAACATCTTGAAGCAAATTTTCTATACAATTATTTTGTACTTTATCACAAAGACAAGTATATTGCTAGGGAATTTCATAAACACATTTTGGTTTCTACTCTTAACCTCTCACAATTTGATATTTTCATAAAGGTTTTGTTTCTTCCCTTCCTGTTGAAAACAGCAGAAACTTTTATTTTTCTTTTTGTTTTATATTGCACACAAAGTCATGGGTTATGTTTCTTCATAAATATTCGATTATATTTTGATCTCATTCGTAGAGATTTTATATCAGCGGTAAAGAATTTTTCTAATGCTCACAGAGTACTACATTCAATCCTCAGTATTAAAAATAATAAGAATACCATTAGTTTTTAATCAAATCTCAAAGAAGTATTGACATATAATATTTTATTGTAATAAAAATGAACATATTCAGGAAAAGTGGAGCAATATCATATGGTGGGAAAATGACCAGGTAAATGAGCCTGAAAAAGGAAACCTTATTACTTTCAAAATTGTAAAGGCTGTTAACCTAGCAGGAATTGACATTCCCCTCAGATATTCTCAAAACATGACATAACTCTTCCTGACCTTCCTTTTATTTTTAACACCCATTTTTAAGACTTCTAAGTGTGAATTCTTCAGCTTTTTTATCTGAGTATGATTTCTTCCACACTCTAGCTAGTTTTGCAACCAGCAACATCTTTCTCAAGTACCTCAAAATGATTCCTGGGAGTACATTCGCAGAAATACACCATACTTGACTCTCAGTTCTGCTAGGAAGCTACCAAACAAACAAACCAAACCAGTGCACAGGAAACACAGAGCTAACAATATTGGCCACATTCCTCTTCTCTATTACATGTCAGGAATTTTCACTGTCTAGCTCAACAAATAAATCCTCCATCATTAGAAAAGGACATTCTTTTTCCCATTCAAACAGTAATAGTTCTAAATAAAGTTTTTTTTTCCTGTTTAAACTACCGGGATGGACTTTTACTTTATAGCCCTATGTGATTTGTAATAGATTACCCAAGATCACATCTGTGAATAAGACATTCTCCTTTGTGAAAAAAGAGATTCAGCCATAAATCTATAACAATGAATAAACATGTGATATATATATATATGTATATATATAATGTTTATATATATACTTATATATACATCTATGTATATATATGTATATATCCACATCTATGTATATATATATATATATATATATATATATATATATATATACATGTATATAAACATATAATAATGAATGCTATGTCTGATTCTTTTAAATATCAATGTTTAAATCAACTAATTTAGAACAAATGTACTAGTAAATGTTAGATGTTTTTCATTGCCAGGCTTCAATATATGCATATCTTTCTTCTTCTCTTATACCTCATGACACCTATAAAAATCTTACATATTCTTTAGGTGTATGTATACAGTGTTTTGTAAACTAATCCTTTCTTACTTCCTTAAAGATGTCAGTGATTATAACCTGGTAGTAAGTTAGTACTCTATCAATATTACATTTTTTTCCCCACAGGGACAGTTTACAAAAATTACTTGTATTACAATTGTTTGTGTTCTTTTGTTGCATGTGAGACAAAGCAAAGAAGGAAAAGGAGAAGCCATAGAAAGAGGGGCAAAAGGAAAACCAGAGGCCACCACCACCCACCCTTCATCAAATGAAGTTATTGAAAGGGCAAATATATAAATTTAAACATTTTCCTGTCTGAATCCATTTTTTAGATTTCTCAATGCATATGTTTAAATCATTTTCATTTTGACATAGTCTTTCTTTCAGTGTTTAGTTTATTTTGAATATAAGCAATGAACAAATAAGTTTTTCAGCTAGGGAACAAACCTATAAAGGTAATGGGCAGAAAGAAAAAGGGCATATGAACTTGGACTTGAAATTATTTACTTCTGTAAATTTCTTAGTAATATTCTTGTGTAAGAAATATGTCACAATATAGTTAAATATTTTGCACTAACTTAAATATCTTAATAGTATTAACCAGCAAGAATATCCTCTGGCCCCATCTAAAAAAAAACTCAGATGTTTTATTTTTACTATCCATGACCTTGGCATAAAAATGTGCAATGTAATAGGATCCTTTCTTAGCCCTTCAGATGCTCTGGGATCTATCATCAACAGCAAAAAAACAGAAACAAAAAGTGAAAACTATGTGCACTAAAATACTAAGACTAGAGAGATTTGCTGCTCCTTTCCTTCATGTGAGTCAGAGAGTTCAAACAGGAAGCTGGGCTAGTCAAAGCCTCAAACATAAAATGAGACACCAGAACAAGAATGGACAAGAGAAAATATATCTTGCTCAATAGAAAACCAAAGCAGGCAGAAGCTTGCTCGTTGGCTTAGAAAAAGAATCAAAGCAAAGCTCCTTCACTCATAGAATACTAAACTACAAAGAAGTAAAAATGAAACCCACAGCCCTGAAACCTGGAAAGTTATCAGTAACTGCAAAGATTTGAACTGCTGATTATTCATGACTTCCTTTCTGTCATGATGCAATGTTCTGTATGTAGAACATTCCTCTTATGATTAATTGTTGGGGTTTTAATTCGTGTTGTTTGCATGCATCCTAAAGCCAGTGATAAATGTATTTTATCTCCCCTGCATTTCATTGATTTTAGGAGAGACTTTGTCTCGTGTCATGAAACTCACAATTACATAAGTGGTTGTTATGCAGCAAACAAAGCTTTGCTATTTTAGATTTTTATGTAGTGAAATATCTACATTGCCTTTTCTCTATTGTGATGAGCTTGGAAATTTAATTTACAAATGTACCATAGACATTTATAAAGCTTTTGAAGGAATTATGTAATTATTTCCAATGATTCTGACATCATTTCTATTTTTGAGCTCAACCTTGACTTGCATATCTGTGCAAGCATCAGAGAGCTGAAGAGTTTCAATGTGTTTACAAGCTTCCCACTGAAAACATTGAAAGTGGTAATGGCTGCCATTTTCTGAGAAAATATTGTTTATCTATTAATTAATTTTGACCACTACTTTTACTATCTCAAAAATGTGTCCAAAAGAAGTAGGAAAAAAAGGTTAGAAAAAGCAATGCAGTGAAGAACAGAATTCAGTAAATTTAGATGAATATTCATATGATTCTTCTAGGAATTAATGTTCTTAAAAGTCACCTAGGAACATGTTCATGTTCTTTGTGCACAAAATCAAACACATAAGTTGTATTCCTTGTAACATTCATGAGGCTGATTAAATTATTAAAACATTTTAATATTCTAAGAAATCAATGTTTTATTATTCATAAAGCATAATATATACACAACTGTTTGGGGCATCATCTGTTTCTCAAATTACACATTGCAAAGAATCATGGAGACCCTCTTTCTTATTTAGTAGACAGCAAGATCTACTAAGCAATGTACATGAGTGACCAGATGGATTTGTTTGGGCCTCATGCATGAACAGCTATTCCAGATCAGTTGTTACCAAACTAAACATCAAGAACCAATATAGAGTGTACTGTATCTTCAGTGTTGGTTTAGTAAACTAAGAATTATTTTTCTCTAGTTTAAAACAATTGAAAATTAAACTAAAGACTAGTGTTTAAAACTATTGTAAATTTAAAGATTGGCGTAGTGGGCCCACCTGCCAGAGTGTGCCTGTGAATGCTGGGGGACAACTTTGTGGAATTGGTAGTCACCTCCCACCTTATTGGCAGGGGTCTGTGTTTGTGCTGCTGGGTTGCACACTCCATCATGGCCCCTGGTATTTCTGGCAAATCGTCTATCTCTTCCTTATTTCAGTCAATAGGAGTATTGGGATTACCAATGCACACTGTCATATGAGGCTTTTTTATATAAACGACTGGGATCAAACTCAGGTCCTCAGGCATGGGCAAGTTACTTTTTTTATCAACTGAACCAATACCACACCCAAAAGCCTACCCTTTCTGACATGAAAATGAAAAGATGTTAAATGTTAGTATCCATATAATATATTGAAATATAGCCACAATGCTAGTGATGAATACTTGAGTTAGATGTTGTCCACACAAAGACTGAGATACTTTTTCTTCAACTTTTATTGAAAAAAAATTATGTTTTCACACTGGTACTTGTAATTACATCAGTGAATATGAAATTATAGACAGCATAGATATTGAAAATTTTTAAGTGCTTGTTATAATACTGGGTAACTGTATGTAGCCAATCCACAGAGTGTTACTTTACAAAACTTCAAAAGAGTGCTTTCCCACTATTTTTTTCATAACTGGAGAAAGGAATACTCTAATTCCTCTACACAAGTATTTTTAAGTCTAAATTCTTAATGTAAAATGAACACCCAAAAATTCTGGTGGGAAAGTGGTCCCAAATATTTACAAAACAAGGCAAGGCATTGCAAGGGACACAATCCATTTCTCAATTCTTGTTTTTCATTTATTAGGATCTTATAGGTTCAACACTCAGTAGTGAACTATTTGTAATCCTTCCTAAAGAAATAGAAAAAGTTAAAGGCATTTTCCACATATTGTGTAAACCTGGAAGCACAATGAACTTGAGTCTGAAACATCTTTTCATACATGTAACAGCAAGTGGTTGCCCCTCCCTAAACCTCAAGAGCACATTGATGGTGAAACACTGTTTAAAGTATGTAAAACAACAACATAAAAAATTTTCTTGTATATCATTTGAGATACAATCAAAAGAGAACAATTGACCATCTGGCTCAACAGCAGCATACCACAACTAAAATAATACCTTGTGCCAGCATGACAAGTGTCCAAGGCTCTAGGTATGTATACCTTTCAGGCTCCCTTGTGCAAACAAGTTCAAGTTGTTTACTATCTTTCTAAGCTTAGTTCAAAATAAATAAAAAAACCTTTGTTGTCTCCATCATAAGTAAGTTTTAAAATTACAGAATATATTCCATTTTAATTCAACAGAATTAAAGATAATTTCCAGAGAATGTCAAAGTGGAAGTTAGGATTTTTCCTGGTTTTGTTCCTTTTTCTCTGTTTTCTGGAGATGAGCTGGTTTCTTGAGTTAATGCTTAGGAGGTACACAATCCTTTAGAGTTTAGACATTATGAAGTTGTTGCTAAAACTTTAGTGAACCTAATTAATATTATTCAACTTCAGATCTGACTAATGGTTTCCCATCCTGAGCAGAGTAGCACTATGTTTTTCTGTTGACATCCAGAAATGGTGCCAGATACACAAAACAAGTAATGAAAACAACTCCAGGACCCCTAAGCTAGTTTGAAAGCACTAGTTCACAATGAATTAAGGAGTGTCATAATTTGGCTATAATTGAGAACTTCCTGCTATCCTCTGAAAAGATATTCTAGAACTGGGCATACAGTGCTGGTTTTGGATTTGTAGTTCACCATTGATAATCAGTCTCATAGACATATGTGAATATGCTATGACTCAGTTTTATTATTACTTTTTCCTTTCTCAAAGTCATAAAATCAGGTTTCATTATTCCTATGGCAAACTTTACCCCAAATGAAGCATCAGTTCTTTGGGAACACTCAGATTTTAGGAAAGCCTTACTAAGTAGAAAAGCAAGATGATTCATTTAGGCTAACACGCTTTAAGGATTATGAGTGGAGTATCAGGGATTCTGGCCAATCCCTGCAGCACATTGCTTGTTGCCTGTTAGAACTCCTCATGGGTGCACCACCTTGTCCATTTCAATAAATGCCCACTTAACACAGCACTATTTAAATTTGGAAAGGATTCAAGAAATATGTGGTACTTTCTCCAAAACTAAACTTGTATTAGGACATTATTTTGGCATGATGTTTAGGGAGTAAGATAGCATTGCCTGTCTCTAATGAAAAGATTTAGTAACTTCAAGGATAGCAAATAGACACCCTTCCTAGATATTGGGGCTTGGTAATCTGATATGATCGCATAGTGACATTCACATTTTAGCAGACTTCTGTCACAACCTCTATCCGATGTATGTCCCACATCCCTTCCTAATGTGAAACTATGACATTTGTCTTGAAGGATTGCCTACACTAGGTTTTCATTGTGGATAATTTCTTATGATAGACTATGTATTTTCATGGGTCATTGAAATTTTACTTTTAATTTGTGAGTCATCTATTATTATACACAGGACATTGCTCACACAAATCCTGACTTCATGAAAGACCTAATGATTCAGGTATTAGTAGGTCAATTGAATATCCCCCAAAATATGTTTATAATTGTTCCAACGGCCTGACTCATGATTCCTGTGTAATAATGCTACTTCTCAGAGCCTTTACTTCTGTACAGTGAAATTAGTTGCTTATATCCTCATTTACACAGTCCCAAATGAGATGTCCAGAATAGAACATTTGAAAGCAACTATTATCCTTCAATAAAAGAGAAGTGGAGGGCATATCTGTGAAAAACTAATCAGCACTAGAGACTTAGACCAATTCTATTCAGATAATTTTACAATAATCCTACAGTGTCACACTTTCATGGTAGAAATGGCTCTTCATTAAAATTCTGTGGCTACCTTGTGGCCACAGGTTCAAGAACAAACATAACTATCCCTGGGGGGGGGAGTGTGACATGTATCATTTCCCACTTATCTGAACAAAAATTAATAACCTGTATAGATAGACATGGAGACTGGTTATAAATTAAATCTTTCACTTGGAAGCTCAGTTACTAACATTTTTAATGTGCCATGCTCTAACAGACCTAAAAGTCCTGTGTACTGATTTATCATCAAGAAGAGAGATGCCAACAGAGCTATATCTTAATGTAGACAGTAAGCTCCCATAAAACTAAATGCTCTAAAGCTCTTTGCAAACTCATGAGATGGTTTAGCTCTACTTAAAGTTCTACATTTTAATAGCCAAGTTTATGTACTGGTTTATTTTCTGTTATCTACAAAAAAAATAACTGAACTCTTAAAAATAATTTATGAAAAGAAACATTTAATTTTTATCCCATTGAATAAGCCATTCCTTTTCAAATATCAAATAAAGAAAGAATAAAAGCTTCCTTTACATTTGTTTTAAATTATATTTTCTTAATTCCAACTAAACAATGAAGTCTGTAAATACTGTAAACTAACATCGATATTATGTCTTAATTTTCATGTTGTACCATGATTATTAAGACCAAGAACTTATATGTCATTGTGAAAAGAAAAAAAATATAAGTTTCTTTCTCTATGAAATACTAACATTCTTCTGTGGGTGACGATTAAAACAGTGAATGAAGACATTTTCAAAGGGGACTGATCAACAGAGGCTGAATTCTGGCGCTATCTCATTGACTCCATAGCTCTAATACCACCTGGCTTAATTTTCTCAAGGATTCAGGAAATATTCAAGATATTTTTACAAGTGATGGTGAATTAAAAGAACATATTATCATCTAGTTTCTCCTTTCTCCATCCATGCTTATAACTTTGCATATCCAGATTGCAATAACTGAGAATTAAATGAATATCTAACAGAGAATTGAGCTAATAAAATTGCTAATCTATGTGTTCTGTTATCAAGGCACCTTTTACTTTAAGAAGGTAAATGACTTTTAATGGGATAGACAGTTCTAAAAGTATATCTGAAAATGTATTTGTCGTCTGATCTCAAGTAATAGTATAAACCCGATTCTGCAATTGATTACTTTCTGTGTTCTAATCATATAGAGAGTCTTCAGGGGACATCAAGAAAAGATTTCTTTCTTTTCTGTTAGCCAGCACATAAACGTAAGAGCAAAGATTATTTTATACAGTCTGTTATTCCCACGAACAACAACTAACTGCAGCTAATGGAAATACAAAGGGAAGGAAAGGCTGCCTTCTCCCCAAGAAGTCCCCAAATATTAAACAAGCATTTAGGAAAGGAAATTAAACTGAGGTTTGCAAGGAGGTAATGCAGAGTCCAAGTATCTGGAAAGAAAGAAAAAAACATAATCTTATCTTTACTACTTTTCTAACTGTAAACTTGAGATTCTTTGGGAAGTTGAGTTCTTAATATCTTATAAATATATTCCTAAACAAGCCTCAATGACTCACTTCTCACACTCATGTAAAGCCACATTTGTATGACTGAATTTCTCACCCTAGTCTATATACAACATTGTGTTCTGTTTTTGTCACTTATGTGGTACATTCTCTTTAACTGTTAGACATTTTTGTTTTAAAATATAGAGCATATTAAGATAATTCTACAAATGTACACAAATGGAACTAATAAAATAAACTTTGAAATCAATTATATCTCTTCAACCACTAGTCATATTTATGTATTACTAATTTCATACTCTCCTTTTCTGGTTAGTTCTGGCAATGTCAGGTCTGTATACAATGCATCAGCATCATATTTAGCTCTGAAATCACCTTCTGATCTCTCCACCACTGCTGCACTGCTGATGAACCTGTCCTTTTAAAACATGTTAAGTCCATGTATGCACAGTTGGTATCCTTGAACATTTATTTCAGATATACGTTGGTATCTTGACCTACAGACAATCAAGTAGCTTATAAAATAAAGCTTAGTATTTTATCTATTTTAAATAATCTGTTTAAATAATCTATTTTATCAATTTTAAATAATCTATAAATTACATGTAATAATTCACACAATAAAATTACATATAAATCTTTTATATTTTGAAAATATACCCAGATAAGATATGCCCAAATGTGAATTTTAAAGTAATTTTCATTATACAAAAGGTGAATTTGTGTATTTGTAGTTAAGAGTTACAAATTGAAGAAAGAAATCAATGTTGAAAACAGATTTTGAACTTATCTTAAATTCAATCCCCAAATATTCATGTATTAGAAAAAGAATGCCCCCTATATTTAGAGATTAGTCATTTTCTCATGCACATGAGGAGATTTGGGGAACTAATAAAAAAAAACCTGTTGTTCTTAAAATAGATCTCTCAAAATGGGAATATTGTGTATCTTGTACTAGAAAAGAGAAGAGATGATTAATATTGACAATGCCAAGTGCTAGTCCTACATTATTTGGGTATGTTTTTCTGTTCAAAAAATCAACATTGAGTAATACACTTGTTTGTATTACTAAAGTTGTTTCAGAACCTCCTATAAAGATGGATTTCAGAAAGTTAAACATCAGTTCTCTTCCATGTAGCTACAATACATGAAAGTTAAAGCAAGACATTTAAGTGTATAAGTTTTACAGTTTAAATTTCAATGCAGATCAGATGAAAAAAATTACCAAAGAAAGAGAATATATAGAGACATGTTTGCTCTCTGAAACAGGTGCAAATAAGACACAGATATAATTTTGCCTTTCCTGTTCCAATAAATCCAACAGGAAGCTAATTGGGGACATTAGTCTGGTTCGATGGTGTTGAATCCAAAAAGAAACCAAATTTAGATTAGTTCTGTGATTATGGGAACTGTTCCACACTGGTTGCCTGCGGTACTCCTAAACTATTGTTGTTCTCACTGAGTTCTAAGGCACAGCGAAAGTAACAAGAATACTTGGGATATACAAAGTACAAGTGGTACAGATCTTGTGTGGGGAGCAGAATCTGTAAACATAGGAAAGAAACTAATGGTGCCTCTTCTCTGAGAAAAGTGAGGGATCAAGAATGCAAGTCTGTGAGGGGTCTAAGAACTGTAGGTGTATTTCTACACTTTCACTAAAGCTGGGAGGCATTCCTATCTCAATGTGGAATTTAACCAGACAAGCTCAGTAATAGTAATTTCACCAACAATATATATATATATATATATATATATATATATATATATATATGACATTAAGGATTGGCAATAAAAATACATGATCTGATATGCTGTAGTACTTGTGTAGCTTCACTTATTGTGTATAGCATCCTCCTCAGTAGATAACACTCAGCTGTATCCATTGCTACTCTTCACAATCACTAGAAAATGGACACAATAGAAATGCCCTTCCACTGAGGAATGGCTAATGAAAATGTAGTACATGTATAAAATGGATTTTTTTCAACTGTAAAGCAAAAACGAAATCACTAAATTCTCTTGTAAAGGGGAGGAACTAGAAAATATTAAACTCAGCAAGGAAATCAGACCCAAAATACCAGGGGCCACATTTCTCCTTATTTGTGGATCCTTGCATTGAGTGTTTAGATGTGAGTTTATGATTTGTGGTGACTGCAGAAACCAGGGTGGTAAAAGAGACTGTGAGGAATAAACAGACACTGAAGAGGATAGCACAAGACAGGTGTTATGGCGTAGGAAATGTGAACACCTAAGGGGTTAATTGGTAAGGGAAAAGGGAGCTGCAAGAAGGAGAGGAAGACTTATCATGACTGATAAGTGACATCAAGGGAGGTGAAAAAGCCATAAAGAAACAGTAGTCAGTCTTTAAAATTAAGACATTAGACATTTGTTCGTGCATATGAAAATTAATACTTCCAAATAGTTCTACAGACCATCTAACAAAAACCCCAATGCCAGATATGAGGAGTCTTCCTTCTGTATGTTTGTCAAGAAGTCAATTAAGTTAGTCAAATAACGTATGTCATCGTTGTTGTCCTTAATTGTCTCCCAGAACTTGAAGGTCAGACCCTGTTGCTCAAGACATTTACATTTCAGACACAGAACTTGGAGGAAGAAAATGAACTGGAAGTTACCTCTCTGAGGACAAGCTCTGACAGTATCTTTAAAGTGATACAAGTTGCCAGGGAGGAAAACAGTCAATAGTCACACTCCACTGTAATGCTTACAAAGTGCAACAATGTCTATCACAGCAAGATACCCAAATGGTGGGACACTGTTGTCAGTAGCCAGCAGCTTTCTAATTAGACTTAAGTACTGTTCAAGAGAAGAGAACTGAGGCCTGATACTGCAAACACATCCAATTAACCTTAGTTAATGACATCATAGAACCTAAAGGTGGGCTTAATAATGTCATTTTCCCAAACAAGTATAATTTCTGTGATATAAGTGTGTATTACTGTACCACTAATGAGTGTAGCCCTATGGTTTACCAAATAGGTTTCTTTTTGCTGCAGACAAAGACCATTTCAGAATTCTACTACTGGTCAAAAGAACCAAAAGACCAAAGTATTGTCTATAAGATACTCTCTTCTGTGTATGATGGGGAAGCAGTGACTGTGAAATCTCAAGAATATAATCACCTAAATGAGACCTACTCCATAACATTATCTCTTGACATTTCATGCAGTACAGGAAATTTCACGAGGCCCCACCCCTGAAAGAAGGATTCTTTTTTATTATTTTATTTAAATAACTTTTTTTCCATTTATTTTATGTGCCAACCAGTTTCCTCTCCCATCTCTCCGCCTGTCCCCTCCCCTTTCCCATGAAACTCCCTCCCAATTCACCCCTCTACCATCTTCATACAGAATGGGACATTACTCCCATGGGCTTGCACAAATCATGGCACATCAATTTGAGGTGGGACCTAGCTCCTCCCCTTATGTCGAAGCTGGGCTAGGTAATCGAGTATGGGGAACAAGTTAAAGAAAGATTCTTCTGGGATGAAAAACTAATAGGTTGTATAATTCCAAGTGGACCGATCTAAATATGAGGAATATTACATGGATTAAGTAGGCTGTGTGTGTGTGTGTGTGTGTGTGTGTGTGTGTGTGTGTGTGTGTGTGTGCGCGCGCGCGCACGCGCGCACTTGCTTATGTATGTGTAACAGTTTTAAAGACGACGAAGTCATGAAGTTGAGGAGTGACAGAGCATAATAGGAGTTTCAGGGGAGAGGAAGGGGTAAAAATTATACAAATCTGGCATTTTTGTGTGAAAATTTTCTAGGGGGACATTTAGGGTGCAAAATGGAAACCTAGTGCAATGGAAACTTCCTGGAACCTATAAGGTTAACCGTGGTGAGAACTTTCAGAAATAGAGGAAACTGAACTACCCACCTTCTTTAGCCAGGTAATACTCCCAGTGGTGGGACTGGGACACAAACCCAGCCACAAATTCTATGACCCACAACCTGCTCTGCATGCAAGGTGTGCTGGGGTAAAGGTTGTTCAGAGTTTGTAAGAGAGCCCAGTCAATGACTTCTTTAACCTGAGATCCACACCATGGGAGGGAACCCATGCCTAACACTGCCTTGATGGCCAATTTCCAAAAGTTGGGTAGCCCAGAGACCTAAGGTGGACCCAAAGAGGACTGATAAAAAAAAGAAAGAAAGTCAATGAAATGATTCTCAATGGTATTGTGTTCTACTCATAGGAAATTGCTCAGCCTGGTCATCATTAGAGAGGCTTCACTAGGAGCTAAGGGAAATAGATGCAGAGACGGCCAAAGGTTGGGTTGAGATCTAGGAACTCCACAGAAGATGAGAAGACAGGATTGTAGGCGTTAGAGGGATTGAGGACACCAGGAGAACACAGACCACAGACAACTAATCAAGGCTCAAAGGGTCTCATAGACTCTGAAGTGGCAAGCATTGGGCCTGCATATGCCTACACCAGGTCCTCTGCATACATGCTTGTGGTTGGGGTTTTTATTGGGATTCCTAAGAATGGGAGTGGGGTTATCTCTGACTCATGTGCCTGCTTCTATAGGAACCATTTTCCTCCTATAGGCTTGCCTCACTCTGCCTTGACACAAATGCCTAGTCATATTTTATCTTTTTACACAGAGTTAGGTTGATATCTCTGAGAGGCCTCTTTTTGAAGGGAAACAGATTGATGGGAGAAGGGACTTGGGAGAGGGGGTGGAAAGTAAGGGAGAGACAGGAGACTGTGTTTGGGATGTATTGTATAAGAGAAGAAAAAATAAATAACAAAGTGTGTCGCATGGGAATCAAGATTCCCTAGAGCCAGTACATGTTAATGGAGGTTTATTTGGAGAGATAACAGTTACACAAGAGGCAGATGCCTGCCACAGGTCCAGTCCAAGTATCCTCCCAGGATAATTCCTGTGACCCAGTAAGCAGCAAGAGAGAGCACAGGACACAGAGATAAATAACTGACAAACTGCCAATAGATGTGGGACAATTTCAAATTTTCTACTTTTTTGAGAAGTCTGCCAGACACATTGTGGCCTAAGGGCTGAAGGTGGATGGCCCAACCCTACAGAGGAACTTTGGGTGACTGTCAAGGCAGCGAGATGTCTCTGTCAATTCTATAATATATATTATCCTTGTGTGGTCTTTGATGGAGTTGAAGACAGATAATTTATAGTTACAGTTTTCCTTAGTTTTGATTTAATGGACTAAATATTGTAACTATAGTTCTTGCTTGATAACCGTTTTTGTTATATATAATTTGACTATGTTAAAGTTTAATCATTTCTTTTTATTTAAAATGAAGAATGGATGGAGAAAATGTTGTACATTTACAAAATGGAGTATGACTCAGTGGTAAACAATCAATGGAATCTTGAAATTCGCAGGCAAATGGATGGAACTAGAAGAAACCATCCTGAGTGAGGTAACCCAGTCACAAAAGACAAAAGAGGTATGTACTCACTCATATATTGATTTTAAATCTAGAGCAAAGAAGTAGCAGCCTACAATCCACACTGCCAGAGAAGCTAGGAAACAAGGAGGGCTCTAAGAGAGACATACATGGTCCCCCAGAGAAGGGGGAAAGGGAAAAGATCTCCTAAGCTAATACGGAGCATGGGGGAGGGGAGAGGGTGTTAGAAGAAAGAGAAGGGGAGAAGAGGAGGTGATGGGGGAAGTACTTCTGTGTTTGTTTATCTTATTGATTGTTAAATAAAATACTGTTTGGCTAATGAGACAGCATGTATACAGGACTAGGAGTCAAAGAGGATTCTGGGAAATGTAGTAGAGAGGTGCTGACCCAGTCAGGAAGTGACATAAGAAGGAGATTCATATTTAAGCGAAGGAGAAACAGGAAGGGCCCCTTTTTCCTGTTTGCCTCCTCCAGTGGCAGGATATGAGCCACCGGCAAGGAGAGACACCAATAACGCGTCCGATAAGATAAGTCTTATAAAATATATAGATGTATGATAATTGAGACTGAGCTAACAGATGAGAATCCTAGTCATTGACCAAGCAGCTTTGAACCAAATACAAGTTTCTGTGTATTCATTTAGGCCTAACTTGGGCAGGAGGCTGGCATAAAGCTCACACGTGGCGGTGGGGCTCAGGAGGCTTTTGGCCGAAAGATTTATCCTAACAAGGAGGGGAGAGGGGGACATGAGGGAACAGGAAGATCTAGTTGGGGAAGAATAGAGGAGAACAAAGAAAAGAGATACCATCATAGAGGGAGCCGTTATAGGTTTAAAGAGAATTCTGGCACTAGGGAAATGTCCAGAAATCTACAAGGTTGACCATATCTAACAATCTAAGCAATAGTTGAGAGGCTACCTCACTATTTGTTCTTAATAGAGGAAAAAAACAAAGTACAATCAGCCACTGGCAGATGCTTTTTTGAAAATAAAAGACAGAAACTACATGCCTTTATGCTTTCATTAAATGCTACTCTTTGTAGCTGGAGTTTGTATCAAATCTAGACAAAGAGATTGGTAATGAACTTCAGTGAGATGCCTAGACTGTTTCTTTAGTAGTAGAGAATAAATACACTCAGAAATTGCTGAGTTAAATTAAGTTCTGGAAAGACACCATAGAGGCTGGCTTTGTCCCTGACAAAGGAATTGAGGGCATGGAATGCCTTCCTTTCCTTGTTATATATTGATCTTAGCAGGGCCTCATACATGAAGAGGGATAAACTTTTTTCCTCCCATGAATGGAATGTTACTTAGTTAATAACGAAGATTCTTGACATCTGCACAAGTGAAGAGTGGACAGAGCATTATTCTCCCAAAACTTAGAAAGCCTTGAGAGACATGTCTTGGCTTTGTAACATTTGGAGACACCATTTAATCTGTTATAATCAGGGAGGAAGTACTCAGGAGCAGACCTGTGGTAGAAAAGTGTGATCTCAGATGTAGTTGAGAAGACCCTATTTCTTCCTTAATAAATTTAAGCATCTCAAAATTTAATAGAACAGCATCTCCTTTCTTTTCTTTTGAAATAATATAGTACATTTATTCAGTGATGGTTTCATACATGTATATTATGAAAGAGTTCACTGCACACACTTCCTCTCTTACTATCTGTTAAAACGTAATTTGAGTCTATATTTCATCTGCCATTTAGTTGCCAATGCATACAGAACAAGGAGCAACTGCATCAGAGATTGAAAACTTCCTAAAAGTCTTGTAAAATTTTTGAGAAATTGTATGGAGTCATCTCACATGAAAGTGACTCATTAGCCATATTTTAATAGACAGGATAATTTACATAATGTAATTACAGGGATATAGCATATTTATATATGTGAAGAATCCCCATCATTATGTGCTAGAACAAAAGCTCTTAACTGACTGTTGCTCGGAGGAACTTTAAAATGCACACTGGTGCAGCAGATGGTAGCTTCCGAAGCTGGTGAGTTTACATCAAGGGTGTGGTAGGAATGGGATCTGTGATTAGATTTAGGGATGTTTATTTACAATGTCTGGGGTTCTAATTATAAGAGGCAGCATATAAAGTGGCTCTAATGTCTTGGATGTTGCTTTAAAAGCAAATCTTACAAGAAAATCAGAATGGTATAATATAGAGGATAAATTTAATGTGTCCATGACTTCCATTTATGTAATTATTATGTGGGAAAAGATTAAAGAGGCAAATTTAATTCAATTTCCTGCATAGCCTTGGTTTATTAACCTGCTTCTAGTTCCTATTCTGCATGTTTTAAATTGTTCTTTTTTCATATTTAAACAAGTGACCATATCTCTGCTGGAACATGGTAATCTGTTATTGGATTTGTTTAAAGCAAGGGCCCTGTAGATGTGAAACAAGTGTACCAGCACTGCATTTCCAACCCTTTTTATGTCCAGTTAAACTTTTAGTAAAATGTCTAGATCCTCTTTGAACTCACTCTGTAGCTAGGCAGGCCTGGAAATTTTGGTCCTCCTGCCTCAAATTATTCAATAGGTACAAATACATGTTTGCACCATCGCCCCCTAGTTAAACTATCTATTTAAGGTTTTGGCTCTTCTAATATCTATTGATTGACTACCACATTTCAGAAATTGTGATTGATGACCAATTAGGAAAGCAGTTGATAAATCCCAGAAACATTAAGGCAGGGATACAGATGTGCCATGGTTGATCGAGGTGTTTGACTCTGGGCTCCTTCACAAACGTGACGGATATTCAGTCATGAAATTCATACACTCTTGAAATTTCACTTGTTCATGGGAACAAGCATGAGAACTGACTTTAAAATTCTCCATGTATTACAATTAGATGTTTGAAATCACAACATGTCTAAAAGAAAAAAAAAACTAAATAGTTTATTATATTTTTTTTTAATTTCAAGAAATAACTTAAGCTTACATTGAATTGTGAGATATTTTGTAATTGGCTCATCAGTGTGAAGTTGCATTTGAATTTTTAAGCTTTGAGATTATTATCAAAATATCCATTTTATCTATTGTAAGTCAAGTGGTAGGTTGTTTTGTTTCAAGAGAGCCATCAGAAATGTTATGTTTATTGAAAATTGATGACTCACAAAATCTCACACTTGTGGCATAAACAAGTGACAGGAAATGGCTATCAGTGCCATTATTTTTTCCCTGTGAAATCTACAATCATAGTTGGCCAATTATACTGGAAGGATTTAAAATCAGAAAGGCACAGTCAGGGAACTACACCCGGAGAGAGTACACTGCAAATTAGGCTCAGGCCATTTGCTGAAGTGTGTAATCAGGAAATCTGTTTGGTGAAAAATGACAACTTTGTTAAAACAAGAATTAATGGTCTAAATAAGAACACATTTGCTACATCAAAACAGAGTTTTTATCTGCAGCTAGTTGAACGTTTTCCGATAAGGAATATGGCATTTTAATTTCTACCCCTACATTTAACATGATTTCTCTTTCCATTAGCTGTCTGTCAATTCTATGTTTACCTGAATCAGAAAGGTCTGTTTTTAATGCTAAAGTAACAAAGAGCTAGTTTGTAGGTGTCCTTCAATATAGGAATATTTTTAATAGCATTCCTGAAACAAACTTTTGGCTTCAGAATTTAGTGGCAAATCTGAATTTTGCATGTTCTATGTTTTAACTTTTCATCCATTTAAGATTGTTAATCATTCTAGATTTATAATAAGGAAAGAAGTGTAATGTGACAAGAAAAAATAATTTATTTTGTTCTTTTGTATGCATGGCAATCAGTGGCATAGGGATCCTGTACTGGCATGCCAGAACCTTACAAAATGAGACAGTGAAATATTAACGGTATCGCTCACAGTATAGTTGGTATGGTTGGAGTTGTAAACAAAAGCTACTGAATTTGCTTCCTATCACTTAAAAACCACTTACAAAAAAAGAAAACTCATTAAGCTAAAAATTCCAACATGTTTTATTTTCTGTTGAAGCTAATATTAATTTGAAAAATGTCATCGTCATAGTCACCTAACCCAAGGAGTAGTGATGGCACAAAGAATAACTATTCAAAGCTTGTTGGATATAAAGTCCCCATTGTAGATCTTCTTAAAGATAATAGGATATATGAAATGTGTTATATGCAATATACACATAACTGGCTACAGCTAAATATCAATGAACTTTGTTAGGCTTAGGAAGTGCTGTTTTTCTTATATTCTAGAAATAACTAACAATTCTCATCAGCACTAATCCAGGCTAAGGAAGAGTATACCGCTGATTTTATTGATATTTTCTTATGAAGAAAAGATATAGAGTCCAGAGACATTTTATGTATGTGTTATCTTTTTATTTTTACAAATTTTACATGCTGCGCTTTAGAAAGAAAATTTAAAGAAACAAAACATTTCCACTCAAAGACTTAAATTAATGCAGCATATTGAATAACCTAAAATATAACATTAGAACAGATTTTTAAGAATGGAATTTCTGGATCTCTACACCTAGTTCCATCAAATACTGCATCAAGTCTCTATGATGATAGTTGGGTGTTTATCATGGAATACAAGTGTAGGCCAGTTTGGAATCCTCTCCACTCTTGCTAGGAGTGTTAGCTGGGGTCCTCCTTGTGGATTCTTGGGACTTACACTAGCACCAGTTTTCTCCCTAGGCCCGTATCTCTTTCATTGTTCTTCCACTGCATCCCTAGCCCCCTCAGCCATCCATTCCCTCATATTCACATTTCCCTTCAGCTTTGGGAATCCAGTAGAAGAAACAGAGGAGGAAATATATGAGTAAAGAAGGTAAAGATCATGATGGAGAAATCTACAGAGGCAGCTGAAGTAAACTCATGGAAACTCATGAACTCTAGACAGGCAGTTGTGGAAGTCAAGGGACTTGAACTAGGCCCTCCATATGGAGGAGACAGTTGTGAAGCTTGTACTATCTGAAGCTTCTCTATAATTGGACGATGAAGCAAACCCGGTATATCAGATAGCTTGTTGGAGCCCATTCCCTAGGGTGGGATGCAATTCATAGCCTTAATGCATGGGAGGGGCTTGGCCCTGCCCCAACCTATTGGGAAGACTTGGTTGACTCCTCATGGGAGCCCTTACCCATGAAGAGGAGTGGACTGAAGGGAGGGATGGGAGGAGGAATTAAGGGGATAAGGAGGAGGGTTGGGAAGGAGAATTGAGGTTGGAATGTAAAGTAAAATTTAAGAGAATAAATAAATTATTTAAAATGTAAAAAAACAATAAGAATGTCATTTCTGAAGAGTTTTTCTTTAGGGAGATATGACTAACTAGATCGTAGAATAGATGGAGAGCTCAAATGATGGGAAGATAAAGACATGAGATTTACAAGTGAACATAGTATTTGTGCAAAGTTGATATTGCCAGAGAATGTTTGACATATCCATGGGACAAAGACTAGGTTAGTGTAAGTTAGGAATCTCTACATGATCCATGTCTCTAAGTATTTTGAAACAATATTTATCTTCTATTTGTGCATGGATTCAGGTACTAATATAGGGAGAAATGGAAACAAATAGGGAGATGACAGAAGAGTCATGGATACAAAGTGCATTTTAGTCCTGAATGTAGATGTTCTCAGTATGTTTGAATTATAGGAACAGTTAGCTCATGATTGATGTTTTATGTGTTATGCAAACTATATGCATAATAAGGATACATTAATAATGGCTATGCAAACTTATGTACAGTAATAACCGTGAAAGAACTACTACAGTTTTAGACTTTGAATTTAGTTGATATTAGTAGCAGTCTATTATTGTAGTAGATTATACTATGGCAAACATATTCAAAATTGCATCTGTTTTAAGTGAAAACATTCACATTTTCTGAAAAATTTACTGTAGATAATAGAAAAAATGAATCACAGATAATCATTAGTTTTGTTGGAATATATTGCATATTTGTTCATGCCTATGTTAAGATGGAAGAAACATTTAAATAGGGCAAGAGTTAGTAAGTGTCCTGCTTGACTAAATAATTTGTTATACATCAATTAGGTATCACACAGACATGTCAAATAGCCAACAGAAGATAATGTCTTATGCTCTATGTTCCTCTCTAGACAAATATGAGAGGTGAGATTTGCATGCATACTGATTATTAGAAATAAGAAACTAAATGGTGTCCTATGGAAAGAGCATATTCATGGTACACAATGGTTACTAATTAGAGCAAAAGAAATTCCTCAGCATCTGAGAACTTGGTTATAACAGCATCTATCAGTGCTGATGAACAGAAGACATCTGCTGAAGTAGGAGAAAAAAGAAAAACACAAGGTTCAGTAAATCACACGTTTCAATGAAGATAAAGAAGACAAGCACCTGTAAGTGATTGATTTATTTCACTACATATCTTCTGATCTATACCCTTAAAACATATCTCTATAAAATAAAAACTCTACAAAGAAGGACTGGAAAGAAAATGTAAAAGGTATTTTGGAAATAAATGATTATTTACCTGTTTTTGCAAGTTTTATTGCGATGATAGAACAGGGAAATTGGATGATACCTTGAGAGGTTTTTCTGGATTTAGAAAAGTTTTTGGTTTTTTCTTTGAAGGTTCTAGCAGGGGAGCACAGCTACTCATATACCCTTGACCTAAGATGGTTTCTCCTCTATTCAGGGAAGGTTTTCCTATTCCATCAAGCACCCAGCTTTGGGAGAGACTCACATGGGTCAGTGAGGGAGGAACGGGACACTCATCCAGCCAGGTAGATCAGCCAAATCAGCCCTGGTGATCAATGGGGTGACAGATGGTGCTACCAGATTGACCTCACATCCAAGTTTTTGTTTTTTGTTTGTTTGTTTTTTGGTAAAAGACATAGCTGTTATCTGGGTATATGCTTGCTGATAGAGAATCCTTTCTTCAAGTAGAGGTGCTGACTTCCCATCTCCAGCACTAATAATAAAAAAGGCATGGTTTTGTGTGTTTGCAGCCATAGCAATGGTGGGCAGAGACAGGCAGTTCCAAAGAACTTGATGGCCATCCAGTCTTACCAAAATGCTATGCTTTTGCTTCATTGTGAGATTCTATATCAAGACAATAAGGCAGAAAGCATTAGAGCCAGATGCCTTGGCTTTCTTCCTTCAGCCTACAACTTGGTGCACCTGTGCACTCATCTGCATGTATGAAACACATACCACATACACACACACACACACACAAACACACACCACGCACAAGCACAAGCACACACATACCACAAACCACATGAGAAATGTCCACAAATACACATAAAAATACACAGAAGGCAATAAATGCAGCTCAGGCTTCCTGGTGGGGTGAGGCTCAGTACAACTTTCAAAAATACAACATTTCAGTTACAACAGAGGAATGCATTCAAGAACTCTATTGTACAACATGATGCCTGAAACTGTTATCAGCCGCTTTTGTTTTTCCCAGTTATTTAAGGAATATATTTTATTAGTGTTCTTCTAATAGTAAACTAGTAAAGGGGGAAGTTATCATTTAAGTGGATTTTCTGCTCTTACAAAGCACCCAGGTCAGTTCCCAGCATCCACATTGAAACTTAGAACCATCCATTACTGTAGTCCCCCTTTCTGGCCTCCTTTACCATAAGACACAGAACACAAACATACCTGCAGGTAAAACACTCATACACACAAATTAAAATAAATAAATATTTAAATGAAAGTATAGGAAGCAATGTATGTGCTGATTTTGATTTTAACCATTACACACACACACACACATACATACACACACGCACACACAGAGAGAGATCGTATTTGTGAATTTTAAAATAAAATGATTTAAAATTAAATACAATAAAATGATTTAAGATAAAAGATAATGAAATAAAAATTTAATTAAATTAAAATTAAAAATAGGAAAGATAAGAAATAATATATGCTAGTTTAGTAAATTAGTGGTTATGTATTCCACTGAAATATCTATAAATTCCCTTGCACTGAGTAGCTAGCTAGGTTTCAAGTATATGCATGTTATGTCATTTAATGAGTAGGTCTTACACCCTGTTGGAGAAAAGTTGATTACTGACAAAATATACATGCCACTATTGTACCCTAAGTATTATCATGCCAGACTGGTCTTTGGTGCAGTTAATAGGCATCATAGCTAGGTAGAACTATTGGTGGCCTTCCTCTAGATGGAAAAAGATGCTATGATTTTGGAAGAGATTAAGCTCCTGTACATGGGAGAGTTAAGAGAGGGGAAAGGGAAGGGATACATGTTGTAATTATGTCTCCAAAATCAAAATATAAAGAAAGAATATGCAATTTTTATTAGACCCTTAGTCAAATGATGCAAAAATGGAAGCTATAACCATTGCAATGCTGAGGAGAAGATGTTCACAAAACGAAATTGTTGAGTGATGAAGATATCCAACAAACAAACTAAGTGACTACTGAGGAGGTCTGAGTTGTAAGATCTTTTGGATATGGAGCAAGTCAGGAAACAGGTGCAGCTGAGCAAGGACTACCAAGGTGCTGGAGAGGAGGCACAGTGCATTTTCATACTGATGGCATAAAGTCACTATGTGTAGGACAAGGAAAGGGTAAGATTAAGAAAGTGAGCCAATTTAGAAAACAGCTGGATTTGACAGAAATGAATGAATGAATGAATGAATGGGATAATTATGCTAAGACTTTCAGGGAATAATTGATTTACTTGAGACTCACAATTTTACTAACATACAGCTACTATTGTTTCTCTCACCTTAAATATCTATCAGAGAAATAATCAACTTCTATTTAATCAATTCATCTTTGATTATAGTTCATCATGCTACACTTCCAAAATCATATAAAAATATTAAGGATTTCAGTTTATCACTTAAGACTTCTCAGTTATGCCTATAACACTGCCAGACTAAAATCTGTACTTATTCCCTTGTGTGTGTGTGTTTAACTCACCCTCTGTCTAGAATTTCCTTCCAATGGAGTGAGATGTTACAAATATCAATTGTTTCACGTTATAAATTCTACCAACCTAATGTAATTCTCATAATAGTTGTTTCTTTGTAATATGGTAAATTCTTCATATAAATTCACCCTCAAAATTCTGCTTTCCTTGATTTTGTATTTACTCTTTTTCTTACAATTTCCTGAGAATTCCTTTTGCTAACTCTTCATCACCTACATAGATGCTGATGCTGTGAGGAGTTCAAACTCTTCTTTTGTCTTGTCTTTTCTAGATATCGTTACTAAATCTTAGGGGAAAATAATTTTAAAATGATTTTTTATGCCAGTTTTCAAACAAAGTGTTTACTTGGTCTCCATTCTGAAAGCTTTTTTTTTAAAGTAACTCTGTAACAGGGATCCAGAAAGCCCAATTCCAAAATCATGAAGAGAGATTGGAGCATATCAACAAACTAAAGAAACACTGTCTGATTGTTCTTCATGAGCAGTCTCATTTAATTCCAGAATCTATATATTTGACTTATTATAATCATCCTGTATATAACCCACTTACAAAGACAGACATTTAAAAATATGGTTGAAGGAGGAAATGCTATCCTGTATTGAGTGAAGAGCAGAAATGAATGACAATGCCTCCACACAAGTGGTAAATCAATCAGACACTAAGTACTCATTGAGAATGATATTAAACTGGTGTCTTCGTCTTAATGTCAAATTGAGATTAGCAAGTGACAAGTAACAGCAGAACAGTAAAGACAGAATAGAAATCTCACAAAAGCATTTTCTGTTTTCAGCTTCTGAAAACCTCAAAATAGAATAGTTCTGGCTTAAAATGTGTGTTTTCAAAATTGACACCAAGATTAGAAAACAAACCAGTAAAATATGATTGCATAGCATTGTGTTTACAAAATCAGAGGTAACCAGTTTCTCTGTGAAACCAAAAGAACGTTAAAGCGCTGCTGTGTGTCACAAACTCGGCGCCAGTTTTCAAGATGTTTACATTTATAGCCCACCCTTAGTAAACAAAGGACTCGAGAAACTTGGCAGAGAGTTAAACAGCCTACAGATGCGCACAGTCGTTTCTAGAAGTCCCTGGGAATGTAGATTCTCCATAGTCTTTTCCATTACAGAGTCTGTCCTTCGTATTTCTAGATCTGCATAGGCGCATCTGATATCCTTCATATATGTCCAAAGGGCACACTGAATTATCCTGAAGTTGCAAATGCTGTGAATGTGTCTTATTTTCCATAATCATAGTCAAGATGACTGTTATTTTAATAATATTTCATCCGTTGAAGTATACATTTATTATTAGAATAAATTAGTTATTGTAATCAACCTTTACATTCTATGAAAGAAATATTATTTTTTCATTTAACATTATCATATATTGTTCATCAAGTGTTAGAAGATACATACATTTTCTTTTTTTTTTTTTTTTTTTTTTTGGTTTTTCGAGACAGGGTTTCTCTGTGTAGCTATGGAGCCTATCTTGGCTCTCGCTCTGGAGACCAGGCTGGCCTCGAACTCACAGAGATCCGCCTGCCTCTGCCTCCCGAGTGCTGGATACATACTTTATTAAATCAGGAAGAATTTCTTTAACCTGACACATACACATGGAGAAGTTACTTAAGTTTAAATGATTATTGGGCACTTTCTGTAAAATGCACATCAAGTAGATGACATAAATAAGTGTGTGTGTGTGTGTGTGTGTGTGTGTGTGTGTGTGTGTGTGTGTATGAAATTAAAATAAATTTAGAGTATGAACATTTTTTCTTAACAATCCAAATCACTATTTGGTTTGGCAATTAATTGCCCTCAGAATTGTAAAACCTAACATTGGCTTTTAATGACAAAGTCACATTAGCTCATTAGTATCAAGCACCACTACTGAATATCATGTGAAGTGGTTATGATCACCTGCTAAGATGGTTTTAAAATAAACTTGGAAATGATTTTTGAAAGGTCAACAATGAATCCACCCACAAACTTGCTCTTTAATTTATTAATATTAAAATTCTGGTTCTTCCATGGATCTTGAGTTTATAAAACAAATCAAGAAGTAAATTATTAATGAAGCAATGTTTATAATGAACCTGATGAGGAGAATATTGCAATGCTGTTTTCCTTTAGATTTGGGATTCGTAGCTAGTATGCCATATGTAAAAGATTTAGATTGTCTTTTATGGATCAGGTATAGGATGAGTAGCTTATGAGATAGTTCAATAGGTTTCATGTCTTATATATTTTTAATTTATGTATATTCATTTGACCTAACTGCTAAGTAGACTAAAAAAATGTCATCATTTCATCTACAGACTATCCAATTTCTGGGTATTTTGTATTATTCATACATATGAATGATTTGTGGTTTAATGTTTTTAAATGTGTGTATAATTGATTATGTTTCTTATTAGAAAAGCTTATTCAATATTTTGTTATTTTCATTGTGAAATGTCTTATTTTTATAAGGAATGCATATTAAGTATGATTAAAAATTTATCACAGTTTTGATTTTTTGTTGTTGTAAGCAATAAGATTGTTAGAATCAATTCACTGATAATTTTGAGTTAGAAATTATCTTGCCTTCTTTTACAAAGCTATAATGACATTAGAGTTTTAGAGTTTTTAGTTTGCTATTTTCAAATTTAATTAATTCTTATGAATATTTATGCTTGATTTTTTAGAAAAAACATACTTTATGTACATGTCTGTAAATTAGACAGTTTGGGACAATCAATTATGCAAGCAAAACAAAATAGATCAAGTAGTTTTCAGGTCACTAATTTCTTCAAAGTTATAAAAAAATAGCTGTTATCTGTTTGTATGCAACATTCCAGTCCTAATTGATGTTCAACACTTTAAGTTCATGGTAACAACTTTTTAAAGCAGTGTGTAATGAGATATAATAATAAATATAATTGGAAAATTGGAAATTCACTAGTATTCAACAGAGAGACATTGCACATAAGTTTTTATCAGATAGTGCTTTGTGTAGAGCTTATTTGTTCATATTTTTAGAATTTATAATAACAGAAAATGAATGAATTATGGTGTATGGATAAATAATTTATACATTTATGCATTATTTTCATGGAATCACAATGATATGAATGAAATTTTTTGTTAATCCTAAAGCTCAAAATATAATGTGAAAAGGGACATATTTCTTGATTGTTTATCTACTGATCTCTGGCTGATGACACATTTGTCTTATGACTGTTTTAAGAAATAAAATATGGTGGCATCCTAATGATAAATTCATTTTTTTGGATCCCTGACATAAGGAATCATAGAGGTCTCATCAGGATAAAAATCAATATTTTGGAATGTTTATGGTCTGAGTGTTTTTTCATTTCTTGACAGAAAGCAAATCACTTTATGCTGTGCCTTTTCTAGTCTTTTTCCCCCCATAGTTCATGTTTTACTTTTTTACTAGAATATTTTTATATTCTTTTTAATATCCTCATTTTCTCTTTTTTCCTATTTTTTATTTAAAATAGAAACAAGATTGTTTTACATGACAATCCCAGTTCCCTCTCTCTCCCCTCTTGCTCCATGTGGAATGGGTCCCAAAGTCCATTCATATGCTAGGGAAATACTTAACTACTACCAAGTTCCCCCCAAATTACCGAGGTCTCTTCAGTAACACCCACGCTCTGGGGGTCTGATTCAGTATTCTGCTGGTTTTCCAGCTATCAGTCTGGAGTCCATGAGTCTCTCTTGTTTGGTCAGCTGTTTCTGTGGGTTTCTCCAGCCTGGTCTGGACCCCTTTGGTCATCACTACTCACTCTCTGCAACTAGATTCCAAGAGGTCAGTTCAGTATTTTTCTGTGGGTGTCTGCCTCTGCTTCCATCAGCTGCTGGATGAAGGCTCTAGGATGTCATATAAGGTAGTCATCAATCTCATTATTGGGGAGGGCATCTAAGGTAGCCTTTCCACTATTGCTTAGAATCTTAGTTGGGGTCATCCTTGTTGATCTCTGGACATTTCCCTAGTGCCGGATTTCTCTTGAAACCTATAATGGCTTCCTCTATTATGATATCTCTGTTCTCGCTCTCAACTATTCTTCCCCCTACTCAGCCTTCCTGGTCCCTCATGTCCTCCGCTACCCTCCTCTTCTCCCCTTCTGTTTCTGCTTGTTCCCTCTCCCCTCCCCCCCTATGCTCCCAATTTGCTCAGGAGATCTTATCCCTTTCGCCTTCTCTGGGGGACCATGTATGTCTCTCTTAGGGTTCTCCTTGTTTCCTAGCTTCCCTGGCAGTGTGGATTGTAGGCTGGTATTCCTTTGCTCTATGTCTAAAATCCATATATGAGTGAGTAGATACCATGTTTGTTTTTCATTGCTTGCCTTATGACTATTTGACTGTCTTCACATTCAACAATGACGAATTGAGTATTTACAGATTTCCCTTAATCATATCTCTTATCTTATTTTAAAATAGATAACACATACTGAGATTTTTGGTACTATAACATAAGTATTTCTAGAGGAATAGTATCTACTTAAAACTAATGTGTGTAAAGTGATACACAATTACAATTTTGTATTTAATTCTCTTTTGTGTGGAATATTATTTGATTCAAAAGGTGCAAGAAGTACCCCTGACTCACGGATTGCTATATTTCAGATTAGTTATATTTTTTATTGGTCACTATGAGAGGTATTTTAGTTGTCAGGGAAAAAGTTGTTATAAATGTGGATGAAAATTTACCTAAAGAGTTCTTAACCTTTGACTGGAAATTCTGTAGATAACTGAATGTACTATCCTGATAAAAGGAAACCTACATCTAACAAAGAACAGAAAATGCAAATAGGATTTAATACTGAATTGTGTGTTCCAGTTACTTTATAATTAATAAGATTTTTATAGTATTTTAATGTACATGATAGAGCTCTGTCATTATAGCAGAGAGCAGTACATATATATGTGTGCATTTAGAAAGTGAATTTTCTGTGTTTGGATTAAAGACCTTTGCAGGATGCTATTAAAACTTTGGATTAAATATTGGGACTGATTTAAAACGATGTGTTCCAAATGAATTAGAACCTAGGGATTAAAGAGAAAGGAAAAATTACTTTTCTGTTCAATTTTAGCCTATACAGCATTTTAAAAATATTGCTTTTTACAGGAAGGAAAATACATGAAATATGTGTCAATAGTTGCCTTCTTCAGTCATTGTATAATTTCCAAACCCTATATGTTTTTGAGATGACTTTCAAGCTCTTAGAGAAACATCACTTCTAAGGAAAGGATCTGTGTTACTTGCACCCATAAAGAGCAGATGTGGAAAGAGAGGCAACCTGTGAGAGAAGAGATGCTGTGCTAGCACAAGAGGACACGTCAAATGTAGGTCACAACGTGCATCTCAATCATGTTTCTCTTTCAATGTACAGTACCAGAGACAGGGACATAATAAGCAGTAGTTCCTTAGAGCTCTTCATTCTAAAACCTGAAAAGTCTAAGGTAAACTCAGTAGAATTTAGTAAGAGCTTTCCCATTTTGTCACAACATGACAGAGGAAGAAATGAACATGCTACAGACAGAGGTGCAGAGAGCTGTGTAGATCTATGTCAGGTCAGAACCCTATTCCTTTCATAAACATCTAAAACTAGTTATGTCCCAAAAGCCTTCCTCCAAATACAATTGAAAGATGACTTTAGTGTTTATTTTCTACTGTATGGCCTGGTGTATTAACAAATATTATTTGTTATTTGAGTGTTTTCCAGGGGGTTAGCATCAGTATGATGCCTTTTGACTACTGAATATTAAATGTTAATATGCAGTATATATATATATATTGGGAAATTGGGAAATTACCAATATGGAGTGAGGTAGAAATATAAGGGTATTTAATAGGGAAAAGCCTTACTTATAGAGCTACCTAGCCAGCCGGCATGGCAGTGGTCTGTATGCAAGCCCAAAAGAGAAAGCGAAAGAGAAAATGCAGTCACACTATGTCACCCTGACCACGCCCTTGCAAGCGTGGTCAGGCACACCTTTAGCCAGACCCTAAGTAGGCGTGGCAACAGCTTCCCCTGCAATTCCCCTTTTATTCTAAAAGAGGATTAAAACTTAACAGTGTAAAGTATCCAAAAGTAACAATCATAAAGGTAAAATATAAGAAGATACAACAATCTGCTTCTGTCACATCCTAACTATCTTTTAACTAAACCCTAAAGTCATCTAAAAGAGTTGTCGAAGCCTGAACACCTCCTTCCAATCACAACCATAAACAATAAGAAGCTATCCCTAACTAGGTATACACTATCCTAAGTAACAACAATGGGGAAAGGGGGCATAGCATCCTCCGAGTTACTTCCTGCTGAAATGGGATGATGATAGTCATGTGGGGTCCTGTAGGAATAAGGAAACTTTGGAACATATGTTTGAAATGGTGAAGGAAGTTCTGCCTCGTTGGGGATTACAGATTGCCCCAGAAAAGATACAAAGAGGAGATTCTATTAACTATTTAGGTTACAAGATAGACTTACAGAGAATCAGACCTCAAAAGTTACAAATTAGGAGAGATTGGTATCAAACTCTTAATTCTCTTTAGAAATCATTAGGAGAAATTTCTCAATTGCAGAAGATTATTGGTGTAGAAGGACATGACTTAAAGTATTTAAAAATGGCCCTTAAAGGTGATAAGGACCAAAACAGTCTGAAAATATTATCTGCTGAGGCAGAAAAAAAGTTCCAATGGGTAGAAAACAGAATATTGGATGCACACGTAGATCAGATGAACCTTGATTTAGACTGTATTCTGGTTATCTTGCCATCCAGAGAATACCCTTCTGGAATTCTGATACAGAGGGAAGACACTATATTGGAATGGATATTTCTGCCACATAAACAGAATAAAATGTTAAAGACATATATAGAAAAGATTTCTGATTTGATTTTAAAGGGAAAATTAAGACTTCGTCAACTGACTAATAAAGATCCAGCAGAAATGATAGTACCTTTAACTAATAAAAAAATTCCTCCTTATGGAAAGATAATAAATATTGGCAAATAGCTCTTACTGATTTTCTGGGGATAATTAGCAACAACTATCCCACTCCTGACACCAGATATAGTGGGAAATTAGCAATATGGAGTCAGGTAAAAAATATAAGGGTATTTAATAGGGAAAAGCCTTACTTCCAGAGCGACCTAGCCAGCCAGCATGGCAGCGGTCTGTATACAAGCCCTAAAGAGAAAGCGAAAGAGAAAACGCACTCACACTATGTCACCCTGACCACACCCTCGCAAGCCTGGTCAGGTACACCTGTAGCCAGCCCCTAAGTAGGCATGGCAACAGCTTCCCCTACATATACTGTTAATATGCAGTATATATACTGTTAATATGCAGTATATATACATATATATATGACATATATATTCATATTCATACCCATATGAGAATTTACATTCATGTGTTTCTAGTTTATTTAAGTCTAACTTTATGTTTTAACTAGACCTTTGAAAACATCTTTCTTCATCCTGTGCTCTGATGGAGAATTACTGATGGAGTCCTGACCCTTGAAACATGGCAATGTAACAGTCATAGCTCTCCACTGCTTTCAGAATAAGTGAATTACTTAAATGATACATATGCAATAAAATTCTATGGGAACATATCCAGTTGTGGTTAGACCCACCATTTACCTGGCATTTTACTTATTCATGTATAAAGTAACAATTTCTTTTAATTTAGTACTCAAGTTACAGGACAATAATGGTACTATAGGAAAATGAAGAGCAGCCAAGATTGCAATGGCATGCAAGCAAAAAGCAAAGAGAATGAAAGACAATCAGATAGAAGAAAAAAGAAATCCATGTGATATAATTGAGGGAAAGCTGTACCTCTATCAATTCCCTAAATAAAAATCATGTTTGTATTGCCCAATAGCCAGTTGTTCTTTGTATAAACAATGAATAAGTTCCTTTTAAGGCACGACAAAAACTATTTGATCATATAGAACTTGTGTTTAGGAATCATGTGTTGTATTTTTTGTCAAAGGGTACAAGTACTGTAAATCTTTTGCCATTGTGACAGAATTTAGATGCATCTAGTAAGTTTGGTCCAACTGAAAAAATGCCTGCATTGGCCTCTCAGCAGTTTCATTCAGTATTGCCTTGACTGATGATTAATGTGTGTGATGACTTAGCACACTGTGGACAGTGCCAACTGTATGGGGGTGGTCCTCTGTTGTGTTAAAAAGCAAGCTGATTAAACCATGAAAAAAAAAATCCAGGAAGCAGAGTTTAACCATGATCTCTGCTTCAGTTATTGGCATGAGTTTGTGCCTTGAGTTCCTGTTTTGACTTACAAAACAGTGAACTGTGACCTGTAAATCAAATAAATACTTTCCCCTCTAAGTTGGTTTTGCTTAGCGTTTTATTAAAGCCATAAAAAGAAAACTAAGATAGTGCACTAGCTACATTAACATCATGAGAATTTGAGAGTATTTCCCATCCAGGCAAAAATGTATCAATTATTGCAAAGCAGCTCTTTATATTATCAATTTATAGCAAAGAATAGAATGTATACATATTAAATCTACATCTCTATCTAGTGAGTTTTTAAAATGTAAGTTAAAAAATCTAAGTCATATGGGTACATAAATTGAATACCAATACTAAATAGGCAAAGAAAGGAAGATGTCTATGGGTTCTAAGTCAGCCTGGTCTACATTGTAAAAATCCAGTAAAGACAGAGCTACCCAAAAGTCTAAATTTATTGATTGTGTCTCAAGACCTATAAATAAACAAATTATGAAAGCAAAATGAAGAATGATACTGCTCATTTGAAGAAAGAAGAATAACACATAACCATTTAGAAAACAGTCAGTCTTCCTATAGCTAGTAACATTGGGCAGGTATGGTTCAGAGGTTTGTTTGTTTTCTGTAACGACTGAGAACTTAATATATTATAAAATTAAGGATGTCTTTGTGGATTTCTCTCTCAAGAATATGACGCTAACATTCTGAGTGTAGAGAACTGCTATCTATGGAGAACTCAGCCACAAATGGGGCATCTATATCATTGCCACATCTTTGCCTGAAGGCCCATCTGTGAATAGGGTCCAGATGTGTTTGTTGTAAGAGGGAATGCTTAGGTATGAATAGAGCAAGCAATGCATTTGTGACATGATAAGAGGTCCGTGCTACTGACCTCAAATATCTATGGTTCCCTGCAACAACCTGCACAAGACTTAGCCAGTTAATCATATTTCAGAATTGAACGGGGAAAGGCTCATGTGTCCCATGTCTTACTGAGGGGAATTAACAAGGATTTCCTTATGTTGAAGAGGAAGGAGAGTCTTTAGAGAGTGTATTTGCTTTAAGTATGTGTCTCTGGAAGGTCAACCATGCTCTAGTGGAGAGTCTCACTTCAGTGTGTCTGGGAAAAGCACAAATTGGACTTTGTGAATTATTACAAAATTAAAAGTGAATGGGAATTTGAGAAAGATTAGCCATGCTGGGTGTTGGATTTGAGAAAAGTTGGGGAAAGAAGGGAGAAATGAAAATGGTCAAAATACACTGCATGAATTTTTTAACAAATCTTTAAAAATCTCATATGAAATTCTGTAGTGAATTTAATAAATTGTTTTATGGTTCCAAGAAACAAGAAAAAATGCAATCCAAACATTTAAAAACTGAAAACTATAATTTTATACCCAAAGAATATTTATGAAAGTATGTGCACTCTGGAAGGCATAGCATAGATACACCCTGTTGTAACGAGTGATCCAATGGAATGTGCCTTTTTATGTCAGAAGTTAGGAGGAGCTTAGGAAATTAGTTCTGTTAGAGAGTTACTCTAGAGCAATGGTTCTCTATCTGTGCATTATAACTTTGGGTGGGGGTGGAACAACTTTATGACAAGGGTCACTAAGACCACTGGAAAACACAGATATTTAATTTGGATGTTGTAGCACTGGCAAAACTACAGTTAGGAAGTAGCAACAAAATATTTTATAGGTGGAGGGCAGCACAACATGAAGAAGTATATTGAAGGATCACAGCGTTCAGAAGGTTGAGAAAGAATGCCCTGGAGAAAGACAGTATCCGCTGAATTGAAAGCAAAGAACTGGATAAAAAAATAAGGCTTATTTTTCCAGGACATACACCAAAATAAGGTCTCTAATTTTAAAGATGTGGAATTGCCAGAAGCATATTGAATCTGCTATTACTCTATAATGGGCAGAGATGTTAAAATATGATTCAGAATGCCAGTTTTAATGACTAGGAAAATTCTTCAACCAGAGCTGAAGTTCTTATGATTTGAATGCTACTTAACAACTGTTGCAGAAGGTGTCAACGTTCTTGAAAAAGTAATTTCCTCGAAAAAAATCGCTCCTGCCCCACAATCTATGCATATAGATCCACAAAGAATCCAGAAGTAAGGACCCAAGATCATACAGGAGGCCCATAACCACTGGTAATTTTTTTTGTAGGGCCGTTACTAGAAGAGGCAAGCATGACATACTTACAAACACATTAGGATGGTATTCAAATTCCAGTTAAATATTCCTTTGCTTTACATTGTCAAGGGGTATACTTAATCCCCCAAATAGCCTCAATTAATTACTTGTGATTTTGAGCCAACTTTATGAATGGAATATAGGCACATTCTTTGTAATATATTTAGTTACTATTACTGTTGACAATACATTTAATGGCAATGATATAGCAATGTATTTTGCTTAATAATGCTGTGATATGATAAATATTATTACTATTTTAAGTAAAACATTGTCATTTGGTTATGAATAGTCTTAGAAATTGCTCTGATATACTATAGCCCTCTTCTGATGTTGCCTAAATTAGTTTTAAATGATAATGTTACATAGCACCTGCCAGCTAGCTTTAAAGACTATATATCTGTATAGATAAGAAGACAGCCATGCTAGGATGGGGTTTTCTCTTTGTACTCTTAAGTATTCTAATAATGTAGAGTGGTTCAACTTAATTTTTCTAAGTCAGATGGGAGAAAAATAGCCACACCTAAAAGGAAAAACTAAGTAGCTATTTGAATTACAGTTGTTTCTTTTCTGTTAATTGAAAAGTATAAGGAGATAATTGGCACTGACATTTTCCTTCAACTCAATATTCATCATTTTAAAGTGTCACCTTGATGACAAAGAATGATAAGAAATCATGAACAAAATTATTTCCACATATATAATTATGTTCTCATAATATCACTCATCTGCGCTTGACTTCACCATGAATATCTAATGCTTGAATAATGTGAGATAAGTGATCCCAAAGCCCCCTTTACATTTTGTTCAGCTTGTTAATAAATGTGCATTGTGAACAGGGTTATGATTGTCTTTGAATTCTGAATGGAATTCTACAAGATCACACAATCTCCAGTGAGGAAAAATAAAATAAACATGATTATAAACTCAAATTCCATGGTTTTCAAAAGATGTTTTATAATTGCTTCAAATCACTGATTCTTAGCTTGTCTTGCAATCTATATCAAGTAAAATGTTCAAAGGTAATATAACTTTACTTTTCAATTGATTTGTAACTGTATTTTATCCCATATAATTAATCATAAGCACTCTTGAGAGTAAGTTGTCTTCTAAACTTACATATTGTAACAATTCAACTGTCACAGAGGTTGAATAAGAATTGCATACTCTTTTAGAGTGAGCTAATTTGTCAAACAATAAATATGTGACAAAGAGTGCAGAATTTTTCTTATACAAATCAAGAATTTCAAAGCATTATTTTTCAATATGTGATTATAGATGTATATGTTTACATTGAGCATCTGAACTTAATGGTTCATCTACCAGGGGTGTCAGTGTACATATCTGGTATCTTTCCTCAGGTGCCATCTACCTAAATCTTGAGACTGGGCCATCTCAGTAGCCTGGAACCTTCCTTGTAGGAACCATTGGCTCTCCAGAAAAATCCTGTAACCTACTCATCTTTCCCACACTGATATTCAAAGTGCATCACAGCACTTACTACTTATTTCATATGGGTTCTGAGAATCAAATTCAGGTCATCAGGATTGCCTGGCAAGCACATTTTCCTAATGACCAAACTTACCACTTCTTAACTCCCACAGGACTGAATTTCTTTCTCCACAGATGTGGATGAGCTGCCCAGTCCTTAACTAACATAAACTCACAGGAAAAAAAAAAATTGGTAAAAACCACATTTCTCGAGGATTTCAGTAGGATTAGTCTAAAATGCATTCTAAACCTTTACTTCAGATTACTATTTACAAGCTATGTACCATTGACTTCTGCTTATTGGTTTCTAAGCCATGGAGAACCTTGAAGAAACAGCAGATTTCAAGGAGAGTGTAGACTATTTTTAAATATTAACTACAGCAAATGAATGCTTTAATTCCGAAATGTGAGGACACATGTCATTGCAGAAGAGCCTGTTTATATGGCATGTTTTACACTATGCAGTAAAGTTAAAGGAGTTTTCATTTTGATAAATAATGTCAGTAGTGTAAGTAAGAAGTAGTTATTTTCTAATATTTCATAAATAATGAATCACCCATCAGTTATACAAACACACATAAAGCTAGTAATTAAATGAAAACGAAAACAAAATTAAAACCCATGTTTGTTTGAAACACCCATTCTCCTTACTCTCCCTTCCCTCCCAGAATCCCCTCCCATATTCTGCTCCTGACTTCATTTCCTTTCCTTTTTAAATTTAATAACCTGCTTAGTACAATTAGTGTTCATCTTAAGTACATCAGTGTGAGGCTCGCCAACACAGCAGTAAGCCGCCATGCGCCAGTCACCTGAAGAAAATGACTGTCTGCCCCACTGCAGCCAAAAGCTGCCAATCACTCCTCAGTTAGATGTGGCACCTCCAGAGCTGAAGGTGATTGACTCTGTCAAAGTGCAAATTATGTGATGGCAGTCATAGCTGCTGTGATTTCATGGGCAAATATGTTGTTTTGCCCAGAGGAGACTATTTATTTACTAGTCCTTCACTACCTGATGTGGACATCATACTGCTCCTTCTCCCCTGAAACACCCTGATCATTCACCCAAAAATTTCTTCTCTGATGAGAGATAAGAGCCACGTCGGATATATGTGTAAAAATTTAGGAAGCCATTTTTATACTATGTCTGCTTTGTACAATAATAATAACAGGTGTTAACTAGAGCCTATGACATGCCAGCTATGGGTACTTTGCAAGATTTACAGTGCTAGGCATTAGTTCTTTCCTTTGGTATGGACCTTAGATCCAGTTGGAAAGTTGTTGGTCACCTCTGTACCGTCATGCCCCTCTGCATCATTAGGCATGTATCACCAGGTTATTAGAGATTATAAGACAGATAAATGAGCCAGTTGATGATTTATTCCCAGCAGCATACAAATTACCTACCTACCAGGGAGGAAGCTTCCATGTCAGTAACAGTCTGATTTCTTCATATACTGTTAGGAAACTGTGGTGAATTCAGCAATACAGTTTAACTATCAAGGTCTCATAGATAACTAAGACATCTCACAATAGCCTTTATTGTTTTGGAAGTCTATTAGACTCCAGTCACTAGCAACTTGAAGGGAATATTCTGAAGCTGATAGAATGTTTTTTTTAGTAAGATTTAGATTTTAGGACAACTAGTATTTATGTATTACAATAGCAACTAAGAAGAAAACCCATTAAAAAGTAACATAACACCCAGGCATGGTGCCTGTCTTTAATTCCATCTGTAAAGAGGAAGAGGCAGATAGACTTCTGTTAATTTGAGTCCAGTTTTGCCTGCAGGACACTCAGACATACATAGAGAAGCCCTGTCTCAAAAAACTAAACGGTAAAAATGAAAAGAGTATGCAGCAATAATCAAGCTATATGTTCCAAAATTAGAAACCATGTTATTTGTGATTATAATTATTAATATTCAAAAACATAATAAGATGAGATGGGGTAAAATGTTGAAGAAATTGTGGAAGTGACTGTCGAATGACCAGCACAGCTGGAGATCCATAACCTGAGCTGGAGCTCACTCCTGAGGCCAGGACCCAGAGGCTGCATACACCATAGGGTAAGGAAGGATTGTAGGACCCAGTGGTGTTAAGAACACCACATGAAAACTCACACAATAAACTAATCTGGGTTCATAGGGGTCACAGAGACTGGGAAATTTGATTAGGATGTCAAAGCAAGAAATAAATTAAAAGGATATATGTTTCAAAACTATTAACCAAGATATTTATGAATATAAGAAATTTTTAAAGAATAAAACTATGAAGTAGAATCTGTGTCCCTTTAAATTTCACTTGATGAAATATTAAGCTAAGCTTCACTGTGTTTGGAAATGGAGTCTCTGTGTAGATGATGTGGGTAGGAGCACTGATATCATAGGGCAGGTGAGAGGAAAAGGAGGTAAGTTCATTGAGTCTCATTTCCATGAAAGACCGTTGGGTAAAAACCAGTGTCTTCTCCAAAGGAAAGAATTCATTAACTCTTGATCATGGACATCCAATGGTCCAGAATTATTAGTGAAAAATATTTTCTAATATTTTTGGTTGTGAGCCTAGCCTTTAACAGATGAGCCATCTCTCTAGCCCTACTAAAAATATTTTCTATAGTTGCAAAATGCTTAAATGAAAACACAACTACAAATTGAGTTCTAACTGAGCAACCAGGAGACCACTTATCCAGAGACACCTCTTTATCTGTAGACCCATTCTGCCATGATTGACACAGTGCTTCAGTTATCCCCATGTAAAGCAAGGACAGTTCAATAATAAACAGATGACCACCTATTATCACCCATTCATTTTTATAGCTTTTTTTTATGGAATTAGGAATTCCTTGAAATATGTTCTTTGTAAGCTTTTTTTTTTCTGCCTCATGTCTCTCTGTAGAATTTCATGCTATATTAGCACAATGTTGCTCTGTTCTTGTTTATACTGAGTCTGTAGTGTCACAGCCAGACATGGTCAGCAATAACTTACTTATTACACAGATGAACGTTTGCAGGAGCAGATGCAATGGCAAATCTTCACTTGGTTTTATGTGATAACTGATTAAAGTCACCAACATCAACCATTTTCTATACTGAGAATATAAGGTTAACATACATTATGGTTAATAAATTTAATACCACTCATCCTGGGATCCTTATGCCTATTATTTTTTATTTTCTTTCTTCTCTCACTTGCCTAATATTTTGAAGGCTCTATGAAGATTCAAGGCAACAATCTGAGTTCTGGCAAAGGATTGAGTCTGATGAGTGAATCACACGCTTTGAACAAGTACTCCATTATTTATTCATAAAATTGGGTGACAATGTATTTACTTGAGTCTAGACAGAGTAATTACTCAGTTTTGACTTAGTGCTTTTTTTTATCCAAAGTGTTTCTCAAAAAATAGAATTTTATTTAAATGCAGAAGGAGCAGAAGATATAAGTAAATGTAAATCATAATAATCTTAGTAAATACATTAAACTTAACAGCCAAATGTTTGCATTACTATTGATGAAGAAAATGTAAAACACTTAAAGACACAATTTTTCATGCTGTGCCATGTTTATGTGATCTCCAAAGAATTCCACTTCAAAGAGTCAAAGACTTCTTTGTACATAGAGGCAGGCAGGTCACTTCATTATCAGGCTATTACATCAACACATCAGGATTCCTTCTGAATGAAGACTATTGAAATAATATTCCATCTACTTTTCTGTTGGCTATTTCAAACTCTGCACTGAAGGCTTCAGTTTTTATCATCATTTCACAATACACTCTATTAATCTTTCCATATTACGCATTTTCCAATAGTACAAAACCAAATATCATCTATGTTTATAGACAAATTGTCTCATGCATATGCTCTGAAATACTTTTTAATTTAATTAGGTGCCATTGAAGACTGTCTTTCTTGGCATTATTATTTTAACTTTTCTAATGTATATACTTATATGTATTTTACATAATTATATAAGAATTATGTAACATATATTTTTCAGATGAATAAAATGGATCCTTTTAGCATATAATTTGGAATGGAGACACAACTGGGCACAAAGACTCCCTACTGAAGCAGGTATAATAATTTCTAGTAGAAAGAAGCTGATTATCTTTTCAGGTACTGCTAGAGTCTTATTTCCAAAATCCCTTCTGTCCTTTAATATTACAATTATTTTTTCACTCATAGATGAGTGTATGTATAAGTGTAGTTATTTGTGTAATCTAGGGGAGAATCTGAGTTGCTGTTGCTATCTTTCTCCCTTATGTAAAATTCTAGAAACAGAAATATTTAAGACTTCAGATATTACCTGTTGAATATTTCTTCCTGAAAGCAGAAAATCTAAAATGCTCCAAGGACATGAAAGTTTATGAACATTGTGTTCATGGCCTTAAGAAAATATTGTGTGTTCATTTACATCTTACTTTTTCTTGAAAATATAGACATTGAAAAGTGAGTAAGAAATGGATAATTGCTTTTCAACTGTCAAATTTGTATGGTTAAGATTACATAATTTCCTCTTTTGTTTAAATTTTATCTTATCCCAAAGGGGCAATATCTTCTCGGTGTTGAGGGATAGTTAGACTGTTTCCAATTCTTAGCTACTGTGAATAGAACAGCAAGAGACATGGATTCACAATTGTCTCTGTGGGTTGTGCACTTAGAGTCCTCGATGTAAATCCATGAGAGTGGTATATTAAGGTCATGTCTTTAGTTCTGTTTTTTGTCCAGTTTGTTTTTCTCTTTGTAGTTTTCTCAAGAACTAACACACTCATTTCTACAATAATTATGCCAGTTTATATTTGTACAAGTGATGTATCCGATAACCTTTAATTATGTGTATAGAGTCTGTCACATTTTTTCACATAATCTTATTTTTATTCTTTTAGTCTTTTCTAATGAAAACATAATTTAAAATTTGCATTGTTGTAGTAGTTGCTATTATTCTATATGTGGACATTGCCATATATTCCCAGTGGAGAAGTGAAGAATTATTTCTTCAACTTGTCCATTAGAAAATCTATTTTTAAAACACATTGTTAGTAGAATATGATAAACTTTTCTCCACTAACAAATGTGGTATTTAACTCCATGTTCTACAAAATAAGTATTAAAATATGTACATAAAAGACTCCACTGATATGTCATAGAAATGACAAACAAAAATGAACTGATTAATGGTGAAATTTTAGTTCTAGCTGTGTAAAAACAAGTATGTCTACATAATGTAAATTTGCCTGTGAGTTTCAGCATTCCATTAGGTAGCATGTGAGAATATATTCATGGAAGATTTTGTACTAAAAAGTGGAGTCACAAAGCTAAAGAGGTAGACAGAGGTCAAAATATTACTACTATTCCAGACGAGCAAAATTAGTTTCCCAACACCCAGTGTCTGGTGGCTCACAGATACCTGTAACTCCATCTCAATCACTAAAAAAAATAGAAGCACTAATGGTATCGATGCATTTTACGAAGAGGGTTTTTTAGATTAACTTGCATATAATAGGCAGGCTGGGTATTCCAAAAAAAAAAAAAAAAGTCTGTGTGCACATTGGAGATATTTAAAAGCCAGTAATAGCCCAATCTACAAGATTCGATTCTTGTGCAATTCATTCTGTCCCTAGAAATCTGGAGAGATGTTACAGAATGGCTGCTCTGAAATGCAACATTAGGAGTCCAAAGAAAGTGGTTGTAATGGCAACAAAGAATGGCAGCCATAGTTGTGAAGTCAGACACAGTTCCTGCAGTCATCAGTGGGGAGTGAAGGCAAGTAGACCCAAAGATCTCTGATTCTCCCTCACACCTCTTTTCACCTGGGCAAATAAAGGAAGGTGCTGCCCACTCGGGGAAGGTATTCCTCCCTCAATAAACACTGCTAGTATATCTTTTCCTTTCCTTCCCATGAAGGGAAGGTCTTAGCCTAGATACACAGGAGAGGGCCTTGGCCCTGCCCCCAATGACCTCACAGATTGTGATGACCCCTCATAGAAGGCCCCATCTTTCCTGGGGAGTGGATCTGGAGTGGGAAGGGGATCAGTGGGGGGGAATGGGAATATGACAAGGAGAGGGAACTGGGATTAAAATGTAAATAAGATTGTTTCTTCTTTTTCCCTTTTTCTTTTTTTATTTAAATTAGAAAGAAGCTTGTTTTACATGTCAATCCCAGTTCCCAATTCCTCCCCTCCTCCCCTGCCCCCCAAAAACCCTTTATCCCATCTCCTTACTGCTCCCCATGGAGGGTGAGGCCTTCCATGGACGATCCTCAAAGTCGGTCATATCATTTGGAGCAGGGCCTAGACCTTCTCCCGTGTGTCTAGGCTGAGAGAGTATCCCTCTATGTGGAATGGGCTCCCAAAGTCCATTCATGTACTAGGGATAAATACTGATCCAATACCAGAGGCCCCTTAGATAAACCAGACCTCCAAACTAACGTCCTTATTTAGGGTTTCCCAGCTATCAGAGTAGGATCCATGAGTTTCTCCCAAAAAGATCTTTTCCGCCAATGAGCTTGTTTGTTTTGTTTTATTTTTCTGTATTCAGGAAAATAAATTGACAAAGATTTTCAGCAACTGAACATTATAGTTTCCTATTATACAATTATATACTTAAAATGTTTAACTATACTTGAATTTGGATATTCTGCTAGAGTTTTTCAAACTGCTATAAAATTATTGATTTTAAAATAAAAGTATGATTTTTATTATTAACAAAAATTCCAATACAGAGATAGAGTCACAAAATTTATTTTATTCAAGGATATTTTTATTCTTTACAAGTTTAAATTAGATCCATAGAATTTAAGCTAACGTTTAAAGCATCATTTCTAATTTTAATTTAAGATATATGTTATTAAGGAAAAGTTTAATTAGACACATTGTTCTTGAAAGAAATTGTGAATGCTAAATATCAAGTTGGAATTCTCTTCAAGCATGTCCTTTAATGATCATTGGTATTCTAAATTTAAACTAAGTTTTACAAGTTTAAAAACATTTTAAATATAATATAATCATCTAAAATACTCTTTATGTATCCTAAGCCTCACCCCACACAAATATGCTCAGATTTTGAATTAATACAATCATAATTTATTTAATATTCTTGGTAATGTTAGCCAGGAATTTATTAGAAACAGTAGTAGAAAAGCCACACATATCTCTGTGTTAAGTTAAGCGGCTTTCCTTTCCTAAGAGTGAGGGAGTAATCTGCTTTCTTCCCAAGTAACATGTTATGATGACAGTTGAACATGGGTTTGTAAAATTGAATTTATATGAAATCAGCTATGACCAGATTTCCCCTGAATACAGTGATGTCTATCCACAAATATGTAAAAGAGTAATCATTGAAACTATCCATATGAAAAGAAAGAACAATGTAATGGCATTATTCCTCTATGAAAACAGAACCAATTTGATATGAATGATCCTTTTGTTTTATTTCTTGGAGAAAAACAGCATAGAAGCAGAGACAGAATCCATTTCCTAGCTTAATCTCTTTCTTTTATACAGCCTCATAGAAATATAGTTTCTAAAATTGTCACCAATCATCAAAGCAAGAAGTCAGTGTTTCTGTAGTTCTTACTGCTGATTGCATTTCTAGTTGTTCACAATGAAAGAACCAACTTTAACTCTTCAAAAATTGAGGTAAAACATATTATTTTGCAAAATATCTTGTATTTGTAAAACATGGGGATTTAAACTGCATTATAGTTTTCATATAAGTCCAAATGTAAGTCAGCCCTATAGGTAAAGACTATTTTTGTCCCTAAGTGTGGTAAATATTTAAGTCAATGTAAGACCCATGAGTCAAGAAGTGATAATACTTATCAAACTTGTATTGCAATTGTCTGCCATAAAACAGATGGGAGAGAAAACATTTGTTCATTAGAAAATTATGAAAGATAATACTAGAGTAATCCATGTAACCATTAGTTTTCAGTTCATAGTATATTTGTTTTTTTCCTTTTGTGGTTTTCTTTTTTCTTTTTTTATTTAAATTAGAAACAAGATTGTTTTACATGTCAATCCCAGTTCCCTCTCCCTCCACTCCTCCTCTGGCTCCAACTAACACCCTACCTATCCAATAACATTTCTGCTCCCCAGGGAGTGTGAGGCCTTCCATGGTGGGGCAGCCTTCAGAGTCTGTCATTTCCTTCTGGAAAGGCCTAGGCCCTCCCCTGTGTGTCTAGGCTGAGGGAGTATCCCTTTATGAGAATTGGACTCCCAAAGTCCATTCCTACTCTAGGGATAAGTTCTGATCCCCATATATTTCCAAGCCCTCCTCACTGACACCCACATTCATGGGATTTGGATCAGTTCCATGCTGGTTTCCCAGTGATCAGTCTGGGGGCCAAGAGCTCCCCCTTGTTCAGGTCAGCTGTTTCTGTGGGTTTCACCAGGCTGGAGTGGACCCCTTTTATCATCACTTCTCCTTCTCTGCAACTGGATTCCAGTTAGTTCAGTTCTTAGCTGTGGGTATCTGCTTCTGCTTCCATCAGCTGCTGGATGAAGACTCTAGGATGGTATATAAGTTAGTCATCAATCTCATTATCAGGGGAGGGCATTTAAGGTAGCCTCTCCACTGTTACTAAGATGGTTAGTTGGTGTCATGCTTGTAGATTTCTGGGCATTTCCTAGTGCCTGATTTCTTTTAAACTTATACTGGCTCCCTCTATTATGGTATGTCTTATTTTGCTTTCCTCTTTCTTCCCCTTACACAACTTCCCTGCTCCCTTATGTCCTCCTCACCCCTCCTCTTCTCCCCTTCTCATTCTCCTAGATCCCTTTACCCTCCCCCCATACTTTCAATTTTCTCTGGGGATCTTGTCCCTTTCCCCTTCTTGGGGGACTATGTATGTCTCTTTTAGAGACATACATAGTCAGCTAGGCATACATGTTCTTGTTGCCTAGCTTCTCTGGTGATGTGGATTATGGGCTGGTAATCCATCATATTATAGTTCTATAAGCTCCACTCTTCAATTCAGCAATCTCAAAATAAATGCATGAAGAACACGAAAGAGAATATACAGTGGTTAGAATTAAATGTCATGGTTTCTACCCATAAAATGTAAGCATGGTGGACACACATCAATAGATTCATAATCAGGCATGAGAATTTTTCTCCCTTCAATAGAAATTTCTACATTTTTATATATAGACTATCAAATATCTATTTCATTGTTGTGTTGACAGCAATATTTCTTTAGTATCTGTTCTACATTGGTGGTGTATTAGTGTGTTGGCATATACTAATGAAACACAATACTATATCCATGGTGAATTTACATTCTCTCTCTTATTGACCAATAATGCACAAGCACAACTTGATAAAATTCTTAGCCAGATAGGTCTAGAAATGGTGCCTATCATAACTATTCATTTCATATCTTTGGATTCTTTTGACATGAACTAACTCTTCGGTATCCTGACATTTTGATTTTCTCCTACTGCTGTATATATGAATCTTTTCTTTGTAGACCTTAATTATATTAATGTATAAGTATGAGTAGAGAGTTTGAAAATGTATTAGAAATTTCATACATAATATAAGTGTTCAGCATCATTATTTAACACCAAGATTGCATGAAATATCCAGTCAAACAATATCTCTTCAGGAAACAAAATGTGCTATAGCTGTAAAGTCTTTTTATATTGATATATCTAAGACTTGGGAGACTGGATATAATTAATATAATCAACCCATTGTATTTTTGCATCTATAATTTTTTATTTCATCTCTTGAATTTGGACACACTACTTTATTAGTAAACTTAATACCATGCATGAAACATTCATTCAAACTATCTCTGCAAAAATAATGCAATATTTTTATAAAGCATTTTTTATATTGATACATCTAAGACTTGTGAGACAGGATATAATTAATATAATTATCACCATTGTGCTATTCTAACTATAATTTATTTCATCACTTAGATTTTGACATTCTCCTTGATTAGGTAACTTAATACATACATACATATGTATGTGTGAATCTTTACAAAGTCATTTCACAATTGACCCTTGTGTAGACATTGATTCTGTCCATCGTATAACATTGATTTTCAACTATTGTTATTTAATACTGGATCCATTCATTTCTTTATAAAATTATATGCTTTGGCACATGAGAAAGTTCATGAGCATATTATATAGGGCAATGACTTTATAAAGTTTATTCATATGCATGTGTGTGAATATTGTATATATTTTATTATTTAAATAAAATAAAACAATTTAAGTCAGATACTTTATAATATTTTAATGAAACAATTAGGAAAATTGTGATAGGAGTTCTAAAAATATATGACAGGTTATCAGAAATCTTTACCTATAAACATTCAGACTAAAATGTAAATAAATCAAGAATCCAAATAACTAAGGATATCATGAAACTAAATCCAATTTAAGGTTTGAAAGTTATGATAACTACATGCCAGATTAAAATTAGAAAAATATGTAGAAAAAAATAACAAGATATCCAATTTTAAACCAACTCCATATGGACTTAATAACATTCTGAGACTTCCAGTAAATATAATATACCAAAAATTTTAGTAAAAATTAAAATTGTCAAAACAAAAACAAGGTGGAAAATTCAGTTGAAATAATGTTGAAATTACTACATGTACTCAACATTAATTTGTGTTGATGAATTAACCCCTTCTCAATTAAGTTCATAGTCTGCACAAAGATTGTATATAATGCATTTTATAATGGATGTTCTTAGAGACAAATAATAGACAATAGATATCTCCCTAATGATTTTGAAATATGAAAGAGAAAGTCAGACAAATTCTGAAATTAACATTAAAACAATATAGTGACAGGTGTATAAATTCCCTAGGTTTCAGGACTCCATTTTCAGTGGACAGCAGTCCATGGGAATGGGAATAAATAGTCAAAGTGTTGACTGACACTTTCTTCCTGGTACTGTAAACTCTGATAAACGATCATGGCTAGGGAGGTTGTCAATGTTAAAGGAGGACCTGCTATTGCTATCCTAATATCTTGTGTTTTAATTTATTGCATATTATTCACAGGAAAAGGATAGTATTAATAATAATCATAAAATTGTAGGCTCCAGACAGATCATGGATAATAGAGGGAAACCTATAGAATATGCTAGCTTGGCCGTGGGAACTCTCAGAGCCTTAACCAGCAACCAAGGGGCCCACATGGGGCTGACTGAGTCCCCCTCCTTATTTGTGACAGCTCTACAATTTGTTCTATTTGTGGGATTCCTGGCAATGGGAACGGGGTTGTCCTTGGTGCTTTGAATGGCTCTTGGGAACCTATTCATCCTTCTGGATTGCCTTACCAGCCTGAGTACATGAAGAGGTACCTGGTCTTTAGGCAGCTTGATATTCCACTCTTTGTTGATGCCCATGGGAAGACTGCCCTCTTCTGCATGAATACAGAGAAAGATGGGTTGAGGGGGTAACGGAAGCAGAAAGGAGGTAGGGAAGGGAAAGAAGGAGAAGAGGGAGGAGAGGTTGTAGTTAATAAAAAAGTTAATTTAAAAAACATCTTAAACCAAGAATAATGAAAGCCAAGCAGAGTTGTCTTTTAAATATCAAAATTGAAAATTATGTTTTGTTAATTTATGTTAGTTAGCAATTTGTAATTTCATTTTAATTTCTCCTTTCTCATATTAACCTTGTTTGTCTTCACACAGTTACATGGTCTTATTATCTTAGTTAGACAGTAATCTCTGTTTTTCCATAAGAATTGTTTCTGAAAAACATCTCTGGAACAAATTCTCTGAGAAACAAAAGGTGTTTTTTGACAGTTAGATAGAACTTGCTAAGAAAAATCATGTGGTCCCAGTATTTCCTTCGGGAAAAGATTTTAAGCACTTTCGATGTACTGAAGTTTAACATAATGATATATGCAACTTTTGTGCTCTCTTGTCTCTTTCTTGGCAGATTGGGTGTGTTGATATTTTAAGAAGTGTTTATTTCTAATTCACTGATGTTAGGGCTTCCTCTCTCAAATTGTCATTTTCTTACAGTACATCTCTGACCTCAGCCTTCCTCCTGTCAAGGCTATTCACAGACATGTTTTTGTTGTTGTTACTGTTCATTCTTTCCCCTCTTTTGGTGACAGGGTCTTGTGTGATGCTTTGAATGTGAAGTTGAGAAGTGTTCCCATCAAGCTCGGTGACTTGGCACTCAGTTAGTGATGGCTTCTGGAGAGGGTAGGGCAGCCTCATTGGACAGAGCTCACCACTGGGAGCAGAGTTTGAGATTTCACAGCCCTTTCCACTTCTAGTACATTTCTCTCTCTGCTTCCAGCTTTCAAGTGAAATGTGATCTCTCAGCTTACTGCTCCTGTTGCCATGCTTGGCGCTTGCTGTCATACAGCCCCAACATGATAATTTTCAAAAAGATACTTTCCTCATAGTGGTTTATCACAAGAAAAGAATTCACTAAATTTGCCTTTGATTTTTATTAATGCATTCTTTATAGTTTTTCCAATTTTTTTTACATAAGATTAAATTTTTAAATCACAATGTTCTTAAAACTCTGGTGTAAGAAAGTAGGAATAGCTACAATTATCATACCATCCCAACATATATGAATACACTTAAAAATGTGTTTAGCAACCCTTCCTTCCCCCTCCACCACCTTGACCTCTGCTGAGGTGAATGTCCCCTCTGCTCCAGTCCGACTCCCACCCAACTCCCACCATCACCCCTTGGATCTCTCTGGGGCAGAGCCTGGCATAGAGTGGTCACACCCAGACAGAGAGGACCTCCCTGAGTCAGGAAACACCTCTCACTCTTGGTTCTCCCTCCAGCTTGACCACTCCTGATCCCTGACATCTGCTAAGGGAAGAGAATACCAGGGGCGGCAATACAATCCAGAGGTGCAGACACTAAAGTCTTGGCCCATGTATACCACCGTGTGACAAGAGGAGATAGAGAGACCCCAAATGCACCTACTGGAAGAAGACAGAATAAGAACATAACAACAGAAAGAACAATATGACACCACCAGAATCTAGGGATGCCACAAAAGCAAGATCTGAAAGGCACAACACAGAAGAAGAAGAAGAAGAAGAAGAAGAAGAAGAAGAAGAAGAAGAAGAAGAAGAAGAAGAAGAAGCCAGACATTAAAAACTACATTATGAAGATGATAGAGTTCCTTAAAGAGGACATGAGAAAATCTCTTAAAGAAATAGAAGAAAAATCAAACAAAAAATTCAAGAAATAAATAATTCTCTTAAAGAATCTAAAGAAAGCCAAGAAAAAAAAACAACCAAACAAGTGAAGGAAACAATAGAATCAGTTCAAAGCATGAAAGTTGAAATAGAAACAATAAAGAAAACACAGATTGAGGGAATTCTAGAAATAGAAATGCTGGATAAACAATCAAGAACTAAGGATGTGAGTATAACCATTAGAATACAAGAAATGGAAGAAAGACTCTCAGTTGTTGAAGACTCACTAGAGGATATACAGTCATCAACCAAAGAAAATCTTAAGTCCAAAATATCTCTAAAACAAAATATCCAGGAAATATGGGACACCGTGAAAAGGACAAACATAAGAATAACAGGTATACAAAAAGGTGAGGGAATACAGCTCAAAGGTACAGAAAACATATTCAGCAAAAATCATAGAAGAAAACTTTCCCAACCTACAGAAGGATATGCCTATGAAAGTACAAGAAGCTTACAGAACACCAAATAGAATGGACCACAAAAAGAAGTCCTCTCAGCACATAATAAACAAAACACCAATCTTACAGGATAATGAGAATATATTAAGAACAGCGAAGGAAAATGTCCAAGTAACATATAAAGGAAGACCTACCAGAATTATACACAACTTATCAAAGGATAATTTGAAATCCAGAATGTCCTGGATAGATGTCCTACAAACACTAAGGTAACATGGATGCCAACACAGACTGTACCCAGAAAAGCTTTCAATCATTATAGATGTAGAAAACAAGATATTCCATCACAGAAGAAGATTTAACAAATGCATATCCACAAATTCAGCCCTACAGAAAGTTCTGGAAGGAAAACACCAACCCAAAGAAGATAACTTCACTCACAAAAAACATAGGCAATAGATAATCCCCATTTACCAAACATGAAAAAAAAAGGAGGGAGAAATCCACACATAATGACAGCACAAAAAAAATAAATCCAAAACAAACAAGAACCAACAATCAATGGACATTAATATCTCTCAATGTCAATGCTCTTAGGCTGCCTATAAAAAGATACAGGCTAAGAGAATGGATTGGAAGACAGAAAACACCCTTCTGCTGTATACAAGAAACACACCTCAACTTCAAAGACAGATGTTACCTTACAGAAAAGGGTTGGGAAAAGATTTTCCAATCAAACGGACCCAAGAAACAAGCTTGTGTAGCAATCCTAATATCTAACAAATTACGCTTCAAAATGAAATCAATCAAAAGAGAGGAAGAAAGGCATTTCATACTCAACACAGGAAATATCCATCAAGATGAAGTCTCAATACTGAACATATATGCCACAAATATGAAGGCACCCACAATTGTAAAAGAAACATTAGTAAAGCTCAAACCACACATAAAACCCCACATATTTACAGTAGGAGATTTTGATACCCCATTCTCACCACTATACAGGACCACCAGACAGAAAATTAACAAGAAACACGGGATCTGACAGAAGTTATGATCAAACTGGGTTTAACAGACATCTATAGAACATTCCATCCTAACACAAAAGAATATAGCTTCTTCTCAGCGCCACATGGAACCTTCTCTAAAATTGAGCACACTGTTGGCAACATAACAAACATCCACAGCTACAAAAAGTTGAAATAACCCCCTGTATCTTATCAGACCACCATGTTTTAAAGTTAGAATTCAACTGCAACACAAATTGCAGAAAACCTACAAAATCATGGAAATTAAAAAAACATCCAATTGCACCTTGCCTTGTTTGAGGAAGAAATAAAAAAAGAAATTAAAGACTTCCTGGAATTGGATGAAAATGAAGAAACAACACACCCCAAATTATGGGACAATTTGAAAGCAATACTAACAGGAAATTTCATAGCACTAAATGCCCACATAAAGAAGCTAGAGCATACTCACACTAGAGAATTGAAAGAACAACTGAAAGCTTTAGAACAAAAAGAAGCAAACTCACCACAGAGGATTATACACCAGGAAATAATCAAACTGAGGGCTGAAATCAATAAAGTAGAAACTAGGAAAACATTACAAAGAATCAATGAAACAAAGAGTTGGTTCTTTGAAAAGATCAACAAGGTAGACAAACTAAGCAAAAGGCGGAGAGAGAGCATGCTAACTAACAAAATCAAAAATAAAAAGGGGAATATAACAATATACACTTAAGAAATCCAGAGAATCATCGGTCGTACTTTGAAAACCTGTTATCCACAAAATTCGAAAATCTAAAGGAAATGGACAGTTTCCTGTATAGATATAACTTACCAAAATTTAACCAAGAACAGATAAGCAGTTTAAATCGACCTATAACCTGTAATGAAATAGAAGCAGTCATCAAAGGCTCCCAACCAAAAAAAGCCCTGGACCAGATGCCTTCACTGAAGAATTCTACCAGAAATTTAAACAAGAGCTAATACCAGTACTCTTCAAATTGTTCCACACAATACAAGCAGAAGGGACATTGCCAATCTCTTTTCATAATGCTAAAATTACATTGATACCCAAGCCACACAAAGATACAACTAAAAAAGAGAACTACAGACCAATGTCACTCATGAACATTGATGCAAAAATACTCAACAAAATATTGGTGAATCGAATCCAAGAACACATCAGAAAAATCATCCACTATGATCAAGTAGGCTTCATCCCAGGTATGTAAGGATGGTTCATCATAAATTATATATATATATATATTATATATAATATATATATATATATATATATATATATTTGTAACCATATAAACAAATTGAAAATGAAAACCAGTTGATCATCTCACTAGATGCTGAAAAAGCCTCTAAGACCCCCAGAAGCTCAGGCCTCCAGGATCTCAGCCCAGGACCGCTCTCACCCCAATTGCTGGGCCAATTCGAAAGCTTGATGCAAAGTGCATGAGGCTTTATTATAGTTGTTTTAACGAGCTAGCCCCATGTTAGAGCGGGTCTGTCATCCACCTGCCATGGTGGATGGCTAGAAAAGACAGCTTGAAGCATTTGCTTAGAAATCTTATAGGGCGGCATAAGGGGAGTGTTTAGGGGTATGCACAACCTCAGGATTGGTGTGCCTCCAGGCTTGGAGGGTTTGCCCTATGTTGATTGGTCAACTGGTTGTTATGGCCCATAGGCCCTCCCAGGGTGGTTGCTATGCTCTGTGCTTCATTGCTGTGCACTTGTCCATAAAGCACACCCAGAGCCGTAAAGCATAGCACCACCAGCTAACTTCTGATTGGTTCCTTGCCACAGGCAGGCATCTAACCTCCTAGTGACTAAGACAAGGTCAGACAATCACACATTCGGCTGTTATGGCTGCCAAAATGGGGAGCTGGTCCCTTCAAGCCTTTGACAAAAATCCAACAACCCTTCATGATAAAGATCTTGGAGAGAACAGGTGTAACAGGAACATGTAAACATGATAAAAGCAATATCCAGCAAACCAACATCCAACATCAAATTAAATGGAGAGAAAATCAAAGCCATTCCTCTAAGATCAGGAAAAAGAGAAAGGTGTCCATTCTCTCTGTATCTATTCAATATTGTACTTAAAGTTCTAGCTAGAGCAATACGATAACAAAGAATATCAAAGGGATACAAATTGGAAAGGAGGAAGTCAACCTTTCACTATTTGCAGATGATATGATTGTCTACACAAGTGACACAAAAAAACTCTACCAGGGATTTCCTACAGCTGATAAACACCTTCAGCAAAATAGTAGTATCCAAAATTAATTCAAATAAAATTAGTAGCCCTACTATATGCACATGATAAATTCAATGAGAAATAAATCAGGGAAACATCACCCTTCACAATATCTACAAATAAGATAAAATATTTTGGGGTTATGCTAAACAGTAAAGTGAAAGAACTGTATAGCAAGAACTTTGAGTCTGTAAAAATGAATTTAATAAGATAGCAGAAAATGGAAAAATCTCCCATGATCTTGGATAGGTAGTATCAACATAGTAAAAAGGGAAATCTTGCCAAAAGCAATCTACAGATTCAATGCAATTACCATCAAAATTCCAACACATTTCTTCACAGACCTTGAAAGAACAATACTCAAATTTATATGAAAAAAAAAAAGACCCAGTATAGCCACAACAACCCTGTACAGTAAAGGAATTTCTGCAGGCATCATCATCCCTGACTTCAAGCTCTATTATAGAGCCATAGTGATGAAAATAGCTTGGTAGTTATCACAAAAGTAGACAGATAGACCAATGGCATACAATTGAAAACCCTGATATTAACCCCCACACCTATGAGCACTTGATTTTTGACAAAGAAGCTAAATATATACAATGAAAAAAGAAAGCATCTTCAACAAATGGTGCTGGCATAACTGGATTCGGAAATGTAGACAATGACAGATAGATCCATATATATCACCATGCACAAAACTTAAATTCAAATGGATCAAAGACCTCAACATAAACCCAGCCACAAAGAACTGTCTATAATAGAAAGTAGAGATACCCGTGAAAGAATTGGTACAGGAGACCACTTCCTGAACATAACACTAGTAGCATAGTCATTGAGTTCTACAATTAATAAATGGGACCTTCTGAAACTGAGAAGCTTCTGTAAGGTAAAGGAGACAGTCAGTAAGAAAAAAACAGCCCACAGAATGGGAAAAGATCTTTACCAACGCTATATCTGACAGAGGGCTGATTTCCAAAATATACAATGAAGTCAAGAAGCTAGCCACCAAAACACCAATCAATGAAATTAAAAAGTGGTGTGAAGAACTAAATAGAGAATTCTCAGCAAAGGAATCTAAAGTGGCTGAAAGACACTTAAGAAAGTGCTCAAAAAATTCTTATCCATCAGGGTAATGCAACTCAAAACAATTCTGAGATACCACCTCACACCAGCCAGAATGACTAAAATAAAAAACACCTGTGACAGTCTATCCTGGAAAGGTGGTGGAGAAAGGAGAACACTCCTCCACTGATGTTGGGAGTGCAAATTTGTATGACCACTTTGGAAATCAGAATGGCAGTTTCTCTGGAAAATAGGAATTAGTCTACCCCAAGATCCATCAATTCCTCTCGTGGGCATATACACAAAGAATATGCATTCATACAACAAGGACATATGTTCAACCATGTTCATAGCAGCATTGTTTGTAATAGTGAGAACCTGAAAGCAATCTAGATGCCCCTCAACTGAAGAATGGATAGAGAAAATGTATAACTACACAAAAGCAATGGAATCTTGTAATTTGAAGGCAAATGGATTGAATAGGAAGAAACCATCCTGAGTTAGGTAATCCAGTCACAAAAAGACAAACATGGTATGGACTCACTCATATATGAATTTTAGACACAGAGCAAATGATTACCAGCCTACAACCCTCATCACCAAAGGACCTAGGAAACAAGAAGGAATCTAAGAGACTAATGCATGGACCCCAGAGAATGGGAAGGGGCAGGATCTCATGAGCTATTTGGGAGTATGAGGGTAGGGTAGAGGGAGCTGGCAGAATGAGAGGAGAAGAGGAGGGGAGAGGAGGAAAATGGAGGAGCAGAAAGGTTGAGTCCAGAGAATAGAGAGAGCAGGATTAGAGATACCATTACAGAGAGGGCCATTATAGGTCCCAGGAGAGATCTGGCCCTAGGGAGATTTCCAGAAATCTACAAGGATGACACCATCTGACAATCTAGGCAATGGTGGAGAGGCTACCCTAAATGACCTCTCCCTATAATGAGACTGATTACTGCCTTATATACCATCCAAATCCCTCATCCAGTGACTAATGGAAACAGAGTCAGACACCCACAGCTGAACTGAACTGAACTGAACTCTGTAACCCAGTTGCAGAGAGGGAGAAATGCAGAATAAAAGTTCTGGGACCATACTTGTGAAACCCACAGAAACAGATGACCTGAACAAGGGGGAACACTTGGACCCCATACTGATGTCTGGGAGACCAGCATGGGACTTATCCAGATCCTGTAACATGTATGTCAACGAGGGGGCCTCAGCACTAAGGGACTTTGATAGACCATCCCACATGTAGGGATGCTCTCTTACCCTGGACACATGGGGGAAGGCCTAGTCCCAGCCCAGGATGATATGACAGACTTTGGGGAACCCCCATGGAGAAGAACCTAACCCTCCCTGGGTTGTAGAGGTAGTTGAGGGCTGGTGGGGGCTTGTGGGGAGGGGTGGGAGGGGTGTAGGGAGCCACTGTAGCCCCGCCTCCTAGTAGCCCAGAGAGTTGTGCCAGGACACGCCCTTGAGAGCATGGTCAGGGGAGGTCTGAGGTGATACAGGAATGATTCTTAAGGGACCACGCACAAGTGAATAGCCCCTTCTCTCTGGCCTGGCTGCCTTGCTGCCCCGGCACGCTCTGGCTTGCATTGGGCTGGTGTTTATCTGAATAAAGAAATCTTAGCTATACGGAATACAGATCATCTTTGAGTACACGCAGCACGCAACAATCAACAAAGAGGGAAAAGGGATTGGCATGTAAAGCAAGCTTGTTTCTACTTGTACTAATAAAAAATAATTAAAAATATGTTTAGCATCATCATGGTGGAGCATATTAATAAACTCTTGTAATCAAAGCCCTTAAGTAATGGATGAAGTATTATTAATTTAAGGTCAGTATGAACTAAAAAGTGTGATTATTTTGCATAGAAATCAGTAATCAGGGATATTGATAATCACATTATTTCAAACATGATTCATGTAAGAGATGAATGAAAATAATTTGAATCAATGAAAACTATAAAATATACAATATTTTATGTCTTAAATTAAGAGATTTTTAGTCATCCCAGATAAGCTATCAATTGAGCTAAATTTGGTACTAACCATAGTTGTTTGTCAAATAAACACACTGAAAAATAAAACCCTTTTGCAGAGTGACTAAATTTATGTCATGCACACAGTGGAATAAGCCTTTGTCATTCTCAGGAGGAGCCAATAACTGAGTGTTCATATTGCTCCACAGGTACATTTCAAGACATATATGTATATATGTGTGTATGTGTGTTTATATCCATATAAACATGTAAATATAAAGGTACTTCCACATAGTCATATTTCATTAATCATATAATATAAGTGGACATATTTATTAAAGTAATATCTTTTTGTAAAATATAATCATTTTAGAATAGGTGAATTGAGACTGTTAATGTGTACTAGTTTATATAATTATCAAAGTGGTCAGGTCCCTTAAAAACTCCACTCAGTAATTTTCAAGTACATTGTCATTATATAGATTTACTATGTGGAGCCATAGATTGCTTATCTCACTGTTTCCTTGGACTCTCGCTCCTTAACCTCATCTCTAACTGTGTACCCTAACCAGCTTCTCACCACCATTCAAACCCTGTGCTCCTATCAAAGATAAGCAATATCATAGGGAGTTTGTCTTTCTCAGTTTGACTTCTTTCATTTCAGGATGTCCTCTAGGCTAATTTGAAATTATTAAACACAATTGATCCAAAATGAACAATAAAAAGGCTCCCGTGTATAGATGATGCCTTGGTTTGATCCTCAGACTGATGAGTGCATTGCTAAAGCTTTGGAAGATGGGAAACAGTTCCATATTGGTTATTATTTCAGGAAATTTTACTACTATGTGAATATGTGGAATATGAGGTGCACCAATAATTTTATCTAAATTTCTTGACACAGAGGTTGTCTGTAAGAGGGTTAAAATAGAAACAACATACATTGTTCAATTGTTGGTAGGCAATATGCCAATGACAATCTTGAATATTGTGATTAAAAAAGAGAAAGAGAAAAGATTGATTCAAAGTTTTGTGGATTATGGAGGTTAATGATATGAACCTAGGAAAGTTTTATGTTGGTTCTGGATGTAGAAATCAAGTACCCTAAGTTATACACGACCTTAGAGATGCCACAAAAACCAATGAATGAGATGATTTCATAAAAAGCTGAACAGAATATAAACAGTTTTGTCTCGATTTACTTTGACTTGACATAAATAAGGACTTGGACCAATACTGACTCTAGAGCTTGAGGATGTAAGTATGCTTTGTGAATTGTGAAGTAAATATGACCATAATTTAGCAAACTAAGTGAAGAGCCCCATTCACAGTAATTAATAGAAACATAGCCTACATTTATTTCATAGTTACACAACTTGCCTTGAGAAATCATTTTCAGTACAATGCAATTAAAAAAATTGTTTGCTCCTAATAAATTGGTATTCAGGGCATCACTTCACTGTAGTCAAGATTTTGGCTTTTTATTCTACTCCTAGGTATTTTACAATAAGAAGTTATTTTCAATGCATTCCTTCTCATGCCCTAAGTAGAAATAATATTTGTGACTATGTCACATTTTATTGTAAAATTGTAAATTGCATAGGATTTTGTGTATGACCATGTTTCTGCTTTCGGCTTACTGACTTCCCTAAAACATGTATGGATGACAGCATGTGTGGTTCCTAAATAAATGGCCAATGCTGTAGTAAAGAATCAGTAACTGTTTTTTGAATTTTTCTTTCCTTTTTCCATTGATGCTTTGTGGAAGAATAAATTCTAGAAGTGACACTATAAAAGCAATTTCTCATTTTTCTGTATATTTTTCCTATAGGTGAATTCTAGAAAGCATTATTTAATTTCTTATAATTATTCAGTTTTTCACTACAAGCTTTTAGATGTTCTGTTCATATTTTATAATATATTACAATTAAATATACTTTCTTTTATTTATTATTATTCCTACAGTTAAAGCTAATTTTCCCTAGCTTGGATAATGCCCTTCTTTTGCTACTTATTAGGACAATATTTGGATCCATGCTTTTTCTTGTCCTCATATATGGTCAAATTTTTTGGCTAATCCTCCTCTGAAGTTTATTTAGAATTCTGCTAGGTTGGACAAGCTTATCTTAACATCTCAATATAATACTAATTTTATAGTTTTCTGTAATTTTGCACTGCCTTCTTAGGCTGATACTCTGTTTCTAATAATGTCTTTGTGTAGTCATTCCTTCATAGATTAACACAGCATAGGATGCAAAACTATGTGTCATATTATTACACACACACACACACACACACACACACACACACACACACACACACACATAAACAAGGTTAAACAGAGTTTTGTCAGAGCCACCCTTTTGTTTTATTTTTTCAATCATTCTATTTACTTTCTAGTGTAACAAATAGAATTAATCTATTAGCTCTATTACCAAAAAGCTTCCATCCGAAGAAGCAATGGATGTGAAAACATTTACCCCTGTGTATTTATGGTATAGTTCCAGGAGCTAGGTCACTAGTTTTCAAAATAATAGGGTGTTCGAAACATATTTCTGTACTGAACATACTACTTTTATCCTTCCCATGATCTAATGAACCCTAAAATCTACTAGTGAACCAATATCTCACCAAGAATGCCGTCCCTAATGCTTTTCATTTCTAAAATGTTCTGTTTGTACACTGCTTTGCTACCTCTGTTCTTATGTCTACATTGCTGAGTGTGTCTCTGCATCACTGCCTGCACTTGTCTTTAGATAAACCAAATGAGTTAGGCTTTTGTAGTTATTAATATTAGTGGATCTTACATGTAATAGTTTCTAATATTTTCTTTCTTATAGAAGAGTTTTACATCCAAAAGAGGAAATCATGTCAGAAATACTTTGATTTTGAAAAAGTTATCTTAACTGAAAGCAAATGCATATTGCTTACTAGTCTCATCCTACAAAAGCATGTGGATGTCCTCAGAAAGGCCTGGAACAAGTGTTTAGGGCAATATTTTCTGTGAAATCGCAGACAATATATCACAAATATAATTTAGCTTTGTGAAATACCAAAGTAAGTACTGAACAATTTGATAATTTCCAGAACCTTTCTCTGAAAACTAACCAGGAACAAAATGTCAGGATGTGACAAGATATCCCAGTTATATAACATGACAAGGAACTTAATTTAGTTATAATGCTGAAAAATAAGAGCCAAAGTAAAAATAAAAATGAAATAGGTCTTCTGTACTGTATTTGATGAAAAGATATCAAAGGACTTCATAGAGTCCTTCTACTTTTCAAAATGTACAAACTCAAAATTTGAGCCAAAGAGTAAGAACCTTTAGAAGGGAAGACTCAAATGTTCCATTAGTATTTTATACACAAGTTTCAAAAACATTGGCAAAGAGCACAGCTCTTTCAGGACAACATGTAAAGCCAAATAAAAGAAGTTTTATTTAAAACAGAGTTAAAATGTTTAGGAATATCATACTTTTGTAGATTTAAGACATCTCTGCTTAAAATCGTGTGACTTCAGGCATAATGTGTAATCATAAGGAAAATAAAGTTTCTTTATTCAAGTTGAAAAACATTAGTAAGTTTAAAACTAAATAAAACATCACATGACAGAACAGAAATCTGGTAATTAGTGAAACAAACTGGCTCATTTGTAATACTTAATGAAATTAATTTGTTAACTCAGTGTTTTAAAAAGAAAAGAAATGACTTGACTCCATGACATTCTAAGGACATGACACACATATAAGTCATTGTTTGAAAGAATTATCAGTTGAAAGGTACTATCTGACCATAAAGTTGAGTGTTCTGTGTAACTATCACAATTATATAATAAGGTGATGGAAGGTATAATAAAAATTTTATTATACAACTATGTAAAATTTCTAACCTGAATTAACTGGGAAACTGTCTAGTCACCTTAGAATAATTTAAAATAGAAATTAGAGACTCAATATATTATTCACTGATACTTGAAGAGCATCATTATTTCAAACAATTTTATAATTTAGTTACAAAGGAGCATATATATATATATATATATATATATATATATATATATATATATATTCTCCTAAGATGTAGATATAAATAACTTACCTTGTTACACTTTTTAGAGATCTTGTAATAAACTAAGTAAAACTTTATTCTGCGCAAAATTACATAGGCATGTTTTATTAGCATGAATCTATATTCCCAAACTACATGTCTGTCTTTGTGTTAGATTGACCTACTGTTACACTATCGGTGTGAATTTTTATCTTTTCTCATAACTGACTGTTGATGATGTCCAGGTAAAGGATAAATTATTTTTAAATCCTACACATTACATTTTGCAGTCTCTTAAAACCTAAGGCTGTTCAGTGAAAATGAGTGTTAAATGAAGGACATTTAGATTTATTTTAATCTCAACTCAGATAAGAAAATTGTAATCATGGATAATTACCTTAAACATGCCTATCTATCACTTTAGTTCCCCAAAGCTAAATTTGGGTTAATTCACATAAACACAAGACAATATATCTATATATTTTTTCTTAAGAAATAATCTTGGTTGTAATTACATAAAAATATCATTTTGATGGAAATGTAGTACTTTAAGTGTCTAAAAATAAACACATCTTTTAAAATTTATTCTAAGATGCTATTCAAAAAGCACGTATTTAGTACTATGATACTACATGTAAACATCTAGACATTGTTTTAGAAATATTATAGATATGTTCTAGAGTGTAATGTCTAAGAGATTAAATATTTTCATAGGCGTTGGTGGTGCATGCCTTTAATCCCAGCACTGGGGAGGCAGAGGCAGGTGGATCTCTGTGAGTTTGAGGCCAGCCTAGTCTCCAGAACGAGTACCAGGATAGGCTCCATAGCTACACAGAGAAACCCTGTCTCAAAAAACCAAAAAAAAAAAAATCATTATAGTTATTTTGAAAGTTTATTTTTGTGTGCCTTGTGTATGTGTGTGTTTGTGTGTGTATGTGCTTGAGTGCTTTGTGTGTGTGTGTGTGTGTGTGTGTGTGAGAGAGAGAGAGAGAGAGAGAGAGAGAGAGAGAGAGAGAGAGAGAAATGTGCACACCCTCATTCCATGGCTCATGTGTGATTGTCTGAGGACAACTTGTGGAAAGCAGTTTAGTTCTCTCTTTTGAACAAATGAGTTCCAGGGATGAAAATATGTTCCATAGCCTTCTCTGTAAATGTGTTCTAACCTGCTGAGCTATGACCTAGCCCTAAATTTTATAGTCAATTAAAATATATATTTAGTCATGGATTATTTATGAAACAGATAATTGACTTTGGACAAATTAGTCTTAATGTTATTTCTGACATCCATATAATAAAGTACTACAGTACCTTTGAGCATTTATTAGCTTTGAATATTCATTAAAGACTAGGAATCAATAGTCTCACTACATTTTTCTAACATTTCTTTTAGAGGACCTCTTCAAAACATGACTTTATTAAGCAGCGCTTATAAGACAACTGAAAATGGGTTTTTCCCTGTGTGTGTGTTATACTGTGTGCTTTGTATGTACAAATTAGAGAGGATATGTGCCAAAGGTATGTGGGAGGTCCTGCCTGTCTGTCCAGGTATGCAGAGCAGAAGTAAACTTTGGATATCATCCTTAAATTTTTTTTCAATTTTTTGAGACAGAGTCCCTTACTTAAGAGATTCCCCTAGATACTATTAGAATACCTGGATATATTAATTAGCTGTGTTTTTTTTTTTTTTTTGTGGTATCCATCTGTGGAAAGAGAAGTTTCTTTGACGAGGGTGAAGACTACAGTTATCAATGGGTCCAAGAACAAATTTAGAGATTGCTATTAGGGATTATTCTGGCTTCATAAATAGGTTTCATAGATTTTTCAGTCAGTAATCATGATTTCACTAGAACTTATTAGCTTACTAGGTTTTCAGTAGTAGTTATGGTATTCATTAATCTTGTAGAACCATTCTTAAGTCCAGCTACAGAGATATTGGTTACCATGAAGTTATGTGTTCCATTACTTTACCTTTTGGGTTTCATGACATGCTTGTTCTTGTTGTGGCTCACAGTCATCATGGGTAGGTGGAATAGTGGGTATCATTTCTCTATGGGCTTGCATAGTGCCTAAGAGGGCATCTGAAATGTGTATTATCTTCAGAAATAGGTACTTACTGTCCACCTCTGAGGGCATAACCAAAGACAAAAGTAATAGGCTGTATATTTGGGGAGTCTCTTACATAGCCCTGGTCAACAATTAAAAAGAGAGAAGCTATATCTGTAGAATCTCACTGTCAAGCCTGCCCAAATGTGAGCTGAACAAAGATGACAACAAAAAGAATATCCAGCTGGAAAAAGGAAAGCTCACTGGGCCTCAACTCCACACAAAGATCTACAGACAGTGGAGTAGAGCTGAAAGCAAGAGAGGCAGTCGTCTCCAGAGAAGATCAAACAAACAGGTTGTCTAGTAGCAAATCATCAATACTAAAATCATATATGATATTGCATTGGCTCAACAGGTAATACTTGGAAATATATACGTAAAATTACATATATATGTTCAGTAACAGTGTATGAAAAAAGAGACCATCAATTTGAAGGAGTGTGGGGAGGGGTGTATTGGAAATGAAGGATGTGGTAAAGGGGTTTGAGGGAATCTATATGACAAAAGCAGAGGGTTCCACCAGAATCTGCAAAAAACCCTGGGAATAGTAGTTGAGGTTGAGGAGTGAACACAAGAGATCTGCTAATAAACCTGGGTTTAGACTGGGGTGTTTGGTTTGGATAAGAGGATGTAAAGGGAAAAGGTAAAGCTAGTTTACCTGTTCCACTGCTCTTGCTTCTCTCAAAGGCTGGGTGGATTGTTTCTCAGGGAATTCCTGTTGAAGTTAGTGGGGTAGCATAGCAGAGTGAGTGGAGAGAAAGTCTGGAACAGAATATCTGGGGATCTGCTGAAGACTGGGGCAGAGAGGAGGAAAACACCCCAGAAAATTGTCTTTTTAAAATTTGTTGGTGAGATTAGGGGGTTAGATTTAGAGAAGGAGGGTGTAGTAAAGATCAACAGTTAGTCTACCTGCTTCCCTGACTACAGTAGCCTCTGAGTTCCCAGGGAGTGCCTGCTTGTGGCAAAAAACAATGAGTATGGCAGGTATTTGGAGAGGAAGAACTGTGAGATCCACTGGAAATACGGGTTCAGAATGATGGGAAACTGTGTCATGTTGTCTTCTCCATAGCTATAGATGAGAATGAGGATTGGATTTGCTGAAGAGAGAGAGAGAGAGAGAGAGAGACAGAGACAGAGACAGAGACAGAGACAGAGACAGAGACAGAGACAGAGAGAGACAGAGGAGAGACAGACAGAGAGACAAAGAGATAGGGAGAGAGACAGGGAGAGAGACAAGGAGAGAGACAGAGAGAGAGGTGAAGATGTACAATTAGCCCACTTAACTCTGTTTTTTGTACTGTGGGAGTGGGTAGCAGCCTCTGTAGGCTGTATGGTCAGTAGCAAAATGACCCAGTGAAGTAAGTGTGCCATCAGTTCAGCTCACTTAGGTAACTGGTGCTGAGCTAAACTTCAAGAGTCTGACACAAGTTCACTTGTTGTAGCCATGTTTAATCATAGCACAATTTGGGGGGAAAATGTTTCTGATAACAATTCAGTCCCAAGTGTGCAACCAATTTAAGACATGTTCACATTGAAGTTCATTATAAAGTAACACTGGCTGCTTTCAAAGAGATTGGTACTCTTGACTCAGAGGATACTCTATGGTCTAGGAAATAGAACAGATAAACATGTTTGTGGGTGTCAGGATTGGCATGGCTAGAAGACAACATAAAAGCCACTTAGGCTGTTGTAAAGTACAAGTAACATTAATTGTAAGGATTGTTTTATGGCCTAAAAATAATGTTAGTTATGGGAAAAGGAGTGGTGACAAGTACAGCATAATTTCCAGGGGATTTGGACACAACTTGGCTAAAGAGATAGCAAAGGATTCCCAGGTTGTGAACTTATACAGGAGGAGGACAGGAAGACATCTCATTCCTTTAGAAGATGCCTGCATGTTAAACTTTTTTGGGGTCTCCAGTGTTTCTCTGTGTGCATGAGCATGTTTGTTTGTTTTGGTCAAGGTCATCAGGCCAAATGGCTCTTTTTTTAGAAATTTTATTTTATGTTTTTAACATTTTAGAACAATTTTGTTCAAATGACTGCAGAACCAGGAAAAGCTGTTGCTGCTATTGATGCATAACATACTGCTATTATTGAGACATATATAATAATTTGAATTTTTGGAAACTTTAGCTGTCTTGTCAGCTTTGGAAAAAAGTATCCCAGTTCACCATGTTGAGTTGGCATTGTACAGAAATTAACAGCCATATTGGTCTAGAAATGTTGAACTTAATTTTTTTCCATTTGTACAGGGATAACGCACTGTATTAAATATGTAAGGTCTTAAAAATGTTGATATAAAAATAGTAAAAATAAATTAACTTTTAAGCAGTCAATTTAAAAAAAAAACATTCCAAGTATCCCAAAGTCTCATTTCAGCAAGTTCAAACAAAATGTGTGTCTTAGTTAGAGTTTCTATTGCTGTAAAGCGACACCATTAACCATGGCAACTCTTTTAAAATAGAAAATTTAATTGGGGTGACTCAATCACATTTTCAGAGGTTCAGTCCATTACCATCATGACAGGATCATGGCAGCATGCAGCCAAATGTGGTGCTGGAGGAATAGCTGAGAGTCCTACAACTTGTAGGCAACAGGAAGACAACTGATTCACTGGGCTGTATCCTGAGCATAGGAAACCTCAAAGCCCACTCCACAGTGAAAGAGTTCCTCTAACTAGGTCATTGCCATACCAACAAGCTACATCTGTAAATAGTGCCACACCCAATGAGACTATGGGGGCCAATTACATTCAAACTACCACATAGAGTAAGAAAGCACATCACTCAGGCTCCATAGAGTAAGAAAGTGCATCAATCAGGCTCCATAGAGTAAGAAAGCTCACCACTCAGGCTCCATATTTGGCAGGAAATGCCTTTGATTGTTACCATTAAATGTCACCTTGAAACTTGATACACCTAGAATTGGCTGGAAAGAGAATCTCCATGAAGGACTAGCTCCACTGGGGAAATGGAGTTGTGTAAAAGCAAATAAATGACTGAGCATGCATGCATCTGTACTCTCAGCCTTTGCTATCGGCTAAGTAATGACTCACTGACTCAAGTTCCTGCAACTGTGGGCTGAAAACTGGCATGGTGAGCTGAAATCAAGTCTTATTGTCCTAAGTTAATGTCTGTCAGGGCATTTTATCTCAGCAATTGAAATGAAGCAAGAACAGTGTCCACACCAGATAATGTAATGAGACCATTCAACTCTCCCATCATTGTAGTTACAAAACAAATAAAAAGAGTTTGCAACAATGAGACACAGAAATTATAATCATTCTAAAAAACTGTTCCCAGAGGATGTCAGCCTTTCAAGCAGAAGTGGATATTACCAGAACTTAGGAGCTGAGCTGCCAGGTACATTGTTGAGCTGGTGAAATTTCTCAGAAAAGTAGCACCGGCCATTGCCAGGGATGTCACATTAAGTGAGGAAGTAGACTTTACCTTGGCTTCTGTTCACCCCGTCCTCCGATCTCCCGCCAAACCTTCTTAGCAGTGGAATTTAATGGAAAACTATTTCACAATGGAACCAAGAAGTATAGGTTTGCAGGGTCAGCCCTGGGAGCATACAAAAGATTAGAGAGAGGGGCAGGCCTAATAAATATGATGTGACTGACCTGTTACCATTTGGAAAAATGTTGCTTTCTTTTTCACATTTGCTAAAATTTTTGAGGACTCCAATAGTATATACTCTAATGTCTAACATCTTTTTAAATAAAAATATGATTGACAGTTTGATAAATATAATAGGTACTTGTGACCTTTTATTCAAATGATTATCAACAGCAGGCCTTCTTGGGTGTCTTAAAGCTGCCAAAGACTCACCATTAAATTTAAAAAAAAAATAGAAAATCAGTAAATACTGCCAATAAAATCTACATGATTTGTCCTTATAAATCTCCAATTTACCTCTGTGGTCTTTTTCCAAGGCATTCAACAACTTCCTCCAAAAAACCTTAAACTTACTGACTATTCTACCTGATTTCTTTCCTCCAATTATATGTTATATCTAGCTTCATATTGTGTTCCAGAGTAGTGCTCTAAAGGAAGTAACTGTTCTTCTTGAACAGTCTTCTGAGTAACTTACACAGAAAAATCATGTTCAACAGAAAAATCATGAACCAATCCCTAATAGAGAATTATTTAGGTATTTTGTTTATTTATACTATAGTAGACAACTCATCCAAAATGAAAAATGCCCTGACTTCTAAAAAGTCCATTCAAGGTCCTAGAGAACCATAGTTTTATTTTCCTTTTTATTGAAAATGGTATTTTTCACACACACACACACACACACACACACACACACACACACACACATATATATATATATATATATATATATATATATATATATATATATATCACAGCATATCCTGATTATAATTTACAGTGCTTCTTCTCCTACCAGTTCCTCCCTTCTTTCCATCCCCCTCAGATCAACTGCCTTTCTGTCTTTCATTAGAAAAGAACAGGCTGCTGAAGATGAAGAATGGATAGAGAAAATATGGTACATTTTCACAATGGATTACTACTCAACCTGGAAAAAAAGCAATGGGATCTTGAAATTCACAGGCAAATGGATGGAACTACAAGAAACCATTCTGAATGAGGTAACCCAGTTACAAAAAGACAGGCATGGTGTGTACTGACTAATATGTGAATTTTACACATAGAGTAAAGGATTGCCAGCCTGCAGTCCATGTTGCCTGAGAGACTGGTAAAGGAGGACCCTAAGAGAGACATGCATTGTCCCCTGGTGAAGGAGAAAGGGACAACATCTCCTGAGCAAATTAGGAGCATGGGGAGCATGGGGGAGAGGGAACTAAGAGAGTAAGAAGAGGAGAAGAAGAGGGGTGAGGAAGACATGATGGGGCAAATAGGTTGAGTTGGGGGAAGAACAGAGGGAGACATTATATGTTTAAAGAGAAATCAGGCACTAGGGAAATATCTGGAGAGCTACAAAAATTATACCAACTAACAATCTAAGCAACAGAGGAGAGGCTACCTTAAATGCCCTCTCCCAATAACGAGATTGATGACTAATTTATATGCCATCGTATAGCCTTCATCCAGCAGCTGGTGGAAGTAGAAGCAGACACTCCCACAGCTAAACTTTGAACTGAACTGAAATGCAGTTACAGCAAAGGAGGACTGATGAGCAAAGGGGTCCACATATCAGGCTGGTGAAACTCACAGCAATAGCTGACCTGAACAAGGGGGAGCTCTTGGTCCCCAGACTGAGAGCTGGGAAACCAGCGTGGGACTGATCCAGAACCCCTGAATGTGGGTGTCAGTGAGGAGACCTTGGAAATCTATGGGGCCTTTTGTAGTGGATCAGTACTCATCACTAGCATAGGAATGGACTTTGGGAGCCCATCCCTCATGGAGGGATACTCCCTGAGCCAAGACACAAGGGGATTGGCCTAGGCCCTATCCCAAAGAATATGACAGACTTTGAAGACTCCCTATGGAAGGTCTCACCCTCACTTTGGAGCAGAAAGTGCATGGGATAGGTAGGGTGTTAGTTGTGGGGGGGTGTAGGGGAGGTGTGGAGGGAGAGGGACCTGAGATTGACATGTAAAATAATTTTCTTTCTAATAAAAAAAAGGAAAGAAAAGAACAGGTTTTGCTGGTAGTAGCTGGGGCTACAGTAATCCCTGCTATAGTAGTCTACTCTGGCATCTGTGGTGTCTTATATTCCGCAACCACCTCTCCAGGCCCTTCTGCCTTTTAGACCCTCTACTGAGAAGTCAAGTGTAGTTCGAATAGAGCTGTTTTTATATGCTACTTAGTCTTCTTCCCTTGCAGCTTTTAAAATTCTTCCTTGGATATGTACATTTATTATTTTGGTTGTTATGTGATAGGTGACTTTCTTTGCTTGTCTAATCCATTTTGTGTTCTGTATACCTTCGTGGGCCTCTTCTTTAGGTTAGGAAAATTCTCGTCTATGTTTTTGCTGAAAATATTTTTTGGATTTTTTTAGCTGGCATTATTATTCTTCCTCTATTCCTATTATTCTTAGGTTTATTATTTTTACAGTCTCCTTAATTTTCTGGATGTTTTCTGTCAGGAGATTTTTGATTTAACATTTTCTTCTACTGGTGGATCCATTTGTCACTGTGTCTTCACTGCCAAGGTCCTCTCTTCTATCTTTTGTACTCTGTTGCCTCTGTAGTTTAAGTTTGGATTTCTAAATTTCATTTCCAGAATTCACTCATTTATGTTTTCTTTATTGATTCTATTTCAATTTTTTTTTATATTGAACAGTTTATTTCTTCCACTGTATTTGTGTTTGTCTGTCTGTCTGTGTGTGTGTGTGTGTGTGTGTGTGTGTGTGTGTGTGTGTGTGTGTGTGTGCTGTCATTTAATCGATTGATTACATTTCTATAAGGATTTTATTCAGTTCCTTCAAATTTTTGTATTTTTCTGGATTTTTAAGGGATTTATTCATTTCCTCTTTATGAACCTCTATATTCTTCTTATAGTTGGTTTTAACAACTTTTTACCTTTTGTTCAGTTATGTTGTAATATTCAGAGCCTGCTTTAGTAGTATAACTGGGCTCTAATGGATACATATTACCATGGCTTTATTGATTGCTTTTTTTTTATTTTAGTGGCTATGCATTTGGATTGGGGATGATTATCAGGATAGGTACTTATATTTGGATTAGTCTTTGTTCAGTGGGTGTTTTGTCCCTTGGTTTCTATTTTCTTTCTGGAGTTTTGGACTGATTGATGGCTTTATGGTGCCTGTTGTCCTGGGCTGCTCAGACAGTGAGTTTAAATGTAGCACTTGCTAGTACTAAAGGCTGAGATACTGGGTTGAGTTGGGGTTAAAAAAAAAAAAAGGCTAGAAGAGGTCTTTTTCCTTCATTAGGGATGGAGTCAGAGAGCAGAGACTGGAGCAGGCTTTTGCTCAAGAGCTGGGGATGAGACTGGATATTTTGGAACTGGCCGAGCAAAAGGAGAGATCTAGGTCTGTCTTCAGCCTGCTTGTTGACCTGGGAGAAGTGGCCAACATTGCCACAGGTGTTCTAATGCAGAGCAATAGATGAGAGTTGGTGCTGGACCTGGGGGAAGAGAGGAAAAAAATATCTACAGGGAGACTACCTGGATTTCTGGCAGATGAGACAGTTGGGTTAGCCAGTGTTTTCTGATGGATTTAGGTACTTTGATAAAGCAATGAGTGAGGGGAGTGATATTAGAGTGGGAAGATCAATTAGATCCACAGGAGATGCAATTGGTGCTGAGAAGGATGTTACAGCATTCTGCTGCAGAACTGGGAAGAGACTGGGGGTAACTGGACAGGCAGGAACAAAGGAGAACTAGAGCTCTGAAGACAGAGTACCTGATTTGTTGACAGGAAGGCATGATTGGGGGTGCCTGCTGGTGTTCGGGGGTACAATAAACAGAAGAGTGGGATGATGGAGGTAAGGAGAGGCTGATCTCTTTGTGGGTAGGGAGGGAGGAAGGTTGCAATTGGGAGATTAGATGTGGTGAGGAGGAGGGAGTGGTGAAGGTCTGTTTGCTTGCCTTTTCCCCTGTTATGCTCAGCTGATGTGTTCCCAGTGAGTGCCTGCTGTTTGGGGAAGTGGAGATGATGGAAAGACTTTGATAAACAAATGCTGTGATCCCTTTTGGATAGGGTCAGAGAGGAAGGGATACCACAGCAGACATTGTCCTACAGTGCTGGGAATGAGACTTGGGTTGGAACTGGAGGAGAAAGAGAAGGCTCTGGATCTGTCTTCAGCCTACTTGTTTCTCTGGAAGGAATAGCCTTTGGGCTAGCAAGGGAGGTCTGATAGCTCTGGGGACTGGGACAGAGCAGTGAGTGGAGCAAGGTAGGCTAGAATGGGACGTTTTGTGGGATACATAAGATATGGGCACAGTGGGAATGAAGACTTCCATAGGTGTCTTTCTGCAGAAATGATGGTGAGACAAGGGGATTGGATCTGGGGAACAAATTTTCAAATGAGTAAGTACATGAATGTAATCAAAATCATATTGATGGATTTTAAGTTTCTATTTTGCTTTCTTCTATCTGGTTCAACTTGCCTTTTGACCTTAGCAAACTGATCATCTTTTCTGATGCAAAGGAACATTTAAAACTGTTTCTTTATCTATCAGATAAATTCTCATTCTCTCTCTCTCTCTCTCTCTCTCTCTCTCTCTCTCTCCCCCCTTCTATCTCTTCCTGCCTTCATACCTCTCTACCATCATTGTTTTGTTTCTGGAAAATCATATAATTAGATGTTTCTGATATCACCACTCTACATATTTTATTCTATTTACTTTAGATCATAATACATTGAATTTCTCCTTTCTATTCTTTCACTTCAATCCATTCCATGTACCTGCTGAAACTCCTTCAAGTACATGGTGTCTTTTTCTTCACCAACTGCTATTGAATGCATATCCATATGCATATATAATCCTAAATATAACTTGTTCATTCCATATAATGTTACTTATATGTTTGTTTTCAGGACTGACCAATTCACACTGAACAGCCAGATGGTATCTTCTTCCCAAGGATGGCCATTTTTCTTGGTCCTAACTTTTCTCAGTTGCCTGTAGTCCTTTGGTTAAGGTTGAGAGCTCCTGGGTTTCTCCACATTCATGTTGGCATTTCTGTTGGTGTCACCATTGTTCACCTCACATTTGGGCATTTGTGTGGGCAAGAGGTTATGTGTGGAGCTTCTGATATTACTAAAAGACACAAACTCCCAATAAACTCCATGTTCCTCTACTTCTTACAATCTTTCTGTCACCCACGTGTTTAACAGTTTTATTTGAACATCATCTAGAAAACTGATAACTCATTTTCTGGAAATATAGCTGTAAAATATATAGCGTGTTTTGATCAGCAAATTTTCCAAACAATGTTTTCTAAATGGGTACAATAATATATTTGCATAGCTATTTATAAGTTGGTATTTGGACAAGCTGTTAGACTTTTTTCAGTGTCTTATTACTTGGCAAGCAATTCAAAGAAAGGAAATTAAAAAAATAATTTAAACACATTATATTTTGCAGGGTTTATTAGGGATAAAAAGTAATTAATAAACATGGAAATTTTCCAAACCAAAATTAGTTCAGAAATGTCCACTCAGCAGCATATACAATGGAGCTTTTAAAAAAGAAATTCTGACTTGCTACAGCTAAATGATTTTATTTTAGGGCATGGCACAAAGAGAGTTTTCATTTGTTATAGTTGGATCCAATGAACAATTTGTGACTGACTGAAAGTTGACTTTTTATAAAGGACTGAAGCAATTATTCCTTACAAAAGTGTCCTGAAGTTAAACATTAATGTGAGTATACAATATCTCATGCAGCATTTTATTACAGAGGGACTCAAAATTGGGGTAAAACTGAAAGCCAATCCTTAATTTTTTCTTCACTGGTTTATTTGATTTTGGTTTGTTATCACAATTAAATCTTAGGATAAAAACAACAACCAAAAGGAATTACAAAATTGCTTCCCCAAATATTGATTGTCCAATATATTTGGGGAATTCAAATTTATTGTTTGCTTCTCCAATTTGCATGATTATAGTGACCTAAAAGAATTTCATAATTGTTTAAGGTAATAAAGAAAAGGGATTGCTACCTACAAATATAAAACAAGGAAAAACTAGACATAGAACCATGAATATAAAAATAAAGCTGTGATAAAAATAGTCAGTTTTAGGTCTAGTCTTTTTACGAATTCACAATGTTGGTTGCTAAGTTCTGTTTATTGAAGTAATTAAGCTCATAGGCATTGAGTAGTTTTAGCTCTCTCCTCTGCACCACTACTCCTTTGTTGTGCCCCATCCCCCTTTTGCATATCTCTAAACTTTCATTCTACTGTCTTCATAATAGTCTTGGCTCAAGTCCCACTCTTCTGGCTCTGGCTGTGTCTTGCATTCTTACTGGCTCTAAGCCATGTTCCCACCATCTCAACCCTTCCAGCTTAAGCAACTTTAGGAATGCTTACAATATTCCATCCTACCTCTAGTTCCAAATTGACATTCTAGTTGGAGAGTCTCCATGATATCTTAGCCAGTCCCAACAGTCTAATATATACTGTGATTAGAAACACTGAAACTTTTCAGAGAGTCAAATTCACATAGACTAAATCTGCTTTATTCCTGGAACTATTTTTAGTAGCATTTTTGACTTCCAAGTGTTAACTTCTTTGAAACACCCACCCAAAATAATGAGAAAAAGAAAGAAAGAAAATTAAAAGGGAAGACAAGAAATCTAAGCTTCAGTGTTCATCTTTTCTCATATGTTAATTACTTCACAAAAGAAAACTTAATTTTTTCTTGGCTTAGATAATTGTATTTAAAATCAGTACTATATTCTAAAACTTCTCAATTATGAAAAATTAAAAGCTAAAATATTAAGTCAAATGGAATTCTTCTCAAGATGTATCTGGCCCAAATACAAAGTTATATATTTTCATTTTTAAGTTACAACTCATAATACCACATTTTCCCTTACTAAACTCTTCCCAAAGGCATTCTTGGGAGCATGGTAATTCTTTCTCATTGCTTATACTCTATACTCGTTTGGTGATTTCCTTTGCACTGTCCAAGAGAAGAAATCAAAGAAATCAATCACTGCTTTTCTTTTGCTTCTCTAACTCTTTCACTACACACACACACACACACACACACACACACACACACACACTACAGTGAGATTCCCATACCTTTTATTCATCAAACTTATACATGTATAGAAGAGGTTCCAAAAAGAAAATATACTTAAATAAACTAGAGAAATTTTGGTTTTCAGTTGTCTCTCAAGTGTGGAACCAATTCAGAAATTCCTGTAACTTGATTTGAGGACCTTAGGAAACCAACTCCAATTACAGAACAAGAAGTTTCTTCCTATGGATAGTGTCCCACTATAGAGATCTGTACCTTCTCAGGAAAGGAGAAGGAGTTTGAAAATGGCCTAATACTCAGAGTCATTGATCGCATATCTGTTAGATCCTTCACCTCTTAGGTGGGCAGCATGAAATTTGTGCATTCCCCAGAGAAAAATCTCCTCAGCATCCCATCTTCCATGTTGTACAAAGCAGTATAGTGCCATTGAAGCTTTTTGTGCTGTCTGTTTTCAATTCTCTTTTCTGCACTTTTTTCCTGTTATATATATTAAAGTTTAAACTTGCTACAATGAAATCATTGCCTTTAATGAGTCTCTAATTTTAAATATACAGGTGCTTTCTAGGTGCCATGCACTAGCGTATGTCTCCACTCACATTCCAGGAACTCTTGAAAAGTAGGGTCTGAGAATCATAATTGAACTTGAGTTTCTCATATAAAAAGTATGCAAACTGAAAACTATAAATATTATTACTGTTCCCTTCATGATTTTAATCGACCAGTCTTTTTTCATTGTTTTTATTTGTAAGAAAAAATTGATAAGCATACTTAATTCACATTTACTTTTGGCAATTTGTTTTATAATCACTTGGATCAATTTGTCCCACACTTGATAAAAATTTATGACTATAAGAATCTTAATATTGATTTAATATGAATAGTTGAGTAATTAAGATGATTCGGTGTATATTCAGAATATCTGTTTATTATGTGTTTGATACTGAAAATATTTATATGTGATAAGTACTTGTATTATTTCTGGTTTTTCAGAAGTGATCAGAAATCAAAAATAATCAATAACATGGTAACAGACTGATAAAATATCACTGTTAGGAATCAACAATACTACAAGTCCCTGACCTTGTCAGGACTGTTGTATAAAATGCTACATTTCACAATGTTCTACAAAAAATAAAACATTTCCAAAACAATAAGTTGTGCTGCAAAGAATAATAACCATCACGATAATATTATATTTAGCAGCATAATAAGATAACAAAAGAGAGAGATTTCAGTAGTCATATATGTCTCATCAGTATTTGCCCCAAAATATATGGCATTCCCTGATGGAATCCATAAATGTCATGTCTGTAAAGATTTCTTCATTTCTTTCTTTTTACTGATATATCAATATTATACAGAGAAACATTCAATGGACAAGCCAAAGCCCATATATGGCACCTCTCTATATGCTGAATAATGAATCTTTATCATTTTCCTAGAGTAACTGCACTAATTCCATACTGACTCTGTATTTAGTAACCATCACTGTAATTTCTTCATGATACAGTGCCCTTTAATCTTCCTATTAGCCAGAAGGAACTAACAGGGCAATGGTTTAAAAAAATCAATGGTTGATAGTTTTTTTTTTTTTTTTTAAATTTCCAGTAGTGTTACCTTCCAGAACTATGAGAGCATGACAATGACAGCTGGATTTTACATGTTCTGTTACTCATCTGTGTGCTATTATCAGCATTAAGCCCTTACAGTCAAGTTCTAGAAAGTAAGCAACAATGACAAAAGCTTTTAATGTTTGGGGATCTTTGTGACCTCACTGAATAACAACTACAAAAGAGTTAGCTCACTTCTGACACTTGTATCTCTATTTGATATCCAATGGAGTCTACGGAAGTAACCAATTAATTTCAGAATGAACATAAAGACCACTCCACTGGATAAAACCCATGCCCTGTACATTAATCAGCAACAAGAACTGTGCCTAGACAAGTCATAGGCCCTAGGGAAACACTTACTGCTTTCATTCTGATGAATGGTCATAAATGTAAAGTTGACTCCAAATGAGTTATGCTTATAGCCATAGATTATTATATCCATAAATCCTCTCAGAGAAACATTTTGTTTCTGCAATAAATAGTGACTAACACAGAGACCCACAGCAGGTCATGATGTAGAGAATTGGAGACTTTTGAACAATGCTTAATTCTAATTGGGCCATCTATTTTACACCACTAATGACAAGGCTCAATCACCATCATGGAAGAAGGGAAAAATATTGTAAGAGCTAGAGGATCAGGACATCTACTGTAAGATGCTATCTTCTATATGACAGGGAAACTGCACCTGTAAAATTTCAACATCATGGTCACCTAAAATATCCCTGAATAATAGTACTACTGGTTGACATACCATGTGGTTTGAAAAAAGAATCTCAAGTGGCCCCAACCCTAAATGATGAATTACAGACTACTAACAGCTACTTAGAAGACCTGTGAGAGTTTTTCCCATTCCAACTGGTCAGTCGTGAAGACATACACATAAGAACAACAACAAATGGCCTCATATATGTGTATATAGATATAGATATAGATATAGATAGATATAGATATAGATAGATGTGTGTTATGTATGTGTGTAAAATTTAATAAATATATGAAATAGAAATCTGTAATTAAAGAAGTGCTCATGAGGGCATTCAGGTGACATGCAACATGGAAGGAAGAAGAGGGGTGTAAATAATGTAAATAATGTATGTATATAATTTTGAGAAAGAATTAAAAACATAGTTGCATATGTTGGGAGCTTGAAAGGGTATATCTGGAAAAGATGGGGAAAGTGCCCAATATTTCAAGCATATTTTCTGAGATTCTCAAAAAAATGAAATAAATTAATTTTAAAATTAGTCATTCTTTCAAATTTGTTAAATCAAAAAAATGAAAACAGCACTAAAAGTGAATATTGAAAAATATAAGAAAATCTGTATATGCAGTTATAAGTAAAATATATATGCAAATATCCTGCAAGTATTATGTATTTTAATAGATATTTGCTCATTTATAATGAACTGACAATGAAATGAAACTAATAAACTTCGCAGAAAAAGAAAATTAAAAAAACACTAAGTGATCTGTCAGAATATCTACATTGTCTTACTTTGTTGCCATTTAAAATTAGCTGAGACCTGCATTACTACCTGTAATATTTATAATAAAAAGTGTGGGGGACCAAAGTCTTTCCGCTATGGAATATTTTGAGATCCAGCCTTTGGTCTCACTAACCATGGAACACCAGAAAGCTCCCGCCCACTATTGTATTGTTAATGCCAGTAGGGCTACTATTGTTTACTATGGTCTCAGGGTAATATGCCTCCTAATTTGCATATTTATGCACCTAAGCATCTGAATACATCCTCACCTGGGCAGAGGTTCCAGAGGTGTGTGAGTAACTTGTGAGGATGGAAGGTTAGGAGTTAGGGGCGAGTGACCAGAGAGCAGAGAGGGAACAAAGAGGTGATCATGATCATGGCAGGAAGGTTAAGAAACACCAGAAAAGATGGCTAATAAAGAAATGACTCTAGTTCTACAACATGGAACTGAGAGCTCTCTGAAGATGACAAGATGCCTGTGTTTGGTCTTTATCATCATTGGGTTGCTAGAAGCTTCCAAGTCCACACACCCCCACTCAAGTAGAACCTCATGGCTGTCATGGGTTAAAGCTGAGACATGCCGGGCCACGACAAAATGTCACCCGATGTGGGGCCTGAGAACGGGGGAAGAAGCATGGTCACCACAAAGAAATGGGCAAGGCAGAGGCTTGGACACTTTGAAGAGATAGTCATCATGGGCAAACCAGTTGGGGAAAAAGCATGTGCAGGGAAAAGAAGAAAGAAATGTGGTGAATGAACAGCATTAAGTCAGGAATAAAACTTTATATAATTATAGAAATAGGAAACATATATGTAATATAAAATATGAAGACGTCAGCCAGCACCTGACAAAAAAGATAAATCGGGTTATTTAACCCTTAAAGCAGAAATGTGCACAAAATATATATAAGGTAAAAATGTCAGCCAGCAGCTGACAAGGAAGGTAAAGTGGGTTATTTAACCCTTAAAATAATGAAAGATGGACAAATGAGAAAGTGTCAGCCAGCAGCTGATAAAAATAGGTAAAGCGGGTTATTTAACCCTTAAAGTAAGAGAAAACGCACACAGTAGATATGAGACTGAAATGTCAGTCAGGTGATAAAGTAGTAAAATATAATATGTTAAACTCCGGAATAAAAAACACAAGCAATTGTAAATATAAAACAGGAATATTAGCCAGAGGTAAAGAGAAATAAGTTAGCCTTGAAAGTAAAAATGTATATAGTTAGAGAAATCTAAAAGACAATTGTTAGTCAGATGATTGTATATTTATTAACTTGGGTATAATTTAATAGCTAGGAGAGCTAAAACAAAGTAAAAGCAAGTACAGGAGATTTTAGAGTTTAAAAGTTTTAAAAGGATCATTCCTGCTTACAAAAGCCACTGCCATGATGCAACATGAGTTGTACACAGAGGCTTGGGAAGACATAAATGCGGTCTTGCATACACGCAGGCCCTAGGGAGATATATAGGAATGTAATGGAGAACAGAAACCTCCGTGCCTACTTAAGGGAGGCTGGATGGTAAAGAATATACAGGACCAATGATTGGGATCAGCAGGGAGAGAGAGTTAATAAGTACCAAGATGGAGAGTCTTCACCTCCTACATTTTAAGCTCAGAATACAGAAAGACAAATACTCAATGGTAAAATTCAGCAAGAGCTAAGAGACTTGGAAATTTTAGCGAAATTGCTTACAGGAGATAAGAAATTTACAGGTTCCCTTGGATCAGAGAGAGTGGCTAGGGGAACATAGCAGGACGCATGTGACATTACCATTCAAACAGCTCCAGGAAATAAAAATGGCTTGTGTCCAGTATAGACTAACAGCAATTTTTACACAGAGGCTGATAGGGAATATTGCTGTAGAAGCCTCACCCCTAGGAAATTAAAAGTGGGTAACCAAGGCCTGCTGGTCAGGAGGAGGATATTTGTTATAGAGAGCAGGCAGGGACCTAGGGAGTTAGTTCAGAATTGATTTCTAGGCCTGTATGGACATTATACAAAAAAGTTAGAGACACAGGTGTTGGAACTTTGATTGTGAAACAGCTAGCTTATGAGAATGCTGGTACTGCATGCCAGGTCATGCTAAAGAAGGCCTCACAGAAAGAGGACTGATATGGAGAGTTCATTAAGAATTTTTCAGATGTGGACCTAGCTTACACTCAGGGATTAGCAATGGTGGCTGCCTTACAGGAAATTCAGTTAAAAATAAGTTATTATTACACAAAAAGCAAGACATAGGGAGGAAGAAATGCACAGAGCCTTCTAGGGGTTGCTTTGGACATGTTCAGGAAGAGCACCAGGTCAGACAGAATCCCAACAATATTCCTTATATATCACCAAGGAGAAGGAATAAGAGCAGGCCCATAGTGCCCTAAAAACACAGCTTCTAAGATAAAAAGTGGGGAACTTTGCCCCCAATCTCCACATGGTACATTAAAGAATGCACTGTTTATCTTAAACATTTTAAATATGGATGCCAATGAGCAATCTGATGCAAACAGTTTCTGGCATGAAGGAACTCGAGAAAATTTTGCTCAGGTCAAATGGAGAGACAAATAGAGGGGAAAAGACACCATAATTATTTGGGGGTAGAGGGCATGTCTGTGTTTTTCTCGTAGGTGGAGAACTAGGTATGCTGGCAGCTGGAGCAGTTGATGAGATGCATGGAGCAGACAGAAAATGGACCTGGGCCCACAGGAGACCATCTAAACCAGCTGGAATGAAACACTGAACCTATGTTCCTGAACCTTGGGGACATCTGACCTACAGCAGGAGGAAGAAGGGAGACACACCCAGTTCCAGTTTAGAGACATTTTCCAGAGTTCTGGCTTCCCTACAGAAGGACTACATTCACCTCTCTGAATCCATGAGTGCTCATCCAGGAGCAGACTACGAACTTGATAAAAAACAGCTTGCTTTCTTGCCGCAAACAGACATACAGAACTGGCATAAACCAAAATGGCAGAAGCTCCTTCACCATGCTTATATAAGACATGGACAAAGGACTTTTTAGTTAGCTTTCAAAGACTGATATTACAAACCTGATGCTAGAACTTCAGAGTTTGAGCAACAAATAGGAAGGCTCAAGGGGCATTGAGCCCCAGGAAGGGAATAAAGAAAAGAGGGTTTAGAATTGTGAAATAGTTCACACCGCACAATGTGAGAATATCTTATTGTCTTTTGATTGCTTTGTAACTCACCCTAATGTATGTTCATGATGGAATTGTTAATGTCTGTGATCTTGCTATATGTGTTATGCAAATGTTATTAGAAACTAGAAGTCAGAGTTCATTCTTACAGGAATGTAACTTGCAGTTTACAAGCCTTAGGATAGAAGTATGTTTTAGGGAGCAAATTTTAATAAGGTCCTCATCAGAGGCACCACAGAGGTTTTAAAAGGCCATTTTAAACCTTTATATGTCTTCATCCACAGGAGAAGTTTTGCAGCCACCAGAGCTGAGATGCTATTCTGCTGGAGGTTTCTTGCTGATTCAGAATGATTGGAGCCAGACTATGGCCCATCCCCCACTAACCTTATTTGTTTTACAGAGACTGGTTCCAGCCAAAGACGGGTACAGTTTTCCTTGCCTTCAGGGAATCATAAGACAGAACACACATGATGGAATCTGTGATTCCATGATGGGCACCCCTGGTAGGTTGAAGGGAGCCTCCTAAATCAGGTGCAGTCATCTGTCCTGATGCAGAAGCACGGGTTTCTTTTTATTAATTTAAGAGAGAAGAATTGTGGGGGACCAAAGTATTTCCACTATGGAATATTTTGAGATCCAGCCTTTGGTCTCACTAACCATGGAACACCAGAAAGCTCCGGCCCACTATTGTATTGTTAATGCCAGTAGGGCTACTATTGTTTACTATGGCCTCAGGGTAATATGCCTCCTAATTTGCATATTTATGCACCTAAGCATCTGAATACATCCTCACCTGGGCAGAGGATCCAGAGGTGTGTGAGTAACTTGTGAGGATGGAAGGTTAGGAGTTAGGGGCAAGCGACCAGAGAGCAGAGAGGGAACAAAGAGGGATGGTTCCCTCATGGTCATGGCAGGATGGTTAAGAAACACCAGAAAAGATGGCTAATAAAGAAATGACTCTAGTTCTACAACATGGAACTGAGAGCTCTCTGAAGATGACAAGATGCCTGTGTTTGGTCTTTATCATCATTGGGTTGCTAGGAGCTTCCAGGTCCACACACCCCCACTCAGGTAGAACCTCATGGCTGTCATGGGTTTAAGCTGAGACATGCCAGGCCACGACAAAAACGAGTCACCAACCTTATGAATTTATACATAGGTAAAGGATTTTATAAAAATATGAACTTTATTTAATCATTATTTTGTTTGCTTGCTTTTTCAAAAACAATACTTTGTCATGGCAGCTTATGAATAAAACAAGTGTACGCTGTGCATATTTCATATAGTTATCGGGAAAAATAATTGTGATCCATAAATATTCAAGGTTAGTTTAGTAGGAATGGTAAAAGATCAATTAATGTTGGCTATTAAAAGAATTTTGCAGCTGGGCGGTGGTGGCGCACACCTTTAATCCTAGCACTCGGGAGACAGATGCAGGCGGATATCTGTGAGTTTGAGGCCAGCCTGGCCTCCATAGCGAGATCCAGGACAAACTCCAAAGCAATACAGAGAAACCCTGTCTCAAAAAACACAACACAACACAACAAAACAAAGCAAAAGAATTTTGCTGAATGACAATTTATCATGAACAAGAGTCATGATTATAGTTCATAATGATAATAAGCTAACTGATGAAATTGAAAAATCACCACAGGTTCTGAATATGGGACTATTACTTTCCTATATTTGTGTAATATTACCCAGTAAGTATATTTTCAAACCAGCATTATCACATTATGTACAGTCAATATGTAATAGATTGAACCTAGAGAAAGATAATTGCATTCGGAATAAGCCCAAGTTAGTTATGTAGAGACAAAGGGTTTAAGAAGTATGTTTACATGATAGCAAAACACAGATGACTCTAACAGCCAAAGGAGATATGGGATGGCTGACCAGTGCAGTTACTTCAAGTCAAGCAGGTGGTTGTAGGTTCAATGAATAATTAACATGTGGGAGCCTATGATCCTTTAGGTAAAAGCTCATTACCATTCCAAAGAATTAACGTTTCAAAGAAGTATTTTATTAATAACTTTATTAATTGTTTGTCCGAGTACCCAGGAATCACCCTCTCAAAGTTCTCTGTTCATGGCTACTTTTGTGGAGTTGTGAGGGGAGGCAGACAGATGATATGAGGGCTTGTACATGTAGAATACGGTCAGGAACCTGTGTGTTCTGTATAGATAACTGAATAAATACATCAGTTAAGGAAAAATGATAAGGTTTTCCTCATTATAATGAGTTCTATATATTAAAATATAAAATGTGTGTTACATTAAATAAGATGGGTATATACTTTGAAAATTGTTGGAATTTTGAAATATTTTACATTTAAATTTTTGTAATTTACACCCTTCTTATTGTTATCAATTTCCATTTGTTTGTTTGTTTTGCCGTATTTTATATTTTTGCTCAGCATATCACTATGTTGACCAGGCTGAACTCAAGTCCCTGCCAAACTTACTGTTTAAGCTTCAAAAGTGATCAAACTGCAAATATGAGCTACTGTATGCCTCTAATATTTTTCTTATTAAAGTGAAAATGCATATATAAATTACATAATAACTGTTATGTAAACATTAAATATTCATAGTTTCTTTGAATATGTAAACCATCCCACAATAGGTAGCTTGTTTCTCTACAAATTTCTTAAAATTTTCCAATATCAAAGTTATATTTCAAAGGATATCAAATTATGTTAAATTGAAAAAAATGAACACTGTAAGTTCGTAAACATTTTGATAACTGCCTTGAAGTGAGAAGATGCATACCGAGAGAATGATACTGGAACTATGTGCTGTGCAGCTTTTACACACTACAAGAGGAGGTGGGGAATCTGTCTTCATGAAGAAGACTGTGTATACTTTTAGTATAATGAAAGAGATGAGGAAAACACTGAGGTTAAAGCCACAGGAGAAGCAAGTGTTTGGGTCCCTTAAATATTAAAAAGACTGGGTATTTGTGGTGACAGATTATTTATGACATAATATACATTGCTGGAAGTACCAGAATGCAAAGGCAGTCACGCTAGTTTGCTATAAGAGTTAGTCGGTGGTGTATACACCTTTAATCCCAATACTCAAGAGACCGAGGTAGTAGACAGAACTCTGTCCAAGGCCACACATGTAATTTATCCACTCTAAAAGAGAAACAGCTCACACAAAGTAGATCTCAGCACTGGGGATCCCATGCCTTTAATCCTAGGATTTGAGAGGTATAAAAGGAAGAAGCAAAGGCTCTCAAGAGAGATTTTTTTTTTCTCCAGCCATGCTGAGGACATGACAGCCCTTTCATTCGGACATAGAGGTAAAAGCTAGTGGCTGGCTGCTTTGCTTTTCTGATCTTCAGCTTCAACTCCAATATCTGCCTCTGTATCTTTACTTTTTTGTGTTACAGGTATTTAGTTACAGAATATGACACACTCACTCTGAGCTGGATATTTTGATTATTTATATAATCTGGTCAGTAAAGTTGAGAGAGATTGACATAGGCAGGGATATGAATCTATTCTTCCCACCAGCCATTTCACTGAGAACTCATTGACAATTTGTCTACTTGTTGATCTATATTTGGTGAAATATATAGACCATGTTTTAACTATTAATGTCCTCATGTAACCATACTTTTAATCAATATAAAGTTTGTCTACTTGTTGGTCTATATCTGGTATTATATAGACCATGTATTAATTATTAATGAACTCATTTAACCATGCTTTCAATCAATATAATTAGTTTTTATTTGTGCAAGAATTTTTAGGTAAGAAATTGATGAATTTATAAAACTTATATCAAGTAATATTGACATAGAGGAACATAGTATTGAGTTTGTTTCTTAACTCTATCCATTTTCATGTAGTTGAAAAGTGTTGAGGAGTAAAAGTGTACAAAACTGATCTGAGAGAAGACTGAAGATTGGAGTGAGAGTCCTACAGAGCTGTTATAAAATTCTCAGGGGTTTGATATATAAAAGCATCATAGTCTTAGGTCAAGTCATAGATCAAAAGATGTGTTCAATATGGACACAGCTTTCCACTCAGACATGATACTACTTTATGATCCTTCCTAAGTATCATTTATATACTTCACTTTATTCATTAAAAATTTTAAAAATTTAAAAATTTAAAACATTAAAAAATATATTTCAGTATATGCATTGTTGTTTGTATCATTTTGTCATATATTATGTTTGTTCTCCAAATTCTCAGATTAATATACTGAAGTGTTTTTTTCAGATTCCTGTCACTATGAAAGAATCATCAAGGATGGATATCATGAATTTGAAATCAGGCATTTTACTCATTACTAGAACATTTATCTTGTCTGAGAGCAACAGAGAGAGAGAGAGGACTTGATCCCCATTGCTGACAGCAAAAGCAAAAACCATTTATTTGTAATTTGAGAAGCTGAAAATATAAAACTGGGATTCTTACCAGTTCTTCCTTCTATGTGAAAACTGTTGGTTGAGTGACAAAGACCCTATTAGAGCACATGTGAGATAGATAACAAGACTGCATAGGAAGACACAAGGATTCAAAAGTCAGTACCATTCATTTAATAAAACCTACTCTCAAGTTTAGAGAGATGAATGAATGGCAAAAAGGCCCTTTTCCTGCATGGGGAACACATGGGAAAGAACGATTTCTTTCCCACCATCCACATCCTGGCTCACAACCATGTGTAACTCCAACTTCAGTTTATCCAGTGCCTTCTAGCCTCTCTGGATATTGTATATATATGGCACACTTACATACAATTAGACACTCATACACTTAAAATCATTCCATCAATCAAACACGCAATGAACCTACTCTTATGGGAGCATTCTCAGTAAACTAACATTAATTCTTCCCAGAAAAACCGTACAAAACTTGTTCTGTCATACCTCACATAGTCACAGTAGCCTCACAGCTTCTTAAACCACAAAGGCACAGGAAAACATATCCAATCAAAAGTTGATACATATTTTTATTTACAGTTTTAGTTTCAACTTTCAGGATGATCTCTCTCTCTCTCTGTTGCTCTCTCTCTTTCTGTCTCTCTCTGTCCTCTCTCTCTCTCTCTCTCTCTCTCTGTGTGTGTGTGTGTGTGTGTGTGTGTGTTTGTGTGTGTGTGTGTGTGTTTTTCTCTCTTTTGACTGGATCCTACAATTTTTCATCTCTATGGTTTTCCAAACAGATGATTAGAGACATTCATATAATAGTTGCAAAACTCATGTATTCCTGAAAATACAGGCATATGCTTGTGTGTGTGTGTGTGTGAGTGTGTGTGTGTGTGTGTGTGTGTGTGTGTGTGTGTGTGTGTGTGTGTGTGTGTGTGTGACTTTTCTCAATAATATATTTAGTGCACTACTCAGAATTGCATATTCACAAACATAGCTACTCATTTTGGCATGCACAGACTTGTATATATACACTGGTACAAATATAGCTACAAGGACCTATAATAGAAATTTACATATATATATATATTCAGTACATATGCCTAAAAGAGTGAATTCATAAGTTCCAATTGCATTTCTTTGAAGGTATGTTCATTTTATAAAGTGACCTATATTTAATATTTTCTGGATTTTGAAAAATCATCATTTTGAATTATTTAAATTAGTTGAGAAGATTAGGCTCTTTACAAAAAAACCGTACCTAAATTTAAATTTTGGTCATAGCTCATCACATATCTTGCTATCTTATTAACATAACTAAAATATAGGACTCACCATCATACAATTTAAAAATGGATGGATAATAGATAAATTCTTTCTCTTTGTTATTTTTATAAGTATCTTTTGAAATATCAAAATTATTCTTATTCTGCAACATTAAGTTTAAATGCTACTCCCTGAAAGATTTTACAAACTTTGCTATTACAGTTAGTACATGTCTGTTCTACATTAGATGGATTTATTAAACCTCCACTTACAGCTATTTTGATAACTTATTTCAGATAACTTTGTTTCCATATTATTTTATAGATTTCAAATTATCTTCAGGGCAAGAATAATAACTTTTTTACAAGTGAAAGCATTTTAAGGAGTGGTATAAAATGTGCTCAATAGATATTTGGCATAGCAATTGGACATCTAAGAGCTTCCTCTGTGTTTCATGGCTTAAAGGTGCATTTGCCTTTTTCCAAGAATGTACAGCAACTAAAACAGGGTCACTGCAATTGTCAAGTTATTGTGAATATGAACTCTACACATTAATTATATAAATATAAAGCTTCCCTTTGTAAGGCTATGTCAACACTAGAGTCTAGAAGGATAGTAAATAAAAAATACTATCATGCAGTACTTGAGGCAAGAGTAAATACCACTGTATCAAACAGGATATAAAAATGTAAATATTTTTAGCCCATGAAAGCACTATACAGTTAACATTGGTTTCCTTGTCATACATCATGGAGGGACCAATCCTACTATTTGGGTTATAGTATTTTAAATTGTCTTATTTTTTTAAACTGACACTAACTAGTATAATATATATTGTACAAGTAATACATTTATCTGTATAAATTAACTGGAAAATTAGGTTGTATTTATTCTAGATAATACTTTATATTACTTTTGCCACAGGAAAATAAATCATACCCTCAGCTATGTTTTAAAAATTACTGTATTTTTAACAATTTTAAACATATTTGATTAGCTTGTGATATAATTTTTACAATATTGAAAGAATTTCAATCATTTTAATCAAAGTTAATGAGAATCCAACTTATAAATTACTTTTGAATTAGATTACTACATTCCCTGTTCCCCCAAAGCCATGTGTGAAAGGTTCAGGCATTATGCTGGCCTGCCCCTGTTACCTGGTGAAACAGGCAATACCCTGGTCAGCCCAAGGTTCCATGGGAACTAAGTCTGCACTGCACGCAGGTGCAGAGGACCCCTTTAAAAGATAGGCCCCTGCCCATTTAGGCTCTCTGTCCCGCTCTCTGTGCTACTCTGTCCCCCACCTATGCTCTCGCTCTGTCTCTCTATGGTGACCTGCCGTGGTGGTCAGCCATTTACCCTATTCCTCTTCTTAGTCTCCCCATTCTGCTGGGCCTTATAATAAACTTATAGTCTTATGTCTCATGTCTCAGCATTTCTCTTTTCTTCTTTTTAAACAAAACAATAACAATGTGACTTGTAGTCTTTGTGGGAGGATACAAGCCTCCAAAGTACATGTGACTCTTTCTTCCCTTCATGTGCCTTGGGTCCACACTCTGACAGAAGGCAGCATTCCATTGGTGCACTGAATCCTAACTGAACTAAAACAAGTGTGATGAATAGGATCCATTACATGTATCCTTCACAAACACACCATAAGTTATCTTATGAAAAAATATCATTTATGGCTAATAACAATATTTAATTCACTAGGTTATATAGAGAGAAAATACTGAATTATAACATTTACACATTGGTAACACTGCTGACTATTATGCTGCGTTCAGGAGGGCTATAAACAGTACAAACATGTACTGTATACATAAAATATATCAACATAAAGTTCCATGAGATGACATTTGTAACATTTCACTTTTGTCAGTTAGTGATTTATATGTATATTTCAAATAATATTTTCTTAAAAATGAAGGAATCTTGAAAATGTCAAATAAACAACAGATTTTGTATACAAAAGAATTCACATAAAGTTTTCATTTATTTCAATCAATACTTTAATACCTTTAAGACTGAAAAGTGCTTTAATGTTCACATATCAGGTTTCTTACTTAAATGCATGATTTATAAAATGCTAGAAGCAATTAGTACTGTTAATTCCTGAGCTTCTGAAACTTGAAGAAACCTCAACAAAAGTATAAACAAGTTTCTGTAACCTTATGCAGATATGTAATTTTTAGAGAAAGCATATGGCATATTGGTTAAATAATATTGTTTTAAATTAAAATCTCCCAACTATTGACAGTACAGGATGTAAGCTCTCAGCATCTAGTTCTTTCCAGCATGCCTGATGTTTGCTGTCATGCTCCCAACAATGGTGGATGCTAAGCCCTCTGCAACTCTAAACAAACAGACCTGCCCTTCAATATGTTGTCTTTTATGTGGTATCTTATCAAAGAAACAAAAAAGTAACTTATACCTTTTTCATTTATTTATTCACATCAACCTATATTTAATATTAATTATAATTTACTGCCTTGTATGTACTTCCTTTATGTTTACTTGCTCAGTGAAGTTCATTCTTATTTCCTGACATGAGAAATTCCATGTGAGCAGTCTAATTTGTAGTCTTTTTCTGTGCAAGTCAAGCTTTGCTTCATTCATCTTTACTCACAATGGATGGAAGACTGCAGACTGGCTGAGTGACACACATTTCACAATGAGAGAGTCTTCTTTCTTTCCTTCTGTCAACATAAACACACTACAGCTGTTTACCATCTACTGTGTAGTTTGGGGAACTGCATGATGATTTTATTGATGTAAAATTCCTGCATCCTGGAAGTGGTGGCATAGGACTTTAATCCCAGTACTCAGGAGGCAGAGGCAGGCAGATCTCTGAGTTCAATACCAGTCTGGTCTACAGGAGCCAGTTCTAGTACAGGCTTCAAGGCTACACAGAGAAACCCTGCCTTGAAAAACAAATAAACGAAACTCTTGTAATACATCTGGCTAAAGCCTTATTAATAGTTTGTCTCTTAATCCCTACATTAATAAATAAATAATAGCAAAATCAAAGGACACACAACAGACTTTTTTTTTCATTAGGCACTCTGTAATTCAGACACTTCCTGGTCTTCACTGATGTTGGAATGAAATATATCAAGTCATCCAGGCTTGGATCACACAGAGTGGGTAGGCAGGCATACCATGTTACTGATCTCTATGTAATCTCTTTATTGATATGCACACAAACTTTTATTTGTGTTTCAGTTCACATAGAAAATGTTCATTTTCTTAAGTCCCTAGTATAGAAATATTTCTTATTTTCTTTCATGTGTTTTTTGCTCCATTTTCCAAATTGAATTCAGTATACATAGTTCCCTGTAGGGTACTCTTGATTGTAACTCAGTTTCTCAAATTTTCCTTAGTTTTGATGATTTTATACTTTTGAAGTATCTGTAGGACTCTCCTTGGTTATATATTTTCTTCTCATATTGACCTATTCTAACTGTTTCTTCATATGCTCTCGGTTAAGGCTACCAATAAAATTTATCTCTAGAAGACTACAAAACGTGCTTCTCAAACTGATAAACATCGAAGAACACTGTGTTTAGTCCACTCTGTCCCTTCCTCCAGAAAGTGTCTTCCAGAGCATGCACACCAATATTGTCCCGCATTAGCCCACAGTCCTGTTAGAGATGCTTCTCTTATCACACTAAATTCTTGCTTGGAGATAGATGCTCAGTGCTGGACAGATAATAAGAGGATTTAGTTCAATTCAAAATGCTCCCAGAGACTTAGTGCCTGAAGGGTTGCTGGCTTTTGGGATAAATTAATGTTTCTTATTTTACCCAAAAACCTATTTTTTTTTGTAACCTCTTGATGTTCTTTAGTAGAAAGCTTAGCTCTACAATATTATTCATTCTTAGGCTATATGAAAGTTGTGTTGACTATTTGAAGTAGCTTTCACGAGTGTTTCATCTTGCTGGTGTTTTAGATTAGATTACTAGATTAATACACAATGTGCAATTACTTTATAATTCAGATTAACTAATCTTTATATATCATAACTGCATGCAAATGACATTTGAGTTTCTGCATATTTATGTAATTTACTTTCTTGTGTGCAGAATATCACATATATATAATTTAAAATAATTTAAAATAATGTAAGATTTCACATTTAAATAATATTGTTTGTGATCTGTTTTAATAAATATAATACACTGACGATTTCATTTTATTTCATTTATGATAACATGGTGCATAAAACACTAAAGCAGTGGTTTGAATACATTATTTTGGACTGACTGAAAGAATTGTGAACAGAGAAATGAATATGGAGATTATTTCATATTTTGGGAAAAAATACTGAAGGCATCTGTTGAAATTAAGTTGATTTCTGCTGAAGCCTGCTTACCACCAGGGGACATTTTAGGTTTGATAGATTTAAATATTAATAGTCAAGGACAGAATCTGTTGTTCATTAGGCATTGCACCTGAATAGTAGCTGAAGATCACCTGTACAAAATGAGATTAATCATCCTAAATTTTCAAGACACCTACAGAGAAATGACAGCAGGAGCTAATCAGCCTGAAGACAATCACAGTAATGAGCTTGTGGTTTCTTCTTCCCTGCCTTGATACTGTCCTCTTAATTGTGCTAAGTACTCTCTGTATATGAATGCATTAGGCCTCTGAGGTTCTGTGCTTTTCTGTTCAAGTCTGTGGTCATATGTATAGGGTCCCTGAACTTAGCACACCGATGCCAAGGCAGGAGAATAATCCAGGTCATGGAACTCAGCATGGAGGCTGCTACCACTTGCGGAAATACGAACAAAGACTTAACCCATCAACGTCCAGAGTTCTAGGAATGTCGCTTAATATATTACCCTTGCATTTTGACTTTTTTAGTTGTAATTCTCACTAACTTTTCTTGCTGACTGAGATATATCAACCAAGGATGTGGATTTTCTGCTTGAAAACTCAACCTAAGGAAAGCTCAGGATGGCACTGGGATCCTGAACACTCTTTGTAGCTGCCAGCTGGATAACAAAGATTTTCTATTGGCTTGAATCTGTTTCTGAGAAGTCTTCTCTGGGGGATAACTCATAATGTAAACCATAATAGGCAAACATAGAGATCACAGTCTCATAAAGGGTGATAAATATGTGAAGGAAATAGCAATAGAGAATAATCACTGAGAAATGGAATTTACAAGTAATAAATTCATTAAAAATTCAAAATATCTGTAGTTACAGGAGGGAAGGAAATGAGACCTCCGAGGGAGGGCATGCTTTATATATGTAGAGTGTGCAAGGGAAAATCCTGTAGTGCAAGATGGGATCAGGTAAAGCAATAAGAACAGTGGTTGGAGAAGCTCATAAACAAGGGGCAGAAACACAAGGTGATGGTTTAAATAGTAATGGGCCCCCTGAGGCTTCCGCATTTGAATGCTTGGTCACCAGTGAGTGAAACTATTTGTCAGGATTAGGAGGATGGCCTTGTTGGAGGAAATGCGTCACTAGCGGTGGGCTTTGAGGTTTCAAAAGACCATGTTGAATTCAGAGTCATGTCCCATCCCCTGCCCTGGACTGGCAGCAAGATGTAGCTCTCAGCAACTTCTCCAGCACACTTTCCGAGTGTGTGCCACCATGCATTCCACTATGACAATAATGAACTAAGTCTCTGAAACTGTAAGCCAACCCTCAATTAAATGGTTTCTTTTATAAACGTTGCCTTGGCCATGATGTCTCTTCCCGGCAATAGAACACTTACTAAGACAAGGAGTGAGAGTTTGGCAAAGGTCACAAGAGGACTTTACAGTGTTGTACCATCGTTTAGAATCCCATTAAAATATACAACTAATGCACGGTAATCAAAAAATAAGAAATAATTAATAAGAATATAACTCAAGATAACAGAGGGGCGTGGCCCTAGGCTAATTAGTTCACACTACCACTGAAGGGATAAGCAAAAGTCTGGCAACTTCGCTCACTGTGAGGACTGAAGTCTGGGGTTAGGAGTCCCACAGTGGCTGCAGCTGCACTCCAGTTAAATCTCATTGCAATGTGGATTCTGATGTGGTCTTCACAATGAGGCAGGAGAGTTCAAAACTTGATTTCATGATAAGGAAAAGCAGCCAGGATTTTCTGGTGTTGACAATTATGGGTTGTTTCATGATTTCTTTCTAATCTACATAATCACAGAAATACTTTTAAGTTAATTTAGTGGATAAACCTTAGCTAAACTTGGGTCGAAAATCACAAATTTGGCAAAGTGGAGTGTTTTTGTTAAATAGTAACATGAATTCTGTATTAATCTAATGGATACAGAAATCTTTATTTTAATGGTGACTTGTCTTACTTAAAATGAGAATATGAGACAAATTATTACAGTGTTGGCATTTTGTGAGCAATTTGTGAAAAATATTATTGGAAAGCATTCATGTAAATACAGAAAAAGAAAGAGACCCAAGAGAGATGAATTGAAACTTGGAAAAATAAGCAAAGGAAATGTCAAATAGGTTGCCAGCTGAGAAAAGAAATGGCTTAAAGAGGGGAGGGTTAGGAGCTCAGTCAAATTCTGCTACACACCTTATGTTAAATATATTAGTGCATTTTATACAAAACATTTCTATTGTACTGATGAAGCTGGAAGGCACACGTTCAAGAGAAAATTAGAAGACAGAAAGCAGAAAACTAAGCCTAAATGATAATAAATTAATTGGGATTTGAAATGGCATACAAAGTTCATCCAAATGGAAAGTAAGTGTCTTTCAACTGAGCTGAATCCAAATGCATCCATCAGTTTCCCATTCCTGTTTCCTCTTTTCTCAGATACTCAGTCATTATAAAAATTTTAACTGTAATGTACATACTAATATTCTTTCCCTGGGTGGCCCTGATATCTGTAGAAATTGTGATCTCTTTTTGTTCAGATAATGGAAGAGACAAATAAAATGCAGAAGATGCCTTGCCTATTACAACTTAATACAAAATGATCATTTCAGTTGACATTTCTTAGTCATACGTAAGCCCATGGTACATTATAGTGATACAAACCATAGAGGAGTTAAGTATAAAGCATGAGGTATTGGAAGACCCAGTAGATTCTCACATAGAGCATAGCACAGTACATGTTTGCCTATTAGCAAGTGTTTGTGGATGTGTATTTAGGACTTGTTTTAAATTCAAGTTGATTGAGATATTTGTCAGAAGATAACTTGGTTATTCAAATCACAGTGCCTGAGTTTTTATTCATTCCTGAAGGAGTCACATGTACAGAAAAAAGTAATCATTGAAAAAATAAAAATAATGTATTTTTTTCCTAGTCATGGACAATTACAAGCAGAGAAAATACCATCGGCCCCTTGTCTCTTTTCTCTGTTTATTTGCATTTGTATGCATCTAGCCCTTTGCATCTTATATACTTTTTAAAAATATGTATGCATTAACATTATTATATATGAATTCTATTTAAGAGAGTATTGCGTGATCTAAAACATTACACCTAATCCAAAAAATTTTGCTTTAAAATAAATAAGCTTTTATATTTGAAGAGAGCCATTGAATATCCTTTCATGTGATAGTAAAAGGGAAACATATGTTTTCCTTGACTTCCGGATACCCTGTGCCTATTTAGAACATGTGCGTTATGAATGAGATTTCTATTTCCATACTTTTTATAAGCTTCTCTTTTCTACAAACACCGATAGTATAACTCTTGGAAAGTATGTATGAATGAAATTCAACAGACTAAACTTACACAACTAAACTGGATTTCAAGGTCATGCAAGCTTTTGCTTTGGGCCATTTCATTGCACCTGGCATTAATAATTGTAAAATCCTGAACAACAGTCAAGCAAATGAAATTGAGGTCATATGTAGTTTATTGTTTCATTGTATACAATTCCTTTATTTGGAAAAAGTAATTTTCTTGCAACTACTCATGTAAAAACATGAGAAGAATAAAAATCAGGTGGAATTGCTTAGGAAGGTAAATCTCACTGATTAATCACATAATAGTTAAAAATAAAGTATTTAAAATAGTAGATGATTTTTGTGTTTTTAAAATTACTGTATCTTAATAAAGGATGTAAAGATCTAACTCCATGGTTACATATGCTTATCTTTCTCCAGGCACTGACTTTATTCCCAGTATTACTCCTCACTCAAAGCAAACTACAATTTTTCTACAATGCAAGTAAATTAAGAGTATATTTAACTTAAAGAAGAAACTTAACTAATATAATGGGTCCATTTAAGAATAACAGCAAAAATATAAATCACCAAAAATACAGATTTCAAATCACCGAAAATATTCTTTAAAATATCCAAGTTACTAAATAATATACCCATCATATATTAATGTCATTAAGTCGGACAATCACAATTATTCCTCTGAATTTGAAGAAAACAATATTTATATAGCATTATTTACAAGACAAGCTTAGCTTTCTCATCAAGAAGATAAGTTGTAAAATTCTAAATAGTTATCCTATATCACTTCTGGTTACTCTGGAGGTTTGAATAAGAATGTCCCCCATCGATTCATATATTCAAATGCTAGTCATCAGGGAGTGGTATCACTTGACACAGATTAGGAGGTAGCTTGTTGGAGGAAGTGTATCACTGCACGGTAGGAGATACTTGTGGGTTTCATAGCCTAAGCCAGCCCCACCCGCACTGTGCCAAAAGATCAGGCTATACCTCTCCCACTATTGCCTACATGCTACATTGTTTCTCAACATGATAATAAACTTCTTAAATTGTAATCAAGCCCCCAAACAAATACTCTCTTCCATAAGAGTCTCCTTGGCTATGGTGTCTCTTCATGGCAATAGAATAGTGATTAAGATAGTTGTGTTAAGAATTCTCTATTTAGTTCTGTACTCCACCTCTTAATTGCATTGCTTGGTGTTTTGGTGGCTACCTTCTTGAGTTCACTATATATTTTGGTCATCAGCCATCTGTCAGATCTGGGTTTAGTGAATATCTTTTCCCGTTCTGTGGGCTGGCGTTTTGTCTTGCTGACTGTGTCGTTTGCTTTACAGAAGCTTCTCAATTTCAGGAGGTCCCATTTATTAGTTGTCAATTTCAATGTTTGTGCTAAATAGAGAATTCTCAAAAATAGAGAAATCTAAAATGGCTGAAAGACACTTGAGAAAGTACTCAACATTCTCAGCCATCAGGGAAATGCAGCTCAAAACCACTCTGAGATACCATCTTACATCAGAATGGCTAAAATCAATAAGACTAATGACAGTCTATGCTGGAGAGTGTGTGAAGAAAGAGCAACACTCCTACACTGCTGGTGGGAGTGCAAACTTGTACAACCACTTTGGAAATCAATATGGTGGCTTCGCAGGAAAATGGTAATCAGTCTATCTCAAGATACAGCAATTCCTCTCTCGGGCATATACCCAAAAAATGCACACTTTACAATAAGGACATCTATTCAACGATCTTCATAGCAGCCCTTTTTGTGATAGCCAGAACCTGGAAAAAACCTAGATGCCCCTCAACTGAAGAATGGATAAAGAAAATGTGGTACATTTACACAATGGAGTACTACTCTGCAGAAAAAAACAATGGAATCTTAAAAGTCCCAGGCAAATGGATGGAGCTAGAAGAAACCTTCTGAGTGTGGTATCCCAGTCACAAAAAGATAAAAATGGCATGTACTCACTCATATATGATTTTTAGACATAGAGCAAAGGATTACCAGTCTACAATCCACACTGCCATAGGAGCTAGGAAACAAGGAGGACCACAAGAGAAGATTGCATAGTCCCTTGAAGAAGGGAATGGGGACAAGAAACCCTGAACAAAGTGAGAGCATGGGGGAGGGGTGGAGAGGAAGCATATGGGAAGGGAAGAAGAGGAGGGGAGGAGGATGACAAGAGGACTGAGACAGGGAGGAATAGAGGAGGGCAAGAAAGGAGATGCCTTGATAGAGGGAGACAGTACAGGTTTGGAGAGAAGTCTGGCACAGGGGAAATGTTAGGGGATCCATAGAGATGACCCCAACTAAGAATCAAGGAAGTGGTGGAGAAAATGTCCTTGATGCCCTTCCCCTATAATGAGATTGGTGTCTACCTTAGTTACCATTCCTGGAGCCTTCATCCAGCAGCTCTTCGAAGCAGAATCAGGCACCCACTGCTAATCACTGAACCATACTCCTGGAATCAAGTTGTGGAGAGGGAGGAGAGATGAGCAAAGGAGCCAAGATTGAGCTGCAGAAACCCACAGAAACAGTTAACCTGACCTAGTGAGAACATGGAGACTCTAGGCATAAAACTGGGGAAACAGTAATGGACTCAACCAAGCCCTCTGAATGTGGGTGCCAGCTAGGAGGCCAAGATAGTCTTATGGGACCTCTAACAGTGGAGCCAGTCTTTATCCCTAGAGCACAAATGGACTTTGGGAGCCCATTCCCTATGGAGGGATACTATTGCAGCCCAGATACAGCAAGGAAGGCCTAGGCCCTCCTCCAAATCATATGACAGACTTTGAAGTTGCCTGGTGGAGGGCCTCACTATGTCTGGATGGGGGTTGTTGGGGAACATGGGAGGATGCAAGGTGAGGGAACGGGTCGTCGGGGAGAGGGATAGATATGTAAATATGAGTAGTAATTAAAGAATTTAAATAAAAAATAATTATCAAAAAAAGATAGTTGTGTTATCTGAAACTGTCAAAATTTCTACAGGAAAAAAAATGTACTCCATGACCTATCCTAAATTTATGCTTTTTTTAAATTGATCAAATATTAATTACAAGTATATTACTCCAGCCACATCAAAGGAGCTTTGAGTTGTCTAATCCCAAATTGTATGTCTTAATTTGCCTTAAAATAAAAAGCAAAACAAAATAAAAAATATTATTAAAGCTGATTGTAACTATTCAATTCATCACAATTATTGTCTTCCTATAAACAATAATGACCATATGATCTTCCACTTGAGGTTGTAAAGTACTTTCTTAGATTGCATGTGACCCCTGGTTCAAGTCCAACACTATAACTATCAATTCGCTGTAACAGTAACTAAATTTGTCTCTTCATCCTCTCCTTCCTTTCTCTAACCTCCCTTTCCCTCCTGTTTCTTTTCTTGCTCCTTGTTCTTTTCCTTATCATTTTAAATATAACATCATTTGTTCCTTGTTTAGCACCTCCAGAAAGTGCCTAGTCTCTCTCACTTTGAATTCTTTCCCATTTCGCTGGCCCCAGTTTGCAAGGAGAGTTTACATATTCTTTAAATAGCATTGCTGCAACCCATGTTTAGTCCAGCTGTGTTTGGATTTTTCGGCATAGTCCCATACTCTGATAGAATAGCTTTCTGAGATAAGAAAGATCAGTAACACTTCAACACCTGGCTTATATTACATGGCATAGATGATTTCTCCTTCTCCCGTGTGTCCTCAGAATTGAAGTTGCCTTCTGTGTGATTGCAAATTCTGTAGTTCTTTTTACTTTTCTGCTCATGGGCACCAAGAGAAGCCAGAGAATACAAAAAAAAAAAAAAAAAAAAAGGAAGCTACAAGACTTAGTAGACTAGGTTCCAAGCACTGTGTTACCAAAACATCACACCACGATTTGTTCAGTAGTGACAACAATCTGCAGCAACAATATCCTGGTTCAGTTAATTCTGAGATTCTGAGCTTTTGTCCATCTCCCGTGTTTCACTATCCCACCACCATTAAATACAGAGAAACTTAACATGTTACTCTTTCCCCTTCCTGGCTTTCTACAACTAATCATGGAAGAATCAAAACAAAGAGATTGTGTTTCCAAGATCAGATAAATGATTTCAACACAAGTTCAAATTTGTGTTGAAGCTCTGACTAATTTTCAAGGTTTTAAAATCAATAGTCTCACCTCAATGGGAATTTAAAAGTTTGCTGTTGTAAATCTACATTCCAAAGCAGAATTTTTCACCTTTCAGAAACAGAAATCCTAAAATAGAAGAGGAGCAAGCCTGTGTAGTGGTTGTGAAGGCGCTTCTAATTCAATTACTCACTCTCCTATTAAAGGGGTTATTTTCTTAAGAATGAGGGGATTAGATGATCTGCTGTAAACTCTAATCTGAATGGCCAAGTCATAAAATTGAATATATTAGCTAGGTACTTCATGGTGTGATGCAGATTATGTTTGTCACCAGGGAAAGTTGATAGAACACAGCATCAAAACAACTGAAAGCTGTTCATCAGCCCTCCAGATTTGAAGCAACCAGAAGCTGAATTGTTTAGGGAAACCCACGGATTTATGTCTGCTGAAGAATGGAAATTTCATATTCATTGTTCATTGTTCCCCATCAAAGTCTTCATTTGTCAGATTGTTATACCATCCGTATGTGGAGAGAAGACATTAAAGTGACAATTCTGTGCTTTGTCTAGAAATAATTTTATTGAAAAAATGACATGCACATGTAGAATGCACAGACTCAGTTGAAGATCTGGGTGAAGTCAGCACAGGAACAACACAAGCAGTATTCATGAACAGAATCCAGACAGCTCAGTGAACATCATCACACTGACCATGCTTTTCATCAGTGGAGTAGCAGATACAAAGCCCCTACAGTGCTTAGTTAAAATGAACATGTAATGTGGATTAATGAAATGTGTTTCAGATGAGTTAAATTCATTTTTTTTATTAATAGTGATGTGTTCTTAGATAATTTAAATTTAATTGGATTATTAGAGATTATTGGCCATTTCTTTGAATTAAATTTTGTTGTAAATAAAAGAAATACCAATAATAAAATCAGATATATTAATTTTGATAAATACTCTAAATGTCAAGTTTTAAGAAAAATAAGAAGAAATTGGCCCCTTTCCCCACCTAAAAGAGAATACAGATGTTCTCTTCAATGCCATTTCAAGCCACTTGTTATTCATTTCTTTTCTGTGACCCCTGACCAACACACATTAGCAACAGATTCTTGATGTACACCTTTAATAACATTCATTTTTATCATATATTTAATGATATCCTAGTATTTCATAATAAAAATTATGTATTATTAGAGAAATAGAAGATGCATTATGAGAAAAATTTAAATTATATTTTCCTGAATGACATATTTATAATGTGAAATTTAGAAAAAATAGTAGGATTTGTTCTGGCCTCCCAAAGAATTGTGCTGGAATTATCCACTTGGTCATTTACTAGCATTTACATAAACTTGAACAGCAATGATGTAGTATCAAAAGTCGGGACTCTATTTAGCATATGTCCTCCTCATTTCAACTCCACTAATGTGATGTAGTGTGATCGTGAATGACTGTTTCATTATGAGAAACGAGGGTCTCCGGGGAGTATGTAATTCTCTGAAGTCTTTCCTTAGTCAGTTTAAATAAATAATTAAAATGTCTTGCCAGTGAATAGCCCTAATTAAAAACCACTTTAATCCTAATGTATGTAAGGTGAAAGTAATTATCTTCCATAATGTTTAAAAATTTTATTCTCTTTTAAATTTGTATTCATCTTGAAAGCCTGAAAATACCCATTGCTAGCCATGGGAGCTGCTAATGTCCCTGCATATTCTTTGTTCTCTCTAACATACAAGTGACAAATTGACCATCATTGTAATTACACAGAATCATTCCCAATGTGGCCTTCATTCTGAACATAATCCTGCATACTATACATGTCATTATAATTTTCAAGTATTCATTGACTGGTGTATGCACTCTAAATAGACCTTGACTACAGTTTATCTCATATGTCATAGACAGTGAGTTCCAGGACAGATTGTCTCAAAAAATGGAAATTCAAAAACAATTTTTTATTAGACTATGGCACATAAGTTATAAAGTTCAGGGGAAATGAAAGAAGGAAGATTGAAAATCATGTTGCTTGCAAGCAAAAGCATGAAAACAGGGTGGATACCAGAAAAAAAGCATACTTGGGCCGTGCTCAACATTTGAAAGGAAAAAGAAGCAAAAGTAAAGTAAGGAGTCCCTTTCTGCATAGGGATTGAGTTGTGATTCTGAAAGGCCAAATAGAGCCTCACATCTGTTCCACAGTGACTGCATGGTGGGTAGGAATTATTGAAAGGAATATTATATTGCCATATTAAAATGCTTTTTATTCCTCCAATCCCTTTTTAGTATGGCTTAAATTGTAACCACCTTCCTGAGTGCTGGTCCGTGAGCCAATATATCAACCTACTAAAAGGAATGTCAGATCGTCACTAGAACAGATTCCACTGTCTTTATCACAAAGAAATAAAATTTCCCTTAGTGGCCTTTTGCTGTTACAGTAACAATGTGATATACTAGAACAGACTCCATTTTCTAAGTTTACATTACACTTTATGCACAGAGAACAAATACACAGATGTGTAACACACTATTGGGTAGATGAATCATGAAAATAATTCAGTCTTACAGAGACACTGAATTCACCTCCTTTTTTTTCTATCTTACCACTCCTCCTCTCCAAGCATAATTATTTGAAATGTTGCTCTGGCTTTTTCCCTATTTCATCTGAACCCCAAGCTTCTAAGTTCTGATCTCTGAGTTATATTGTGGGCAATGCATCTGTTGAATAGCTGAATGCCCCTTTCTGAAGTGTTGGGGGAAAAGCTCTTTCTTGCCACAATTTACAGAGTTAAAAGGATTATACATGTTTTCCTATTTAAGCATATTGAAAGGTGCGCTCTTTCTTTTCTATATTTTCTTTTCTTTCTTCTATCTAAAGGTCTGGGAAGAGGGAAGTAATTTCTTTTCAACTGAGACTACTGGTAGGCTTCCAAAGCCAACATTGCTTTTGTCATTAGTTTCCATAGTGTGTGTGTTCCAGTATCAGCAATACGATGAGCCAACACCACAGGCACCAACGGGAATTGCCAGTTACACAGTCCCTAACCAAACCTGAATGCAAATTGCTAAGATTGCCTAAGAGGTTTACAGTATATTTTATGATCAAATCAAGTCTGGCCATATTCATTTGATTCCTCACTACTTTGGAAGGCGTATTTTCCTACTACTCTTTTAAAAGAGTTTTTATGCACAGTAATTCAGTATCTACCAGTTATTATAAGTTTTTATGCACAGTAATTCAGTATCTACCAGTTATTATGAAGACGTTTTGATGATGTTATTAATTACTTTATTGTGTGTCATCATATACAGACTTTATGGCATTGTTACTTTATAGCATTTTGAAGTTTTTAGAAATAGTATTGTATTTTGTAATTCCCTGGCTTACTTTCTCCTTCATTATCAAATGAACCACATAAATGGTAAGACTTTATTTAAGTTTCTCTTTTCACTGAGACCAAAGACAAATGTGAACTTTGGGTACAGTAACTTTTCCTTTTCTCCTGACTTTCTGCTTCCAGCTATATTTTACTATTCAAATGAATGTGCTATTGTTTCAAATTATCTCAAAGATTTTGTGTAATGAACTGGGATATAATACACTTGCACATATGTGTATATGTGTTATTTGTAATTGCTCTTTCACATAGCAACTTAAAACTTTTACCTCATTTTTCTTTCTATGTTTAATTTACTTCTTGAAGTATTATGGAATTTCTATAATACATTAAAAATACAATTTTGTCCACAAGGACTTTATAAGGATATCAATAAAATGTGATATTTTGAAATAATTTTGCATGGCACACCTGATGATGATATTAGTATTTATTAAATAATCTAATAATGAATAATGTTACTATATGTGTTTATATTAAATAAATACATTTTATTATTTAAAAAAGAATATTAATTTTCAAGTATTAAAATTCCCATTAAACCTGAAATACCAACTGTTTAGATGCTTGAGAATACAGAAGTTTGGAAACAGCATGCTTTGGTTTTAGAGTAGTAAGGAAAACATAAAACAAATTCAAGACAGAACAAGTTACAATTTTTGTCAGTGTAAACATGTAGAATTAGTTGATTATATGATGATAATCTATTGCACTATTGGTAACACAAAGGTCTTTGAGCTCACAGATGAGTCCAGGGCTAACCAGGAATGTTAAACAGGAAAGATTATCTCTTCAACAGAAAATATGTACAACTTGTTTTCTACCGAGAGGGCTGGCAATGGAGGTGGCTAATAGCTCAGGTGACCTCTGTGCTATCTGTAGGGCCTGGTCATTCCTAGCTTTCCCAAACACACCCAAGCAAAACCAGAGGTGACCTATAGTCTGCATGTTATCTGTCCTATCTGTATGGATGCCTAGGGACATTCCAGTGCTCCCACATGCAGAAGCAGAGATTGAAAGGTTCAGGCATTATGCTGGCGTGCCCCTGTTACCTGGCAGAATCCACTCAGGCAGTACCCAGGTCAGCCAGGGTTCCATGAGAGCTAAGTCTGCATGCAGGTGTAGAGGACCCCTTTAAAAGACAGACCCCTGCACATTTAAGCTCTCTCCACCCCTCTTCTTTCTGCCTCGTCTCTTACACTTTCTCTCTTCCTTTTTCTCTCAAGACTGGCCATGATGGTCAGCCATTAACCCTGTTCCTCTTCTCTCTTATTATTTGTACTCTGTTGGGCCTATAATAAACTGGTTAATATGTCTCTTAGTCTCATGTCTCATCTTTCACCACTCTTCTTTATTTCTAATTTAAGCAAACACCTAACAGAGATAGCTAAAAATCTATGTTACTTCTGCACTATCTGCATGAGCAAGACCTCACCAGATCCTCCCACTAGGCCCTTAACATAGTATGTAGCCTATCTGGAGGGAGGAGTGGAGAGTATTTTGAGAAGTGTTTCAATAAAATCATGCCTCATTGTACACAAATGTTTATGTTATGCCAGGAAACTTCTTTTTCCAAATTGTTCACATAAAATAAGTCTTGTATTGTCAGACTCTAGAAGTTTGAACCAATACCACCTACTGAGTCATTTTGAACAGTATTTGCAGAGACTCCCACATTGCATTATATAAAATAATATCACAGGTGGTTCTAGTAGCTGAGAACGTAAACTTTGGAAGATAACAAAGCTGAATTTGAATACAGGTTCCACAGTAAGACAGAATGAGGAGGATTTGCTTGCCTTATCTATATAAGGGGTACTTATGTTAATTTTTAAGGGTCCTAAACAATTTGTACAGAAAATAGACCACGCTAGTTTTTTTGTTTGCTTTCTTTTGTTTTGAGATTTGTGTGTGTGTGTGTGTGTGTGTGTGTGTGTGTGTGTGTGTGTGTGTGAAAAAATGAATAAGCAATTAATGAAAACCTTGGCACTAGTTATAATCTTCACAAAGTCCAATAAAGTAATGATTAGATTCTTAAAGTGGTATGTTAGGCTTCATATGTAACCACATTCATAAAACATCAAAAAATGATTAATGCATGTCTTTCACCTCTTACTCTTAACTCTATTAATGTTTTCTGTCTATAGGAAAACTACTTGTAGGTGTCAATAAAACCTATTATTGTTGAATGTAAATTACCTTAAAGGAAGCATGGTTTTGAACAAGGTTGTTTTTTACCAGATGTAACACAAAACTTAACTGTCAGCATAGGGGTTGTTTGTGACAGCTTTTTTCACTTCCTGGGAGAAAGATACTCATTTATAAATTTAGATTTAGGCAATGTGTTATAGAATTTGTCCATCACCATAAATGTCACACAACCTGAATGTGACAGAAGGTGACATGTTTTACAGTATAAGAATGAATAAAAATTTAAAGAGCTGACAGGTATTGTTCTTTTGAATTTTGACTGTGTCTGTCCACCATGTTTATTAGTTCTTTATATAAGGAATGAGATGTGGTACTTCAAATCATTGGCAGACTATGGTGATGTATTATTTTTGATTTAGTAAAGTTTACCCAAGGGTTCAGGATGTAAAACCAGCCAAAAGCTATACAGGTCAAGAAATGGTGATCCACACTTTTAATCCCAGGAGGTATGCTATTTAGCCATAGAAGCTGGGAAGTGGTGGCACACACCTTTAATCCCAGGATTCAGGAGATGCTACAGACCAAAGAATTATGCACTGAGGGTTTGGTGCATACTTCAGATGTCCTCCCATCAGAGATGCACATCTCATGGAGATATAGGCCTCCTTTGGACAGACTAAGACATACACATTGATGGAGATACCTTATATAGCAAGGTGATGAGGTGTAGTTAACTGAATGAGTTAAGCTGTCCTTGGTACAGACTTTTGTGAAGAACTCTTTCCCTCACATTACAGCTTGGGGATTCTTTCCACAGCACTACAGTGTGTTAATTGTTTACAGGGCACACATAGTCTGTGGATGGTCTGAAAGTTGACATTTCATTTAGCTGTATAATATATATATATATATATATATATATATATATATATATATGGACATGCTTCATAACTGGATCTATTTGTCCTGCAAGGACTGTGAATTCTTAACAGCCTGCCTTGCTCAGACCACTATACAGAATTAGCTCACTGTCACCTCAGAGCAAGTTCAAACTAAAGACATTTTGTAAATAGATCATAAGTTTGAAAGCTTACAGCTGTGCACAAGGTAGGAGCTACATATGTCCACCAAAGGCTACTAAGAAAAGTGTGTCTATTCTTCACTTGCCAGTCTACTAACAATAGATCTCTGTCTTAAAGTTGTCAGTGGGCAATGTGTCTTCCTTATCTGGGCATAGTTTTGCTCTTATGGCCTTGTACCCTTGAGTTGTCATGGTAAGTGACTTGGCTGCTTATCACTTCAAGGCTCCTGAAGGAATTTTTAGAATAGAAGAAGCTAGACCAAGATGAATGGAGAAGTTAGAAGTAAGACAGGATTATTAGAGTAGAAACAGAGACTTAAAGAGCATAGGAAATGAAATCATGATCCTCAGATTGTCTGTGAAGTTACTATAGAAACTTCTTGCCCCCTCCTTCGTTCCTTAGAATCATTTCACCTTTGGGACTCTGAGTAGGGGCTAGAGCAAGTCTCTTAGCCTTTACATGGAGACAGAGGCAGATGGATTTATGTGAGTCCAAGGCCACCCAGATGTACACAAGCTTGAAGCAGTCTAAAAGAGAGTTGGAGCTCACACCTTTAATCCCTCCCCTACATAGAAATATAATTGAAAGGAGCTCAGTCTCTCAGGCTGTACCCTGAGATTAGTCCCCAGCCAAATTGAGGACAGGCAGCAGTCTGAGGCTTGAAGGAGAGTTTGTGGAGATAGAATCAACCACTTCAACCAGAGCTAGATATAAGAGCAAGTGGCTGGCTATTTTGATTCTCTGATCATTAGCTTGAAGTTTGAAATCCAATATTAGTCTCTGGATTTTTATATTTTGTGTTACATGAGACTATAGGAGGATACTTTGGACTTTCTAACTACTTTTGAACATTCAATGTGTCTGTCCATTCTGCAACTCCTACACTGCATGTGGTGAATTATAAGTCATAAAAATTGCGTAAAACATTTTGAGAAATTTTTGGCATCTGATCACACAGTTTTTAAGTATTAACTTTGTATAAAACAACTTGTCACATTGTCTAAAGATTGGGCAAGCCAACTAGATCATACACTTTATTTTTAATAGGATTATTTAGTTGAAAGAGAAATTCAGACATTCATAGGCATTCTGGTTGAAATTTTCTACATAGCATATTTCAAAGAGGTAGAAAATGACCAACAGAACTTCATTACTCTGTTTCTATATCCAGATTATGGAACATACTAACCCATCCTCAAAAAAATTCTTTAAGTACTCTTTCTTCTACTTCATGCTCCTCTCCCCATCTCAGTTTAACTCCTTTCTTTTCCATTACTTTCTTTTACCCCATTACATCAGTGTATTCTGGGAGGGATTAAGTAGACCTAAAGTTCAAAAAGAATATGAAAACTCACCATATAGTCTCTCTCTCTCTCTCTCTCTCTCTCTCTCTCTCTCTCTCTCAAACTGTACACACACACACACACACACACACACACACACACACACACACACACACAAGTTACAGTGGAGTTACCCAATGACAGGGCTAGGATACTCCTACTAGACATCAGAGTTTAACTAATAAGCCTAGTGGCAGGGATGTATTACTTCTTTTGGTGTGGTTGACCACTGACATTCCATTAGATCCCCCAAACATTACAGGGTATAATCCTTGTTTTTTTTCCTCTCCAGAAGTTTACTAGATGAGTCTATTGTTAAGGACACTACATGCTTGAACCTGAACATGAATGAATCAAGCTGGATTAGACCTGAAATTTTATACCTATTAGCTGGATTCTGTAGTGCAGTACCATATTATGTAAGCTACAGAGGAAAAAATAATTACCAATTATGTCCAGCTATGAGCCCAAGAGTGACAATAATGATTGACTTGACAATAAGTGCCCACTGATGCAATAGTAGCATAAACGTTATGGGAGTAATCACCTACTTTATGAACAGATTTAAATCACAGAGTCACAAGATGAACCCACACCTAAAATCGGAACAGGAATAAAAAACCTGCAGGTAGACAGACATCAAAATTAGAGCCTAGTTATCTAGGATAATCAAGCTTTTAGTCAATGTAGGTAGGTTTTCTAGATATACAGAGATATATATCTGATGGATAGATAATCTTCAAACACTTCAAAGACCTACTAAATATGACTTTAAATTATTTTAAATACTCAAGCATTCTCTCACCAGTGAGTCACATCTGCTCCTGGAAGAAACAATTACTTCAAGAGGATGATGGGCACCAAAGAAGCTCCTTAGGGAGTTTGATTTCAATGTGGGGGAGACAAGTCATTTGGGAAAGAAACTGCACATGCCTGTACTGCTTGACTGTATGCTATATATACTAGACATGCAGGATCCAGAAAACAGTGACTGCTGAACTTGCCAAAACAAGATGGGATGGTCACTCAGGGTTCCTGCTTCACAGAAGAAACTGCCAGACATTCTGCAGGACACAAAAAAGAAACTGATGAACATTGCCAATAGAAGGCCAGAACAGATCTTCAAATGTCCTGCTTCTTTGAAAAATCTGCCAGATACTATGGTCCTATGGGCTGAAGTTGGACGCCCCAATGTTACAGAAGAACTTTGGGTGACTGTCCAGGCAGCCAGACATCCCTGTCAAATTTCCAGAGTTTTAGAAGTTGCTTATAATGCACTTCATGTGTACTAAGTTAATATTGTATACTTCTGGGGTCTTTCATGGAGTTGAAGACTAGATAGTTATAATTATAGTTTTCCTTAGTTATGATAAAAGATAAATTAGATATAAAACTTTAGTCTCATAAAGATAGGATAGATGATAGGGTATTTTCTTTAATTATGCCAAATGCAAATAGACTAAGTATTGTAACTGTAATTCTTTCTTGATAACCATTTTGTTATATATAATTTTACTATGTTGAACTCAAAATCTTCCTTTTTAATTAGACAGGAAAGGGGAGATGATAAGGGATGTTCTTCTGTATGCTGCAAATACATGTTGTTTTTATTGGTTGATAAATAAAGCTGTTTTGACCAATGACCAGGCAGAATATAGTTAGGTGGGAAATCCAAATAGAGTTAATGAGAGAAAGAAGGTGGAGTGAGGGAGATGCCATGTAGCAGCCAGGGAAGCAAAATGTTAGATAACAAGTCAAAGGTCTCATAGTAAAACATAGAATAATAGAAATGGGTTGATTTAATTGTAATAGTTATATTACACACTAATTTGTTGTAATAGTTAGTAATATGCCTGAGCCATTGACCAAGCAATTATAATTAATATTTTAGCCTTGAGTGGTTATTTGGGAACTGGCAGTCAGTACAAGAAAAACCTCCAACTACATATATATGTGTGTACATGTGGGGGAGTGTATAGGAATTTATTGGAATGACTACAGGCTACCGTCCAACAATGGCTAGCTGTCAATGGAAAGCCCAAGAATCTAGCAGTTGCTCAGTCCCAGGACATAAGATGTATCAGCTGGTCTTCTATACATTCTAGAATCCTGAAGAAACAGACTTGAATACCAGTGAAGGGATGGATATGCTGACAAGGTGAGGGCAAGAAGGTGAAGAACAAACCTTCTTTCTTTCAATGTCTTTAAAATGTTCCAGCAAGAAAGTGTGAGCCAGGTTAAAAGTGTGTCTTCCCATCTCAGGATGTGTCTTCCAGATCAAAGATATATGTCTCCCTGCCTTAAGATCCAATCACAATTGTGCCCGCATTTTTGGATTATTGTTCTTTCCAGATATAGTCAAGTTCACATCCAAGAATATCCATCACAGTTTCCAAATACACACATGAATGAGAGTAGTCTATTGGTGCAACCAATTTAAACGAATCACACCTGGGAATAAAACTGATGCTCTCTCCCTGAGCAGTCATCTACTGTCAATATCTCTTTAGTTATTCACTGTTAGAGCTTCTCAGCTCTGCAACTATGGTTTCTTGAATAATAACAGTATCAAGAATGAATTTCCTCCCATGGAGCAGTCCTTAAATTCAATCAGAAAGAGCATAGTTATACCCATAACATTCTTGTTACTATTGTAATGATGGGTATAATTTGTCAGACAAGTTAATGTTGTAGTTTACAGGATTTACTACTGAGTAAGACTTTTCTCTTCAGCAATCTACATCATCATCCTTTCTAATTCTGTGCACATGATCCACCAAAGAAAGAGTACTGAAGCTCTGAAACTTCTACAACAAAAAGTCATGTGTTACAGGCTCAGAGAAGGGCTTTATGAATAGGACCCCAGCCACACAAGAAATTATGACCAACAATGATTAACATATTAGACTCTCATATTAGGGAGCTTACAACCACCTGTAACTCCAGGGCCTTCTATGACCTGTTCTGGCCTCCATAGAATTCTCATTTACCTGCCCACACAAGGCACATATTCTTATACACAAATAAAAAAATTTAAAGTTTTAAACAGCTTAATCAGAGTAGTTTCAATGAGCTATACTATTTTTTTATTTAACTGTTTTGAGGAGGAAAATGTAAGTATACAGATACAGACTGTATTGATAAGTACTCATTTTCAACATATGTACCTAAACATTATGTGCCCTCATTTTTTAGATGTTTTTGTTTTAACATAAAAACATTTGTTTCCCCATAAGAATGGAATTTTCTATATAAAATAAAAAAAATTATCCTTTTATTCCTACATGTTTAACTTTCTAGTAGAAAAAAATGTAATGTAGTGATATTTATGACCTGATAAAAATATTTGTGGATACTTTGTTTTTCCTGGGGGAAAACTATCATAAATATGATAGTGGAAAAATGATGGTAGGGAGGGGAAAAATGATGATTCAGGGGGGGACGATAAAATTTTAGATTTGTCTAGATTTTGTAAAATTTCAGTATATCACAAGGGTCTACTACTGCAGGAAAAAGTCTAGAGAATTTCAGTGGAAGAAGCCAGGAGACTAATAGCATGAGTCAGGTGGGATAGGGTAATAAACCATGACACATCTCAGAGTTCAGAGTCCAAATAGAGTGAAGTCTTCCCATCCCAGTTTACATATTGGTATCCAGAACTAAGAAGAGATGCTCCTATGTGTTTCAATGCTTGTGAAAATTTTCACTCTAGCAATAGACAACTAATTAATATCTACACTAACATTGTTTGAGATATCCTGATTGCTCTGCCAGTCCTTACAAGTTTGTTTTCAACTCTTTCCACCTTCATCTTTTGGGATTCATTTGAGCATACTTGATGTTAATGATATTTTTCATTAGGTACAAGAATATCTGTAAGTCAGTGATGCATCAAAGACTTGTCAGGAATTCTACACCTAAGCATGTCAGAGAATATAATTCAATGATTATGCTGCCTCAGCTTCCCGTTGGTCACATTGAGCATTTGCCTTCCTTCCTTCTTTCTAGATATTATTGCACATTTCACCTGCCACTGTCTGGACAAATGAAATATACTTTGATATACATGATTCATCTCAAGATGAAAGTGAAAATTAATAATACCCTTTCCTGAACTTGTACTCACACATCTGCTGTGCCATAGAAAAAACACATGCACACATGTATGTATGTATGTATGTATGTATGTATGTATGTATGTATCTACTGAGAGAAAACTTTATACATTTTGCTATAAATCCACTTCCACATAACACATTTATGTGCTTGGGGAGCATGTTTTAGTTTCTTTTTACTTTTAATATGAAACAATTAAAAAATAACATAGGTATACTTCCAAGATCACATATCTTGGAATATGCTATCACTGCATTCAATTAATTCTTCTGAAAATGTTGCCTGACAAACATAACCAATTAGGTAAACACAGAATTGTTAACTACCTATGCTAGAGTGATATTTAATTGTATTGTTAATTTTCTTTATAACTGAAGTCCATAAATTAAATGTTTAAATCAACAAATTAGATATTACTTGAAAGAAATTATAAGTACTCTTTGAATCAAATTTATTACAATTAAGCAAAATTCTAACTACAGCAATATATGCTGATACATTTATAGTTATTTGCTAATTATAGTTCTCATCAATATATTTGAACAAGTATAGATATAAAATTTTACATGTCTCTGAATTTATTGATACTAGTAGGATAGTTGTTAAAAATCTAATGAATTCAGATTGTTATTTTTACCCATTAAATGTTTTACTTGGATTAAAAATAAACGCTGAGGTGGTTTGGGTTTTATTTTAATAGGATACTTTTCGCTTTATAGAGTGGAAACAGGAAATGCAAAAATGTAAGAGAAATGAAGCAGTTCCTAATAGGCTCTTGTCATTGCAGGGGTGAAACAGGAGAGCATGGTTTGACAGGTGTAGTATTTCGCAAACAGGTTAATTCATATGCAGAATTGCTGCACAACACACAGCATAAAAAGAGGTGGACCTTGTGATACTATTCAAGATTCCTGAGATTTAAACAGGATATAAAACAGAATAAATTAGTCTACAACTCCAGATTGTTGATATTTTAAAGAAAGCCTCGAAGTAGAAACAGAAAGGCAAGGAGAAATCTTAAAATGTTTATTCCTGGTTTTAAAAGAGAAAGTTGTTGACCACCACACAGACATTTTCAAGGAGCCTTAGGACACTAAGTAAATTGTCTCTAATCCCTGAGTCATTTCTAATGAAGGACACTACAGATTGCAGAACCTCTTCTAAGAATAGGGCAGAGACTTACAGACATGTGGTCTACAATTGATAAAACCTAATTAGATAATGCATTCTTAAAATATGATTTGACACCCTACTGTAACAATGGAGCTGAAGAATATATCAGCTTCTGCAAATGAATAATGAATTTATGAGTGTGCAAATAAATGTACTTGTAAAATTACATGTTCACACTAAGACTCAGGGTAGTGTATAATTTAGGATGCTACTTTGGCTAAATTTAAATTTCCCATGTATCTTGGATATGTTTCTGTTTTATCATCTTCCTGTAGTTAATTAAATATTCTATAGAGAAATACAGTACAATTTCTCAACATTCTTCAGGCATGACAATTTAGCTCACTACAATAATAACAAACAGTAATTTACCACAGACTTTTAAAATACTTTTTAAAATCAGTTTACTTTTTAAGATTATAGCATAGTTATATCGGTTCTTCCTTCAATTTCTTCCCTCCAAATTTTCCCATATCTTCAACTTGTGCTCTTTCAAATTCATGACATTTTCACTATTTGTTATTACACACACACACACACACACACACACACACACACACACACACACACGTATACCACACACCACACACACACACATACCAAGACATATATACATTCTTGAATACCACCTATTCATTCTGTAAATTCTTACTTACATGTATGAATTATTTAAGGGTTGGAGATATGGCTCAGTTGTTAAAAGAATTTGTTCTTCTTGCAGAGGGTTTGAAATGGGTTCCAAGCACACCATAAATTTATGGCCACCATAAAATTCCTGTCACTTGAGGTGTACAGGATCCATTGCTCTTTACTGACCTACTTATGGGCACTCCTGTAGTTATGTATATGTGCATGCAAATGTGTACAAACACACACACATAAAATTAAATGTATCTCTAAATATGTATTTTACAAACTGTTACCATTCCTATATTTTTATGCAATAGTAGACTTCATCATGACAATTTCACACATATGTACAACAAACTTGGGTCATATTTAGCCCTCTTTATACCATCTTGTCCCTCTCCCTGTTGCTAACCTTATTCTCAACAGTCTGCCACTTGTGTAATCTCATTTTTGTTTATTAGCTTACAGGGAATAAGGTTTCATTAAGGTAAATAAAATAAAAATATTAAAATATGATACTGGATTATATATTATACTATAAAATAATAAAAGGAGAAAAACCATGTTTTTCTCCTGAACTACACTGAACTAAACCATTCATTTAGTTCAGTGTAGTTACTGGGACTTAAAGATGTTTTTTAATTCTTTATTTTTCCATGCATAGGGTGAAGCCTGAAGGGCATGTTATTTTTCAGTAATCTTATAGACAATTATATCACAAACAAAATCTAACCTAACTAGAAAAAAATCATAAATAGTCATTAGCCAGCAAGGCTACTTCCTAAAGGATATGGAAAATAAATAGCTCTACCAAACCGCACTTTAGCTTGCTGGCAACATGGATCTAGGGATGATCAGAGAGAACGGGATGATGAAGCTATGAGATATAAACGCAAGAAATGCTGGGCTGCAGCAAAAGGAATGATGCACTCAAGAAGGGACAGAGGCATAGAGCCAGGGACTGCGTGAGAAGCAGAATCAGGGAAGCAGGGACAAAGGACTTCTGAGTCACCATGGCAACCAAGAAGGTAGCTGGATTGGGAACAGTGTGTTGTGCTCTGTCAGGCATCAAGAAGACCGACTGCCATGCTAGACACCTGCAATGAGGCTGTGCCCTGAAAGAGCTGTTTTAGATCCAAATGTCACCTGAGACTTCTTAAAGTATTACGTGTGTTAGAAGACATGCCCTATTTTTGCTTCCAGTTTTCATATGACCTTATGACTTGACAAAACTTTTGTGTGTCTTGATTCTTGTAGTGTGAAAGATCATAACATGATCCATTTGGCCGATTTGCATTCTATATTGGTGCTCAAATGACAAAATAAAAATTTCATCTGTAGTAATTCAGAAGCAAATAAATTTAAATGGAAAAGGCAAAAAGCAAGATGTGCTGAGACATGCTTTTAGTAAAGACCAATTTCATATCGAAAGTTAAGGACTATTTTCAAATCTAAATTCTTGTGAGCAGAGTAAATGAGAGACAACTGATCAGGTAGGAAATAGACAGGACCAATGATTCTTTGCAGTGAAAACTTGCATTTAAAGATGTATGGAGAAAAAAGGGGTTTACTGCATGACTCACTATGTCACACTACAGCTTCCATGAGGAGATTTTTTTCCCTTTTGTTTTCTTTTAAGTTTTATGAGGAAGGGGTGGAGCTGCAAGGGAAGAGGAGAGGGTGGATACACAGGGAAATTAATGGATGGAGATGCGTGATGTTAAAGACACAAAGAATAAATTAAAAGAAAGTTTATGAACGTATAAAAGTATTTTGGAACACAGAGTGTTGTTCATATTTACATGTTGAACATTGTCATGTCTGGGATTCCCATGACTCTACTTCCCTGTCTTGGATCTGTACATCAGCACAGTTGTTACATCTTCATGACTCATGCTTTCATCCTGCTGCCTTGCCCAGACAAGTATCTTCCAACACTGTTTTCTTCAAGTCCAGCATCTTGGTTCCTGTTCCTGTGATTATCTAGATCCATCTCCTGTGGCTGACACTGTCAAAAAAAAAAAGAAAAAAAGAAAAGGAAAATAAAACTCAACATTATAAATTTTACAAATTAAAATCTCCAACAACTCAAAGCTCAAATGTGAAATAATACAACCAAAATTATTTCAAAATAAATAAATGGGAATATTAAATAAAATGGAAACATTCTGATAGACCTTAGAAATTTCCTAGTAGTGATGACTGTGTGAATTCCAACAACAAAATACCATTGCGTATTTCAAAAATGTTCACAAAAAGTTTTCCTTACATTTAAGATTTGACAATCTAATGATAGACAGTGAAAATGTTTTTTGTTTCTGAATATGCCACAGATTGGCCCCAAGAGCAAACCTCCAACATTAGAAGAAAAATGTCAGCTTTTACGTTTTTCAAGTGCTTCTAAACCCTCTTACTATTTTGTGTTTTGGTGAAAGTCAGTTTTAGGATTAAATTTCATAACATTTGATGCCTAAGACAAGAGCATGGTCATTAACTTTGGCTGTCAGTGAATGCAAGGAAAGCCAGACAAGCTACTTCTTCAGCGCATCTCTCTGCGTGAGGGCATTTTCAAGGTATAGACACGGGAGTGGGGGAGTAAATTGTGGAGACCCACCTTCACTCCTTGTGGGGATGGCCACCACATAGATTACTCAGTGCAGTGTAATTTAGCTGAAGATTTGACCATGGGACCATGAACGAGCATCCATATTACTGCAAAAGTCAGCATTGCTGCTAGGAGAGGCTGGCCCTGGGACTTCAGATCAACAGAATCACCAGGGTTTAATTATATCCTGGGATAACCACAGGCATTCAGCATTTAGGCAAGTTCTTGACGTATGGGCTGCTGAGTACACTGGGCTCCTTTCCAACATAACTACAGCAGAGAATAAAAGATTGTTCTTAAGCCTAAAACTTAATTGTGGCCTTTTAGTTGTTTTGGACTTACTTGCTGACCATTATTTATTTCAATCCTCTCTTCTCTTTGGAGTGATAATTTCTATCCTAAGTGTTTCTCATAGTTGTATTTTGAAGAATGCAATTTTTTAAGTTGCATAGGTATACAGTTATAGAGTGACTTCTGTAGTTGAACTGCCTGTTTAATCACACAAATGTCTGAGTTAGATGTATTTGATGAAAATCTGGGTTCTATTTGATCTTGGAAAGAGTTAAGACTTGGGCTCTTAAGAGTGAATCCATCTATGATTCATGTGAGCAGAACATTCATTTGGGAATTACATGAGCAGAATTATCTACTTTGCATTTGTCCATGCAAATTTTATAATTGAATGTGAAAGACTGAGGTAGCGTTATCAAAAGTGCAGTGTGGAAATGCAATTGATCAGGGAAGCACTAACATCACCAATGAGATATCTGTAATCACAGGAGAGTTGTGAAGGACAGGTCTGTCCTCTTTATTATACATGGACACATAGCAAAGAGCTCACACAAGGTACCACATCTGCTGACACATCCATATCAGAATTACCTGAATAGTGAACAAAGGTGTGGCAAGATGCTATTATTTATACGTATTCCACCCAATAAATGTTTTATCACAACCAAAAAGGATTTGGATAGTAAAAATTAGTAACAAGGGTGCGGTGGGTTTAGACAACTAATTTTTAGTACTCACTGTTGTAAGGGAGCTGATACAGTGGGGACAGGCAGCCTAAGAGGCAGAACAAGTAAATAAAAGGTAGGTTGGGACACCAAAATATATTACGTAAAAACTAAGTTAATGAAAAGCTACAAAATGAGAAAAAGAAGTAGAATGCACATGGATATTTAGCTTTATTGTAGTAGTAAGAATAAAATGAAAATATGGTCTTTTCAAACTTTTGTCATTGGACAGAAAAATTAAAAGTCCAAATAGACTACATAAAGATAAGTGGGAAGTTCTGTGCTGTGGAAATCTCAATAAAATTAAGTAATAACAAATGCTCCAGTCTCTACTACTGACAGATTATTTCCATAATCAAGATTGGTGAATAACTCTCATAATTTCAAAAACAGTGTGCCGAGTTTGTTTGACAATAATTACATTACATTCCTAGGTAAATTAGTCAAATTTATAAAAATCATCCCATTAATATGACACTGTGACTGAGAATTTTAAGTATGATGGGGACACAATGTCATTAAAGCACACAGATTTTAGCTTTTTACAGTGTTGAAAGACATTGTTTATTCATTACTCCCTTCCAAGGTGATGTTAAAAAAAGAGAAAACCTAAAGATCACAGAAATAAAACGAGTAGACACACAGAAATCGTTTATCACACTAAGTACACGAGACAATAAATTTTTTTTTTAATAAACTGTTCTTTTGCTATAGTTCTTTTTTTTATTTTCTTCAGCTCCTTTGGTAATCTAGTAATTGATCACTTCTAATTTCCCTGCACTGTATTTTCCATATTAAAGAAATACTCATGGAAACGTGTTATGATAAATATTTCCGCCAAAAGCCGCCCGAGTTCTACTGCCATGTGGGATGTCTCTGCCAGCCACCTGAGTTCTGCCCGCCACATAAAGGGACAAAGTAATACGCAGACTTATATTAGGTACAAATGCTGCTTGGCCAATAACTAGGATTTCTCATCTGCTAGCTCAGTCTTAATTATCATAAATCTATATATTTTATAAGACTTATCTTATAGAGGATGCCTTCCACTGGCACCCTCTCTTGCTGGTGGATCACATGGTGCCGCTGGAGCAAGAGAGGAGGGGAAAAGGGGGTACTTCCTGGTTGTCTTTCCTTAAATATGAGTCTCCCTGATATGTCACTTCCTGCCTGGATCACCACTTCTCTACTTCATTTCCAAGAATCCTCCTTGACTCCTTGTCCTGCCTAACTTGCTGCCTCATTGACCAAAGAGTACTTTATCATTCAGTAAGACAAACACATACACAGAAGCACTTCCCCCATTATCTCCTATTTTCTCTCTAAACAAAAAGAAGTGTAACTTATCTTTTAAAATAACTGATGAAAACTATAACCATAACTATCTTCCTTCAACTCTATCAAAGACCACAGAAGGAAAATATATAAAGTCTAGAATTGACAGAGACATCTGGCTACCTGGACAGTCACTCAAAGTTCCGCAAGACCACACTCCTGACAGACAAGTGAACATGTAACCAATTTAAGAAACAAATGGATTCCCTTCTGTTCAGACCTATGTCTATATTGAAGTATTTTCAAGTTACCAATATATAATTTTAAGCTTTCACTTTAAAGTTGCAGTATAATATGTAATATTATAATATGTATAATATGATGGTTCCCTCAATGGTATCATATTCTAAACTACTCAAGATACATTCCTGTCATGACAAAATGAAGATGAAATTATAATTGTGACAGAAGTTGTTCAGTATGAGTTTAACCTCGTCTTCCTTGCAATTTAGGTAGTAGACATTTGAGTAGCTAGAAATCTGTAAATGAAAGTTGAGAATTTTGTCCTGAAGATCAAAATAGAGTTAAAATGTGTTGTTGTAGGTTCTTTCCTGCGTAGGTCCTGCAGCCGCCACCAGCCCCAAATAAACACACAGAGATATATATTAATTATAAATCTGTTGTCTGGTAACTATGGTTTCTTATTGTCTAGCTCTGTCTTTATTATTAACCCATTTCTATTAATCTAAGTATTTCCACATGGTCTCATCTTTCTGGAGAAGTGTCAGGATCTGTTACTCCTTTGGCAGCCTAAATGGCAACTGGTGGCAGGCTCAATCTGCCTACCTTTCCCAGAATTCTCCTTGTATCTCATAGACCCATCTATCTTCCTGCCTCATTGCCCAAACAGTGTTTTATTTATCAACAAATAAGAGAAACATATATATAGAAGGAAACCCCCATCAAAAATGTATAAAAATTATCTACATTCTCTCTCCTTCCAATGTAGCTTACTTAAGTCTCATTTTGAGAGACCCATATTATTAAATGTTGAAGAATGGATCAGGCTAGAACATGAGAAGTAAAAGGCTAAGAAATGTCCTTTTAAGTCTCATTGAAAGCAAGAATAAAAGCAGAAAATTTACTATGGTGAACATGCTCACTTACATATTAATTTTCTTTTAATTAAATTCAAGTTGTAAAGAAAATAAGTATATTTATTTACAATTTAACTATTTATTACTTTATGATGAACTAAGCTCTAATTGCACATGTCCTAGGTATAAATATAAGCAATTGAAATCTTCTACATTTAGTTATATACTTTTTATTAATTAGTCAATTAAGTATTTTGTATCCATTCTGAGCACAGTTTCTCCTCACTCCCTGCTCTCCTTCCAGGCCCTCCCTCCAATCTATTCCCTCTTCCTTCCCTTTGAAAAGGTGCAGACTTTCTATGAACAACAGCCAGCCATGGAATATCACATTGCAGTGAGACTAGGTCCTTCAGGAAGAATGCAGCATGAAGAAAGTGTCTGAAGAGCAGGCAACAAAGTTAGAAACAGCACTTGCTCCCTCTGCCAGGAGTCCCACTTATTTTATTAGTTTTTCTAAAGGAACCAATGATAATAACAGAAACATAAAACTTTAAATACCCATGGTATCTTCCTTCCTGCTATTATACATTAAATCTACACTGAGAAGAAAATGTGTGCCAATGAATTCAACTTATGCCTCTAATATTAGTAGAGACTTTTGAAATAACATTACACATCAATTGGGATTAATTTTTTTTTTTTTGGTTTTTTGAGACAAGGTTGCTCTGTGTAGCTTTGGAGCCTGTCCTAGCATTCATTCTGTAGAGAAAGCTGGCCTCAATCTCACAGAGATCCTCCAGCCTCTGCCTCCCAAGTGATGGGATTAAAGGTGTGTAGCACCAATGACCGATTTAGGATTAATTTTTAACTACAGCATGTTAAACCAAAAAAACATATAATATAAATTCTGCTCTGCAACTCATGAGAGCTTCCCTGAAATCTGATACACAAAACAGATGTTAATATATTTAAGGAACTGAAATGCCTCCTTGAATTCTGTCTGACCATGACCATGATGCAACAAAATGAGTCTTGATCCATGGAATTCCCTGCTAAGATGTACTCAGATAAGAACCAATGCATTCCTCCAGATGATGTCCACACCTTGTCAAGGCTTCTCCTCCCATTTCTGGAGAGCCAACTGGATGTGCCCACCACATCATGTACTCTGTGGGCCTTTACTGGACCTTCCTTTACTTCATCAGTAGGTGTCACAGTCAATCTGAGTTGATTTAATGAAATATCACAAACCAAGTGATTTATGAACCATAGAAACTATTTTTTCAGACATTTTTTATATTCCTGTAAGTTTTGGATGTGTCAAGATCTGTTTTACTTATCTCTGTATCTTTATACAGCATGAGAAACACTAGCACACCTACACCATTCACAAATGGTTTCACCTCCATAATAGAACATCATGATCCTTCTGTCTGCAAGTTCTTGCAGATTAGATTTTAACATGTGCATATTGGGCAGGTCCATTCCTCAATAACAGTGCTACAATAACAATGCTCTTGAATAGACACAGTGACTTGTCTTAACTCTCCTAAGCTCTCATAGACCCTGGGGCATCCTCATATATCCTTCAGACACATTGCTTATGCCGGCTTCTCATGAAACTAATTTGTGAATACATAATGGATTTTTTCTCAGCTTATTTTTGCATATTCCACAACTTATTAGCTTGGCCTTAATTTCCTTCACTGAAGAAATAGGAAACTCACCTCACCAGGCTAAAGAGAGTTATAGAGAAAACCTACATACATCAGCAGAAGTCGGACCTAATTTACAGTAACTCTCTCTGAAACTCTTTTCTTTACTTTATTGTACTTGTTAATATTAGAGCCATTTACAAAACTCCCTTAGTGTGGTGATACATTGTTTATGATCTAGTAAAGTTTGCCTGAAAATAAGAATGCTAAGCTATACACAGCCATAAATGCTAGGTCGTGGTTGTACACACCTTTACTCCCAGCAGCCACATTAGTTAGCTTTACAAGCTGGCAAGTGGTGGTGCATGCCTTTAATCACATGACTCAGGAGACAGAGGCAGATGGATCTCTTTGAGTTCAAGGCCACCCTGAGCTACATAAGAGTGAATAAGTCTAAAAGAGACACAGAGCTCACACAAAAGTGATCTCAGCCCCTAGGTTCCCATGCCTTTAATCCCAGCACTAGAGAGGTATGTCTCTACAATTTTGTTCAAATGACTGCAGAACCTGGGAAAGCTGTTACTGCTATTGATGCATAACATATTGCCATTATTGAGATATATTCACTAAAAAGACCTTGTATAGGGACATTATCTAAGTCCATGTTGGACAAATTTTAAACGAAAGTAACAAAATTTATGTTGGACATTCTTAATAAACCTCAAATTGATTTTATCACTTGAGACTTAACTGAACCATCCAGTCTAAAAATATATAGAATTCTGATGTCTACATTTATAAATTAATAAATTGTAGAATTTATAATTCTTTTTTAGGTAACCTCTTTTTCTAAATCTTTCAAAATTGCTAAAGTAAAATGTAATTTAGCTTGTATTAAATCTAACAGACACATCTATTTTAAGTATCACCTTCATTTCACAGAGAAAAAAAAAACCACTCATTGTCCATGAGAGGGCTAATCATCTTCATCACTGAATTTGGATCAATAAAGTTGAATTTAGTATTGAAATCCATAATCTTCTGGTTATTATTCTCAGAGATCCAAGTCATTCCATAAAGCCATAACTAAAGGGGCCACTCAAATAATAATAGTCTGAACTGTCAATAAGTATCATCTACTGAAAACATACATAAATGTAATTTGTATCTTTGCAACACTCCATATAATTAAATTCAAAACTCAGAGCCAAATCTTTTTAAAAGCATGTTTGAATTTTAACTTTCATCGTGAAAAAATATGAGTCTCATTTCTGCTCCAGGCCCATTCTGATGTGATGCAAAATTTCATGAAATTATTTGCTATTGTAATTGTCGGTTGTGAGAAATGTGTTGTGTATTTCCCAGGTAGGCCCTAGAGTGGGTTCATATGTCAAAACTTGTCCAAATTTAAGAAAATAACTACAGTTAGAAGAAATGGCTTCTATAATTAGATGGTCTACAAATGATTTATGTTTCTTGTATTTGAAGAGAAGAGATCATTGTAAATCAAATGCAGAAAGAGTAAAACCAATGGGGGATATTTTTGTTTTCTCAAGGAAAATCATTTGACGAGAGCCTGGACTAAATGTTCACAAAGCACTGATCATTGGCAAAATCTGTATGTGAATTTTTATAATGATTAAACATAACTGTGACTTTTTGTTGCATTGTCGGTGTTTGCTTTTGTATTAACAGAAGCTTTGATATTGTAAGAAAAATCTGTCTGGCCTTCACCACTGAAAATATTTACCATCTGGGTTTTTCAATAGAAATATCATTAAATGCTAAGATGTGAAGACTGCAAAAGAAAGAGAACAAAACTATTTTTTCTCTTGATAATGTAAAGTTATTAAAATAAATTAATATCTGGAATTAGAGGACAAATGTCATCAAGGTATGTGTTATCCATAAAAATGATTCTCACTCAACACAATTGAGGGCACTAAGGGGTTACTTTTTGGGACTTTGATGAAGGACCATTCCAGAAATCTGTCTTATAGTATTGAACAGATTTTACTATGTCTTGTGGCATTCCTATTGACAATCACAGATCAGCTCTGCATCTCCTCTTGATAGATAATAATCAAAAAATGGCTGCTTCCCTAGCTTTATCTTATTGACTTCACATTTTTTTCATTTATATTTTCTGTATTCAATCTTTTCATTTTTTCTTTCAAGACAGGATTTCTCTGTGACTTTGGAGGCTGTCCTGGAAATAGCTTTTGTAGACCAGGTTGGTCTTGAACTCACAGATATCTGCCTGCCTCTGACTCCCAAGTGCTGGAATTAAAGGCATGCACCACCAACACCCCCACTGAAAATTTTCATTTTTTATCTTGTGTTAGTGAAGTACAAATCAAACAGGTCCTTATAAGAGAGGACTGAGAGTGTCAAATATAACTCTTGTTGTCTGCATTTTATCTTTAATCTGAAATATTCTTCAAGAGAGATGTAATTTGAAATCACCAACATAATAGTTCTTTTAGTTTAATGCATATTCATTATATCATATTGGATTGTATGTTTCTTTTTTATCACTTTGACCAAATATATAAAAGGTATATCTCTATGTCTCATAATGTTATACGATTAAACTCTTTAAAACATGGGAGCCTTTGCATTGATCACAGTGGTATTCATTTGCTACCTCATTTGCTAAATTTCTGTGGAACAAGAAACAGAAAATTTGGCCTGGCCTTGGTGGCGAACCCCTTTAATTCCAGCACTTGGGAGGCAGAGGCAGGTGGATCTCTGTGAGTTCGAGGCCAGCCTCGTCTCCAGAGTGAGTGCCAGGATAGGCTCCAAAGGTGCACACAGAAACCTTGTCTCGAAAAACCAATAAATAAATAAATAAATAAATAAATAAATAAAAGAAAGACAGAAAAGGAAACATAAAAACTGGTGTTTGAAACATAGTTGTGCCAGGATCTTCAACTCCAATCTCCCAATGACCTACTTCCTCCCCAAATGACCCACTTGGTAAAAGTTCCACAACCACCCTAAATAAAGATGCCCCATATGGTGCTTCTGAGATTGGTGAACATTTAAAAGGGCTTTTTTCTTTTGCAGAAGACTTGAGGTCCTTTCCCAGCACCTTCCCAGTGTCTCACAACTCTAGTGACTAGAGTTCCAGGGTGTATACTGTGGGTTTCTGACCTCCATGTGTCCCTGTACACATATGCTACACATGCATACACATAAGCACATGCACATAAAATACAAACAATAATTAGTACTTCAAAAACTGTTCATTGAATTCTATAATAACACTACTTCCTTGGACTTCATAAAATCAAAATGATGAAAAGTTCATAAAATTAAATATTAGTTCTTCAAGTGCTATGAGTGTTTGGTGAACGCTCTGCACACAGCACAATAGAGCATGTCCAATTGCTTAGAACCTGTTGATAGATAACAACAGTTCAACTTCCAAAAGAGCCCTCCACCTCTCTCCAGTGTAAACCGAGGAGTCTCTGAACACAAAGCAAGTGTTTCACCAAGGATAGATTTAATGTGATATGTTGGGAAATTATTTAGCATTTCTTTCAATAAATTCATTCAAAATAGAATAAAAAATGAACAGGTGTTGTTTAATACCACAAGACTAAAGCTGTCACTGGAGGAGAAATTCAAGTGTCTACTAAACAGAATTTATGACCATTCTTGAGAAAGCAAAATTGGAGCAATTTATTTCATTGTGCAACAGTCAACAGCTCTTAAAAGCCACTACCTTTTAATCCAGCCCTGCTTGCCTCTGCTGTCAAAATAAAATATGTCTTGTCAATTAGATCTCTAGAAGATACTACAATTTCATCAGGTAGGGATCTGCCAAACATATGCCAAACATATCATAGCCGAAAATGAAATTTCTGCTATCAGTCTCATCAATGGTAATTTCTGGATTTCAAGAAATTGTGCTTGTTTAGCTATGTGCTCTCTGAACTAAACATAGAATTTTCCTGAAAACTGAATTAAAGAATAATTTCCTATGGAGAGATAGATCCTGTCATATGAGAGCCAAATACATATTTTAGGTCAAATTCTAGTGTAGAACTAAAGCTTAAGTTTTTTTTGGATCAGCAATAATTTGCTAAACACAACACAGGGATAGTCTTGTGCACTGAAACAATTTTCCTCTATAGGTACATTTTGAATGCTGTTGGCAACTATTTTTGTCATGCTCAAAAAGTATTCTAATCAAACAGGAAATGGAACTATTAATATAACGAATGTTTCAACATTCAAAAAACCATAGAACTGTGACTGCTTATGTTTCTAAGAACTCATATTTTTGTGTGTATGAAAAGAGAATAAGGATATTATTATTGTATTTCTTACCTCTGTGGACAATAGATAGCCTGAAATAAAATGGGTGTGTTGATATCATGAGGTAAAGTCCCCTGACTACATGTATTGGCATTATCTGTGGCTAGTAGAAACTCCATAAAATCTCAGTGTGGAACGGTTGCTTGGCATGACAAAGATAAAAGATAATGATTTCTGTTGTTGTTGTACTATTTACACTGCTATGATGAAGTGACTTACAGAGGACACTGTCTTGCAGTCCCAGCTTGAGAAATTCAAGCAAAGGTACAGTCAATCTTAGCTTCTGAAGACTGTTTCCTCTCTTCTAAAATAGTCACCTGTTGCTGTGTACTCATATGATACAAGACAAAGTGACTGTGAATGAAATCTCTTAGAGTTAAGTTTAGTCACAAAAGAGACAAACATGGTGAAAAACTTATCTCTTAAACAGATCGGTTCGTATATTTTTGGTTGTGAGCCTAGCCTTTAACAGCTGACTCATCATATCTCCAGACCAACAGCATGCTTCTTATAGCAACCTATAGAACACTAAGTTTGACCACCTGATTTTGGAGGAAATGAATTAATATCATAGGTATATTTATACATCTGACTATATCACAATTATTTTCTTTATTTTTATTTCATTGAAAACAGTTTTTTTTCATATATTTGATTATGGATTCCCCTCCCTAAACTCCTCCCAGTTCCTCCCAATATTCCCTCTATTGCTATCCCTACTCTCTCTGTCTCTCTTTAGAAAATAAGCAGGCATCTAAAGAAGAAGAATAAAAATAAATTAAGTTAAAACAAAAACAAACAACTGGCAATATAACAAAGCAACAGATGAAATGGGGTATCACAAGTAATAACTAATACGTAGCCCATGATGGTCAGGATAAATTTATTAGGTAGCCAACCAGCAGGAAAGCAGAGCAAGCCAAAGCAGCAGGGGAAAAGAGAACTACCATGTGAGTGCCCTATCCCTTTAAACCTCTCCCATGTCTCCCAGACATCACCCTGACCACACCCTGACATGGTCCTGCACACCTGTAGCCAGCCATTAGGAGGTGTTGTTATGGTGTCTCCCTACAATGGGGCTTTGAGTTTCTAATTATTATTTGCTGTTATTAGTGCCTATGCCACTGTCATTCTTTTGAGGAAGTCTTTTCTTATGTCAATGAGTTCAACAATATTATCTGCTTTCTCTTATCATACTCAAAGTATCTAGCCTAATTATAAGACCTTTAATCAGTTGCAGTTGTGTTTTGGGCAGGGTGATAATTATTGTTCCATTTGCATTCTTCTACATGCAGCCAACAAGTTTGACCAGATCCATTTGTTGAAGATACTGTCTTTCTTGTAGTGTGTATTTCTGGCTTCTTCATCAAAAATCAGGTGGTCATAGCTGTGTATAATTTGCCTTGACTTTCAATTCAATTCCACTGATAAAAGTCTGTTTTTGTGCTAGTTCTGTTTTATTACTTATTTGAGTTTGTAGATGGTGATACCTCCTACAGTTACTTTATTATACAGAAATGTTTTTTGTATCCTTTGCTTTTTATGTTTCCATAGGTAGCTGAAGATTGTGCTTTCAAGATTTGTGAAGAATTAGAATTTTGATGGGGATTACATTGAATCTGGAGATTGCTTTTGGTAAGAGCCATTTTTACTATGTTACTTCTACTGATTCACAAATATGGGAGATCTTGTCATTTTCTTCTAGTATCTTCCTCAATTTTTGTTCATTGCTTCATTGTTTCCTTTCTTTTGTTTTTTTTCATACAAGTCTTTAATTTGTGCCTTAATTTCCAAAAATTTTCATTTACTTAATTTTCTTACTTTGTATTTTCTTTATTGATTCTATATTTCTACTTCATATCGTGAGCTGTTTTCTTCACTTCATTCCATTGTGTGCTTGTGTCTTCAGAGAAACCTTTAAGAGATTTATTCAGATCTTTTCTAAGGATGTCCAATAAATTCATAACAGGTATTTTGAAGTCCTTATCTTGTGATTGAGCTATATATAATTTTAGAGCCTACTCTGTTGTAGTTTCTGTGCTCTAGTGGAAACATATTGTCCTGGTTAATAATGATTTTATTTTTTATGCTGTTATCTGTGTATCAGGGTTAGAGACAATTGTAATTCTAGGTGCTGATATCAGGTCTTAGTAAGGTGGGTTTTCTGATTTTGGGGTTATGTTGCCCTCTCTGTTCCTTAGGAGAGGGTCATAGCTTTGGGTTGTCTTTTGGGAATACTTCTGAAATCTAGCCTGGTTTGGCCACTGGTGGTTCCCAGTAAAATATGTTTCTAGGTATATGGAGTAGACACTTAAAATGAGGATGGGTTGGTGGGGCTTCAGTGGGACTGACAGGGTTCACAGGAAGAGGCATGAAGGATGTGTAGAGCACTGGGAATGAGGGAAGTGGGAAGAGAAGTCACACAAGGTGGTCTGCTACACAGCTGGGATAATTCTAAAGAGAGTATTTAGAGGAAGCTATAGATGATAAAGATTGCCTACCTTATTCTGTTACTGGAGTAGCCACTGCTTTCTAGTGAATCCACTGTTTTATTTTATGCACATTTGTGAGTCATAGGGAAATATGGGTACTAACAGTCTTTTTTTGAAAATAAAAATATTTAGTATGTACAGATACATGTTATATATATACTATATATTTATGAGTTTATGTTATGCATCCACTTATTTGTCTTTGTTCTAATAATTTATATAGTTTTTAATTTTTAATTGCTCCAAGTGGTGATTTATAGAAGACAGAACTGTCTTAGTTCAAGTTATTGCATAGTTGATATAGTATTTTAGAAACAGATATTTTACTTAAAGTAGTTGCAAAATGGCACATATTTCTGCAATTGTGTATGAATTTCCGTCTGTCAACAGATCTCTCAGTTGTAGGGGAGATAATATTTTCCAGTTATTTCAATAAAAATTTTTATGACATTACATACTTGTGGTGGTTCTTTGTTTGTCCTTCAATAAGTAAAGCTTGCCTGAAGATCAGAGTGTGGAGTTAGCCACTAGTTAGCCATAGAGACCAGGCAGTGGTGGCACACACCTTTAACCCCAGTGCTTTGGAGGTAGAGGCAGGTGGATCTTTGTGAGTTCAAGGCCACCCTGGGCTACATGATATTGATCCCATTTAAAAGACAAACAGAGCCAGGTGGTGGTGTCTCACACCTTTAATACCAGTTTTTGGGAGTCACACTCCTTTAATCCCAGAACTAGGGAAAAAGAGACAGAAGTGATATGGCTTGGCTGAGAGAGGATATAAGGCAGGAGGAGACAGGAGCTCATGTAGTAACAAGATCACCCCTTTGGTCTGCGGAAAAACTAGTGACTGGCTGTTCTGCTTCTCAGATCTTTCAGTATTAACCCCTACATCTGACTCCTGAATTTATTATTAAGACCAATTAGAATTGAAGCTACAATACTCTTTGTAAGTTTTATAAAGAAACAAAATAAATAATGTATTTTAAAAATATCTCTAACTTGATGGCATTAATAATTTTCAGAATACATTGTTATAAATATAAATATACCTATGTTTTAAAGCACATCTTAAAATATAATTTAATTAGGTTGACTCAAGGTAATATTTTAAGAGACATATTATCTTCTTGTTCATTGTAGAATGAACCAGTGTAGTTATTTATATGTACCTTAAAATACTTATGGAGAAACATAAGAAAATACATTGAGACATAGAAACCAGTTTAAGTACTTATTTAACATACACAAAGGCTGCTCTAGCTTCTTTTCTAGTATATCTAAAAATTAATCACATATGTAAGACTGGATCATTTAAGTACTTTTATTAGTGCTTTGAAATGTTAAGTCTCTATAGTTTTCAACATTTCTTCTCTGTGTCCCTGAGTTATAGCTATCTAGGTTGCCCATGAGATACACATTTTATAAAATTTTCTTTTATGATATGTAGAAAGAGTGAAAAAAAATTCTACACAATTTACCAATGAATATTTTACTGACATTAAAGTAAATTAAATGCATGATCCATGCTTGACTCTACCAAAAATATCCCCTCAGGTCTAATTCTCCCTGACTTACACAGTGTCCTTGGCTTGTAGCACGATAACAAATGGAATCAATCAAAAAGTATTTGGTTCAGCCCCTATTATGGAAGCTGAAGAAGCACCGTGGAGCCATATTGATGGATGGATTAAATGATTGCTTAGGTCACTTCTCTCCTTCCATAGGAAGAACAGGATCAAATGTGCATTTCTTTGCTAAATATAACTGTTACTAGGAAATTAAGTGAGGTAATTAACACCCCAGTAAAGAGAATGAATGAAGATAGAAAACCATTGCCTTCCCTAGTCTAGGTCAAGTTCTGTTGATTGTTGTATAGCCATTTCATAAACCCTATCATTGACAAAGTCATCATCACTGATTATATATTTTGCTGGAGAGTTTCTTATGGACTATATCTTTCAGATCAAGAGAAAACTTAAGAAAAAATGAACAATATGCTATAGTATAGGACAACTACTAGGAAATGTGAGTTGTGCTGAATGTTAAAAACTAAACTTAGAAACACAAGAGGAATTTTATTGAAAGGATTAACTGACAGTGGATTAGCCACTTAAAAATGCAAGTCAAAACAGGTAAATATTTTATAAGAGATTAAGTCTCTGGAATGAGTCCACAGTGACTGGTTACTATCAAACAGAAAAATGTCAAGTGCCTAAGATTAACTGGCAACATTAGTGGAGTCTTTTCTTTCTCATGTTTTCATCTGTCATTGTTTATCCTGTTCAAGCTCTGCCTGCTCAATTCCCCCCAAAGGACTGCAGGAGAAATCTTTTTTAGCAGATAATTAGTATGTGTACAGACTTGTAGTTCTAAGAAGCCTGGGTGACAATATGGATTGAGGTTTGATAATGGTCCTGAAAACACTGAAGTTACACATATTGTTTATTCTGTTTTTATGAAATATATCTGTAAGTATCTGATTGATGTCACTTCAGTCTTAGCATGTGTAATTGTTATGCTTCCTTCCCAGAATTAGCTATGGATATTGTTTGAAAAAAGGCTGAAGATCTATCAGGTTTACAAAAAAGTAATGTGAATGATTTAATTATCCAGTGGATATTTCTGATATCTGAAAATATTGCTGTGGGACTTGCTTTTATAATAAAAAAAGTGCTTTGAATCAATATTTTCCTTTCATTAATTTTGAAAAGAATTCAATGTTGAAGCAACATTATAGATGTAACTGAGCTAACAAATCCAAACTGTTGCTGCCAGCAAAATGTTTGACAGAGCTAAATGAGAAAATGCTTTAATATAATGCAATATTATAATATTATCTTGTGACATAATTCCAAAATGTTATCATAATTCTACATCTATTACATTAGTTTGTAATATAATTTCTACAAATGTTACTACAGCAAATGTGTTACTACAAAGTGATGCAAATTTTGAAACATAATTGTTTTAAGAAATAGGTTGAGCACACCAAAATTAAATTGCTGAAGGCATTTTATATTTGTTAAAGTAGTATACATTCAGTAGTAGAAACTATATTCTATTAACATAAAAATGATTATTTTTCTCATAACTGTACAGTTTATAATAAATGTAATATAAAGTCAAAAATTTGGAACTATGCCATATTCTTATGTTATTCTTAATATCCTATTTGACCGAGATAAAGAACCACAAGTTGGGGTAAATTTATCTCACCCCACTAATTCAGATGATGATGATGATGTATCTATCTCTTCAACTCAGGTACAAGAGCTAAATGTGAAATAAATATGTATGTATGGACACACAAAACAAGGCATTCCTTTTGTGTTATTTTGTGTGATTTGAAACTCACTATTATTTTCCCTTTATGATGTTGGAGGCCTCACTCCTGATGTTCCTGGAGAAAAGGAAATGCATCCATACTAATTCGATTGCAAAACAAAGTTATACAATGTTGGAAGAGCTGAGAAGATTGGTGCTACCTTGACATTTACAGAAGTGCATTCTATTGTCTGGATGCCAAGAAGCTCAGGTCCTGTTGCCCCAGGCCCCTACTGCCTGAAGATGTAGGGCAGCTTTTGAAGCAGCTCACTCCAAAGAATAATAAGTGACAAAGTGGGATGAGCATGTCACTGGAGAAGCTGGCATTGTCTTCTTTCACTGCCTGGCTTTGGGTTTATACATCTAAAGCTCCATCTCACTTCCAAACAAGCATTGCTTTATTTCATGTTTGTATTGAAGGTTCTGATCAGCCCAGATATTAATATCCTATAGATTTCACCAGCTAGAGGAAAAAAAGAAGATTTAATTGTATTCACATCTTGAAAGAAGGCAAAGTAGATTTGAGAAGGTTTTTAAACGCAACTTGAGAAAACACATCCATAAGATTCAGATATAGTCAAGTTTGCAGAGCATTTTTAAATTAGTCATTGATGTGGGAGGTCACAGCCCAGTCAGGTGGTGGCACCCTTGGGCCAGTGCTCCTGGGAGCTATAAGAAATCTGGGTGAGCAAGCCATAGAAACCAGCCAGTAAGCAGCATTCCTCCATGTTCTTAGATTCAGAAACCTCCCCGACTTCCCTAAGTGATGAACTGTTACCTGGAGATATGAGATGGACTAAACCCTTTCCTCCCAAGTTGCTTTTAGTCAGCCAGCCATGCTCTTTGTCATATTAACAGAAATCTTAACTAAAACAAAAATATACCAAATTTCTTTCATCTGATTATCTGTTGATTGGTACCTTAGTTGTATCTGGACAATTGTGAGTGATAAAATAAGCAGGGCTTTAGAAGTGTCTCTGTAGGAAGAGGACGTGACTTTCCAAGAGTGGCAATACAGATCATCAGGAATTTCCATGTTTAATAATTTGAGAAAATTTCATACTGCTAATTTCTAACTTTCATTTCCACCAACAATGAATGACAGTTCATATAACACCCACTATGACTAGGGTGAATAGATATTATCAGAGAGAGTTAACAAGCACATCCTTACTGAGATAATCAGGGTTGTATACATGAGGAGAGGCATATTTTGACCCAACATACAAACTGACTGTATCTTTATATTCAAGTTTTCAAGTTGACTGGTGTTGTACTAAACTAAACATTTACAACAAAATAGAAGGCAAAGAAAGAGAGTAGAAACAAAGCATTTCCTTCATATAAAAAAAATATACAAAAGGAAGAGATTCACGCATTCAAGGACTATTTTGTTTTTTGTTTGTTTATTTAGTTATTTTTTTACTTTTCTTGTATTACAAACCCTGATAAAATTCATGTAATGGAAGAATGTTGAAGCTCATATTAACCCATCCTACTTGGGAACCAACCTGAAATCCTGAAATCTCCATAGACCACTCAGCAGAATAATACAACTTACAAAGGATCCATGAACAAGAACGTCCTTCAAATACTGCAGAGTACTATTACATATAAAATGTACATGTAGGCTTCCAGCTGGTGGTGCTGTTCTGGGAGGTGATGGAATCATGGGAGATATGGCCTGGAAGAATAGGTTTCTTTGTCATGAATTTGGAGGTTATACTTGGTCACCATGCCTTTTTCATTGCTTCCTCATGCCATGAGGTGAAGAATAACCTACATAATTTACTCCTGCCTCCATGTCTAACTAGCAAGAATCTTGCTACCAATATACTTCTACTTGTAAGATTCTGGAATATGAACCCTTAAATCCCACTCTGGGTCAGAGCATTTATCCTGTCTCCATGTGTCCCCCTCTATCTTCATTGTGGAAAAGTGATAACGAAACAGGCAACTTTACACATCCCATACAGGCTACTCAGTGAACATAAGGCCCACATCACTTCTCAGACTTTTGGCTAATATCAAGTGACAAGGCAGTAAACTAAAAGACTTTAGAAAAAATTGCAGAAATGGCAAATGAGTCTCAAGCTTTAAACATTCTTTCAGGTTCCATAAATCATATAAAATTATTATTCATCCATTTATCATTTGTGAAATACTTACTGACCCTTGTATAATAGCCTTCCACAGATGTAAAACATATGTGACATAAAAATCTAACAGAACAGGGGTGTTTGCAAATTATTTAATGTTAAATGTTTTGTCTATGTGCCACAAACTGAATAAATTATCATTTACATTTAAAACCTTTGTATTATATGTCAGGCAAATAATGGATATTGGTGAAATATTTGCTGAATAAGTAAGCTATAAGTTTATAGCACAGAATCCTTCCCTACACTTTTTTACATTGAATGGTATATACACAAGCATATTAGAATTAAACAATTTAGCTGTTATACTAAAGTTTATGTTGTCAAGTGATTGCAAAATTCAGCAAATTCTGTGCTGTGTTTTTATAAAAATTACATGATAAGGGAGAAGTAAGTGTCATCAATATAGAATATTCTATGGTTTGAGTTAGGAAATGTCTTATTTCATATTGAGAAGCTTTCAAGCCTGCTAGGTTAGAGAGTTCTGGGCTTCCAGCTCTGTGCACTGTAGCCCTTTATTGTAAAGGATCACTTGGGAGTCTGTTGCTTCTGGACAACAGAAATGGTTCAAGTTTCTCTTAGTTAAACTGCTCATTGTGTCTCTGAGCCTCTATGCACATTATTAAAGTTTTCACCAAAATGTCCCTGAAACTGTGGAGTTTTGTTCTTCCTTCTTTCTTTTCTTTTTCTTCAGGACTCCCATCTGTCCTGTGCAGCTCTCTGTTACATCCTTGGCTAATCTGGGAACCAGCCCATTTTCTATGACAAAAGCAGAGAATCACTGACTATTATTATGTAGAACTAACCTGTAATTTAAGCCCCTTCTTAAGAATTCTCCCAGGGATTTTCTCACCCATCATCACTGAGCTGACTTGTTCTGTGCCTAGTTCATTGAAATTCCCAGACCCAGATGGCATGATATCCTGATATTTTAGAATTTTGCCCTTGTTTACTTTTATCTGTTAAGTGAAGCCCAGATACATTTCTCCCATGTCTTTTGAAGGGCTCATGAGTGCTTAAATGTGACAACAATTGCTTAGCATATTGAATGCCTTAGCCATAAAATGTTAAGTTTTTCTAATTAATAGTGTGAATCCTAGTGAATTGTGCTTCTTCCAACAAAAGAAATAAATTGTTATATATCAGATTAAAATTTGAGAACATTTGTATTCAAATTAAGGGTCATTAATCTGAGAATTTATGAGCTACAGACTATTACAATAGTGCACACAAACAGTAATGGTTGCTATTGACTGGCATGCCATGATTTTATTGCATAAACTGAAAACTTCCCCACCATTTGAGATTTCATCTTCTAGAACTCTGAATGGCCAAAATCAATAACATAAATGACATTTAATATTGATAAAGATATGGAATGGTAGGAACCCTCATCTATTGCTGGTGTAAGTGTGCACTTGTACAGACACTCTGGAAAACAATGAGACTAGCCATCCTTCAGGAAAATGTGAACCAATCTACCTTAAGACACAGCTACATACCACTCTTGGGTATATAGCCAAAAGAGGGTTCAACTTACAACAAAGATACTTTCTTAACCATGTTCATTGATGTTCTAATCATAATAACAAGGTAAATTCACAGTTAAATGACTGGAACTTAAAAAAAAAAAACCCTCATCTTAAGTGAGATAACCCAGACCCAGGAAGACATGTGTTATATATTCATTTATATATGGATTAATTAAAGATAACCAAGATGCAATCAATAGTACCATAGAAGGTAGCTGTAGAACAAGGCATTGGAGGGGTGAAGATAGATCTCCCTAGGAAAGAGAAATAGAATAGACAGAAATGGATAGATGGGGTTGGGTCGAAATGGCAGTATTAAGATTGAAAGGGGAGGAAAGATAGGGACAAGGGAGGAAATATGGGGTACATAGAAAATTAACTACAATTTGAATCATAGTATGGAATAATAATAAAATAAGATAAAACAAAGAGACCATCTCCTAAGTAGGCGTGGCTAAAGCTTTCCCTACACAACTAAATATCAAGCAGAGAGTAAAGAAACAGCTCAATACACATACAGATGCTTCTGCATGTTGGTGAGCATAGTAATGCCATACAAACAAAAAACCCAAAACTATAATATATGTGTAAAGGACCTGTATGCTTGCAGGAAATTTCTCTCACAAAACACTGTGAGACGATGAATCTGTAGAGATACAGTGACCTCAAAAACAGTGGCCCTGGCCATGTACTACTGGTTACAAGTCCTACCATTTAGAGAGGATTGTATCTCCATTTAGACTACTAGAAATATATTTTTTTCATTTGCAAATGGTTCTTAAAGGGAGAGAGCTTCTTGGTTACAGATTGGTACTTGTGTCTACTTCTCCTCTCAGTGTTGAGATGTTTTCTTCTACAGGCCTGTGCAGGCCTAGAACATGCAGCAACAGTCTATGAATTCATATGTGCAGATGTCCTGCTGTATTCAGAGGGCTTTGTCATCTTGGTGTACTCCATACCCTCTGGCTCTTACACTCTTTCTGCCTCCTCTTCCTCAGAGTTACCTTTGGGTGGAGGGGAGGGATTTGATAAAGACATCTCATTTAGAACTTAATGTTCCAAAGTATCTCACTTTGTTCCCATTGTCTGACTGTAGGCCTTTGTTAAGTTCTTTTAGCAGAACTGTAGTATTTACATATCCCCAAGGTCCCTGGCCTTTCTAATCTCAAGATTTTGGCCATCCAAGAAGTGTCAAGTTTGGGTTCCATCTTACATAGTAGGCCTTGAAACCAATCAGATATTGGATTGTTACTTCCACACTTACATTTTAAAATGACTTCAACAAACATTTTTAAAATAAACAAAATGATCCTTCACAAGTCTTTTCATATGTATTATTTAGTCCATAATAACTATGAACAAGACATTTTATATACATTCCCTTCTTAATAGTCAAAAATAATTTTCAAGCTTTCTATCAAAGGGGAGGCATTGTTTTGGAGGAACAAAGCAGAGCCAGGCTAAGAAATTCACCTAAATTAAGATGGCCAATGGAATTCAGGGATGGAAGTATTTTTAATGACCTACTTCCAAAGCATATAAGGATATATTTGAAGTGGGTGTGTATGTCTCTCTCTCTCTCTCTCTCTCTCTCTCTCTCTCTCTCTCTCTCTCTTCTCTCTCTCTCTCTCTCTCTCTCTCTCTCTCTCTCTCTGTCTGTCTCTTTCTGTATATGTTAACATTGTTAGTTTTAGCTACTTTTGGCACGATTACTTTTCTAATGGGAAACTAAACAAAACACAATCTTAAAAAAGACCTCTGTACATTTCTTCTTAATGTCTTTTCAACTAGCATGACAAAGACTAAGGCAACTTAAGGAAGAGGGACATTATTTATTGCTTACAGTATCAAAGGAGGATCTGAAGTCCACCATAATGGGGAGCATGGTAGCAGACAGGCCACATTGTGTTGAAACGGTTGCTGAAGATTATTAAGCTTTGAGACACAGTTGGGAAGAAGAAAGCTAACTGGAAATGACAAGGCCTTTTGAAATCCAAAACCCACTCGCAGTGACATACTTCCTCTAATGAAAGTATACTCCTAATCCTTCTCAAATATTTTCATCAACTGGGAACCAAGTATTCAAACACATGAGTCTAAAAGGTCATTCATATTAAAAGAAATCACACATCTCATCAGATTAGTCACCAAAATTTATTTATGGTTTTGGAAGACAAGAGAGACAACAAATTCGTACTGAGGTGAGGACCAGGCCTCAGCAGCTCAGGGATTGAAGGGGAAGAGACAAATTTGGTGATCTAACCACTCAACTTCACTTTTCTTTCTGAAGGAGTAAACCTTAACTCTCTGGGACCAGTGAAGGGGGTAAAACTTAACTTTCTAGGGCTGATTAAACAGGGAAAGCACACATCACACAATTTTAGGTTCTCTTTCTCATCGCCTCTCGTATTTCTTAATTTCTTTTCTTATGTCTATCAACATGTTTCCCATCTCTCTCTCTCTTGATGTCTTCCTTCTAACTTTATTTTTTCCTTACAGCTTATATATCCCAGGAAAATCTTTCAAGAAATTAAAATTAAAATGTGCTTGCTTTCAATTTTTTGCATTAATGATTACAAAGAATACAAGTAAAAAACATGTTTTCCATATCTCTTATATGATTTGACATATTATGTTTTACATATTACAAGTGAAAGCAAGCCATTCACTCTTACCCAAGCAACTTGTTATGGATAAACAGAATAAAAGTAAGCAAGGTATTTTCCCCAGTCAGTTCCCTTGCTGCATTTTGACGTTACAAAGAAAGAACCAATTATTTTATCACTTATCACAAAAGGTGATCAATGGAATCAAATTGAAAACCCTGATATTAACCCACATACCTATGAACACCTGATTTTTGACAAAGAAGCTAAAACTATACAATGGAAAAAGGAAAGCATCTTCAACAAATGGTGTTGGCATAACTGAATGCTGGCATGTAGAAGACTGCAGCTAGGTCTATATCTATCACCATGCACAAAACTTAAGTCCAAATGGATCAAAGACCTCAACATAAATCCAGCCACACTGAAGCTCATGAATAGCTTTTTTATATCAAGAAGCAAAAGAGCAGAAATGAGTATAAGGAATTAGTAATTGTCTTTGGTCATCAACACTTCCTATCAAGAAAGGTGTATCAGCCAGCAATAGCCAGGTTGCCATTGTTCCTACTCTTGACCTTAATTAATCCCTTGATCAGCTTTTAAATATATGTCTTTAAATTGTTGTGTAATATTTTTTTAACCTCAAAGTCACTAACAAAAACATCTCAACCTATCCTGAATTCATTATTTAAGGCGATGTACACCAAAACCCATGAACACATCTTCCCATAATAGGATGGAGAGATATTGAGCTAGCTGAGCTTCTGGGACTCAATTGTTTCTCTTCCTCACTTACCTAAGACACACTCTACACAATTCCTCAAGAGAAACTCATTAAGTTCTATGTCCTTGTTTTTATTTTCTATCCTCTGCAGCCCCTACTTTTCAGGGTTAAGGGCAGCACTTGCTCTTACCTATATAAGCTTTCCCAGTAAACTAACCTTTACCATAATCCCTTACTATATTTATTAAAATCCCTCAATCATGAAAATCCTATTTAAACTGACACTATTATTATACAAAATCATTGCTTCAGTTAAACAGTATAAGTGGAAATCAACTCCATAATATCCACAGGTAGTAGTGGCCAGTAGAATGGGATATGTCCATGAGACAATCACAGTACATGTAAGGCAATGGGGATCTTACTACACCTATTCACACCATTGCCAGATACCAGGGAAAAAGGGCAGCAGCAAACAGAATAACAGGGCAGTAGCAAGAGACATTTTGGAGCAGAAGCACTTGGAGACTTGCCTATCCGAGATTCACCCATCTGTGTATGCTTCCTGGTTGGCTGAGCTCTCAAACTTCCCTTGTCACCTGTTGCTCGTCTGATATGACTACCGGCACTAAACTTTGTGGTCAGCTCCTTAAACAACTGAAATTTAGAATTCCCCTGGTCACTCTTGTTGTATGCTATATCATTCAGTGATAGTCTGTATTGAAACAGTAATTTCAATGACTTTTAAAACCATTTCAGCTCTATGCAAGCCATTATTCTCTGCTCACCTCAGTAAGATCTACAAATAGTGAATGTCAGTTGATTAATGAGTAAATTTGTTCTTTTGATTATAAATCAAATAAATGTAGCACTGACCAATAAAGTATCTCCTCTGAAGAACAGTATGTTTCCATACAATTAAAAAAGATATCTATATTTTAATGATTTTTTCCTTTTCAACTTCTTTAAATAATATGACCCATGGATTTTCCCTAACAGAATTAGAAGGCTGGGGTTAAGATTAGCCAGAACATATAAGAATGTTTGTTTCCTTAGGGGCTGATCGTCAATGTGGTTCTGAAAATTAGGACTAAAATGGCTTGGGGGAATGAATATCAAGTGGATAAATATGTAAGGATATGTAGCCATTACATTTGGTATGTACAGGTCAATCCCACAGACCCTTCTGACATACCATTGAAAATGTACCCCACAGTACTTACCTCTATAAAGAAAGGGGAAACACTCTCTTCATTGTCGTATCAAACATTTACCCAGGACAGAATCTTGAATTTTAAGAGGCTCACATATCCAACTTGCTCAGGTGTGTCAAATAAAGTTGCAACGGCATAGGCATACTTCATGTCTGTTACACAAGCTATGAGTGTGTAAGTATTTTGCTAGCCAGATAATGATAGCTGTGCACTGGCATCTGGACAGATAGCATTTCCATTGTGAATTAGTGATAAGTAGGTAACATCTTAAATAAAGAAAAAGACAATGAGTTCTCAATGTTACATCAGTCATATTCATTTATTTAACCTCTATGTTTTCTGTTTTTCACAAAATCTAATCAATTTTGTGACTACCATAATATCCAGCAAGACTTAATGTAGGCTGGCAAAATGATTAATGGGCAAGGATTTGTCCCTGTTACTGTATGTTTTCTTTAGCCCTTTATTCATTCAAATATAAGCACCAGCACTAGATGTAACAGCTTGTTCTAGACACTCTTTGTTCTCTGGCTTTGTTTTAGGTGACCTTCTTCACTACCATAGTTGGGTAACCTAGACATACACACAAAGAATTTCTTTGACTTAGTCACCATATCTTTGTGAGACAGGAGATTCTTCTGTGGCCCACAATTATCATTGAACACAGGTGCATGAGAAACAACCCAGCAAATGTTTTTCCTTTAGCCATAACACGTCTATATGAAAACAGCACTGGACTATTCATGACGCTATAATCAACATCACAATCATAGTTATGCCTTCTATTTGTGTGAATTAGTTATAGAATCAGTGTAGGAGAATAATAACTGTGCCACACTAATTAATTGACTTCAGGAGATTTACATATTTTTGTATCTGTGCTAAATAATCCAATTAATTCCTCAATAAAGTAATGAAAGAACAATATCTCACTGACACAAACTAAACAAATTATTCCGAGTTTTATATCCTCCAATTTTTAATATTTTGTGGTAGTTGTTACTATTCACAAGTTGTAGAAATCTCCATATCTATTTCCCTAAATTTCTTTCTTATTACCTAATATTGCTGAATCTAGGAACCTGAATTGCTCAGGAGTTTATGTATATGTGTGCATTAAAAGTTAAAATTCCTTTCTTATGGCAGTGACAGTAAAGTGTTTTACTCAAGTTTAGTCCACTGGTTGGATACCTATATCGTTGCTATAGGTTCAGCAACAATGGTAACGTATTTACAGTTAGTATCAACAATATGTGATAACTTCATTCTGATTAAGGAACGAAAGAGCAATGTCCTCAAAATAGCTATGTATGATCTGGAATAGAAGCATCTCTCCACAAGGAATATTTTTCAAGAAACAAATGCCAAATCACATGTAATTTGCTTGTGCCTTTTAGAACTGATTCAGCCCAGTGTTTGTTTCAGGACTGTCATTTTATAGGCTTCCAGGACTGTCAGGTTACACAGTCCCTCAGCTTTCTCAGAGTCATCATCTCCTAATGTGAATTCTCATGCCAGGACATTTATTTTCAACATGAAACTAGTTATCTGCTTCAGAAAGTGTAGGTGTGCATTCATCTGTATGCATCTGCAGAGTTCTATGATACATCACAGACCACAGCGATTTTCAGTATGATGTTAATATCATTGGATCAGAAAAAAACAAAAACAAAAAACAAAAAACAAACAAACAAACAAAAAACAAAAACACAATCTGTATCTTGGAGCAATTTCAGAAAGATTTCTTGTTCTTAAGCATACAAAGTCAATTAAAATCATACTTTAAAATTGTGGCATGATTGATAGAGTTTCTAAAGTAATTAACAAATATTGGATAAACAGCTGTAATTGTGCAAAGCACCTCTTTCTTTTTCTTTTCTTTTCGTAGTTCATATTGTCCCACATGACGGTGATAGCTTCAGGGATGTCATAGCAACTCTGGCTTGCTCTGCTGTAGAGCAGGTAGAAATTTTCCACTTGAAAGCTCTTTTAACAAAGGCTTTCAGTCCAAAGGTTAAGGAAGCAGTGGCAGAATACTGGCAGGTATCAGGTTGTTTACTCTAAATACATGAGAGCAGAGATATGGATAAAAGCAAGAACCTCAGATATTTTTCAGGAAATACACATAATTTTGAAATCAATTTCTTATACTTCAGACCTTATTTTTTCTTTTCCATTCCTTTCAAAATGTATTTTTCTTTCATACATCTCATACGATATACACCCCTCCCTCTACTCCTCCCGTTCCCCCTTTTCTCCAGGCCCACAATTCTCCTTCCCCTTCAGAAAAGAGCAGGCCTCCCAGGGATGTCAATTAACCCACGGTATAACAACTTGCATAAACCCTCATATCAAGCCTGGACGAGGCAATCCAGTATGAGGAAATAGGTTCCATGAGCAGGCAAAGGAGTGAGAGACCCCCCTACCTCCCACTGTTAGGTGTCCCACAAAATCCTGAAGCTAAACAATCATAACATCTATGCCGAGGATCTGGCACTGACACATGCCGTTTCCCTGATAGCTTCTTTAGTCTCTGTGAGCCCCTGCAAGCCCTGCTTAGTTGATTCTATCAACCATGTTCTCCTGGTGTCCTACAACCTTCTAATCCTATAATCCTTTCTCCCTGTCTTCTGGGAAGCTCCCAGAGCTGTGCCTGTTATCTAACTCTGGGTCTCTTTATCTGCTCCATTAGCTGTTGGAGGAAGCTACTTTGATGACAAGTGGACCAGGCACAGATAGGTGAGTTTAGCAGAATGTCATTATGAACTGGAAGTTAGAAGATCCAGAGACCTAGGGTAGAACCAAACACTATTGACCAAATAAAAATGAAAGGAAGGAAGGAAGGAAGAAAGAAAGAAAGAAAGAAAGGAAGGAAGGAAGGAAGGAAGGAAGGAAGGAAGGAAGAAAAACAGAAAGAAAGGGTCAATAGAATGATTCCTAAATGCCAGACCTTCTTAAGTTCAACATATAATTAGTGGCAATGAACTTCAAATATATTTTCTCTCAATAATGTCTATTCTGACCATATATCTGAAATTCCAAAGGGACATAAGTACACCCTGAGAACTTTTATTTGGGTGGTCATAAAAGACATTAATAAAATAAACATCACATTGATTTGATAAACAGGTGCTAGTCACTTACAGGAAAGATCAGTGCAATGTATTTAATATCTATGGCTGTTTCCTTATATACAAAGATACTACCCTTTCTTTACAATTCTCTCTCTCTCTCTCTCTCTCTCTCTCTCTCTCTCTCTCTCTCTGTGTGTGTGTGTGTGTGTGTGTGTGTTTATGTGTGTAAAGGTCAAATGTGAATCTCGGAAGCCATTACTCAATCATTTTCTATCTTGTTTGTTGATTTTCATTTGATTTGAGACAGGGACTTACACTGTCATGATTAGGCACAAGTCAGTATTTAAGTCATAGGACAGTGGATCTATGATCTATTTTGTTTTTTGAGTTTGATTAAATACCAGTGCAACTACAAATAACATTATGGCCTATCTTCACTGAAAATTATATATAATAATCTAATTAAATAGACTTTGAGGAGTAGACATTGTATTTAAATGCAATTTATTATTATTCAGCAAGAAAATCAAGTGACTTTTATTACTGAAGTATAAAAAAGTTTCTTACATTGTTAAATATTTATTGTGATGTTATTTGAAAGTGGTAGCTGTGCTGGAGATACAGTTTGGTGATGGATTGTCTGTGTTGTGTGCAAAAAGCAATGTTTAACTCTCCTCCCCACACATACACACAAAAGGAAACAATACAGAGTTCAATAAATATGGACAAAAATTAGAAATTGGGTATTTGAACCACTTGGTAGCAGCTTGTCACTGTGTGTACACTAGTGAAATTTAGTTCTATTTAGAAGCAGAGTTCACTATTGGAACACACCCCCCACCCCCCACCCCACCCCACCCCCACACAAATGGAGACTCCCTGTGAGAACCCAAGACAGGAAAATCACCATAGGATAGCTCAACATGTGAAGTCATTGCCAGACAGACAGGCAGACAATGAATAAAGAAGAGTGTTAATAATAAGAATTTTTAACTTTAGATCTGTTTACAGAAAATTTCCCCAGGGTAACACAATGACATTTCAATTGATCTTGTATTTTAAATGGCATAGAGAACTGCATGAAGATTTTTATTTCAACCATTTCTATAATTCAAAAACTTCTCAAGTGTTGTTCTCTCTCCCTCCTCTCTCTCTCTCTCTCTCTCTCTCTCTCTCTCTCTCTCTTTCTCCTCTCTCTCTCTCTCTCCTCTCCTCTCTCTCTCTCTCTTCTCTCTCTCTCTCTCTCTCTCTCTCTCTCTCTCTCTCTCTCTCTCTCTCTCTCTCTCTCTCTCTCTCTCTCTCTCTCTCTCTCTCCTCTCTTTCCCCTTTCCTTACACCCTCCCCTTTCCCAATTAAGCATCTTGGTAGCCTCAAAAAAAAAAAAAACTTTAAAATTTCTGAGACATTGTAGTAACTATTAATCACAGTTAATTTACATTCTTTTTAAGTTCATTTATTTTTTTATGAAGTCTGTATTTTGCCTACAATAAATCTGTACAACACACGCATGCAGGGGCTGTGTAGGTCAGAAGAGGGTGTAGGATCCTCTGTGCCTGGAGTTACCGATCCACGTAAGCTAGCATATGGTGTTGGGAATTGAACACAGGTCTGTTGGAAACCATGCCAGTGCTGTTCAACTCTTAAGTCATCTCTCCAGCAAGCGATATACTAATTCGTAACACATTTACAAATGAAAAATTGATGCCGCAGTAGTTACTTTTCTAGTGCTGGTAAGAGACACTATGATCAAGGCCACTTATAAAAGAAAATATTTATTAGGGTTCATAAATTTGGAGTGCTAAGAGTCCAAGTTTGCCAACGGGAAGAGCGTGGAAGCTAGCAGACAGGATTGGGGCTACCGTGTTTTCTAGGAGCTCACATCTGATCAACAGCTTTGAGACAGAAAAAGACCTATCTGGGAATGGTGCAGGCTTCTGAAACCACAAAGCTCACCCCAAGTGACATATCTCCTGCAATCCCTCAAAAACTGTTCCCCAACTTGGACCAAGCAAATATATGAGCATATGGGGGCCCTTCTCATTCAATCCACCAGAGAAACCATGGGGAAAACAAAGGCAATTACAAACTGTTTAATTGTTTTCCTGAGAAACTACAATACAAATCAGAAGATAACAATGTAACATAATCATCTGACCCTTGGGTACAACCTGGCTCCAAAAAGCAGAACTTTCTACTTGTCAAATAATAGGATTAGCAATCCCAGTGTAATTTTAATACAAAATTCTTTCATCATAATCAATAAATCAAAAAAAATAATTAATTACAGTATGTTTATCTAGTGAGCTTTGGATTGAAGTGTGCATAGTGCTTTGGCTTATAAACCAAAACTTAATTGGAAAGATCAGCTTTCAGCAATATTTTAATGTCATAATTTTCTTCATGTTATGCAAGAATAATCTCTTCCCCCAGATGCTTTATAAAACCGAATTCATACTATAAATGACAGTATTATTTTGCCTCATTGTTGTGAAAGGACACAACCAATTTTTGCCAGCACAGATCCTTGATACAGTGAATGAGCAGAAAGCCACATACTGCATGTGCGTGGCCCATTGAGGTTTCCATTTGGATAATGTCTTGTGAATAGGTGAGCACTTTCTTTTGCTTTAGTTCTCAACCAATTGCACTGGACCTCACTGAACATTATTTCCTGATAATCTTTTGCTGCACTCAAAATGTTTAATGTTTATTAACATCAATTAAAGATAACACTGAAACTTTGCATTTTGGCATTAATTCAGAAACATTTTCTATGAAAGAACCTTGTTTATTTGAAAGGTTATTGTACCCTTGTGACACTGGATGTGAGAATACCAAGAACATCTATCACTTTCTAACAGATTGACTTTTCCTCAAGACAAAGGAATAAAATTGACTGGAGGAGAACATGGTTTTATTTCATGTAAACTGCCTTCTATAATCCTACTTATTTTGATTGCTATTTTAAAAATCACTTAATTTTCTAAATCTGAGTTAGCCCCAAGACTCCAAAGGATCTCAAAGTCCGCAATGCTATGCCTCCGAAGTCCAGAAAACACATCAGCTCTACTAAGACAAAGATTGTATTTTCCTTCTTGGATCCTTAACAACTTGAGGACCAGGGAGATACAATCTTTCTAAAAGCCTTTGGCATACTCTGTATTCAAAAACCTATCAGGCATCATTCTGCTGTAACTGAATTCATCATATGGCTGTAGTCAATGGGTTACATGCCAAACTATTATCAATACTGCACCCAGAGCTCTGGTGTAGCATGTGGTTTTCTTTATTAAAACTGTGTGCTTATCAAACATCAGTCTGTCATTAACATTTTCATCACTTGTTTTGAAAACATTTAATAGTATTTTCAAATAATTCTTCCTACAACTCTATACTGAGAAAAGAACTGTTTCATCTGATTTGTTGCTCATTTAGAGGGCAGGCTTTGGTGCTCAAATCACAGAGATTAAGTGAAGTAATTTTCTTTCTGTTTTTCTTCTGTCTTCTAAAAAATGCCTATTGATCATGTATCAGAGTCAATTAAAAATCTGTTACTCTAAAAACTAAAACTCCCATGTCTGCAGATGGAAAGTCTTGCTCCAGTAAAGATTTGCTTCAAGCAGGTTAGTAAGCTCATCAATAATTTGGACACAGGCTAAAGGCTATCCATACATGGATATTAGAAAATGCTGGTGTGTCAAAAATAAATGTGTTCATTTTACTCTAACATGCTCACAAAGCTACAACTTCAAAGTCAGGGTGTGTGAGGAGACAAACCACTTTCCAGTCTCAGCAGCATTGTTTTTACCTTTCCAGGCTGGCAAAGCTTGCAAAATACCAAACAATTTACAATTTAAAAGACATATTTCTTTTGTCTTCTGTTTTAAGAGTTCTCTTTCCTGCCACCACCACACCCACTTCTCATAAGAAAAACTTGGGATGGGCTCATTGGTTCATGAGATAAAAATAGAATTCAATCTCTACAAGATGGCAAAAGCTAAATCTATGCTATTTTCCTGATCCAAATGCTGAAAGACATTTAATAGAAAAGCTACATTTGATACAATTCAGATCCAAAAAAATAAATGTTTTCCACTAGAATTCAGATAGCTAGGCTAAATGTGTCATCCTTCATTTCCTGTTTCCCAGATAATTTCTGAATGAACTCTAAATATATTGAAAACAACTATCACAGTGTTGTGTTTGCAAACACCTAGTTTGAGTTTGGTAAACCTTGACTACACTTCCTGAAGAAGGGCAATGAAGAAAATAGCATTTGTCTAGATTTGTGTAATTGCATATGATGTCCTGCATGATTTACTTAAAATTATTTTGTTGAAACCTTTGGGGTCAATGTGATAAGGTTGGGATAGGCTTTGGGATGTAATGATATCACAAAGGAGCACACCCACCTCTGTGGAATTAATGTCCTTGTGAGAGAGATCACAGAAAGCACTTATACTCCCCACCAGGGAGAGGAGACAGATTTCTATGCTCAGAAAACATACATTTTTCCAACTCCTGCACTATTTGCTTCTGGATCTTGGACTGGCTCCAGAGTCCCAGAGTAATTGTATTTTCTTTATAATTCGTTCCGTCTGTGATTGGTTGCTATAGCAGCCTGAATGTACTAACCCATTAATAGAATTTGTAAGACTTCAGTGAGCAGTGTCCTTCCTAGAAAAAGTTTGTGGTCTGCAAAATTTTCTTTTTTTGACATAACAAATTACTTAAATTCACTTTCAGGATAATTAAAATCATTCACATTATGAGAATAATTTTTATCAGTCAAATCTGTCCACAATAGCATGAAAAAAATTGAGGATTGTCCAGAAGGCTTTTCTAAATTTGGCAATTAATAGCTTGTCCTTTGCTGGTATTTTTACATCTGGAAGAAATACCCTGATACATAGCAAGTATCTACATGATAGTAAGTGAAATATATATATATATATATAATTGTCTAATAAAATTGCTGCATTTTTATCAACAATTCATATTGCATGACTAAAAATTCAGTTTCTAGGTTATTAGCAACTATGGAGAAACATAATAATAAAACACAAATTTGGGTAGATTTCTAAAAAATAAAATATTTTTCTTAAAATGAGATGGCCTTTTCCTAGAATGCACCTTGGTAAATTCTATTAATCTATACATTATTCTTCTGAGGAATGTCATGGGATAAACAGTTGTGGCTCACCCTTCTCGGTTGGAATAAAGTGTGAGTGGGGGTTGGGGTGGGAAGGAGGCCTGTATGCCCACATTAACCAAGTGACTCATAACTCACAGGTAATGACAGGTAACACTTTCAAAGCAGGGGGCTAATCTTTAAATACATTGGCCTTTGAACTGTTTCTATGTTTATCTGCTTTTGTTGTAAGGGTAATTGCTCTAAAAACTCAGAACACAAAGCTTTGGAGATAGAAAGCAGCTATGGAGAAAAAGTGTTCCACTCATTAGCAAAAATAAAATAGAGACACCTAGAAGATGCAAATTTGCAGAAGGCAATTTGTAACACACACACACACACACACACACACACACACACACACACACACACAGAAGCAATTTATAGGAGAGATTGTATTCTGATGATTAACTTATTTCCATAGATAATAGATACATTATATTTTTAAATATAAATTATGATGTAAATTAGAAACAATCTTATTTTACATATAAATCCCAGTTTCCTCTCTCTCCCATCCTCCCATCTCCCCCAATGACCCGTTCATCCCATTTCCCATTCACTCCTCTGGGAGGGTGAGGCCCTCCGTGAGGGATCATTAAAATCTGTCAAGTCATTTGGGGTAGTGCCTAGGCCCTCTCTTGTGTATCTAGGCTAAGAGAGTATACCTCCATGAGAAACAGGCTCCCCAAGTCCCTTCATGCACTAGGGATACATCCTGGTTCCTCTGTCAGAGGTCCCATAGACAGACTGCCTGGTGCTCCTTCCTGACACCCATATTCAGGGGGCCTGGTTTGGTCCTGTGTGTGTTCCCCAGCTGTCAGACAGGGGTCCACGAGATCCCAGTTGCTCAGTTCAGCTGTTTCTGTGGGTTTTCCCAGTGTGATCTTGACCCCTTTGTTCATCACTCCTACCTCTCTGAAACTGGATTTCAGGAGTTTGGCTCAGTGCTTGACTATGGATCTCTGCTTCTGCTTCTATCAGCTACAGGCTGAAGGCTATAGGGTGGCATTTGGGTAGTCATCATTCCCAGTGTACAGGGAAGGGAATTTAAGGTAGCCTCTCCACTACTGTTTAGGGTCCTAGTGGGGGTCAGCCTTGTGGATCTCTGTACAATTCCCTAGTGCAGAATTCTGTTTAAACCTTTAGTGACTCCCTCTATTGATGGGTCTCTTTTCTTGCTCTCCTCTATTCCTCTCCCCAATCAATCTTCTTGATCCCTCATATTCTCCTCCCCCCTCCACTTATTCCTACCTACCTCTCCCTCCCCCATATTCATGATTTGTACAGGGGTTCTTGTCCCTTTCTGCTTCACTGGGGGACCATGTATGTCTCTCTTAACTTGTCTCCTAGCTTCTCTGGCAGAGTGGATGGTAGGCTGTTAATCCTTTTCACTATGTCTAGAATCCATATATGAGTGAGTACACACCATATTTGTCTTTTTGTGATTGGGCTGCCTTGCTCGGGATGGTTTCTTCTAGTTCCGTCTATTTGCCTGCGAATTTCAAAATTCCATTTTTTTTTTCCCACGGAGTAGTACTCCATTGTGTAAATGTTCTGCATGTTCTGTATCTATTCTTCAGTTGAGGAGCATCTAGGTTACTCTCAGGTTCTGGCTATTACAAATAGTGCTGCTATGAACAGAGTTGAACAGATGTACTGGTTGTATGAATGTGTATCTTTTAGGCATATTCTTAAGAGTGGAATTTCTAGATCCTAGGGTAGACTGATTCCCATGTTCCTGAGAAACCACTGTACTGATTTCCAAAGTGGTTGTACAAGTTTTCACTCCCACCAGCAATGGAAAACCATTCCCTTTTCTCCATATCCTCTCTAACATAGACTATCATTGGTGTTTTGATTTTAGCCATTCTGACAGCAGTAAGATGGTATCTCAATGTCATTTTGATTTGTTTTTCCCTGATGGCTAAGGATGTTGAACACTTTCTTATGTGTCTTTCGGCCATTTTAGATTCCCTGGTAGAGTTTTTTGGTTCACTTATGTAAACTATCATACCATCTGCAAACAGTGGAAGCTTGACTTCTTCCTTTCTAACTTGTATCCTCTTGTCCTCCTTTTGTTGTCTTATTGCTCTGGCTATAACTTCAAGGACAATATTGAGGAGATATGGAGAGAGTGAACAGCTTTGTCTTGTTCCTGATTTTAGAGGAATAGTTTTGAGTTTCTCTCCATTTAGTTTGATGTTGGCTGCTGGCTTACTGTACATTGTTTTTATTATGTTGAGGTATGTTCCTGTTATTCCTGATCTCTCCAAGACCTTTATCATGAAGGGATGCTGCATTTTGTCAAAGGCTTTTTCAGCATCTAATGAGATGATCATGTGGTTTTTCTTTTTCACTTGGTTTATATGGTAGATTACATTGACAGATTTTCGAATTTTGAACTAACCCTGCATCCCAGGGATGAAGCCTACTTTATCATAGTGGTTGATTTTTCTGATATGTTCTTGGATTTGATTTGCCAGTATTTTACTGAGAATTTTTGCATCTATGTTCATGAGGGATATTTGTCTATAGTTCTCTTTCTTAGTTGTGTTTTTTGTGTGGGTTGGGTATCAAAGTAATTGTAGTCTCTTAAAAAGAGTTTGGCAATGCCCCTGCTGCATCTATTGTGTGGAACAATTTGAGGAGTACTGATATTAGCTCTTGTTTGAATTTCTGGTAGAATTCTGCACTGAAATAATCTTGCTCTGAACTTCTTGGTTGGAAGAGTTTTGATAACTGCTTCTATTTTGTTAAGGGTTATAGATCTATTTAAATTACTTATCTGTTCTTGATTTAATTTTGGTAAGTGATGTCTATCCAGAAAATCTTCCATTTTCTTTAAATTTTCCAAATTAGTGGAGTACAGGTTTTCAAAATATGAGCTGATAATTCTCTGGATTTCCTCACTGTCTGTTGGTATGTCCCCCTTTCATTTCTAATTTTGTTTTTTGCATGTTCTCTTTTGGTTAGGTTGAATAAAGTTTTGTCGATTTGGTTGATTTTCTCAAAGAATCATTTTTGTGTTTCATTGATTCTTTGCATTTTTTTGTTTCTACTTTACTGATTTCATCTTTCATTTTGATTATTTTCTTGTGCATACTCCTCCTGGGTGAGTTTGCTTATTTTTCTTCCAGAGCTTTCAGGTATTCTGTTAACTCTCTAGTGCGGCTATTCTCCAGTTTCTTCATGTGGGCATCTAGTGCTATGAACTTTCCTATTATCACTGCTTTCAGAGTGTTCCCATAGGATTGGGTATGTTGTGCATTCATTTTCATTTAATTCTAGGAAGTCTTTGATATCTTTATTTCTTCCTTTATCCAGGAGTGATACAATTGAGTATTGTTCAATTTCCATGAGTTTTTTGGTTTTTTGCAATTCTTGTTGTAGTTGAATTCTAAGTTAAGCCATGGTGGTCCATTAAGATACATTGGATTATTTTAATATTTTTGTATCTGTTGAGTTTGCTTTATTACCAAGGGTAGGGGAAGCTGTAGCCACACCTACTTAGGGGCTGGCTACAGGTGTGCCTGACCACGCCTTCGAGGGCATGGTCAGGGTGACGTAGAGTGAGGGTTTCAGAGGACTGTGTTTCTCTTTTGTTTTCACTTTGGTACTTTCAGTACAGACTGCTGCCACACCGACTGGCTAGGTTGCTCTGTAAGTCAGGCTTTTCCCTCTTAAATACCTTTCTATTTCTACCTGACTCCATATTGGTAATTTCCCACTATAGCCGAGTATGTGGTCAATTTTTTAGAAAGTTCCATGTGGTGCTGAGAAGAAGGTATATTCTTTCTATTATTTTCATGAAGTTGTTTTTAAGGTCATTCTCTTCTTTGTCATCTGCCTTGTGATGTTCAGGTCTTGCTGGTATAGAGTCCCTAGACTCTGGTGGTGTCAAATAAGTCCTTCTGTTTTTGGATTTGTTCTTATACTGTCATCTTTCAATCTCTTCTACCAGGGGTATAGGTGGGTTCTCTCACTCTTGTGTTGTGTATGGGTTCAAGGCTTTATCGTCTACTCTCTCTAGGATGGTGAAGTGGCAAGACAGGAATGGCTGCCGCTGTGTGATAATTTTTTCTACCTCCAGGTCCCCCCACCTCTTTCTGTCTCTCTCTCTTCTCTCTACTGGAGGGTGAAGGGGCAAGACAGGAATGGTGGCTGATGATGTTGGCTGCTTTGTACTCTAGATACATTATCTTATAAATTACCTGGGACACATGCAAAGAATGTAATTAATTCCCTATATTTTTAATTTCAACTCATATTTCAAGAGAAATGGTTGTCAAAGTAGAGAATATGAAAACTCACCTCCCATATATTAATCATTCAGAGAAACAAACATTAGGACATTGTTATTCAAAAAGCCTCAGGCCTCCATTTCTTTCTGGTGCTCACACTAATTTCCTTGAATATGAGTATTGTGAGAGGTTGTGTGTTTTGCTTTCTTTAACTATCTGTTTTAAACTTAGATTGTTTTCTGGATTAATCTAACACTTACTGTCATTTAATAAAACCAAGAAGAAATAATTCTGAATATTTTCAACAATAGAAATATAAAAAAAGAAATTATGTTGAAGGTATAATCCTTCATATAACATTACAGTGGTTGCATGCTTGGAAATATGTAATAATAAATCCAGTTTTTAATTTATCAACTTGAAATCAGTTGTAAGAAGTTGATACTATCCAAACATACATAAAATAATTTTAAATATAACAAAAGCATTATGGCAATGAAAATTAGAATAGAATATAGTTGTTTCAGCACATTTGAAATATGAATTTAGTTTAAATTATAATGTTTCATCATATATTTTTTCCAACTTTTTTATTTGAATTAGAAACAGGATTGTTTTACATGACAATCCCATTTCCCTTCTCTCATCCATCATCCCCTAACCACCCCTCCCAACTAAAACTTTATCTGTCACATATCTTTTCTGCTCCCCCTGGATGGTGAGGCTTTCCATAGGGTGTCATCGGAGTCTTTCCTTTCCTCTGGGGTGGGGCCTAGGCCCACCCCTGTGTGTCTTGGCTCAGGGGGTATTCCTCTATATGGAAGGGCTCCCAAAGGCCACACCTATGCTAGGGATAAATACTGGGCTTGTATAGGAGGTCCCATAGATTTCTGAGGTTTCCTCACAGAAACCCATGTTCCTTGGGTCTGGATCAGTCTCATGCTGGTATTTCAGCTATCAGACTGGGGAGCAAGAGTTCCCGGATGTTCAGGTCAGCTGTTTCTTTGTGTTTCACCAGTGTGTTCTGGAACTCTGTGCTCTTCCCTGGTCCTTCTCTGCATCTGGGTTCCAGTTCAGATCAGTGATTAGTTATGGGTGTCTGCTTCTACTTCCACCAGCTGCAGGATGAAGGCATATAAGTCAGTCATCAATCTCATAATCAGGAGAGGGCATTTAAGGTAGCCTCTCCTCCGTTGCTGAGATAGATAGATGGTGTCATCTTTATAGATAACCAGACATTTCCCTATTGCCTGATTTCTCTGTAAACCAAAAATGTATCCCTCTATTATGATATCTCCATTCTTGTTATCGTGTATTCTTCCCCTGACTCATGTTTTCTGCTCCTTCATATCCTCGGCATCCCCCTTCTTCTCCCCTTCTCATTCTCCTAGCTCCCTCCACACTCTTCCCGTGCTCCCAATTTGCTCAGCAGATCTTGAACCTCTCCCATTCTCAGGGGACCATGTATGTCTCTCTTAGGGACCTCCATATTTATTAGCTTCTTTGGCAGTGTGGATTGTAGGCAGGTAATCCTTACTCTGTGTCTAAAATCCACTTATGAGTGAGTACATATCATGTTTGTGTTTTTTTCTCTATCCATTCTTTGGTTGAGGGGCATCTAGGATGCTTCCAATTTCTGGCTATTACAAATAGTGCTGCTATGAACATCGTTGAACATATGTCCTTGTTGTAGGAATGTGCTTCTTTTGGGTGTATGCCTAAGAGTGGAATTGCTGGATCTTGTGGTAGACTGATTCCCACTTTTTTTGAGGAGTCGCCATACTGATTTACAAAATGGCTGTAAAAGTTGGCACTCCCACCAGCAGTGGAGAAGTGTTCCCCTTTCCTCACATCATCTCCAATGTGAACTGTCATTGGTGTTTTTGATTTTGGCCATTCTGACAGGAATAGGATTACCGGTATCTCAGAGTTGTTTTGATTTGCATTTCCCTGATGGCTAAGGATGTTGAAGACTTTCTTATGTGTCTTTCAGCCATTTTAGATTCCTCTATTGAGATTTGTCTATTTAGTTCTGTACCCTACTTTTTAATTGGATTGTTTGGTGTTTTGGAGACTAGCTTCTTGAGTTCTTTGTGTATTTTGTAGATTAGAAAATGAGGTCATCATATATTTTTGACAGTCATAAAATTTGTCAAATTCATCCATTAAAATTACCACTTACTTTTGAATATAAAATTTTAATTTCTTGTAAGGGAACTTGTATATTTGATCGTAACTAAAAACCCCAGAAGCATTTACAAAAGGTGATTTTTGACATAAATTCTAAACTTATTTACTAAGTAAAATCTTATTTACTAATGTAAAATATGAAATGTTTTGTTTAGATGGCTGCGACCAAAGTATTTTGATAACTAATATTTTGCATAATTATAATCTATTAGTTAATTTTGTTGAAAACTTACGATATGCTCCAAAATATTTTCAACGTCTACATTTTCCAATTATTTGTATATTTGCTATTACCTTAAATTAAAATAAGATCTACTGCAATAACTAATTATTTACTTCTTATCTGTATTTTCAAGAAAGAAAAACATAGTTAAAAATTTCCCATCAAATCTGATATATTTTTTTTAATTTTTCAGACCAGGTAAGAAAATGCTACAAGTAATTAGAAGCTAAAACCTACTGTGTTCACATATGCTGTGGGATGCAAATAGATCATTCCTTCACTTCTATCGATCTCAAGTGAACAGGTCAATATAAAACAGCCAGCCCGTTTTAATTATTTTAGATTTAATTCATTTTACAGCATTGCTGCCAAACAATAAAACCTGAAAATTCACATTTCACCCAAGCTATTTTCTATGGGAAACAGAATTTTTCCATTTTCCTTTTTTGTTTCTTAGGCAAAGAGTTAAAATGCATTCCCCTCCTGAATCTGTTTAGTGTTACTGTTCAGTGTATGGCTACTTGTAACAATAATAATCAAAGCAAATGGGCCAGGTGGAGATGTGGTAAGAGGAGGAGGTAACGGTTGGAGGGGAAGAGCTAGCAGGGGTTACAGTTATGAAGGGGAGGAGGGAAATGGTATGAAATATTTTAATTAAAATGTTTAAAAAGGAGTTTCACTGTCATGGACATTTGACACATTTAAGAATGTGAGAAACGTATATGTTCACATGAGGGCGAGAGAGGTCGAATGAAAGTGAGGAGACGGAGGAGAGAGAGAGAGAGAGAGAGAGAGAGAGAGAGAGAGAGAGAGAGAGAGAGAGAGAGAGAGAGAGAGAGAGAGAGAGAGTACCCTACGACGGCCGGTACCTCAAATCTATTGGTGGAACAAGATACCACCACATCAGGGAATCTGGTAAAATGCAAAAGTGCAATCAAGAGCATTTGAGATGTCATCTATGGCCAGGTGAGAAACTTACAAGATAAAAAACCCCAGACTTTGTCCGGTGTTAGTGGCACACGCCTTTAATCCCAGCACTCGGGAGGCAGAGGGAGAGGCAGGCGGATCTCTACGAGTTCGAGGCCAGCCTGGTCTCCAAAGCGAGTGCCAGGATAGGTTCCAAAGCTACACAGTGAAACCTTGTCTCGAAAAACCAAAAAAGAAAAAAAAAATCCAGTTCTTTAAAATATCTAAGCTTTAGTGATACAAAGTTTTGAGGCCTGGTTTAAGTCAAGGAAAATTGTCTTTAAAAGTTTACTTTCTGGATTAACCACCAACTGTAATGAGTTTAGCTAATGGCACACCATTAAACGATAAAGAAAAAGCAGTCCTTATCTGAGTGCCCCAAGCACTGAGGAAACTTCCATTGCCTCCCTTAACTTGTAGGTTTCAGTTTGCTCCTTTGTTTAAACACTTCCAGATTTAGTATTCTCTTGGCAATCTAATTTCATTTGGTGTGCACATTGTCCTTTCAACTGCGTTCTTTGATTACCCAGAACTGGCATTCCTGAGTAGTCTAACATGGAAGGTATTTGGTATTCTGATATCTGTTACTATGGGGATGTTTCTTTCAGTCACTAATAGTTCATCATTATTTTGGATCAATAGTAGTATTTCATGTTGACTATTTTTGCTCATTGTTGAACGCACTAAAACAAGTATATTTATTATCTAGTGTGGATTTATTTTCTGACTGTCATCTTGCCATTTTGTTCCTCCTTTATAATATCCACATGGTAATTGTCAGCTGTGGCTATTTCCTCTATTTAGGAAAGTGCCTGATATACTACACATCATTATTTGATGGGGCAGGATATTTAAAATCAGTCAAAGTGTATTTTGTACTTTTCTATTTTTTATTAATTCATACTAGTTAAATTGAACCTTTTTAATATAAATGGTATTTGATACATACATAGGAAGACCTTAATTACTATTGTATTTTGATACAGTACTATTTGTATTGTATCAGATTAATTAATTACTATTTGTATTTGTCTATGAAAAACAAAGAAAGCTTATGGGATTTCTCTTTATTAATATTTTATTTTGGATTTTTACCTATGTATTATGTACAATTTACTTGTTCATTTATTAATGTATTTAGATGAATAAATTAATAAGAAATGAAAACAACTTTTTTTTCATTAAGTTGAAACAAGGAAAGCTCAATAGCATCGAATCAAAAGCTAATTCATTAAATGCATCTTAAATCTTACTAAAAACAGATTAAGAAAGAAGGATAATGATAAATGACTAAGGTTCATGTTATTCTTACTATAGCCTTGTAAGCATCTTATCTTTTTGGTTCTACATTTTTTCTACTACTGATGCTGATTTTCTTCACTAAGTGGAAATGAGAAACATTAATGAAACCTTCCTTTTTCCAGACAATGCAGGTAACAACCAAATGAAAAATAATTTGGCCCACTTTTATTTTATAAATTAGCTCAATTTTCATGACTGATGTAATGTAATTTCCTTTTTATATTTATTTGAACTCAAAATTGCAGCAATATGAAAATGAATACATAAAATATGTAATAAAGAACTGAAGACCGTATTACATGTGATTATACTTCATCATGAGACTAAATGTGAGATAGTCAAAGAAATTTGCTAAATGATGACAAATCTTCAGAACTAAACTAAAGAATATGTATATTATAGAAGAGAAACAAGAGCAAAACTTTGATATTTTTATTGAAGTGTACAGAATTCTACATTGTACTTGGTTGTAGATGCTACTATTAACTCTCATATAATTTATATGAGATGGATTTGGGGTCCATATTACATTGTTTTTAAATATATTTAAGTGTTATTATTGGCATTTTAACTAGCCAAGTTCAATAGTTTATTTGATGCATCTGACCAAAACATGAAGCATACATGAAGTCAACATTAATAAATAAGAGAGAAATTTTAAACCTTTTATTCTAGACAATTTAGAATTTACATTATTGTTTTGCTGTGCCTTAAGGGACTTGATACTATTTCTCCGGGTAATAAGATGTTACAAACCACATTTTTTTGTAGTATGATGAGGCATAATAATTATTTTAGGTTTCAAAAAAATGTAGTGAGATTTATTTTATGGCTTTCATCTTCGTCAAGATTTTGTCCCTGTTTCTCCCAAACCATAGCACCAAATATGTGTATAAAGTTACACTAACTTTATGGACCTTGAACATAAATCAAACCACCAAGAGTTAGCTTTGCAAAGCATCTAAGCTGTGTGTGTGTGTGTGTGTGTGTGTGTGTGTGTGTGTGTGTGTGTGTGTGTTATTTTTGGATTTAATATATTATATAATGACAATGTGTTGTCAAATGTTAGAAAGTGCAGAACAATTTCTTGGTAAGTTCTGGATGACTATTTTAGATTATGTGCTAATGACGTGTGTGTGTGTGTGTGTGTGTGTGTGTGTGTGTGTGTGTGTGTGTGTGTGTTTGTAATGAGCAAGAGTTGAGCAGAATGTTAAATATTTAGAAAAAAACTTGGTTTTGAAAGAGAAAATGTTGTAATCATGCAAAACGCTATATTTAAAATCATGAATGTAAAATTTTACGTGATACAGTCATGTTTTGATATACATTATCAAAGTAAAATAAATATAAACAATAAATGAATTAGACAGTGAGAATCAGCTGATGTTTCTCTTTCTTGTGCATGAGCTATTTTCTTTGTAAATAAAGTGTTCTATAACAATTCTATTCTGTCTAATGAAATTGGTAGCATGATTTATTTCACAATGAATCCAACATAAATGTCACTATGATAAGCTATGGCAATATCCAATCACAATTTGAGTAAGTTATTTGCCTGAGTCATTGTCATAGTCTCTGACTAGATAACAAGTCTTGAGCATACATGTGAAGAAAAGAGGTATAAAAATCCTTAAAAATCAATTTAATCTTTGGAGATATAGTTCGCCTACTAAGATGAAGAACAAAGTTCAATAACAAAGACATATAAAGTAAAAGAATAACTAAAAATGTAATTAATCTAAATAGAGTATTAAAATGATGCTAATAGCTAACTTTACAAAGATTTTGGCAGAGGTATGAAAAACACTAGTTTGTGACTGCCATATTCATTATCTGTTTTTTTTTTTTCAGGAATCTTCTTTTAATTTAATTTTATTACTCATTTCAATTACTGTTCTACCTCTAATCCCTCCTCCTGCTCCTCTTCATGTACACCCCACAGTCCACCATCATCAGCTTCTCCCTAAGGGTAAGGGCTCCTATGGGGAGTCAACAAAGCCTGGTCCTTTATGTTGATGCAGGACCAAGCCCCTTCCCCCAGCATTAAGGCTGAGCATGGCATCCCACCATGGGAATGGGCTCCCATAAGCTAAAACAGACAAGTAGACTGGAAGTTGTTTTGGCTGGATTAGTCTTGTAGAAATATCCATGTTCACAAGGCAGGGTTGAATTCTAGACATATGAACTTGGAACGATAACACTAAGGTCTTGAGACTATTCAGGTCTCTGAGCATGTAAATGTACACAGAGAAGAAAATGAATACCGATTGTTGGGTATTAAAATAGTTAAGGATGAAGAAGATTGAGTGGATATGAATAACTAGTGTGGGGGTTAGAAAATGAAAACTTGCTCAGATTCTGCTGGTGAAATCTGTGTGCCTAGATTTTTCCTCCTCTTTCTCCCTCTAACTCTGGAAATTCCACCCATCCTTTCCTGCCTAGCTATTGCCCCATTTACTTCTTTATTAAACCAATCACAGTGATGCATCTTCACATAGTTTAAACATATATTTCACAACAAAAATCTTTTAAAGTACAATATTTATTTTGAGATAGGCCAATGAAACTTTGTAAAATATGATTTATTTCATCACATAAGATGAAACACACTGTAAATTTGGTATGTTTTAACGTGTTACTCTCCTGCATTCTGTGAAAAATTCTGCTTGTTATTTTAAAATTAGATTATTTAAACAATTATTCCATGTAAAAAGAGTTTGGAAATTTTACAACATTTTCTTTCATCTTCATAGCTACTTGGATGTAAGAAGCTGATGTAAGAAGGACTGTTTTGTTATATAGGAGAAAAGAAAATATTTACACATGTGATATTTAGTGACCTAGTGTGTAATAACATCTATCACCCTTCACTTTGAGAATCTGCCCGTCTCCATTGCCATGACTGTGCATGCTGGTATAGCTGTGGTGTTTGTGTATAAATGTATACATGCTGATAAGAGCATGCATGCTTGTGTTCTGATGAACTCCTTTTCTTCAGTTCGACTCTGAAGATTCCTTAAGCAGACATCATGCATGACACTAATTCATCATTTCAGAGGTCTCAAACAAAATTTGATAACAATATTAGAGACAACACATGTGTAACCTAAATGAACATTATATCATTATTCTGTTGCAAAGGGCTTCAGATTAAAATAGCCCATGAAAAACAAAATGGTATTTACAGTGCTAGTATTCTTGGTTTTAGTCTTATGATACAATTCTCTTTTTATGACATCCTACATGACTTGACAATTTAGGATACTATTTCCTATTAAACTCTACCTGGATATATTTTTATTTTTATTACTTCTGTCTTTATGTGAAGATTCTGGACTTTATTCCTTCTTTAACATATCCCCTATGCAAGCATTGCATTTTATGTGTCTTCTTTGAGCTACAACAGTCATACACACATAACTAAGCAATGATTGTTTATCTAAATTCTACTCTGATACATTTTCAATATACAGTGAAGGCTATATGATCCCTCAACTTCACGGAATTAAATAAAATTTAGGACAAAACATGTTTCTTTAAAAGAAAATTAAAGTATATCAAAAGTATATCAAAAGTGAAATAATCATATAAGCAACAAAAGCAAACTTTACTGAGTTCATCAAATACCTTACACATACTGAATTTCTTCGGAGTGAGGAGTGGTGACACATCACAAGACTCTGGGGAATGAGGCAGGCAGATCAAACATTCACAGTTTTCCTGGACAACAAGCTGGTAGTGTGGCCAACCAGAACTTCAGACAAAAGAGTAATATAAACAAAATCAAGGAAGAAAAATGAACAAACAGAAAACTAATAAATACACTTTGGGATTACATGTTCTGTGAATGCATTTTACTGCAAAAGTATTTTGAAATATCTGAAAAGGAGGTAGAAGTGCATGAGCTTTAAACATTGATTTACAAAGAATGAAAATATTTAAATCAAATTTGAGTTATCCTTTTTCTGTAAATCTCTGATTTACTACTGATTTAGGATATCAGAGAAGTAACCAGATGGCATATGTTTGTGTCTAATAATGCTAGAAATAACTTGGACTTAATTGAACAAATAATTCTTGAGGTGGTAATTTATACTCCATTGGTAATTTATACTCCATTGGTGATTTATACTTCTTTTATCAACAATTTTCTCTTTTTTAAAGCATTTTAGTCTCTCAAATGCCCTTTGAACTAGCAATGCATCAAAATGAGACTTACGTTGATTAATGTGCTCAAATGCGTGACACATGGTCAATTTCTATTATGTATAGTGTGGTTTGACTTTCTAATATGAATATTTTAACCCTTTTCAAACATTTTTGCATTCTCCACATTGAGATGTAACAATCCCTTATTCTGTTGTTTATATTCTAGCATTTTGAAGTAATAATTTTGATTATAAATGCATTATGCTCATTCCCAAAGTTTTAACTTAGAATATGTGAACTATCCTGCAAATAGTGCAAATCATTCCCATATTTCCCATCCAGCAAGTGAGGCTTCACTTATAAAAGACACTTTTTGTACTTGACTATTTTCAGCTGATCAGCAGATTGGAGAAAAGACAGAATCTAAAGGAATGGGAACAGAAGAAATTTCACATCTTGACAATGCCAACCTCCTGGGGATATTATTTGTGTTCAGATTCTCTCCACAGTGAACCACTGACTAGTTTTGAATCTGGAGAACTCATTTGCTTTCTTGCTCTTACCTAACAGCAATCTTTTTCTTCTCTAGAACTAAATTCAGAAAATTATTCAGAAAGTGGAATCATACCCACACTTTCCCATTTTCCAACAACACCAAACACAAGCATTCACTGTGTGTCTGTCTGAGTCTGTGCATCTATTTGAGAATCACTTAGTTGTTGTAAAGTCAACTGAATTTAAAATTACCTAGTAGGTTGAAATACAGTTCTCTGTCTCTCTTTGTCTCTCACTTTGACTCTCTCTCTCTCTCTCTCTCTCTCTCTCTCTCTCTCTCTCTGTGTGTGTGTGTGTGTGTGTGTGTGTGTGTGTGTGTGTGTTAGAGAGAAAGAAGAAACTATTTCATGGAAGGAAGACTAAATAAAAGAGAAAATGCAGAAAAGGAAGCAAAGGCTGACATCCCCCTTCTTCTGCATAGTAACTCACAAGAAGGAGAACTGAAGGCTCAGTCATGCTTTTCCTTCCATGAACAACAGAATTATGGTTAGTATCTATCAAAATGAAGTTAGTCTTTGTGTGTATTAGTCATTAATCTCCAGAAAAATCGAAGCTAATTCAGGATGGCTCAAAATTTATTTTGTTTTCCAATTTCCTCTATTAGGAAAGCAGCATGCACTTTCATTGCAAAGTATATTTCAAATTTTGAATTTTGACATTTATATACTGGGTATATATATTTTTCAATGCACCAAGTTGTGCCTTCCACACAGTCATGCAGTTATGAGAACTAGCAAATGCCCCTCTAAGGTGCAGTCTGCTGCTAAGCTGACAGTATCATAAATTTGGGTTTATTTATGTATTTACAACTTATATTTCAAATCACTGACAGGTTTATTAGAATGCTATCTGCTTTTAAGCTGTAAAATTTGGGTAAAAAGAGAATTCAAATATTCACAAGTTACTAAGCCAAGTGTTTTAAAAAGTATTTTTATTATTTAAAACAATCTTAAACTTAAATATATTTTGATGATATTCTCCCTCCTCTCCAAGTTCGTCCAGGTCACCCCTTTCTGTTTACCCACCCAACTTTAGCCTCTTTTCCAAAAACAAACCAAACAGCCAAAACCACAACAAACTGGATAAAAATCTAGCAAATAAAATACATTTCCAAAACGAAAAATAGAAAAATATAAACAACAACAAAAATCCCTACCAAACTAAAACCACACACACATACACACACACACACACACACACACACACACACACACACACACACACACACACACACACACACACACCTCACAGTCCATCATTTCTTGGTCAGCTGCTCCTGAAGATGAGATCTTCCTGCCTGGAATGATTGATATACCTGTGGTCATTCCACTGGAGAAAACTGATTTTCCCTCTCCCATCAGGTAGTTCCATTACTAGTCTTTACCCAAGTGGCTATGTTTACATTCATTCATTTTTAAAAATGCAACAAAATAAAATATTTGATGAAAGAAAACTATCACAGTGAAGTCAGACAAGACAGACCAACACAGGTAAAAGGGCCAAAGGGAGGAACCAGACTCAGAAATATACTCATTTGAACACACAATATTACTAATCTGAAATTGGCATCCAATTACACTCAAATGAAACTCACAGTGTCAGTGCAGAGTACCTTGTGCAGACTGGTGCAGGCCCTCTGCGTGCTGCCTTAGTCTCTGTGAGTTTGCATGATCTTTGCTCATGGTGACTGGGAAGGCATTATTTCTTGGTGGCCTCCATCCCCTCTGGATTTACCTTTCTTCTGTTTCCTCTTGTGCTAGGTTCCCTGAGCTATGAGGGCAGGGATTTGATGGAGACATCCCATTTATGGCTGAGCCTTCCAAGGACTCGTACTCTGGCTGTGGTTCTCTATGTTTGTTCCAATCTGATGATGGTTTAAGAAGGCATGGCTTCCCTGTCCAAAGTCTCAGTTATATTTCATATTTTTACCTAACAAACGATGGAGAGCCACTAGAATATTCTTGCATGTTGAGCAATGGAGGAAAGGAAGAGATTGGAGGGGAATAGAGGTAGAAGGAAGGGAAGAGGGAGATAGTTTAAGAAACTCTCTGGCAAAATTGAAGAAATGAAAGTTTTTAGTTTATCTGGCAAGCTAGGAGGCTAAAAAATAAGGCAAGGTTTAATTGTTTATGTTCCATTCTTGAATCTGAAATCTGCAAGTAGGAAACTTATCTATGGTTTCTACATCATGGACTTGATGGAGAAACCTCAGTTGTTGCACTTAAAGAATGAGCCACATACACACCTGTGTACATGCAGTGAATAACACACACACACACATGCATACACCTTTTGTATTATTTACTTAATGCTCTACTCTTTTAATGAATTCGTTCAACATATCTAACAATATATTTATAGCAATCTGTAGATTAGTTCTTAGCCAAACCATTCTATCCAACTAAGTCACATATTACCAATCTGTCCTGACAACTTATACATCAATTTGACACAAGCTTTAATCATTTTGTAAGAGGGAAACTCAACTGAGAAAAAACCCTCAAGAGATTGGTTTATTGCCAAACCGTGCATTTTCTTGACTTATGATTGATTTGAGAGGGGTCCACTTCACTGTGGCGAATGCTGTCCCTTGGTCAGTGGTTCTGATTCTAGAAAGATCCAGACAGAGAAATCCCCTGGATTAAGGCAATGGGTAGCATTCCTCTACAGCCTCTGCATGAGATCTTGCCTCTAGGCTTCTTCCTCTTCCTGGAGTTCCTGTGTTGACTTCCCAGGGTTATATAGAATGAAGTAAACCCTTCTCTCCAAAAGTTGCTTTGGGTCATGGTGCTTACCATAGAAATACAAACCTACTCAACACACACACCATCATAATGATATGTATTTTTGTTTATTTTTCTCTTTCTTCTCACTTTTTAATTTCATTTTGCATTCCAACCAAAGTTCTCCCTCCCACCCCTTGTCCTACCCCTGGCCTATTCCCACTCCCCTCACATCCTCATTAGTTCACCACCAGTCCACTTCTCAAACCTGGTACATGAGATACGTAGTTTTAAATCACTGTGTTAAATAGTCAGTTCAAGATCTGGGATTAATTTTCATATCAGAGCATCCAGGTGATAGAGTTTAAACTTAAAATGCTATCCTATGTCAAAATCTCTCCTTATTAAATTGATTTGTGATGTACTTTATTTAATTATGTGTGAGCAAGGAACTAGAAATTAAATCCATGGCTTAACTTAGCCTCTATATATTGTGTCAAGAATTTGTCTCATCATAACATTATTTATGACTCTGTAATGCTCTCAATTTCACAGTATGAACAATTTATCTTGGTGGTGAGCATCTATGACCTGTCCTGAATATAGACAAGTGTTATGAAATTATTATGAATGGCTGATGTATCATCTAACGATTTCCTAATGCATTCATCTAAACTTCATTTTGGATATACTAACAAATCTTATTTTATAAATTTAAGTTAAAAGAAATCACCAAGATCTTAAGAGTAGATTTTCTAATAAATATTCTAATGTAACCCTTTGGAAAAATGCAGTAACTTTCTTTATAGTTCTTGTATTCCATAAATGTATTTTTTCCTTGAGTACACAGCTTACAATCAATGAATTCATGTTAAGTTAAATGGTATTGAGAAAAAGGTCATTAATAGTTACTGTTTTGATTTATGTATCACTTTTATTACTACATAAACTATGAATCATAATATAACCTTTTTATTACAAAGAATATATTTTCATATGCATTGATTTTCAGGTACCATAGAAAAATTATGAAAGTATTTGATAGGTTTAACAGTCTACTGATTCTTCGTGATTCACCAGAACATTAACTTTTATTTTTAAAACTTGTAATGAATAATTCTTATCAAATAAATTGCTTACATGTCTCATAGAAATAAAAGTATAGGATAATATATGTAGTTTGATTTATCTCTCTATGTAATCGTTTAGGTTCATAAATAAATAAATGTTAAAACGATTTATTACATCATAAAATAAACTGATTGGAAATATAACATGCATTGATTATTTTTGTATGAAATAAAATGTTTGTAAATTAACATGACAAAAATATGCGTGTCCTTATTGCAGGGCTAAGGGACAAATGTTGGGAGCAACAAGAGAACAGTCTTCCCAGTAGAAGTACACACCCACAAGAACAAAATGTTTGATGTAGTTTTAGACTAATGTGACTGAGTAACTGGGGAATTCAGAGTAGAAGGGGTCAGGATGTTAAGATGGAAAGCATAAAGACTTAATGGATCACAGTGCACATTATAATAATTCCCTTGTCTCAGCAGACCCCGTGGCATAAATGTAACAGAATTGAAACAGAAATACATATTTAAAACCTATAGATCACTTTAAACAGCAGCCCATGCAGGTAGGTGTTAAGGGTCCACAGTACTTGGAATGCTATGGGAAGAGCACCTTAATGAGGAAATATCTCGATTAGGTTGGCTTGAGAACATGTCTCCAGTAGATTGTCTAGATTGTGAGTTAATTTAGAACAGACACTCTGTGGGCATAACCATTTTCTAATCAAGAGGTTCAGGACAGTATCAAAAAGGAGAAAGCAGGCTGATATTAGAGAAGAGGAGCACATCAAGGACATTTATTTCTCTTGACCCTTGACCACGGATATAGTGCAACCAGCTGTCTGCAGCTCCTGCCTCATTGAGTTCCTAGCATTGACAACTTGGAATAAAGGATAAAATAAATGTTCTCTCCCAACTTGATTATATTGTGTTGTAGGAGTTATGTAATATATTTTATGTCTATATATTTGTGTCTGTATCTATGTATTATTATGTTGTTAATCTAAGATTATCAACTCAGTATCTGATCATTTTAAATATATATTCAAGTTTTTGAAGTTAAAAACATCTTTTCCCCAAAACTATTGTCTGAAATAATATAGATCACATCAGTACAACTAAAATTCATTTCAGAACTCATTGATAGGAATTCTCATAAACAAACCCAAAACACTTCATCATTCATATTAATGATTAATAATGGATCAGAATAAGAAATGAATAGCCTGCTTACTTTCTTGAAGAAGTTTGAAAGTATAAGAATTGGCATTTATTTTTGTATGAATAAAATTATGACTAAACTTTTGTCTTGAGTGACAGCAAAAATAAGATGGAATGGGGACATTCACTTGCTTCCTAATGGGTCAAACAACATGAGGACTAGATCACAATGGAAATACTTACTCACTAGAATTATCTTGGTTACATTTCTATTTCTGTGGAGAGACATCATGATCTCTTTTGCTTACAGGGAGTCTATCACCGTAGTTATTTTGGGGAACGTGGCAGGAGACAGGCAGGCATGGGAGACACTGGTGAAAAGTCTTCTATTAGTCTATGAGTTATAACCTTCCTGCCACCTGCCCATACACAGACACACATCTTAAAATAGTACATAACAGAAGAGATGCATTGTGCTGATAATGGAATTTTTTGTGATAGAATCAAATTGTTTAGGGAAAAATCATCAAAGAAATGTTTTCTATAATTTATCTTAATTTTGTTTTTGCAGTAAATTTATATTCTATAAAATTACATGGAATTTAAAGCTATTTCTTCAATGTAGTCATAAAAATCTTGACAGATATGAGTGTCTTCTCTGATACCAAATGTTTTAATATTCATGGTGTTAATGGCTTAGCTCTTTCTTCAATTTTATCAGCAGCAAATGTTCAAAATTTTATCTAAGACACCTACAAATCAATTACATATAAATTTACCAAATATTTCATCATAATTATTATTTCTCTTGAATCTTAGAGAAATGTCATCTTTTTATGGAAAAATGCTATTCATGGTTTCATTTTCTTATGAAATAGAGCAGCAATGTGAACCTTATAATTGAAGGTATTTTTGCTACAATTCTGAGTTTGACTATTTTCAAAATATTACGTGTTAATAGAATAATCTGCCCTGGTAGTTCTATAAGCAAGTGGTAGAAGATAAGTTAGAATTTCTAGATGGTATTAGGTCATTTATCATAAGTATATAAGAGAATATAAACTCATGGGTCAGTATTCTTCCCTTTCCTTCCTAAAAACAATTCAGATTTTGCCTATCTTGAGAAGAGGTTTGGCTGAATCACAGGTAGTTCCTTTTAGGTGTCTGATGAGTTGCCATACTTGCTTAAAGGGAATGTAAATTTTCCCATACTTTGGATTTTAAAGACATATTAAATTTTACTTTCATAATGTAAAACTGAAACCATTAAAGTGTATACCCTGCTTATACAAAGCCTGGTTAGTAGTTCCAAAAAGCTAATTTAAATCCAAGTAAACAGATTCTTGACACAAAATGTGTGCTAGAAAAATGGTATAGCTCTAAAAATTCAAGAATTTTGGTTTCCTTTAATCCATCATACATTAATTATTTTTTAAAAAGTCTCAATGGATTCGCTGTTTAAAGAAACATAAAATAGGCAATATTTTAGTGACTTAAAAATTAGAAGTGACTTTAACAAAACCAGATAATCACACTGAAAGCTTATACTTGAGCTGAGAACATAAATTTCAAAATTATTTTCAGTTAAAAGCTTTTATTATTCTTCAAAGAAATTCTGCAATCTTTAATATTCTTATTTATTTTCTAGAAAAATGCAATTATTCTTTAATTGTGTGTTTGCTAGTAACAATACAGTAAGAGATAAAGGGAAATTATGGTCTTTCAAATGTGTGTATCATGATTAGAACATTAATAGAATTGTGTATTGCTGTAGCCTGCAATTCCTTGTGTTTTCTCACTCTTTTGAACACCTGAATTTTTATGATCTACTCATTGCTCTTTTGATTCTTGATGTAGAACTCCAAGAAATATCAGAACATGTGGAACCCACACTTACATCATTGTCTCTCCCTCTTCCTGTTCTGGTTTTATGTAGAAGAGGAAGCAAGCAAGAAAACCATCCTGGCTTCAATCTGTACCATATGTGCACTCCTGATTTTTATAGAGTGAGCCTTAATTTGATATTGCCTAATTGTTATCCAAACCTTTATTATAAAGAATCCATTTGAATGGGGTTCCTGAAAAGCTACATTTGGGCTTTAATCACTTTAGATAATTTATGCCACGCCCATGATCATCAGTCCCCTGAGAGTAGGGCACAGACATTAGTATTACTTGGACAGAAATTGTTATGCAAGGGGATTTCTACCAGATATAGTATGAAAACCAACTATAAATTTATCTCTGAATTTACATAAGCATGCAAATAAAAACCATTCATAAATTCTTATCATGATTAATGGCTCAGCATGCTTTCATGTCTCTGTGGTGTTTTACCTGAAATTTCTGGTTTTACTTAATGGAAACCTCCATTTTGTTTCTCATGTTTTTTTTTTTTTCTTTTGACCCCCTTTGTAAGCAGTTCATGAAGACCTTCCCCATTCCTTGTTTGCCTGTTGCAAACAATCCATTTGGTTATGTTGTAAAATACTTTTTTAAACACATTATATTGCCACATCTATCTTCCAAATACAACTCAATGCATTTCTTCCTAGGCAACTCAATTTTTTTTAACAGTTCTTTTCAGTTTCTACTGTTTGATCTCCCATGGATCATTTTCTACTGAACAATGTGGTCCCTTTAAACTTAAATCCAGAACATGAAGAGCTCTGACATCAAATCATGTACTTACTTTTTTTGAACTTTGAACAAAAGGCAAAACCTTTCCTATAAATAGCTGTGTCCTATATCCTGGAGCTCCTACCTACCTGTCTTTCATAGCAGGCTGTAATGTTCAAAATACACCCAGCTCCTTCTGATTCTATCTTTTCTTTAATGTGAGAGCATCTGTGCTGCCATTTCTAATGATTCATCCATCACATAGCTATGTATTAATGATTATTTCACTGACTAATGAAGGCACATCAGAGATATTTTAGCCCTCACTAATTTGTTCACTTCATGGCAGCAGCTCTCTTTCTTTGCTTTAGTAATCTGTAAAGTAAAATTCTATGATGTATATCAGCATGGTTTTGAGAACATACTTATTTGCTGCTGCTTTTCCAATTCACAATACACTTTGCTTAAAATTCAACTTCATTTGTCATTTACTCCTCTAATTATTAGTGAAATCTTTCTTTTCTATAGATATTCCATTGAGTACTTAAAAAGTATCTCTACCATCTGGTTGTGCCAATTATTGTCCCCTAATTAGTTTTTATGCAGTTGATTTTTAAATGGGGATTATTAACTCAAATTTTATTGATCAATTATAAATCAATACATAGCTTATTGATAAAACAACAAATGAGGCATGTGTTCACAATCATTCTTCAGGAGGAGGCAGAAGTATTGATTCATTACTTCAAGAATCAGCATTTCCTATATAATGAGACTCTATTCCCAACATTAAATAATTCAGAACATAGGCTTAGTAATAAAATGACATCTAATGACCACACTACTCACATATCAGAACATTTTTAACTCTCATCAGCTACATTTCTGCTTTGGGCAGATGATCTCTAACACAGAAACTGATAACTAGTCAACTTGTAAAGAGTGCAAGATTGTGAAATGCTCAGATAATATGGGACACACAGAGCTCATACCTTCCTGTGATGGTCACTGATCTTTATGGAAGATTTAGCAAAAGTGTCATAAAACCCAGAGATGGTGGCTAACATCAGTAAAGAGTGTTTACCATATACAACAGGGTAGCCGAACATGTGAGCTCATAGTGATTGTGACTGTATGTGTAAGACCTGTAGAAGCTCTCCAGGCAGATAAAAGCCCCCATAGATGGGAGGGGGAGCTGTACTTGAAATCCCACCACTAGATGATAGTTATTAGCATTTGGTAGCTTCTGGAAAAGGGAGAGTCACTTTTCTTTAAAGATATGATCCCTATCAGGCAATTAAAAAGATACAGCACAATGAGTTCAAATGTTGTTTTGGTAAAACTAAAACATCTTAGTTCAGGTATTTGCAAGAGAATATAAATGATTTATTTCTACATATAGAAACAGATGTGTGCAGTAATTCAGGATTATTTTCTGTAACAAATAAGACTGACCCCAGTAGGTTTTTTTCTTCTCTTTCTGAATGATATATGAAAATTGAAGCACCTGTTAATATTAATTTAAAATATCTTCAAAATTTTTAGTTTTCAAACTTTTATGTATATACAGGTATGCTTACATAAGTTTGTTAGTGATGACACTCTTTACTCCTTGACAAATGTGACAAAAATGTTGGAGGAAATGAATTTAAGTACAGGTGAAACGTTTCTATATCAGGAACACCTGTTTTTTAATGAAATATTCACACGTAATTCCAGTGCAGCTGAGGATAATATCACTATTCTATCTGTTCCACAATAATCCAGTTAGTAACACATGCTTGCTATGGATTAGAGATTATTGGTGCTAAGTAGTTCAAGGCTGATGGAGTTAATATACTCAATATTTGGGATTTATATTTTGATTCAGATTTGAGACCATTAGGTGCCATTATACAGCTGTGTTTATTTATGCTTAGAAATATTTTATAAATTGATCAAAACCAAAAATATATATTGATTAATATAGCATTCTACTTTAGCAAATGTAGTTATATCAAGTATAACTGAGAGAATTGGTCCCCAATGGCAATAGTATCACAGAAAGAACACATTGAACATTATTAGTTTGTATTTGATAGAAAATTACAGAGGTTGAAATTTATTCCACAGACTGAAGAACTCAAAATAATCAGAGTGAAAGGGGAAGGAGTTTCCACAGCAAAATGTGTTTATGTGAGTGAATATACAATTTCCTCTATTAATGAAATAATAATTTTAGGAGTGTTTTGACTCAAACTGAGTCTGTAAAATTTTGTCTTTAATAATGGAATGATTACATGTCATTTCACATTTTAGACATTAGATTGGTTTAACATAGAAAATCAATTTTCCATATTTTCAAATAGTATGCACATACATCTTGAATGTCTCGTTATTTTTAAGTAGTGGCATTATTATTAGTATTAAATGGGAGATGAAGATTCTTAGCCACATATTTGAAACTTTTAATGAGCCTGACTTGGAAGTCTTCAGACATTCCTTTATCACATTTTAAAACTTTAAAATTATAAAAGTTGGGTGTGAGCACAGACTTGTAATTACAACAGAGATGGGTGTTATCTCTGCAAGTTGAAGCTCAGCTTTATCTACACAGCAAAAACCTGGCAGATAAAGAATTACAGAAAATTAAAAGAACAAAAAATTACAAAATGAAATGTCAGATATCTTATAATTTCCATATTCAATTAGTATTTGTCATTTAGAAGCTAACTTGGAAAATGGCTGGATAACCTGCTGCTTAAGAAGGTCTTTTCTTTGGTGACTCAGAGCTATAATGCACCAGGTTTCATGCACCTTAAAATTTATTCTGAACTTCATTCAAAAACTTGTGTTTAGTCTTTGTAACAGTTCAACTGGGTAATTATATTACAAAACCTTTTGACTTCATAGTTATGTGACAATTAAACTTTTTTGATCTTATACATTTGTTTAGTTTAGCATAGCTAAGGAAAGGCATTAAAGTTTCATGCAACTCTACAATGCATTTATTTCTTTACTGAGATCACAGCTAAACAAACATTTCAAATTATTTATATAACAATCTTTTTTCAAGATCTAAAGTTGAAAACACAATTATAGACTAAGATATACTCTAAATGACCTTTGATAACCAAAATGGCAATGTAGCAGACAAGATTTGTTTGACTTTTATTTCATGAATTGTTTATTTTTCTCTTAAACCCACTCTCATTGTTTGATATTCTGTAGAGTGCTATTCATCTCCACATGCATACCTGCATTATAATGAAAGTCCATGATAAAGAAAATTTACAGAAAGGATAAGTATACTTTAGCAATGTGAGAAGTAATACGAATTTTGCTCAACATGCTATGCCTCTAAAGGGGGATTGTGTTTTATATATAATGATTTCACAGCCTTCATTCCACCGGGGTTATGTTCAGAAGTTCCAAAATGGGTGAAAAACTGAAGTGTTTTCTTTGATTTAATGTCTGAAGCTCTTGAAAATTAAGTGTTTTGTTTAATTAAGTGATTTGGGAGTTTTTCTACAATTATAGTTTCCAAAGAAAAATGGAAATTGGCGTATAGAAACCTAACCTAATATAAGTCCTTTTGAAGCTATGAGAATGACAGAATTCCTGATGGCATAAGCATTCATTTTAGATTTAGATAACAATTCCAGAATTTGGTACAGGAATGTATCTGAAGTAAGCTGAAGGAATTGCCGTAATATCTGAAGACCTTAGTTCATTGAATTAAATCTATAATATCAAACCACCTGGTATGTACTAAACATAAATTTGTTCATTTCTCTGAGGATTCTGGTAGGAATGACTTCGTCTTAGACTTAGTAATATATACATGTAACCTAAGTACAATACTTATATTTATTTATTAATTACATTTATTCTTTGACAATTCGAAACATGTATAAAATGAGGCTTAATTATTACCTTATCTTCTTCTCACATCCTGGTCATCTTTCTCTTCTTCCTAAAGATCCATTTTGGTTTCTGAGCCCACTTAGCTTAGCCAAGGATATGAATGTGATCATAAGCTGAAGTTTCTACTAGAGCTCAGTGAAGGGACCAGGGGATATTCACTGGGAGAAAAAGGACTGTCCCTCTCGCAGCATCTATCATGGAAAAGTGTCGGGCCCCATGAATAAGCTCCATGTCCATGACTAACTGTAAATGGGCCAAATCTTCTGGCAGTTCAGTGCCGGTAACCCTTAGCTGCCGAGTCTGTAACTGGGAGGGTTGTGTCAGTCCATCTCCAAGTCTTCACACACTAGCAGTCTATAAATTCCCTCTTCCATGATATTTCTTGAGCCTCAGGTTCCGTGCTATAAACATCTCATTTAGGGATGAGCACACAACAGTTACTTATCCTCGGCACCATTGCATAGTCAGGAATCTCAGGGTTACTACCTCTGGCTGCAAAGAAGAGCTTCTATGATCAGGGCTGATAGTGGTGTGTGTGTGTGTGTGTGTGTGTGTGTGTGTGTGTGTGTGTGTGTGTGTGTGTGTAAAGCAGTTTGTCACCATGTCAATTTAGCAAACTACAATGGAATATTTTTGAGTTTCAGAAAGAAATGTGTGGTTGAGGACATCAGTCTTATTATTACTACTGTCTGCCAAGAAATGAATGGCATGCTCAGAGAAGTCCTTAGAAGGCTCATGGTTTATATACATGAGTTACACAGTCTCCCCATTCACATACTTCATGCCTTGGTGTGCATATCTTATGAAGAATACTCTCCTATCATCTTTTCAATGTGCATTTTCTTATCAAATAGTAGATTTTATAATTAACAATACTAATTGCAATAACATATTACAAACTTATATTTTGGACAATGAAAATAAGTTGAGCAAACATGGGTAGGTTAAAGAAGAATAAAGGGATATTTAGAAGCATGACCAGGTGTGTAATACTAGATTTGATCACTCTTTTATTCCCATAAGTTATCCATAATTAAATCATTTAAATTCTCTTTTCTATAGGTTTATCATTTGTCTCAGGGTTTTTATTGTTGGGAAGAGGCACCACGATCACAGCAACTCTTATAAAGGAAACATTTAATTGTGGTGGCTCCCTTGCAGTTTCAGAGGTTCCGTCCATTACAATCATGGTGAGGAGAATGTATAGGCTGATGTGGTGCTCGAGTATCTGCAAGTGATGTATATGGTAGGCAAACGGAAGTCAATTGAAAATCACACTGAGCGAAATGTGAGCAAAAGAGAACTCAAATCTCTGCACCACCATGACACACTTCCTCCAACAGGGCCACACCTCCTAACAGTGGCACTCCTTTTGGGGGCCATTTTCTTTCTTCCACATTATCTTCTTGACCCTCTTCTTTCAAACAAGCACAGCTTTTAAAAATGTAACTGAATCTTTTTTTGTTGTTAATTTGTGAATTAACACTGAAAATATTCAGTGATTTTATTTTATGGAAAGATTTTAAGTACTAAAAATCTCATTCCATTGAAATGAATATCTACTGTGCAGAAACAGAGAAAGGATGTACAAGTTTCAGTTCCTAGGGATTGGAAAGGGTTGTTAAGACAGGATAAAGTATCACAATGTACAATGAACATGCTATCAAAATGTTTCTCATATTTTAACATAATTTACACTGTTTATAAATTAAAGGCAAAACAAAATTTTTTCATGTTCCAAGCAGTTCTCTGCTTCTTTTATTATCTATTATTTCCATTACTATGTTTAATCCCAATGCCTGTGACTGGGCTCTCATTATACATCTTACGTACTAACATGTTACAATATCATGTCTGGATTCTCCTGTCCTTTCCTTTAATCCTTTACACATAATGAACAGTATTCTCTTCTCCACAAAGACCAGCACAAAGCTGTGTTTGAGTATCTGCATTGCTAACATCCCAGCTGTGTGATTTATATCTTCCTTTGAATCTGTCCACAGCTATAAGCTCATAACTGGAATATCCAGAGAGAGTAATTCCCTTCCTTTTCATAATGCAGAGTCTGGTTTCTGGGGAATGAGGAAGTGCTACACCTGCTACACAGCTACAGAGAAGTATCAGGAAGTGCTCACTGCCTTAATGGTGACATGGGTCAATTAACAATCAAAGTCATTGCAAAACTCAATTCTTCTTCGCTTTTCTTGCATATATTGAAGTTGATATTGACTTTTTGTTGTCATGTTTGTAATATCAGGTTCCAAGAAGACAGAGTCAACTTTTCCTGCAGCACAAATAATAAAAACACAGAGACACATATTGGGGGTCAAGCTGAAGATCAGAAAAGCAAAGCAGCCCACCCACCTGAGAGCTTTTATGTCTACCAAGGCTGGAAGGGGGAACCTGTCTTCAAAGTAGCTTGAGTCCATCTTCTGTGTCTCACTAGTGTGACTGACTTTGCCTTCTGATCTTCAGTAGCTTTATTAGATCACAAAAAATATATCACCACATTTCCCTGTCATTCTTTTCATTAATGTTTATCCTTTCTCATTATTATGTCCCAGGTGATATTTCAATGATAGGATTTTGTTTATTGGTTCAAAGTTTGTGTTTTTAACATATAACCCAAGATCAAGGGACAATTTGGTGACATCCAGATCCAGTTACTGCTAAGGATCATTTTGGGTTCCACCACATCTGGTGGTTTGACTGGAAGTTCAGGTCGTGCACTCCCACTAATGATAACATAGAGGCCCAGGACTGTGGCCAAAACCTGAGGCCTTAGGGCTGTCCAGCGATCACATGGCTGCTGGAACCATTCTCAACTGAGTGGCCATTCCCTCTACCTAAAACCAGATTGTCATCCATGCCAAAGCTGCAGCCAAGGGCCATGTATGGGTCCAAGGTCCAGCTGGGGTCTGTGTTGATGTCTATGGCCAGTGTCACCTCAGGAGGCCTTAGGAATCACACGAGGTGAAATCAGAGTGCTATACTGAGCCAATGTCACACTTCACTGCTCTGGGAAAGCTGGCCCCTGCACTCAGGAGAGAGGGCCCCACCCCTCACCTCAGGCTCATCTTCGCCCCAGTGGCTGGATCTGACCTGACTGGCTGACACCTAGACCCACAACTGAGCCTTGGGTTGAACCACCCTAGAATCTCCCCCATCTAGGTCCTGTTGGAGCTAATGAAGAGGGTTGTCCTGAAGAATGATACCCACAAGATCTCCAAGACACAGGTTACCCAAGAAGAGCTCCAGTGACTCATTGCAATGGACAGTTTCCAGTCAAGCTGATGGGACAAAGAGGTATACTATACGACACACTGAAAACCTGAAGACTCTAATGCTGTCAGGATGGATGGAGAGGCAGGAGAGAAATAGAAATAGAGGTTTTGCTCTTTCGGCTGTTTTTGTATTATTATTATTATTATTATTATTATTATTATTTTGGGTTTTCGAGACAGGGTTTCTCTGTGTAGCTTTGGAGCCTATCCTGGAACTAGCTTTTGTAGACCAGGCTGGCCTTGAACTCACAGAGATCCTCCTGCCTCTGCCTCCAGAGTGCTGGGATTAAAGGCATGCTCCACCAACGCCCGACTTTTTTCTTTCTTATTGCTTTTTTGTTCTTGATTTTGTTTGCTTGCTTACTTTGTTTTGTTTTCTTTCATGGGGGACATGCAAGAGGGATGAGGGGGAAATACAGGGGACTTGGGGGGAACAGAATTGGGGTACATGATGTGAAACCCCCAAAGATTCAATAACAAAGTTAAAAAAATATATATGAAATTCTTTGACTAGGCATAATTCAAGTTAGATTCAATAGCTGGAACTTTCTCTGAGTGCACTCCCAGAAGTGTTATTAACTTACAGTTGTAGGACTTTTTTTTGGGGGGGGATGTTCATTTCAGCTTACAGAATGAAGTCTATAATGAAGGGAACTAAAGCAGGCTCATAAGTTAGAAGCTTCACATAGAAAGAAAGAAGAAGGAGTTCTGACTTCTAGGAATCAATCCTTCCTTCCCTCCATCCCTTCCTCTCTTCCACCTTCCCTTGCTTTCCCTCATCCTTCCAATATCTAAGATATATTTAATTAATATATAAGAACATAGTTCCCCCATCCCTTTCTTTGTTCAACCCCAACCATGTCCCAGTTCTTCCTATCAAATTGATAGCCTCTTTTACTTATTATTTTTATAAGCGTATGTACATGAGTATATAAGTGCAGCACACTTAGACAGTTTTATTGTTTTCAGGGCTGGATAATTGTACTGCATATCCAATTAGGAGGCTCATTCCTGGGAGAGGCTAATTCTTCATCTCTCTGTAGTCATTTGGTACTCCTATTATCTCAGAATCAAACAACCTGATAAGGCAAATTGCATAAAAATCATTGAATTCTAAAAATCATGCCCTTTTGTTGCCTCTGAGTTCTTGATAGTGTGTGTCTGAAAACACCACTGACTTAGGATAAAGACCTCTGACATAGACTATTTGATCTGGCACTCACTTGAAAGCCTCTTTCCTACAGTCTCAGTTCCATAGTAGCAGAAAGCAATGTGCAGTCTTGCAAGGAAGTAAAGCAATCCATGCCAGTATCTAGTAGTGATAACCATAAACCACAGAAATGGCCAACTTGTCAAGGAATCCCTAAAGGTGACATGGTGACACTCAGATGTTGGCAGTAACCAAGCTTTTGTAGTTGGACTTAGAGACACTCACAGAAAGGGATATCATGCCTGTAAGCACAGCCAATTACACAGGAATAATTAATGTCCAAAATCTTAAAGGAGAGACTATTCTTGCAATTTTAGTAGATCAGCATCATTGTTAACTATATTAAAAAACATCTTATACTCTTGGATAAGTATAGCTTTACTCCTCATCAAAGATTTTTCTCTTTACTTAAAATGGACACAATTACAGAAAACCTCAGCTGGACAAAAAACTGAGATAATGAGCCGTGGGCACCCAGCAAGCACGGACACACTCAGAGCACAAATCCTGAACCTAAGGCTCTGGCAATATGCTGGGAAAGACACAAACATCATCAGAACCAGAGCATCAGGAGGTTTCATGTGATATTTCATCTCCTGAATGATCCCCCATGGGACCCCTCCCCCTCCCTGAGGAGCAGACTTGGGGGGGGTGGGCTGGGGATATGGGGTAGATTGGAGGAGAGAAGGGGGAGGGAACTCTCCAACTGCTTTGTAAAATGAGACTGTTTTAAATGTAAATAAAAATTAATAAAAAATCAAGACCTAAAGAATGCCAATACCCAATTATATATAACAAGAGGCTGTAAATTTTGGGTGGCTTGCGTGTTTCTCACTCCCAAACAATATGAAAATCTACAGATAAAAAATGAAGTTTAAATGTAACCAATGTTTCGCAGTATATTCTAGTTTAATATAATCGTATTAAATATACTAGTTTAGTATAATCGTAACATGATAATTAACAAATTTTAATTGCACATTCAATCTTAAAAGTAAATTATCAAAAGTGTGTGTGTGTGTGTGTGTGTGTGTGTGTGTGTGTGTGTGTGTGTGTGTCTGTGCATATGAAGTTGGATAGCCCAGAGGAAATTGCAGGAAGAAAAAAATAGGAGAGGTTAAAACTTATAGCTATAATCACATCATATATGTCTGAAATTAACAACTGATTTTTTTTAATTAAAGCAAATGAAATTTGCTTTCAACATCTTCCCTCAATTTAAGGCCCAGGATTAATACTACAAAGGAGGTCTGATACTATGGGTAGCCCTTACATTTTCACTTCATTAATAATAAATATACAGATGATAGATAGGTAGATAATAGATGCATAAATTACACACACACACACACACACACACACATATATATATATATGATAGGCAACAAAAATTTTAACAGTATTTCTGTATCATTTTATCAGATTGCCATCTTGTTAATGTGTTACATTTTAGAAACAAATAAGATTATTCAAAATACATTCACAAAAATAAATAAAAGACTGGTAGCTGTAAGTAAATCTGTAGTGATTTAAATTAAATGGAGCTTTCTCTGCCTCCTTTCTTTCTTCAAAAGAATTTTGCTGATAATTATGAGAAAACATTAAAAAGCCATACATGTTTCAGCCTTTCATAAATGACAGTGGTAGCTTAATACATCATTGACTGGAGAGAATGCACTTTCCACATGAGATGAAGCTATTACAAAAGCCCGATTCTAACAGGCACTCTGGGTTCTGATGTTACATGCTTTCTTTCATGGTTATTTGTCATCCTTTTGCTTGTCTTTGTGATTCATTCCCTGGAAAATGTGTTTCCTTTCTTCACATGCTTCATGTAATTACAGAAGACCTGCTGCCTAAGTGAATAAATAGTCTTTCTTCCAGATGATTAATGGAAAGCTGTAAATTCTTTTATTCACCGATAAATAGGAACACATGCTTCACATCTTTTGGCATCAAAACATTAGTGCAAAACATTGCCTCAAAAAAAGTGGACCATTTAACAAACCTGCCTCACCCAGAAGCATGTGTTGTGTTATTTATAGATACCAAAACATACTCAACTTTGGAATTAATTCTATTATTCTTTAGTGTTTCTGTATTGATGAAATATCTTTGAAGAAAATTACAAAGATACTGTTACCAAAACAAACCACTGATTTTTCCAGGTGTGTGAGAAATATAATCCCCACAGTTGGGGCAATCAAAAAACATTTAATTGTTAGAAAAACAACACAGTCCACATGCTGACAAACTGATGATCACCTAGTTAGGATTTTCTGAAGTTCAGTGAAAGGCAATAATTTTGTTAAGTGTTTTCTATGAACATGTTCAAACTGTTTCTTAGGGAAAAATAGAATAAATTGGAATTTTAACTTCTAAAATATGAAGTTACAAGAAATATATTCAATAAGGCTACTCAACAAGCATTCTCAGGAGTTAGAAATATTATCCAAAATTATTATTATCCTATGTTAGTATAAAAATGAAATTGAGCATAATTTATTCTTAGTAGAAGATAGAAAGTTGTGCTACTTCCTGGCCCCGTGGTTACACTGGACACCTAGTAGCATTTGGTAACAGGGAAGGGACCTGGAACTGTGTAGTCCACATGTTCTGCCAGCCCAGAATGTGCCAACATTTTGTGGTGATTACTGAGATCTATTAGTCCATTCACAATGACAACTTTAGCTGTGTGGTTTATAGCCATTATTACATGATTATTCTTTGGATAACACCAAGATACTGAGGGCATTTTCTTTCTATCACAAGAGAGTTTATATTTCACAATTTGTATCTTTGAAGAAAATTTTGAATAAATTAGGAAGAAATAGAAGAAATCAACAGAATGCAAACACTGTAAAAATATACTGTCAATACAGTCATCAATGGTCTTAGTCTTCGTGTAAAAATTAAATTATGTTATGTTGGTTACATAGTATTTTTTGGAAACAACACCTATAAACATAAAACACTTGATACATACATAGCTGAATTTAACAACAACTATGGTTGCTCAAACACATAATTCTGAAGTGACCATCCTCAAAAGTGAGTCCTATTGATATGTTCCTGTCATTGTTATCTATTTGTATTTTTCTCCCTTTCTACATAATTCTAATGTGTGTCACCATTAAATTTGTAGTAAATGCAAGGAATTTCAGTAGCATGTTTTAAGACATTTGACTGTATGTGTGTCCTTTCAAAAATGTTGGATACTTGTCACAAAATAAGACAATGCATCATGAGGATATCCTTATAATGCTGTGGCAATACATACATAAGATAGAGAGGCATGTTGCCAACATCTACATAAAAAGCTATGAAGGTAGGGAAGTAGGGATGTGGTTTATCATAAAGCATTGCTTTTGACTCAGTTCTGAATATTTTCAGGAAGAACTAGGTCCTCCATATATGGGAGACAGTTGTAAAGCTTGGACTTTCAGAGCGTCCCCTGGCAGTAGGACCATAAAACAAGCCTGGTACATGAGCTAACTTATTTGAGCCCAATAAGTGAATGTATACTTATTGTGTTTATATTCCTACAAAATGTTAAAATCTAAAACACTCTGGTATAAACATTATCAGGCCTCTGATATAAAAGGTTAGTTGGACAAACAACCTCAATATTTATTCAATTTCTTTAAAACCTATCTTATTTAAATATTCTCCTTATTGATAATTTTAGCAAATCTGCATTACATGACAGAAAATTATCATCTCCACCCTCTAATAATATTTGTACGACTGTAGATGTGATCACTCGAGGGACTGACTCCAAGGCATCACACATGCCCCAAGGAACTATTGAGCTCTTTCTCTCTGCCATAGAGTTTTTGCATTGAAGCATATAAGTATGTTATATCCCTTCTAAGGAAATTTTTGCAGTTACATTTGTAATCTACATTTATTAATTAATCTTATGAAATAATAAAAATGCTCTGTATTACATTAACTTTACCTTTCTAGCTGCTGTGACTGAGTTCAAAGCTGGAAACCAACACCTGTGACATAGAACTGTAGCATCACGAAGATTTATAGCACCACTGTTCAGGGATCTATTTATCTATTTCTCCCTCAGTGAACACACAAAAGACTCAAGGTTACAGGAAGAAATAGTGTCATATTATGTGTGAGAAATAACTAATAAGTGCTTAAATGAATAAGCCGATGCCATAGGTTTATGTCTGAGGACTATGAGCATCAGACACCTTCCAAAGTTTGTATTCTGGAATGGTTACCTGAAAAATTATTGACACGAATCAGCTTCAGTAATGAATCCAAGATGGAAACTCACATGTCACCTGGTAACAACAGTGTACTAAAGAAGAAAACATGGCTTATGTTGATATAAGCCTGTAATTAAGGTTTACGACCTGTATCTTATTAAGTGTTTTGTATAACTTCAGTATTTTAAGCTGGAATAAATTGAGCCTTGGCTAGCACAATGATTACAGTTTAAGTAGAAGTTTCCTTAAGTCTCCCACAAAGAAAAATAACTTTTAGTTTTTGCAAAGCAAAACTAAAACATCTTTGGTTACTTTACGGATTTTTTAAAACTTGAAAATTAAAACATAATTTATCACATCTAATTTCATAAATATCAAATACATATCTTGTCTATTATAAGTACCAATTCTCTTTGGATATTTTATATAGCTACTACTTTACAATTTAAAATTATAAATATTGCTTTCTGCAAATAGCTGTATATATATTCACAACATTGTTTATAGGGAGATAAATTGGGGTTGAATTAAAGTGTAGCCACAAAAGCATGGGGACTTGAGCTTAAATGGCAAGACTACAGCTGTAGGGATAGTGCATGTCTGTAATCCCAGAAGTTCTGCAGTTAGATGGGAGGTAGATATAAGAGAATTACTGAAGAATTAAATCCAGCTAGCCAGGCACTCACAATGACACAAAGAGATAAACTGTCTGAAATAACGTGCAAACTGATGATCCACATTGGTTTTGTCTCCAGATTGCTCAAATGTGTGATGGTACACGTGTGCCCGTGGACTGATTTAAAGTTACTTCCTTCCCAATTTCTTTCATCTGTTAGCAGAGCTCTGTCAAACATTCAGGAGACATAACAGAAAAGTGAACAGGGGTTTTATGAGCAGGAATGTTTTTATGTTTTAAAATTGATGACATGAACTAAAATTAAGAATGAGAGTATAGGTTGACTTAATTCCATAATGTTATTGTTGAAATAATGAAAGGATAGGTACCCTTTAATACCATACACCACTTAAGATATTTTTTAATGACTTATCTCATGAATAATATTTAAACTTGCCAGAAACTGGTTTCTTTCTTTCTGTCATAATTCTTGAATTTATATTAAGAAAGCTCTGAGCCTCCCAGAAAGCAGAAAGAAAAATCAATTTTGTGTCCATTTAACCTTGGTCTTTTTGCAGTTTGGGTCAGAGCTCTTGTGTCTTCTTTTTTTTTTTTTTTTTTCTTCTGGATTTTAGAACTTACTTCCTTTATTTTGACTACAACGGATGGGAAAGGAAGCACCAGGAGAGCCTGCAATTTCTACAGACAATGTCCAGCTAGCCTTACCTCTTAGTACCATACACCTCTGAGCAACATGCAGCTAGCCTTACTGGTTAGTCCCATACACCTGTGGGCACCATGAAGCTAACCATAAAGGTTAGTAATGCACACATGTGGACAACATGCAACTAGCATTACCAGTTAATATACTGCACCTCTAGGATGCTTTAATTTATGAAACAAGCATTTGATTGCCACTGAGATTTTCAAAAAGGACCTTAAATAAAATATATTTATTCACAGAAACTTGTCATAAGAGTTTGAGTCTGAAAATATTCATTCTTCATTGCGTTTGATAGTTTCTTGTTATAAAGATATCACTTGCACAATTAAAACTCAATAACAAAAAAAAGAAATGTTTTATCAAAACTGACTGTCCTTTCAAGAAACAGTGGCACTGACCATGTTTTGTTTCCTTTGAACATATAACTAATTGCCCCATCAATTACACGTCATTGTATTGTCATGTTACTAAATTTCAAGATACAAAGACTGATTATCAGGAAGTTGATTGTTAAGCCAAAAGGTCAAGGTCTTTTGTAATTACTTCCCTTTAGACTTCTATTCCTCTAGTAGGGTGGGATTGGTGAGGGCAAAGAATGTCTGTGTGTTCAGTCTTTAATGTAGAATCAACAGAAAAGGGCATTATAAATACTGAAAGGGCAGTGAGATTTTGGCAAGGCAGCCGGAAATTGCTTCAAGAACTATGACCTTGTACCAAAACCATGGCTAATCACATCCTGATACATTTCAAGATAGGGATTTGGACATTACCTCATTTTAAATCCTTAAGGCATCACTACTTATATGATAAAGCTTTTGGCTTTCATAACTATAATCGTGAAACTTTATTTTGGGAATTTACAACTTCACATATGACCACCTATATGTGTAAGCATCATTCATAGATTGTTCTATTCTTACATGTCATCTTTTCAACTGTTGGCATTAAATTTTCAGACACTAGAACCATTTTATTCCTTACTTTAAGGAGTGTTTTATCAGAAAATGATGCCACTCATGACAACTAGAGAGAAAAAAGTAGTTTAGATTTCAGTTCTTTAAATTTTTATAACAACATACATACCAGAAGCACCTTTAATATATCCAGTCTGAATGATCTGACAATGCACCCTTATGTAACTAACCAATAATAAGGTGATAAGGACCAGAAAACTTTTTCATACACTAAGCATTGCAATTTTAAAGAGTGCTATTGTTGCTGTTGTAGTTTTATGTATTTCTAATATACATTTAATTTATTTGTCATGTGTGTTTTGAATTTTTGGTTTCTATCTGAACCTGCATGCATAAAGAAAACATGTGTCAGAAAGGAAAGTATTTGTTATGTGACCTTAGTTGACACAAAATATTTAATACTAAAATAATTTAAAATATGAAGCAACACAATTTAAATTATTATTTTCCTTCTGAGTGCTTCATAGGGGAATGTTAGATGCTGACTTCAATTGATGGCATACCTGCCTGTCACTGAAATGTCAATCTTAGGGATGGGAAGAACTTTAAGATTGTAGCTATTATGAATTGTCATCCACATTGGGGTGGGATATTTGTAGTTGCTCCTGGTGTTTACAGTCTCTTTGCTATGATAAGTAACCCTTACCCAACCTCTTGTTAGAAACTGAAATAAACATACATTTCTAACATGTTGGATTTTGATGTTAATTTGGTCCATCTTAGTGTGTAAATGGGTGTGTTGCATCCACCCACAGAAAGTCTGTGCGAGCTTGTGTGTGTGTGTGTGTGTGTGTGTGTGTGCAACTGTGAGGGGAGGGCAGAGATTATCATTAGGTGTCTTTCTCAATATTTATTTTACTTACCTGCTTAAACATGTTCTCTTAATGAACCCAGAGCATGCCTTATTTAGCTAGTTTAGCCAGCTGGCTTCCCCCTGGACTTCTCTGTCTCCATCTCTCAGTTGCTAGGATAGCCAGTGAGACTCCTGATGGCCAGGTGTTATGTGCGTGTGTGGGATCTGAACTCCAGTCCTCATGCTGTGAAAGTAAAGACCTAAGTCTTGAGAAATTCACCCAGCTCAGCATAACTAAAATCCTTACTTTTTACAATATTCTATTTTTAAGTCTTTGACTATTTCATGCATATATACAGTGGCTATGAAATTTTGTTCATAGCCAATCCTATTTCTCCCTCTAGATACACCTTGAGTGTTTCTAAGGCACTCCACATACATTCAGTTTTGTGTTTTTTGTTTGTTTTACAATCCCACAGTTTCTAATTAGTGAATCCCTTATCTTCTGGGTGTGTAATCATCTACTGGAATATGAACATTCTAGAATTGTCATTAAAGAAGAGAGATTCCTTCCTCCAACACTCAATTGCCTATATATCCAGTTCCTTACTGATGGGGAGGGTTAGTGAGAGCTTCACCATCTGTGCATCGATATTGACTTGGCCTTCTTCAAGCAAACAAGGTAACCATGAATTCATGATCCAGGTTTCTGTTTTTGTTTTCATTCTTGTTGAGAAAATGTACCTTAATGAAACTGAATGTATGAGGATATTAGCAAAATTATGTGGGTGTAAGATATTTATGAACTTGTACTTTATACTTGAAGTATGCCTATAATGTTTGATGACCAGAATAGTCAGGATATACAACCACTAGACAATTTTGAGGGAACCACAGTAAATGAACATGTATTATAAAATGCCAGACTCTTTGAAGGTACATGAATAAACATATATCATCTATTTGAGAAAAAGAAAAAAAACTGATAAAATTGGCATTCCTTGGGTAACTGTTACAGTAAACAAAAGCAGATACACTTGTCTTCTTTAACATATAACGGGCTATCATGTGGAATGTTTTTGACTACTGTTCTAGAGATTTGATCAAACATCTGTTCACCCTAGGCATGGCAAAAAAATCTTTCCACCTCGATCTAGCTAATGAATCAATGAATTTTACTATAACAACATGGGTTACCCTAAATCAGTTCCATCACCAAAGCCCCACTGCAGCATTGTAAAGACTCAGAACCCAGAAACCTGAACCTTACTGCCCATGGTGTGACTCCAATGAATCTTCCTTCCCCAGCAATTATTTATTGCTATATAAACTTTATAATCACACTAGTCTTGTTTTCCTCCATACACTCTGAAAGATAATGTTTCAATTCAGAGGAAATGGCTACATCACAAAAAAGAGGTTAGATTGGCAATTAGATGCAAATGGACCATTCTCTGTCTTTTATGAGTCTCACATTATATAGTTTTTGCCTTTTCTTTTTTTTTTAGTTGAAAACTGATACTTCTCTCATACAATAGTTTCTAACCAGTTTCCCCTCACTCCACTCCTCCTAGCTCCCACCAATCTCTCCTCCCACCTAGACCTGCTCCCCCTCTATTTATATATATTAGATATATACATATATAAAGAACATATGTATCAGAGAATGGGAAATAAATCCAAGCACAATTCAAGGACCTTCTATTTTCTACCTCTGAGGAACACTTAGGAGTTCATTGGTATAGGGCATGCAGAGACATTCCTTCTGTGTTAAAGGGTAAGTTACTAAACCTGGTCCCTCCCACCACTAATATTTAGTAGGTGCATTTGGATTCTGGAGGCAACACATCCATCACTTGGGTGTGTTATTTTCCACCAAATAACAAGTGACACAGAAAGCTACTAGCTTTATGTGGAGCCCGGAACAGAAGTCTCTTTAGCAGGATCAGGAGGCTGTGCAGGTTGCTCTACCACCTGTACCATATGAACTAGGAGGTCTTATGATACCAGAGGTGTCAGTGTAGATAGGGATGCTGTTTGGAGACTTTGGCAGGACCCTAAAGTTGACTCACAGAAGGGAATTTTCAGATTTCGGAGCAAGGCTTTACCATCATCTGTAGACAACTATTTTCTTTTTGAAAGAGATCTCTTGGCCTGATATTGGGCCTTAGTGTAAACTGAATATTTGACAATGGGTCACCAACCTACCTTGTGACCTGAACTGCCTACTATGAGCTGGGTGTTACAGGACCCACCAAGTCATTAATTAGAACATGAACAACAATAATTATTATTAAATGGAAGTGAACACATTGGGCCTGGGCAGGTCCTGAAGTCACCTGCAGGTTACATGAAGAAGTCACCAAAATATCTACATTTTCTACTCCTGTAACAATGCTGTCTGCTGCCAAGCATGCCCTGAAAGCCTCAAAGTGTTTTCCCTATGATCACACGAATAAGGAAGAGGAGTCTAGGACCTGGTGTTCTGATAGTTCTGCACTTTCTGAAGGCACCACCCAGGCATGAACAACTGCAGCATTATAAGCCCTTTGTGGGGCAACTCGGAGACATACTGGTGAATGGAAATCTTCACAGTGGGCAGAACTCTGGGCTATAAGCATAGTATTACAGTTTGTTTGGGAGGAGAAATAATCCGATGTGCGAATGTTCACTAATCCATGGAATGTAACCAATGGATTGGCTGGATTGCCAGGGACTTGGAAATGGTGTGGCTGAAGACTTGCTAAGATATACATCTGGGGAAGAAATATGTGGATAGATCTCTCCAATTTGACAAAGGATGTGAATATACTATATCCCATGTGGATGCTAATCAAAAGGTGACTTCAGCTAAGGAGGAGCTCACTAATCAAGTAGATAAGATGACCCATTCTCTTTACCCAGGTATTTTTGTCATTGCCCAATGGTCCCATGAACAAAGTTGGCATGATAGCAGAGATGGGGATTATGCATAGGCTCAACAACATATACTTCTACTCACCAAAGCTCACCCAGCTACAGCTGTGGTTGAGTGCCACATTTGCCAACAGCAGAAACCATTCCTGAGCCCCAAATATAGCAACATTCCTTGGGACAAACAGCCAGCAACCTGGTGGCTATTTGACTACATTGGATTACTTCCTCCATGGAAAGGATAACTCTTTGTACTTACTGGGATAGACAGTTACTCTGGGTATGGACTTGCCTTTTCCTGCATATAATTCACCATCATCTGTAGACTTACATAATACCTTATCCAATGTCATGATATTCCACACAGTATTGCTTCTGACCATGGAACATCACTTCACAGCCAGAGAAGTACAACAGTAGACCCAAGGTCAGGGATTCCACTGGTCTTACCATGTTCACCACCATCCTGAAGCAGCTGGCCTGATTGAAAATGGAATGGCCTTTTGAAGATGCAGCTACAGCACCAATTAGATGGCAGCAGCCTAGAGGACTGGGGCAAAGTTTTCCAGAAGCAGGATATGCTCTGAGTCAGCATCCAATATATGGTACTATTTCTCCCATACCCAGGATCCATGGGTGCAGGAATCAAGGGCTGGAAAAGGTAAGAGTCCCACTCACTGTCACCTCTAGTGACTCACTAGGGAAAGATCTTGCTTTCTGTTCCCTTGATCCTAAATTCTGCTGCCCTAGTCTTGGTTCCAAAGAGGAGAGTTCTCTTTGCAAGAGCCACAACAAAACTTCCTTTGAACTAGAAGCTCCCACTTCCCCCTGGTCACTTTATGCTTCTAATGCCACTAAACCAACAGACTAAGAAAGTAATAACAGTGCTAGGAGGGTAATTGATCCAGATTATCATTATCTTGGGGAAACTGGTTTGCTACTCCACAATGGAAGTAAAAAACGATTATGTCCAGAGTGTATTAGATCCTTCAGGACATCTCTTGGTGTTACTTTTTCTTGCAATTAAAGTCAGTGAGAAACTAGAACAGCCTAATCCAGACAGAATGACAAAGGGCACAGATACAGCAGGAATGAAAGTGTGGTTCACTCCTCCAGTGAGAGAGCCAAGGCCAGCCGAGGTGCTTGCAGAGGGTGGAGGAAATGCAGAATAGGTAGGAGAGGAAGGTAATTATCCATTCCATCTAAGGCCACATGACCAGTTGTAGAAATAAGGATTATAACTGATATCAGTGCTTCTCTGGTATTTTGTTAAGAATGAATTTGTACAGATAATTGTGTTTGCTTTCAAATTCTCTATCATATATTGTAAAATCAATTAAGAGAATATTGAAAGTATGCCCCAATGGGAGATTACAACCTATTTCAAATCTATAATGCATTTGTGATTGTATGGAAGATAGTTATAACATGGTAAGTATAATTATGACCTGGTTAAATATATAATGCAGTTTTGATTATATGTGAGATAGTTATATCCAGGCATATTATTGTGACATGATTATTATTTTCATTTGAAAATTAATAAAGCCATAAAGAAATATGAATGTATCAAGTTGACAACAAGTGAACATGTGATGACTTTTCTTGGCTGTCAACCTGACTATATCCAGAATGAATTATAAGCCAGAAGTGGAGGGCACACCTATGAGAGATTTTCTGCTTAGTTTGAAGGTGGTGACTCCACTTCCAGTCCAGACATTTGCAGTAGGAAGACACACCTTTGCTTTGGATCTTCAGGTAGGAAGACACACCTATAGTCCAGATCTTGAGGCTGGAAGACACACCTGTAATCTGGGTCACACCTGCTGTTGGAATTCTAAATAAGGACATGGAAGAAGGAACTTTTTTTTTTTTGACTGCTTGCCCTCACCTTGCAAGCATATGCATTCATCCATGGGCTTTGACCTACTTCTTTGGGATTTCATCAGACACAAAAGACCAGCCAAGACACCCAGCTTTATGAGACTGAGCAATTATTAGATTCTTGGAATTTCCATTCACAGCTAGCCATTGTTAGATTAGTTGGACTGAGGCTTATATCTCATTCCAATAGATTGCTTGTTTGTGTATGTGTGCTCATTTTATGACTTCTATAACTCTAAAGAAGCCTGATTATTAGAGTTGAAGGACATGCTTATGAAAGAATAAACTTTAAAGGCCTGAGGATCTACCTATTTGTAATAACATTTTTTTTTGTTCCTGTATTTGAATTTCCAATTTTTTGAGTTGTGGTTCTTTGATGATTAAGCCTTATAAAGCACTTGAATCAGCTCATTATATATTGGCACCTCAAAACTCTGAGGCTGGGTACACTAGAGAGAAAACAGGTTCCAAGTTTAGAGGGCCAGAAGACTACGACTTATCTGTCCTGTCCAACCTTCTGCTAAAGGCATCATGGTACGTTCTACCATAATGCCAGAAACATTGTATGTGGAGAACTGAGAGATGCCAAGGGAGGAAAGGCACAAAGGACACAAAGGAAATTGGAGACTAGGTCTTTCATAGTTACCCACTCTAATTTTTTTAAGGTATCCAGAGATCAATCCAAGTCAGCAATGCTCTCAAGATATATGTAACCTTCCAGTAGGCACTCTGTACCTTCAAATTCCATTACCTATTCATCACACCTTGATGAGGTCTAAGCATTGAAAACAAGAACTCAGGAGATATAAAATATATTCAAAACATAGCAACAATAATAAATAATGTATGACAGCTTTACATTTACATTTCCTTAAAGCTGAGTTTAGAGATTATAGTAACACCAAGGGGCAGACACATCTGCTCAAGAAGACCACCAAAAAATGTGATGCAAAGGCCTGGGGATGTTAACTTCTGGGAAGTTTCCACTTCCATATGGCTATAAAGGCTTATTAAAAGTGTGGATGAAAAGAGGAGAGGAATACCAGACACCCCCCCAAAAAAAAAAACCAATCAATATTGTTAACTTTACCTCTCTTCTCCATCTTCTTATTCCCTAATTATGCATACATATAAATTGCATATTTATGTTAACTTTACCTCTCATCTCCATCTTCTTATTCCCTAATTATGCATACATATAAGTTGATCCTTGTAAAAGCTTCACATGAATATTTGTTTTGTTTTAATACCCTGGGGGAAGACTTTTCTGTAGAACTCTAAAATTTACCTTCTGAGATGATGTCTGTAAGTATTTTAACAAATTGTCTCTTAGAAGGCAGGCAATGAAATGGAAAATATTGACTTCTAAACATTGGTCAGTTTACTTTCAAGCTGGAGGAGAGGGTTATAGGATTTGAAGTCAAATTGGGAAAGCATGGCTTCTCCATCAAAAGGGTCAATAAACATAGCTTAGAAGTGTCTCCATGAAAAACTCTAAAGTATTATGGAGTAAAAATTCCAAAGAAATTAGAAATACAAATTACTTTTATAATTTAAAACAAACATTTCATCATATTTGTTAAATAGTATTATAGCTATAATGGTCTGGTAGCCACAGATGTCTTTAGCATGGTATTTGCTATATAAATGAGAATCATCCAAATGTTAAAATCATTGCCAAAATTCATGTGCAATTAAGTTTGATAAGGTAATGGAGGTAAAAATATTCTAATTCAAGAAAATATTAGTTTAACATATTATTGTATGTGACTATGGGAAATTAACTTTCTCACATTTGTTGCTTGTGGTGGTAAATTGGTAAGGATAAGATGACAGATTTTATATAAGGATTAGACTGAATGGATGAAAACAACCTACTATTGCATATTGGAAGTTGGTTAGATCTATTGTCAACACTGATTATTTGTATTTTAATGAAGCTATCAAGTAAAATATGGATTTCAAATTGACCACAAATCCTGCTAGGCTTGTTTTATGTTCACACCTTATAGCCAACTTTATACATTTAGATAATTCAGACATGTGACAAGCCCCTTCAATGTTTGACCCCATTATATCATATGTATAACCTTCCTTTAGTCATCATAATATTATAAACTCTCAAATACCTCCAGATGATATTTAGTTTTCATAAAGAAATGATTTAAAAGTTTTATTTGATGAAAAATTCTACTTATTCTTTTTTCAACAAAGAGTGTTGGGAAATTTTGATATCTATGTACACAAAATGGAATAGGGATACAAAGGGTACATGTTGAAAAAAAATTCAAGTAAAATCAATCACATAGATATGAAATTTAAATACATTGAATAGATCATAGGAAGAATTCTAAATATCAACAACAGAAATAATTAAGTTCTATACATTATTAAACTAAGATATTTCTGCCCTCTGGCATTGCCAATAAAATGAAATATGAGCTATAATACTTAAAAATGCCTATACATTAAAATATTTTATTTTAATTGTACAAATAACCCTTTCAATCAATAATAATAAAAATGAGCACTGATTTTAAAAGACATGCAAAATAACTAAACAAGACTTTGACAAATGGTTTATATGTCCCTTTACATGCCTGCACTTGGGCATGTGTAATCATGTGTGTCTCAAATGGGTATAAGAGAAGACTTTGTATATTGTATGCCATGAGAGATTAGCAAATTAAATGATATTCCACTACTGGCCCACCAAAACCATACTGACATCACCAAATCTGGTTGGGAGCTTAAATAATAGACCCTCACTCCATGCAATATGGAATCAAAATAGACCATAAACATTTGGTATCTGTTGCTTAGAGAGCAAAGTAGAGGCTTAATGTTTAATGGAATAATTATGTTCCTTTTAAAATACCCAAATGAGTCAAAGTTTATATTCACATAGGAATCTGCACCAGATGTTTATACTGGCTTTATTCATAATTAAAACCACCAAGATTTTTGTTACTAATGGAATGAATAATAAACCATGGTTCATCTGGATGTTTGGATATTGTTCAATAATATATATTAAAATAAAACAACTATAGGCTATGAGAGACATAAAAGAAACACCAGTGAATACTGACAAGTGATAGAAACCAATCCTGAAATTCCTCTTATTGTATGGTTCCAACTATATGCTGCCATATAAAAGGCAAAATTATTCTGACAGTAAAAGACCAAAGGTTATTAGTGATATGATCAATAGACAAACCCATACGATTTTTAAGCAAGACAAACTATAGTGCATAAAACCATATTTGTTAAAACATTGAAATATTACTTATGCAAACTATGGATTTCAGTTGAAAAAAATTGCTATCCACTAACTGGTTGCAATAAATATTTCCTTTCTTGTTTATGACTGTGGGAAATGTATTTTGTATGAAAGAAAGTTACACTATTTGATCAGTTTTGGTATGAAGTCCCAAACTGCTTTCAAAATAGCATCTGCATGAATTGGAAAAAATAATTAATCAATAAAGCACTGTTCTAGGTTTTAAATGGTACACTGACTCAGATAATGTCATTGGTGTGTGACTGTATGTGCACTTGCTGGGGGGTGAGGTGGATAGCCTGTGTGTGAAGACCTGAAATCCACAGAAAAAGACTTTCTTCAATCCCCCTCCAACTCCATTTCCTGGTGTGGTCTTTTGCTGACACTGAAGATCACTGAAGTGGCTAGGCTGACTGGCCAGTGAGTTCTGTGGAGCATCTTTGACCGTACAATGGCACTCCCAGGCATTTTGTTATTGTTATTGTTGTTTTGTTAGTTTCAGGGAACTATACTCAGAATGTCATGCTTGAATAGCAAGAAGTTTACGAACTCAGTGAGTAAGTCCTTGACCATGTTCTTTATTATAACTTATAGGAAAAAAAAACATGGGGATGGAACATAAATACCTGTAAAATGAAGTATGGAACTATAGACCTTATGTGCACTAAAACAGTTAAATTCTATGCTGTATTTTACATTGACTTGACATTTTAACTTAAAGCAATACTATGACATATTGATAATTGTATGCATTGTCATTTATTAGATATTATTTGTTACAAAATTTAATTCTTAAAACAATATTTTTAATTTTACGTACCAATCCCTGTTCCCCTCCAACAGCTCCCCCAATCTTCCCTCCTTCCACGGTGAGGCCTCCCATGGAGGCATCAACAAAGTCTGTCACATGACATTGAAGCAGGGCCAAAGCTCTCCCCTATGTATCTAGTCTGAGGAAGGTTTCACTCCATAGGGAATGGGCTCCAAAATGTCAGTTTATCCACTAGAGATAAATCCTGGTCCCACTGCCAGTGGGCTCATAAACAATCAACCACATTCAGAGGACTGAGTTCAGTCCTAAGCAGGTTCCCCAGCTGTCAGTCAAGAGTCAGTTATCTCCCTCTAGTTCAGATCAGCTGTTTATTTGGGTTTCCCCATCGTGGTTTGGACCAATTTGTTCATAATTATCGATCCTCCCTCTCTTTAACTAGAACTGAGAGCTCTGCCCTATGTTTAGCTGTGGATATCTGCATCTGCTTCCATCAGTTACTGGATGAAGAAGGTTCTATGATAACAATTAAGGTAGTCCTCAATATGATTACAGGGGAAGGGCATTTAAGGTAGTCTCTCCACTATTGCTTTGATTCTTAGTTGGGGTCATACTTGTGGATTCCATGGAATTTCCCTAGTGCCAGCTTTCTCCTTAATCCTATAATGGCTCCCTCTATCAAGATATCTCTTTCCTTGCTCTCCTTCTATGTCATTCCAGAAGGTTAAACCATCCTGTTCCCTTATGGTCTCCTCTCCCTCCCCTTCTCCCCTAATAAAGCAAAAGATAATTGGCCTATAGTCTACAACATCAGAGAAGGTAGGTAACAAGGAGGAGCCTATGAGAGACATACATGGACCCCCTGGGAAGGGGAAATAGATAAGATCTCCTGAGTAAATCAAGACCCTGGGGGTGGTGGTGGAAGAGGAGGGCAAAATTTCATTCTTAAAAATAGTTTTTGAAAAAGAAATAGATATTGATGGATAACAATTTCAGAACTTGCAGAAAATACTACACAATTGTTGCCTGTCTGCTACAGTGACAAATTTTCAATCACATTATTAATCTTTTACAAACATTGCCTAAAATGTAATAATACCTAATTTTGAATGGCATAGATCTATGCAAGCTATTGTTAATATTGGTTAGACATCAGGTTTTTCCTTTAATAAAATATTGTCTCAATATATACTAAACATAGTAGGAAAATATCGACATTGCATTTCTGTGATTCCAGTGTCCCTTAAAATACTCTCATAAATACCACCTATAGCCCACAGGTGGGTGGCAACCACCACTACTCTAAGAATCAAACAAAGAAAATGGGTCAACCACAGCAGCAAACCATGGCTCTTACTCAGAAGTTCTTTCTCTTACCAGCTATATTATCTAAGGCAGTGTTTTTTCAGTCTGTGCTTCAGGATACATTCGGGGTCATATCAGATATCCTGCATATCAGATAGTTATATACAATGCATAACAGTGCCAACACTACAGTTATGAAATAGCAATGAAAATATTTTTTTTTAGTTGGGATCTCCACAACATGAGGAAATATACTTAAGGGTTACAGCATTAGGAAGGTTCAGAATTGGTCAAAGTCAACTTATTTACTGCCTTACAGTTTAAAAGTAGCTACCATCATAGAGGCCAAGATGTGATGCACTTTAGTGTGAACTTCCTTCTTTTATTATATGTTGCTATGTAAACATATGATTGATATAAATTAACAAGGACTTCTGTATATTTGAATTCCTCAGAATACCAGGAAAATAATTAACATACATGAGCACTAATGTTGATTTTCCTGTAGATAGTAAAGTCCATTACAATCAAATAATTTCAAGAACATTATCATTTTGTATATACTTTCTTAATGAAGTGAGATTAAAGTTTTCAGAAATTCTTACATAAGATAATCATTTAAAATTACCAATCCTTACATAAGGAAGTTTTTTTGGTTAAAAAGGTAAAGGAAATGAAGATGAAAATATTATAAGATCACAACTCCTGCACTCTATGTTTTAAAATTAGGAACAAAGTACTCTATTTTAAATGTGTCCACTTGTAAATACTTTACGTCAGAAATGCAGGCCTGTGTGTCTTCAATTTGTTGTTTTGAAATGTTTCCTTTCTGCTGAGAGAAATTTAGTAACAGAAGACTACTGGTCTATTTGATTATGCTTTCAAAGCAGCTAGAAGAAGAGTTCACATCTAGCTGGCTTCCCTGTTATAAACATGTAAGAATGGCCTTGTATATAATAAATATAAATACACCTTCAATAAGTAATTGCAACCATAAGGCTGAAAAATGTTAGTTTCCATAAATAATTAGTCATTAGACAAAATAATTTAATATTGTAATTGCTGTAACTCCAGGTAAACATGAATTAGGTACTATATTTGAGTCATATCTTCAGATATGAACCCAAGAGAACATATCAGTGTTTGCAAAGTTAGAAATGAATATGGGATTTTTTTTTTTTTTTGGTTTTTTGGGACAGGGTTTCTCTGTGTGGCTTTGGAGCCTATCCTGGCACTTGCTCTGGAGACCAGGCTGGCCTCGAACTCACAGAGATCCGCCTGCCTCTGCCTCCTGAGTGCTGGGATTAAAGGTGTGGGCCACCAATGCCCAGTGAACATGGGATTTTTGAATCCTGTGTTTTTAATCATGTGTCTATTCCTAGGTCATCAAGGAACGTTTTTATTTGTCTCCCAGGTACAAGACTTTAGGTTGGACCAGCAATATTCAGATTTCTCCATTTACATTAAAACCTTGTCATTTTGAACAAGTATTCCAAGGGCAAGAGAAATAGAAGGGATTTTTCCCATAGTTTGTAAAGACTTTTTTGCACCTGACAAAATACCTAAATAGCATGTTTATAGACACAAATAATTCTCTTTTCATTGAGAGAATGTTTCTTATGATCATTTCACAGATAATCAAATATGTGACAAACATTATTGAAAATTCTGTGGATACATGATTAAAAAGCCAGCAGGTAATTAGTCTCCTCCTCTTCCAAAGTGATTTTGATTATTCATCTGATAGTAATCAGAGAAAACAAGTGCAATTAATTGTAAGTATATTGAGATTATCACTACCATCTATAAACAGCTCCAAATACATATTGTATAGAAATTTTATCTCATTGTGTATACATTTGATCTATTAAAAATGCCACAAATACATATATATTTGAACAAATAGAGGTCATATATATGTATCTCAATTAATAGACATCAATGTATAGGTTGGGAGCAAAGTCCTATATTTATATGCACAGTTATAAGCCATTACTCCAAAAACATCACATTAATGAAAAAGGGTTTATACATGTCACGCTTCCAATCCTGCTTCAAATCCTGAGCCTTTCGAATTAGTTGGCCAAGGCATCAAGGCAGCTTAAGGCAGCTTAGATGATGCTTCAGTTTACTTAACATGACATCAGTAAAAGAGGCTTTCTCCCTACCAGATTACAGGAGGTTGTTGTAAAAAGGCAACATCATTGATGTAATTCTTCCTTTTAAAATTTCTGTCCCATGGAAATGTGCAGAAGACGCTGCCCTAAAGTTACAAGGATTTGAATGTTATTTGCTGAAAAATGTGACTTTTCACACAAATCTGCATCTAACTTACATATAATAAATTAAGACAGAATTAAAAATGCTGATGCCACAATGATATTATACTACTGTCAGTATAGCACAGAAACTCAATTTCTCTACATGACTCGAGATACATTGTGATAGACAATGAAAACAGGATAATTTCGGATTGAAACAAATAGTTAACCTCATGTAATTAATTGCCTTCAGGTGAACAACTTACATGGTAAAGATGGAAGCAATGAAATAAGAGTTGGACCTCTGGGTTAATCTATTAGTTCCAGAGACCAAGCTGACATCTCAAATAAGTAATGTAACAGTTTTCATTGTCTTTAATAGAAATGAGAATATAAATAAAAGATTTAAAGATTTGAAAGATTCTCAAAGATGATAGAAACACATTGGAGATATTAATCAATAATTAGTAGGAAAATAAAACACAAAAGAATATTGACTATGAAAGACATATTTAATTACTTAAAACATTGTAAACTTTGGAAGCTATAATGATTCCCATGACCTTTAAATTTGTATGAAGTTTTTGCTGTCTTTAATCTTTGGGTTATCTTTAACCTAAGGCATGTACTTACATGATTTCATAAATAAGTTTGTTCCTCTTGATTTTGAGTTGAAAAATTAAGACTATTAACTTCAGCAATGTAGAAATGTAACCCAACTGAAAAGAGAAGTATGTTCTCAAATGCATGTTTTTATCCATGCATGTATAATCTTGCATGCATGGAGGCTCTCCAAAGGTCCCCAAGGCATGGAAATTTTTAAATCTTGCTAATACATCTGTGAATATGATTGGGGTAAAATATTGGCAGAACAGACTATGTTGATTCCTCATGGGAGTCTTTAGCCATGAGGAGGAGTGGACTGGGGGAAGGGTGGGAGGAAGTTAGTCAGTGTGGGAGGGAGAACTGTGGTTGGAATATAAAATGAAATTTAAAAAATACAAAAATGGAAAAAATATTGGCAGAAACTCAACTGAGTAGGAGAAATATGATAACATATTTGCTTCTCTAAAAGGCAAGCTTTGTCCTTTGCTTCAGTGTGTAATGTGTAAACCCCCTCCTTGGAGAAATGCTGATTACTTTGCTGAGTAATTTTTCTTCATAAATATATAGCATTCTTCATATACATGAATTTTAACTAGAAATTCTTACCTGGAAACAAAAACAAAAGCATATTTGGGGAAAATAATAAAAAGATTTTGATTTACAATGAGCTTTTAAAGTATTGATTCCATTCATGTACAAAATAATTCACAATTCAAATCTACTGAATGTGATTACACATATGACTCAGATCTAGTTTTCAAACCTTTGGGCACAGGCCTCACAGAACTGACAGTTAGGGAAAAAACATGAGTAGCAAAAGGTGAAAAACCTAGTAGAACACTCAGACTTCACTCAAATATATTGTTAAATGAATGGACAAAGTACTTCCTTATATAAAATGGTCTCTCTCTCTCTCTTAACAAGAGCCTGGGATTGCAATGTTTAAAAACACAGAACTCAATTACATTGATGGATTGATGGAAGCCTTTGTCTTAATGGAAGCTAATATGTGCAAACTATGAATAGAAATGAATAAGTAAACTCTTATTTTAAGTTTGGTTAAGTATCATTCATAGGAAATTTTCTATCTCTGTCTCTCTCTGTCTCTCTGTTTCTCTCTGTTTCTCTCTGTTGAACAAAGCACTTGTGTGCATACATCAACTGAACCCTCCTTTCCCATGTCTAGACCATATACTAAGGTGATAATCATGACATGATTGAATCACAGCTCAGAATAATTACTGAAACACATTTGAAAATAGTTTTCATTTTAGTTTTATTGTAGTGAGCAGTAATTTTAATTTTCTTAAAAGGCACCCAAGAATAATTATTTTTGTGAACCAAAAATATACAAAACTGTACAGAATAAATACTTCATAGAAATCTGGTGATACCTTCTTGTAAAATAAAGCTACACTGTCCCTCTCCTGAGGCAACTCAGAACACTTACCTGTAGACATATCTTTTGCTAATAGCCTATTGTATCTATCAGTGTATATCAGTAAAAATAAAATAATCTTTGCTATTCATTTTATATCTTTGAATTACTTGCTGCAAAAGACATATTCCTATCATTTCATCCAGTTGTACAAATGACTAACACTATGAAAAGAAACAAATTTACTAAGTGCTCTAATCATATATATAGTATAATATCAGTAGCTTTTGAAAAATATTCCAAGGAAAGAATGCTTAACACAAATGACATACTTTAGTTTTACAGCAGCTTTACAGCAAGAACATACACACAAAATGTCTAGTGAAAACTAACATTTGCTTATTTATCCCACATGAACTATTAGTCATCTGTGTTTTAATTCTGAAAGTTTCGAAGTGACATTTGCTTATTCATCCTTCATTGAAAATTATGAATCAGTAATGGCCCACATAAATACAAATTTACATTTTTTATTTGCTATTGCCATTTGTAAATTTAAGTTCCAGTTCCCTTTGCATTTATTGTAAGAAAATTTAGTGTTTTTGACAATGCAAATTTCTGGCATATGTATTGGTTATGAATACATCTCTTACATATTATTTATATATATACTTAAATATACAGCTATATTCTTAACTGAAGAAATCCAAATTTTATTCAGCCATGGATAAAGTATTCAAGAAACCTGGAGCTATTTTGATAGTCAACCCTTTATAGGAGTTTAAGCCCAATTCTATGAAAGACTTTTAAACATATGGAGCAATACTACTATAATCCTTGCATCAGTTATATGCAAAGACTTGTTTTATTTGGAACAGGCTAAAGTGCCTGAAGATAATGCCATGGCTTCCTTAATGTTCCCTGAGTTTCCCTTTCTTCTCCCATAGGATTCCAGCTGTGCTGAATTCTGATTGATGACATTCATGTAAGGCACTTACTTCCAAGATTTGGACTTAAGACAGAAGCACAGCATTTCTACAAAAGCCCATAAACAACACATCTATGTTTGTTGCTCCAAGACTTCTAAATAGTCAGGTTCGGCATGCAAGTTAGCTTTGAGCTCAAAATACTCATTTTTAGTCTGTTCCACCATCACCTTCCTCGGTCTTGAGTACATCAGGGTTTCCATTAGCTTCAGTTCCTCATGGGCTCCAGGGTAGTTGATTTCCACATCGGGCTGGAGCTGAGCAATGTTTTTTCTTATGTACTCAGTGATACCCAGTTGCTGGAGTTCCCTTTCTTTCTCCAAAATGTTCCTATATAATGAGCTTGCATCCTGAAAGGATAAAAAGTCTGTTGATTGGTCTGCAGTTTTGTATTTCACATTTGAACCTGTGAGTGGTGAATGGTTTTCCCGTTCTAGCAGGCTCCTCTGAAGAGGTTTTGCCTCATTTCCTTCCTTATCATTACTTTCTTCTACTTCTTCCAAATGCTTGGGACCAAAGGATGGACTTCTGTAGACGTGAAGCATAGGGCTCACCATGTGTTGCTCGTAGAGAGAGGCAGAGGGCCTTTCAGTTGTATGGTGAGTTGTTTTATGACCATACATGCTGTAATGCAAATGTACAGGACTGTTGTCTCTCATTTGCTCATCTCCTTTTTTCTTTTTATATCTTCGCCTACGGTGAAGGACAAGAACTATAATCCCTGCGGCACAGAACACAATAGTTATGAACACAATCAGAAGTCCTAATATGAGAACTGATAGGGGGACCGCATCAGTGAGAGAACTTAAAATAGTTCCAGCTGGATCTGTTGCTGTTGTGGGAGAAGTCAACATAATGTAACTAGTCTGAGTTGGCAAGGAAGGGTTGTTCACTAAACCAGGGCAAAGAAGTTCACTGTTGAGGGCTTTTAATTCCTTTTTGTCAAGATGCCCAGGAGAAGTGCAGAGGATATCATCTGTCAGGGTGTTTTTGCCAAGTTTGTGTAACCATTGTTGCAATCCAACCAGGTCACAGGAGCAGTCCCAGGGGTTATCCTCAAGGTCAATCTGGACCAGTAAGTCAAGGTCATCTAAGATATTACTTACAGGTAAATGGGTGAATTGGTTTGTTTTAAGATTTACTCTAGTTAGAGGAACACCTAAAAAAATATGTGGTGGTAAAACTTGAAGGAGGTTGTTATTTAAATAAAGAACTTTCAGTCTAGGCATTGGGTTGAAGGTCCCTGGTAATATTTCCTTTACTGCGTTGTATTCAAGATACAAATACTCAAGGCTCTGAAGACCGAGGAACATGCCTTTGTTTAGTTTGGTCAGATGATTACCATTGAGATAGAGCTTCTGTAGTCTTGTTAGATTCATAAATGATCCTTCTTCAAGAACTTCAATGCGATTGTTTCCCAAGTGAAGCATTTCCAAAGTGAAGTATTCCATCAGATCAGACTTCATTAAGGTATGAATAATATTGCCTGCAAGAATCAGCTTTCTAGGATTTTGTGGAGGAGGTTGTAGATCTGACAAGCTTTCAATATTGCGCTCTTGACAGTGGATTAGAAGTCCCGATGGGGAGAGAACTTTGCAGTTGCAAGGAATAGGACAGTATGGTACTGGAAGCTGAGTGGATGGCTTTGTAAGGTAAGGTATCAAGCCTGGTGCTTTGGTAGGTTGTTTTAAAATGGATGTATTCTTGGCTGATAGGCGGCTGTCACTTGTTGAAGATGTTATGGCCAGCAAAGATCCTGATGGATCCTCATGTTCTTCATACACTGGTGGTGTAGGACAAATAGATTCCTTTTTCAGGCGACTGAGTATATTCCCTTTGAAAAGTGGAGGGCTGTTGCATACAACATCACCAATTATGGACTGTGGAGGCATGTTTTCTAACCAGTTTTTTAGCTGTAGTATTTCACAATTACAGGCCCACTTATTGTCCTCCAACTGGAGATCCAATATCCGTCCAATGTGTTCCAAAAAACCAACATAAGGCAATGTTTGCAACTGATTTCCACGAAGATCTAGATGGGTTAAAGGAACAAATCGAAATATGTTTGGAGGAAGACTCTCGATAGCATTATCATTTAAAATCAACACTTTTAGCCTATTGAGCTTGCTGAAGGCACTTGGTTCAATAACTGTAATAAAATTATTATCAGCCTGCAAGAATTCCAGGTTTTCCAAACCATGAAAGGTATCCTCCTTGAGAATTTCCAAAGAATTGTGATTGATATGGAGTTGCTTAAGAAGCCCTAGGCCATTAAATGCCCCAGTCTCAATATCTGCAATGTTGTTAAATCCGAGATGTATTGAGAGAGCGTTGGCAAGGCCAGAAAAGGCATTGGTGTGAAGCACTGTCAAGTCATTGTTTAATAAGCTTAACTGGAAAGGTCGCGATGGTAGCACGCTTATTTGGGATAATTTATTGATGCCCCTTTCTTCACAATTTATTAGCATTATGCCATCTTTCTCTTCACAGTTGCAAAGAGTGTCACAAGAACCTCTGACTGAGGGCATTGGTGATTGGGACTGTAAAGAGAGACAGGTAAGGAGAGCTGGATAAAGGAGTTGAATCCACAGCTTCATGTTGTCCTATGATTGGATATGACTCTGTAAAAAATGCAATAACAAGGGATTTCAATGGGTAAAAGCAGGGAGATGTGTCTGACAGGTTTTCATATACAAAGAAAACTACTGTGCAACTATGAATAGTTTGTTGTATCTACATATCCTTTTTAGTACTTAAATAATAGTTAATTTATACAAAGCTGTATAGTTAACTTTAACTTGCATATTGCTCAAGATTTAGGACAATTATCATTTATAATGCTATATAGCACTTTTGATCTCAAGTGCTAATGATACTGCTATTCATAAATAAGACAATTCCTTCCTGGTTAACCAACTCTTCATCATGTCCAAAATGGAATATGAGAATATACCTTGATACCTTCTCTTATTTTTCCTTTCAACAAATAACCGTGAATGCCATAAACACACACACACACACACACACACACACACACACACACACACATTACCCATACTTTCTCCACTCTTCCATTTAGTGGCTGCCTCTTTTGATTGCCCAGGACAACCTCTTTCATCCATTACCCTTGATCCATATGTAAAAACAGAAAGAATTATTCACTTTTTTATTTCTTATGATAAGTATTTGTATTGTGCCTTGATGTTAAGCTTCAAAGGGACATAACAAAGATATAGAAAGGGCAACAGGAAAAGGGGGGAATCAATAAAAGGAAATATCATTTCTGATTGCTGTGAGTCATTCAATTGTGTGTGTGTGTGTGTGTGTGTGTGTGTGTTGCTGTGAGTGTGTGTGTGTGCATGTTTGTTTATAGGGAGCCTGAACTTAGTCATGTACAAACATATCTATGTTTTAACTTGATCTGTTTTCTGCATAATATATGCACACTATAGACAATTCATTTTATAAGATACAGGAAGATTTGTCTCTTCTTACATAATAGAAATGCGCATGGCAAAAATGACTCAGTTTTGTCTCTTCTTTCTGAGATAGTTCATACATACTTCTGAGTATCCAATATATATATGCTTAAGAATACCCACATTTCAAAGGAGTTACCCAGTTTCTTTTGGATTTCTACATATGCGATACTTCTTGCTACTTTTTAATTTTATCATGAGTGAAGTAAAAAACTTAACTAAACAAAAAGAAAACAATCCCTAACATTCTTTTCAGTATACTGTAAAAAAAACCAACAACAATACCTCACATCAAGGTCTGGCTAGTGACTTGCAAAGGACACACTAAGCAGGCAAGAGGACATTGAATGCCACCACTTATCACATAATTATGCCTTCAAGAAGGCAAGCAATTTCAAACAATGAGCTCTGAAATAAACTGTACTCATTTAAACTGTTTTAGGATACTCCTAAGTTGCTTCAAAATGATACCATAGTTATACTGCATATTTCTCAATCCCCACAAATTTACAAGCAGTAGGTCTCAATTAGTAATCTCAGACAGACTCACTTTGAAATACCTGCAGTGACAAACACATATACTGCTAAATACATAAAAACTTTTTCCTTTCTTTAAATATCTGAACCACAAGTAGGTAAATGAAATTGAAAGAAAAAACACCATATTTCACAACTATAGAGCACTACAAAATGATAAATGCTTTCAGTTTTTGCAGATAAAAACATGAATACTCACATTGATTAGAATAAATTTGCAATCAGAGAAAATATGTCATATTTAGTCAATAAGGCTTAATCTGTGAATAAGTAATCTGTGAACTCTGGAAATATATTGTTTCCTTGGAAACTTATGGTCCAAAGTTTCTGGAAGGCAAAAGGCAACTGAAGGAACAAAGCAATAGAAAGCCTTTGCGTGTCAAGGCAAAGTTAGGAGGTTTTATATTTCCACAGGGAGACGGACTGATTTTAAACAATCCCGAGTGCTCTGCTCACAACTAAGAAGCTTGTTTTGGAGCCTTCAGCTTGTGCCTTGGCTCACAAAAACTCTAAGTAATTCATAAATTACTAACAAGGACTTTGATTTATTTCATCAACTGCAACATCCTTAGAAAACAGTAAATATTTTCCAGATGTCAACAGCTTATTTTTATCTTATAAACAACTTATGCTATTAACAATGTGCATGGAAGGATTGGCAATCATTTCAGAAATATACAGTTTTCAAGAATGAATTTCTAGCTCTCATATCTAACATAATCTTAAAATAGCCACAACTCCATGTAGATATTTTCAAAGAATGCATATTTCCATGACAGAACCTTTATCAAAGTATCATGCAAAGTTCAAAGCATCATCTAGCATTTGGCCCATACTTGAAATTCAACAGTATCATTTAATCTTTCTGCAGGAGGCACACACTTTTAGTTTCTCATCACAAACCACATGTTTTAAAGGAAATAATGACATATTATGATATTCGGCTCTTTCCTACCCAGCTGTTGAACTAAATGCCCGTTGCCCAGGAGAACAGGCATCTGCTACAGTGCAAGCTTGGCCAGTGAACAAAAATGAAACTGAGTATCCTTTAAGGAGAAGGAGAGAGAGGGAGAGAGAGAGAGAGAGAGAGAGAGAGAGAGAGAGAGAGAGAGAGAGAGAGAGAGAGAGAGAGAGAGAGAGAGAGAGAGAGAGAGAGAGAGAGAGAGAGAGAGAGAGAGAGAGAGAGAGAGAGAGAGAGATTCACTCGTTTCATGATCATGCATACATCAATATAACAAATGGCTGGAAGCATTCCTCTTACCTGTAAAGCAGACACTTCCTGGCACTCTCTGAAATGCGCAGCTCGAAGAGCTGTCCAAAGTCAATCAGTTCCTTTATTTAAAAAGGAAACACCAAGCACAGTGCACTCACTCCTCAAAGATCACTTTTCATTACGTCCTGCAGCTTCAAAAAGTTCAAACATCTGGTCAAAGACAAAACAGTGAGCACTTATTTTCATTGGAAGTGTTGCAGGCAGAGAACATGCTGGAGCATCCTGAAGCCATAGTCCTTCTTCTCCCAATTAATATTCACGGCATACTTCACAGCTATGCTGACTTTGTCTTGCATATAGTTAACCATTGACAAGCTGCTGAGTACCGTAAATAAACAGGATGTTTTGCAGAGCTGGGGGTGCCCACTCTTGCTTTCTCTGGTTGGAGATCCAGACTGCTGCAATGCTCAGTTCCTCCCCTTCTGGTCTTTCTAGTTAGCTCAGATTGTTATTAGTCAGATTGCCAAGGACTGGGAGGTAGGCGTAAATAAAGAGACTTCTTGGCTTTTGACTCAGCCTTTAAGCCCTTCCCCATCAGAAGGGCTTTAATCTGCCAGTGTCATATAACACAGGAGACAGCTCCACCTTGGGACTGTTCAACTCCTCCTATTTCTGCAAACGGTCTCTCCACTGCTTTGTACAGAATGGAGAACACATGCATTTCAATGGAAATACACACGTGGCTTTAAATGCTCGATAATGTATTTTATTGTGAAAGAAAGCTGAATAGTACAGCGTTAGAATATTTTCTTTCACAGCAGTGTACTACACACACACACACACACACACACACACACACACACACACACACACGTACACTGAAGTGACAAGCATGCTGACTGCAGAACAGTTTCTCCCTGTCATTTTAAGGCTATTGTTGGGAGTTGAAATTGGACACTAATTAAATTTTAAAATGCTAACACAAAACACTTCCCTGAAGAATGTGTTTTTTTCTTATTCTTTAAAATAAAATCAATCAAAAGCCTTATGTGTGACTCTAGGTTTCAGTCTACATTATTTTGTTCCTCAAGAGCTAATGCTTTATAAAGAAGCTAAAAATTTGGTGCTGTTGCTCCATCCCTTTTTTTTTGATTTATGTTTATAATTTAAATACAATTGTTTTAAAAGATATTTAAATATATAATATTATTGAAATTTGTTTGTAAGCTGAATGACACATCCCAAAATAGAAAATTCCATCTCACAATCAATACTGTTGCATATGTAGTAATAGTAATGTTCTCATTTAATTTTATTAGTTGTCAAAGAAAATAGTTTTTCTATATAGTTCATATTTGAAAATTATTTGTTTCCTCAAATCTTTTTTTTGTTTGTTTGTTTTTTTGAGACAGGGTTTCTCTGTGTAGCTTTGGAGCCTACACTGGCACTCGCTCTGGAGACCAGGCTGGCCTCAAACTTACAGAAGTCTGCCTGCCTCTGTCTCCTGAGTGCTGGGATTAAAGGTTTGTTCCACCAACACCCGGATGTTTCTTCAAATCTTAAAAGTTTTAAAATTTTATGGGGGAGTTACCGTCTTCAGATTCTTCAGTTCTCCAAATGTTTATTTATAAGAAACTATTTCAAAACATTCTAAAAGTCTGATCATTTCATTTTTAAAATGAATATATTAGAAACCAATATTTATTTCTGCAAAAATATTCTGTTTAGGTTTACTCTTACTTAAAGATCCTAAAGACTATATACACAACCGTAGGTCTCATTTCAGAAAATTTCACTCAAAAAGTTTGATGATACCAAAATCATCAAAAAGGAAGAAGAAAAAAATGAATTATTGTAGAAACGATTGACAGCAGGTACACAGTCATGTCTTCAGGGGATTTATAGTTATCCCTTTTACTGTAATCTCCACCCACCGGGCTTCTAACCTGCCATACGTATCTTGTGCATTGAAGGAGAATACTGCCAAAAGAGCAGGGAAGGAAATAAAGGCAAGCAATGGGAGGATAAAGATGAGATATTGCACTAAACCTGGAGAAAAACTGCTTCAGTTGGCCACTGGTGCATTAACTCCACCACTTAATAATACAGACAGGTAGGTAAAAATTACAGTTATCACAAATCAAAAACTAAGAGACCCCAGAAACTCCAACCATCTTCTGAGGACATAATTTGATCAATGTAATATTTTAGATTTGAAGGAAAGCCCACTAGAGAAATGCAAGTCAGTGATCAGAATTTCATCTGGACAAATGGAAGTGAGCACTCTGTACTGTGACATACTTAACCAGTATTAGCCAAATTTGAACACAGGGCTGTTTTCCATTAGCTGTAATTTAAGTATTCTATTCTGAATTATTCGGCTACATTTTGCCATTTTAGTGCTTAAATTGCTGTTTAATTAACAAAAGGAAAAAATAAAGAAAATGAGGAAGCTTCAGGGTTAGGAGTGTGGCTCAGTGGCAGAATACTGTCCCATCATACTGAAGCCTTGAGTTCATTCCCAGCCCTGTAACAAAATTCACTCATTCTGTTACTTTCAGATGAAACAAGAATTTCTTGCAGTACAATCTGTAATGTTTCAACATAAAACAGAATGTTGACAACTCATGTCTAATCATGATCTCAGCTTAAGCTAAAGATAAACCTTAGAACAGCCATTGGTTACAGGTAAGCCTCCTGTCTGTTGGCTTAACTAACTGCAATAATCAGCTATTTCATTAGATAGATACATAAAATCAAAACCATTAATGATAAGAGCATATTAATAATTGCTAGAAAACAGTGGTTCCTTCAACATATTTTCTCATCTTTGCCGTTGTAGAATACTAAAGTCAAAATCAAATATTTATCAGCACTCAGAATAATAGGTTTCCTTAGCCTTCCCACCTAAAGCATACACCCATTAACTCCAGGATTGGAGATGTTCAAAATTAATGTGAGATGCATACATTTGTATGTATATGTGTTATATACACACAACTCATACATACATATATATTAGGTTATGTTTTAATATGCTGTGCAACAATAAGTTGACTTCCAGATTATACGTTTCTCATAGGCAAACATGAAATTATCTTATTTAAATGGAGAATGCCATGCAGCTAGGAGAAATGAAACTATTTTTGTTGGTCCCTTTGGAGAAGTGTGAAGTCAGCTTATTAATTGTGTATTAAAATTTATGCTGAATAGTTGCACACATCCCTGCTTTTGTGGAGGAAATAGAAGCCATCTTAATTACCAAAACTCAAAGTTTAGATGAGAGATAAATTTACGAAAATATGAGTTACTAATGCATGGTTGTGGGGTACAAAAATGAGAAGGCAGAGATAAAGCAGAGAAAAGAAGAAAGAAGGAGAGAAATTAAAACTGGAACTAGGGTGATGTAGTTTAGGGTGGTATTTGCCAGCTTTTGTAAAGCCCTTCTGGAATTCCCAAAATTGCATAAGGCACAGGAGAGAGGCTAATCGTGGAATTGTCTATATAAGAGAGACCAGGGTGCACTTTTTGGGGCACCGTTGTTTAATTGTGAATTAGAGTACAAAGCCTCAGCCCATAGTTGGCTGTGTCATAGCCAGTTCTAAACTGTGGAAGCAAAGAAAGCTAGATGAGAAGTGGCAGTCACAGCAGCCCTGGTGCATCTCTGCTCTTCCCTGTGCAAGTAATGGGAGGGCCCTGACTTTCTTTCTTTTTCTTTCTTTCTTTCTTTCTTCCTTGCTTTCTTGCTTTCTTTCTTTCCTTCCCCTCTCCCTTCCTTCCTTCCTTTTTCTTTTCTCTACCTTTTTTGTTTGTTTTTTCAAGAAAGGGTTTCCTCTGTGGCTTTGGAAGCTGTCCTGGAACTAGCTCTTGGAGACCAGAGATCCACCTGCCTCTGCCTCCTGAGTGCTGGGATTAAAGGTGTGAACCACCACTGCTGGGCTATGACTTTCTGTTCCTGAAGTGGAAGACTGTAAAATGAATGGGAAATTTCTCATCAGACTGGCCAGTGGGAAAGTCTGAGGGTCATTTCCCAATTGATGTGGAAGAGCCCGGCCCACCGTGGCTGGTGCCACCCTTGGGTAGATGTCCCGGGGCTGTATAAGAAAGCGCACTGAGCAAGCCTTGAGCAGCAAGCCAGCGATCATAGTCTCTGCATATGTTTCTGCTTCTAGGATTCTGCCTTGTGTTTCTGCCCTGACTGGTATACGTGACGAACTGTCAGCTGAAATAAACCCTTCCCATTTCAAGCTGCTTTTAGTCATGGTGTTTCACCACATAGAGAGCTAGCTAAGACAGGAAGATATTTTTAGTTCCATAGTGAGTTCAATGCCAGTCTGGACTAGTTGAGCCCATGTATCAAAAATAAAATAAAATAAAATAGATGCATTCATTTATCACAGGACTAACCCTACATCAGAGGACTTTGTGCACTGATTTTATAATAACATATAAGTGTGAAAGTGAAGACCATTGTAAGACTGAGCTAAATTCTGAAATCTGAAATACTGCAGACACACACATCTGGGATATCTTTTACACAACATGGGGTACAATTGAATACTGTTAATGGAAAGAAAAATTTTGTAGACACTTTGGCATGAGAAGCCCACAAATAGCTTGTCAATGTTTAGTAGAAGCAAATATTTAAACATAAACCTTTAAATAAATGTCATTTGAAAGTACTGATAAAGTTGTAGTGAAGGAGATATTCAATCCAAATATTCAAAATAACTCTCATCTTGCTTTATATACTCCATAGCTTACATAAATTTATAATAATGCTACTATAATTAAATATATATATATATATATATATATATAAGTGTAAATTGAAAATTATGTGGATGCTAATGAAATGACTTTTTCATTGATTTAAAACATTTTGACAATTTTATCCATCCCAATATGAGGAGGTATATGCAGTTGATAGCTGCTAAGCCTAGAGAAACAGTAGTGCAGCCATTCTTCAAAACTCATTCATTTTTTTATTATTAGTGTTTGCACTTGTGCAGGGTTGGTACATGTGCTACAAGCTATAGATGACAGTAAGAGGATGGGTTTCTGGCAATGATCCATCCCTTACTACAGTTCATAGGATTGGATACAAGTACCACCTGGTGACATTTTGTTTGTGCTTTAACAAGTAAAACTTGTCTGAAGATCAGATCGGTGAGCTAGCCACTAGTTAGCCATAGAGGCCAGACAGTGGTGGCTCATACCTTTAAACTCAACATTTGGGAGGCAGAGGCAGAGGCAGGAGGATCTCTGTGAGTTCAAGGCCACCATGGGCTACACAAAATTGATGCAGTCTAAAAGAGAAACAAAGCCAGGCAATGATGGTTTACACCTTTAACCCCAATACTTAGAAGTCACGTGCCTATAGTCTGAGCACTAGGGAGGTGGAGACAACAGTAATATGGCTGGGTGGAGAGAAGAATATAAGGCAGGAGCGTAGCATTCATTCTGAGTTCTCCTAGAGACAGCATTCAGTCTTAGGATTGTTCATTTGGTTTGAGGACGTGGTAGAGGTAAGAAAAAAGTCTTTCTAGTGGCTGCCTCCTTTATTTCTCTGATCTTTCACCATTTACCTGATACCTGCCATTTCCTGCTAAACTCTCTTATAGGTCCCCAATACAACAATTTTATAAACATTAATAAATAAATATTTAGTATCACTTGTTCAAACTTCATATTTCTATATATGGCTTAAATTTTTTTATTTCATTAAAAATTAACCTGAAATAAACAAACACCTTCAAACAACTCCAAAGACTAATATCAATTTAATATTTATTTTAGTACTGTATTTTCCATTGCATAAAACTATTTATCTTAATAAAATCAAAATGTCTTTCAATAAGAATGAGTAAAATGTGTCTGAGGTGCCAAATTTGAAATTTTAACATAAATAACATAAAAATATATAAATGAAGTAATGCTACTGCTTAGAGATGCAGAGAAAGTTTTCTCTGAGAATGTAGTTCCTGATAAATTGACTATACTCCAATGAAAGGCCACACATCCAAAAGGGTTTGATATTTGGGAAGCCCAATTTGGTTTTAATATCTTAAAATGAAAAGACATAGATTTGGATGGGTAGAAAAATGAAGGGTAGAGAGTGATCAGGAAAGAGTTGGTAGCAGTTGAAATGATAATAAATAAAACATAATTCTCAGTGGACTAATGAAAATTTATAAGAAGAATATTGCTTTCAATCATCACATTTCTGCTTTTCAAATATTGAAATTATAATTCACATTCATATTCCAGTAGAAGAGAAGACCATCAGATTTTACAAGCAATATTTTTTTTGGAGATACACTTGGAAATCGAATATAACCATTACCAATGTCTTACTTAAAACAACAATAAGCATTTTAACTAGCACAGCATATTTTTCAACTGAAGAACAGGTTTTCCATTTTTTATCATTCCATGTATATCTTCATAAATGAGATTCACACTTACACATATCTATCTCATGTATTAATTTTGGCATGTCTGGGTAATTTTGAGGAAATATATGAGATAAATATAATTGCTTGTCCCATTGTACATAAGTGAGTGTTCAAGAAAGTAGTCATTTGTCATTGAAACGTCTAGAATCATTAATTTTGAAATGAATCTTAGATTTCATTCACACATAATATGAACTAGCTGCAAATATGTAAACCTAAAGAATAGGACAAATAGTTTATCCTATGAGAAGCTTAACAGTCAAAAGCCATATTGTTGATTTGAAGTCTGTTGACAATGACTTACACCACTTAACAATCAGATGTTTCATAGGAAATGTTTCAGGGATTCCATTATACTCCCTTTTTCTAACTGATGACTAAGCAAAGAAGACTCAACAAAACCTGATGACGAGTATTTTCATGTAGGAATTGCGCAATGTGCAAAAATCCAAGTACATGAAACAATGCCAGTGTGAGGTATCTTTTTACAGAGAGAAAATTTGAGGTAGGGCCAATATCTCCTCTTCATTTTTTTCCTGCACACTACTACAGAGTGTTTTGCACTCATGAAACAGTCAAACAATTTCTGTATATTTACTTGTACTGTGTACACGATTTACTAGTAATTCCCAAATGCAATCAGCCAGATTTGCTTATGTATATACAACAAAATAGTCTTAAAACAATTGATTGCAAATTAAAAATTAATCAATCCCTGTTTCTTGCCAATAGTCATTTCAAGGTCATCTTGACACAGACTGTAAAATAAAATTTATTTATATTTAACTATTTAATAAGAATTAAGTTGGCTCTTGAGGAGTTGAATGTCAGGTGAACTGTGAAACACTACCTTCTTGAGGTTATGAGAGTTGAATTTGCTGGGGTTTTCTTCTGTTGTCTATAGCAACAGTCATTTCCTCTGTTTATAACTGAGTGAGACTGGGATATATGGTATCACAAAAAATTAAAATAAATAAAATGTGATTAAATTTTTATTCCAAGAAAGACAACTGCTCTTACATCTATTTATTTTCTTTTACTGAATCCTCGAAACCCCTAATAACATAATAAGTAATAGATAAACAGATCTCTTGGCTATTCATTGAGATCACATGTTTGGGTGTTTCTGCACACAGTGGGATGTTTCTGCACACAGTGGTATGACATAGCCAGTGTTGTAGCTGATGTGCACAGATGTTCAAGAAGATGCTCCAGACTCACGTCACTCACTCAGCACATTTAGTGTGGGTTATACTTTCAGATACTGTGTGAGAAACATCTAAAATCATAATGTTATATGAAGAAAACAGCACCCTAAATTTAAATGGGTTTGGATAGTGATAAGATGTTTGTTACAAAAAGGTTGGGTGCTATAAAGTAATACAATAACTGGCAATGTACAGGTTTATTGAGAAATGGAAGCACCCACTCAACAGATAAACCAGAACATGCTACAGGTTAAAATATTTGGCCTTGATAGTGGGAACACTGGATAAAAGACATTTTCTAAATGATTACTGATGCCATTGGAAAATGATTACTTGGTTAAAGAGAGAAGAAATAAATGGTGACAAATTTTATTTTAAGAATTCTGGGACTTTTAGGGAAGAGTAATTTTGCCTAAAGCCTCAAAACAAAGAACAATTTATTTTAGCGTGGAATTATTCTTGTTTAATTACTTTTGTAATTTCTTACATGAGTACTACATTTACACCATTTTGACCCCTTTCTTTCCACCCTCCAACTATTTCTGTCCCCTATTCCCACTCAAGTTCATGAACTTTTCTTAGCTATTAGAGGTACATCTTTGTAATTACATATTTATATATATAAAACCTGTTGGTGACCAAACAATGACATCAGTTCACATGTGAATGGGGAAAATATCATGAGGGACTACCCCAGAGAAAGAACTTCAGAAACTTAATGTCTATTGAGCAAGGAACACTTTGTCTGTCTTTTCCAATGAGAATACCTGATAGGTTATCCAATACCGAGTGGTCAGCTATAAACACAGGTATGCATGAGTATAAAACGTTCTTTGAAGTGTTTCAGAGCTCAAAGAATAAACCTTTGATTTATAAATTATTTCACAAGAAGTGAAAAATATTCTTTCAGAATTGACCTACATTCATCCTGCAGATATTTACTTCATATTTTACTTCAGAAGAAAAATAAAATTGTAGGCTATGAAGATCTTTGTGGACATTTAAAATATAATAGAACTATACAGTCTTTGATTATCCCATACTTACTTTCCAAATATTTCCCTATAAAAACATTGAGCTTTCCTTAGGATATACCTTAAAAATATTTAAAACCATAGAGTAGTATTAGGAATGTGGTTTATCAGAAAAATAAAGCAATATTTTCTAAAGTCTTGAAGTATTTATAGACTAAAATAGGATATGTAATGAATATAATACATTGATAATGATATAATTTGAATAGAATTTAAGATTATGATTATCAAATTACTGCATTAAATTAAACTTTTTAATGAAGAAAAATCTTTTGATTTTTTTTGGAGTAGAGAGCGAAACTTATTTTGTAATAATCTTTAGGATTAAATATCAATACATTTTGTATTATAATATATCAGATTTTCCTGGTCACTAATATAAATAAAGTTCTATCTACATAGAAGGCTCATGGAAACTCACAATTAGACTATATGTTTCTTCATCTGTAAACATTGCAAAGTATCCAGTCACTGGACTGCAATGATACAGTAAATACAATATTTCAAACACTGCAATTTTTGATGAATAATCATTATCAACAGCATAGCTTACATATGGCTCATCACTTTCTTTGTGCCTCCAACTCATTAGAATACAAAACACACCAACTTTTAAAGCACCACAGGCTTAAACACACATTTGCATCACAGTGTCTCTACCTGGAGAAAGAAATCAATTCAAAGCAGCACCTACCTGCTCTTCCTTTGTTTGTGAACAGCCACGTATCCAAAGCATGTAACCTTTGATATTATTAGAAAGTGCCTTTCATGTCTCTCGACATCTAGCCAGTAGAGAATATGGAAGTAAAGATTTGTAATCTAAAGGAAATATTGAATATTTGTATATTATTCCTAAAAATTATGATTATTCTACTGCCGCCTTGATTTAAAACATTTTCACTCTTTTACTGCCCTCTGGTGGAGTTTAAAAATTGGTGCAGAAAACCTAGAGTACCACTCTGTAAGTTCTTTTTGTTTGTTTAAATGAATAGGTCTTGCAGGGAACTTTACTAATAGAACATTATCCTTCCAGAGTCCTAGAAATACCATAAAAATAGTCAGTTTTTTTTTAAAATAGGTATTACAAGATGGTTCCTATTTAGGAACCACTGGCAATTTGATTTCCATAACCCATGATCTCTTAAATATTGATCATAAACATTTATCAAATAAAATAGAATGCATGCTGCAATAATTAATTTGAATCAATAGATTATTATACATTTATTTTCGTTGTTTATTTAATTGGTAATATTGAATATTTTATCTACATCATATATGTAGAATCTTTGTTCACAGCACACATAATAGCACACCTTAGAAGAAACCATGAAACAGTTACTTAAAAATGAGAAAATACATCATAAAGAGATGTAATTAGCCAGTGTTGATGGGTCATGCCTTTAATCCCATCACTGGGAGTAGGGGGCAGATCTCTGTGAGTTCGAGGCCAACCTGGTCTACAGAGCTACTTCCAGGACAGACACCAAGGCAATGCAGAGAAACCCTTTATTCACTTACAGAAGACAGTGATATTTGTGAGTATTTTAAACAATGGTCAAGATGCATAAGAAGATTATAACTTAGTGCTGTGTTTAAAAAGAGCAAATTGTTCCCCTAATATTTATTACAAACAATTATTTTTAAAATTCATTCAAGTTAGTGTGTGTCCACTGATAACAACTGAGGATAAATTATGGAAGATATTTATAAGTTGTTAATTAATCACATTGATATGCATACATACTCATATGATTTATAATTAATATACTTTGCATAGACCCTAAAGACTATTTAACTCATTAGGATGAGGCGTGTATTTAAGTGGCAATTTCTTTGTCTTTGCACATTTTTCTGACCATCTCTAACTCACATATTCTTCTAACCTTCAACCAATGAGTATGGAGCTCTAGAATGTCTGCCACTAACAACAATTCAGGTTTTTATGCTGCTCCTCTTGCTGGGTGATTCCAAAGGAGCAGCCTCATGCCTTTCTGTGCTTCTGATTTCTTCCTTGTTTATTATCAAGTAAATGTAGTGAACAATTTTCCTATAAACACTTAATTGACAGGTAACTGATCATAAAATTATGAGAAAGCACATTGGTAATTGGAACCAAGTTTCACTTTTTTTCACAAAGTTTGTGTGTGAATTTAGTAAAAACATGAACAAATTATCTTTTAATAGAACCTCTTCTTTGGAACTCAAAGTCATTAAATTCAATGGTTTTCCATCACAAGCATACCCCCATGTTCCTATGTGTTTTTTAAACTTCAAGCATCCATCAGAAAAAACTGCAATCTAAATAGACTGGTCAGTAATGCCAACTAAAGAATACTTGGGATTAGAAACTGTTTTGCACATACCAGTAGCGTAAGCTGACTGAGGTCATTTCCTTGTACTGGCATCTGAAGTCTGTCCTTTGTGGTAACTTTAGAAAGTGAACTAAATAGTCTTTGGCCATGGTAAAATTCCTTGTGCACATGTGCCAGACTACTAAGTTAAAACAATAATAGCCATAATTATTTAACTTGGTTTATAATTTTAGTATTACTTACAACATACATATGTTTAATTTACCATAATTTAGTAATTATTTAGTATATTTCAATATAAATGAAGAAACAGAAAATTATTTTAATTGTTTAAACTAAGATATGTCTCTAACTTGTGGGAGACTGCCTGTACAGCCTCTAAAAAACCTGGTGTTTAAATCCCCATCACCTTAACAAAAAGAATCTTTCTAATTGCCCACTTAGAAATAAATATCATTCTCTACTGTTTCTGCTCCATAATCAGCATTAGTGTACTTTACTGGTACCCAGCAATTAACACTTCCATTTTTGTGCAGTTTGAGTGAGAATGGCCTCCACAGGCTCATATATTTGAATACACCTTGGGACAAAGTTTGAATAGACAGGACAAAGGGTGGTTTCCTCTGTTTTGTTGGCATCCCAATTGGTTTGTAAATTATGCAGGTCTTATTTCGGCAGCGTTATTATTGAGATTTCATGGTTCAGTTTCCCTGTCCTGTCTAGAAGACTTTACCTAGAAGCAAGAGTCATAGTCCTTTGGCTTTTGCAGTCTCCTGGCTCCTGCTTTTAACAGTGTTTTCTTAGCTTTAGGTAGAAGTTTGTATTAAGGATGAATCAACTGGGAATGGTAACTCCACGGTTACCTATTTTGTGCAATTTGAAGAGATAAAATATCTATTTAACAGGTTTCATCTGTTGTTAAAAGAAGGTGCTTGGATGATTTTGTAGGAGTACTGTAAATGTCCATAAAACACTTTGTAATTATTCTGATGAACAATATTGGAAACAGCTGATGTTCCTCTCGGGTTTGTGGCCTGTGCACTCAGGTATTGCTGGTGAGGCTTACAGTTCCGGCTATAAATTCCCTTTTATTGAGTGTTCTTTAATTCCAAAATAGATAGGCTTATTCCAAGATAAAAGCACCAATGTTGTAACAATGGTGTGGTGAACTTAAATAAAAATGCCCCCAAAGTGAGTGGCATTACTAGGAGCTGTGGCTTGGTTTGAATAGGTGTGGCCTTGTTGGTGGAAGTGTGTCATCAAGCTTTGATGACTCTATTGTCTAAGTTTCACTCAGTTTGACAGTCACTCTACTTCTTGTATCCTTAAAGATGTAGGATTCTCAGCTACTTCTTCAATATCATGTCTGCCTGCATGCTACCATGCCCTGCCATGATGATAATTGACGGAACCTTTGAACTGTAAGCAAACCTCCTCAGTTAAATGCTTTCTTTGCACGAGTTGCTAAGGTCATGGCATCTTTTCAAAGCAATAGGCATCTGATAGACTTCACGTGGGTTAGAATTTGTTTTTACATTCATTTTTCTTTTAATTAGAAAGAAAATTATTTTACATGTCAATCCCAGGTCCCTTTCCCTCCCCTCTTCCCCTGACCCCCCAACTATCACCCTACATATCCCATACCCTTTCTGCTCCCAAGGGAGGGTGAGGCCTTCCATAGGGCGTCTTAAAAGTCTGTCTTATTCTTTGGGATAGGGCCTAGACCAGCCCCCTTATGTCTAGGCTCAGGGAGTATCCCTCTAAGTGGGATAGGCTCCCAAAGACAATTCCTATGTTAGGGATAAGTACTGATCTACTACAAGAGGTCCCATAGATTTCCAAGGTCTCCTCACTGACACCCACATTCAGGGGGTCTGGATCAGTCCCATGCTTGTTTCCCAGGTATCAGTCTGTGGACCAAGATTTCTCCCTTGTTCAGGTCAGCTGTTTTTATGGGTTTCACAGCCTGATATGGAACCCTTTGCTCATCACTCTTCCTTCTCTGTAACTGGGTTTCTGTTCAGTTCAAGGTTTAGCTGTGGGTGTCTGCTTCTACTTTCACCAGCTGTTGGATGAAGGCTATAGGATGCCGTATGAATTAGTCATCAATCTCATTATCAGGAGAGGGCATTTAAGGTCTCTCCTCAGTTGCTTACATTGTTAGTTGATGTAATCTTTGTAGCTCCACAGACATTTCTCTTTAAACATATAATGTCTCCCTCTATTATATTATCTCTTATTTTAGAATTTTTTAATGCTTTTCTATTACAGCCTGGGGGACCAGCCTCCAGGCATAAAAGGCTGGAAGGGAAAAATCCAGTGTTGACATATAATGGACTTTTCTATCTGAGGGTGTTAGGGGAAAAAGAAACTCACATACTCTCTTCATGGTTTCTTTCTTTGTTCTTTGTTGTTATTTTGCATTTTTATTTCTTTTCTCAGTCTTGAAGCTTTCTTTCTAATTCTATCTTTACTCGTGATGCTTTCCCTTCTATTTCTTTCATTCTTGATATTTTCTTCCAACCCCTTCTTAACTCACGCTCTTTCTTTCTCTCTTCTATCTCTTACAGCCTACTGCCCAAGAAAATTTTTCATGAAACACAGGGGTCAGAAACAGGTTAAATTCCATTCTCAACTGAATGATTATAGGTAAAAGATTAAAAACAGAGCCACACCAACAACTCATTTGCAATATATCTAAGTAACTTGTCGCAGGACAAAGGGCATTCAATCAACTCTTTCATTGACAGGCTGCAAATTGTGGTTGTAAAGAAAGAATCAATCACTTTATTATCTATTTTGAGAGTTAATCTTAGAAAGAATTTTAAAGAAGTCATATACCTAAACTAATGGAGAGCCCAAGAAAATAAGAAATTTGTACACTTACAACCTGTTCTTGTGAGTGTACTAAGACTGACAGTCATTTCAACCTTTTGCCCTGTGCTCTCCCAGTCAAGGGAAGGGAATTCAAACTAACCCATGACTATATAAACATTTTGAACTAACACCTTGTAATCAGGAGTGGTATTTTGCTTGGACCCTGGGGTGTCTGGACAGTGCTATGTCTCTGGACAGGAGATAACCAGAATACCATAAATCCTCCAATTCTGGCTCAAGTCAACATTCTTGAGATACTGTAAAATTCTTAGCTTCAACTCTACTAGACTGCTAAGACACTGTGACACCACAGTGATTTAAATCTCAAAATGTACTTTCTGCCCTGTGTGTAAAATTTGACCTTAAAAAGAAACTTGTAGTCCTTTATTGTAGTTCTAGAGTCAAACTATGCTCTGTAGCCCTGACCAGCCAAACTTCTCTCCCCACAGTGTTTTTTTTGTTTGTTTGTTTCAAAAGCTGTTTCTGTTTCTAGAACTCAGTTCTCTACTCCCTTTCATCTGTGCAATTCAAGGACTCAACACTTTTATGCATAAAAACAGTCAGTTATCTGAATTTTGATACTATAAGGTGCATTTACAATTTCAGAAAATGTCAGGAATCTGTGCAACAAATTAATTATTAATCAGTTATCAACAATTTGGTTGTTTTGTATTTATGACCCTAGTGTAATGAATCAGACAGGTCAGCTAAGTGTCCTTGTAAAGTTTTTCTGGGGATATTTGCCTTAGAAGTTCAGCACTTATCCCTAGCATAGGTGTGGAGTTTGGGAGCCCATTCCATATAAAGGAATACTCCCTGAGCCAACACACAAGGGGTGGGCCTAGATCCTATCCCAAAGGATACAATAGAGTCTGATGATACTCTATGGAAGGCCTCACCATCCAGGGGGAGCAGAAAGGATATGTGATAGATAGGGTTTTAGTTGGGGGTGGTGGTGTTAGGGAAGGACAGGTGGGAGAAGAGAACTGGGATTGTCATTTAAATCAATCCTGTTTCTAACTCAAATAAAAAAAAGTTGAAAAAAAATATTAGCAAGGCATCTGGTCTGACCTAAAGTTTCTTAGGAGCTTTGTTTTCAGCAAATAGTGTATACCAAAATCCACTACTATATCTTTTCAGCATAAGAGAATTAGAGCCAGCCTGGTCCATATAATCAAATGTTTTACTTTTAGTCATTAACCTGCACTATGATCTAGAGCAGTTCCTTAAGTGGAACTCATAGGCCTTAGTTGTGAAACATACCCTTGTATTATTTTTCATTCATCAAACTCTATATAAGCTATCATTATTTTTATCAATTAAACAGTAAAGATTGCGGATGTCATCTTCTTGACAATCCACAGATAAAAATGCCCAGTAGATCGTGATGTTCCCATGAGAGGAACACCTCACTCAGGACAACTTTTCTAGCTCCAGGAATTTACCTGCATGTTTCACCTTTGTATCTTAAAGGCAGAAGTAAATATGTTGTCCTATACATAAGCAAGCCAGAGCTAATTATTGTGAAGTTGATAATTAATGGCAAAGGGAAAATCAGTTTTCTCCAGTGGAGTGTCACTGTTTGTGTGCATTGCAGACTAACTCCATGCCTGGGAGCAGTTGCCCAATAGAAACACTCCAGGCATTTTTTCTTGTTGTTATTGTTGTTGTTTCTCTGGAATTTTTAAATCTTATTTGTCTATTGACTATTTTAATAATTGCTTTAGTAGATTTGGGGGACATAATACTGAGTAGGTAGGGGAGTGGTGCAAAGGATCTGGGAGGACACAGCAGGGGAGGAAACATGACCAACATAATTTGTAAAAAGAATATGTACATCATTTAATGATATTTGATTCCCCCTTTGCTTCCACTACATCGTATTAAGCTAATTTTCTTTGAAATTATCAATATTTTCCTTCTCAAAGTTGTATCTTTGTTGATGGTCTATTTTGATTTTAAGGGTACCAGGAAAAGATTTGATTCTTACATGCTCTACCATCTCATCTATTCCTGCTAATGGGGAATACATTTTTATTATAATGGCTCTTCGTAGAAACATCAGTTGGGTCATATTACAACATTTTAAAATGATTCAGAAAATAAGGAGACATGATTTAAAAATATCTGGTTCTAATAATTCTTTATAAAAATAGTGCTTGGCCTGCATTGAAGTAATGAAACTCTTCTGAGTGCTATGAGCCCAAATGAATACCAAAGCTCCTCTTAATGTCACTGTAATTGAATCTGACCACATACTTCAATTTGAAGTAATCAAATAGCTTTCTTCCAAAAATATTTATCTGAGTCAACTCTCCCCTGTTTTCTTTTAAAGAAATTTATTGTGGAGTAGCATGCAATATAATGATACGTATTTGAGTGTTTATAAAATAACAGTATGAATAATGAAAGCTGAAGCACAAGAACAATTGTTTGTTTCTTTACCAGACACAAAGGTTCAATTTTATGTCTGCTATAATAGTTTATAAGGTTTAGTTAGCAAGATGTAATAATTTATAAATATTTAATATCAAGATTATTTAGTGCAATATAGGTTTTTAAATGTTTATAATTTTTGCATAATGTGCATGGGTGCTTTTTCTCTATGTCTGCAAGTACATTATATATGTACAGTCTTCATAGAGCCAGAAGAAGGTGTCTGACTTCCTAGAAAACTGGTCACAGATAGGTATGGACCATCGTATAGACGCTGAGACCAAACCTAAGTCTTCTGAAAGATCATGGCCAATCTGGCTTCTAACTAGAGACCTTCCTTGCTTTGTTTCTGTCTCCTGAGTGCTGGAATTAAAAGAAAGAATCATTCCTTCATATGTGGTTATCACATGGCTAGTAGTTAACTGTATATTTTGGCTTCTCTTCAATATACTACTTAAGTGCTTGTTTTAAATTTGTATGCATAGTAATATTTAGAAAAATACACATGTTGCTGGACTGCAGCTAAATTCCATAGTTTTTGACTCTATGACAATATTAGGAAATGGTTACACTCATTCAACAGACAAGAAAGTGAAAATTCAATAGAAACGTGAACTGCAGCTACATCCAGGGAACGACAAGTAACATATTCAGGTTTCGGTGTGGTATAAGTTTTGCTTTATTGCACCAGCATATTCTCATGAAACTTACATCAATTCATATGTTTTTAATATTTTAAAATATTAATTAGATGTGGTAGTGCAAGACATTATTCCCAGTATTTTGGAGGCAGAAGCAGACAGATTTCTGAGACAGAAGCCAAACTGGCCTAAATGATGAGTTCCAGGACAGTCAGGGCTGTACAGAGAAACCCTGCCTTGAAAATTAAAACAATGAGGTGGAGGATGATAAATAAATTCTCAAATGTCATATTTGCATAATTGCATTAATTGCGGAATTTTAAAAATGTCATTAAAATTAAACATGTTGAATTATATGTCCATAACATATTTACAAAGATGAGTATTTTCTTAAGAACGAAAGTTCAAAATCAAATATTTTACCCTCTATAAATCATTGTGCAAACAATGGAGAATCTTAAATTTTAGTTCAATATCTCCCTCTGCTGTTAGCAAACACAAACGAAAACCATGTGTGCCTGTGACTTTAGGTGTGAAAGTATATATCCATTATAACAGACAATTCTAGGTTTTTCATGTTTTCCCTTCATTCTGAAATTGTTAATATGTGATTTATTTTAAAAATAATAATTTCTTATGAAATATAAAAATATTAAGCAGATCTCTGAGATGGAGGCCATGCTGGCCTCCAGAATGAACTATAGGACAGTCAGGGATACACAGAGAAACCTGTCTTGAAAAAAAAAAAAACAGAGTTAGAGATATTAAACAAATTTTTACTTGGCATATTAGCATAATTGCATAATTGTATCAATTTACAGAGCTTTACAAATCCCAAATAAGTCACAAATACACACACATATGTGTGAGTTATTTAAAACATTTAAATGATTTTTGATCATTTTCTGCTCCTCCCAAGTTCATACAGATCATTTCCTCCTCCCTACCCACGGGACTGTAACTCTCAAAAACTACACCCAAAATCCACTATAACAAAATGCCCAAAACTTTGAAAACAACATACAACATCACCCCAAAAGAAACAAAATATCAAAACACCAAACTATAACTGAATCAAAGCATCTAAAACTAGCAAACAAACAAACCAGTCAAACAAACAAACAAACAAAAACAACAAGAAAACCGTGGAGTCCATTATTTGTTGGTCAGCTACTCTTGAACATGCAGTCTTCCCAGGAATGGTTGATACTCTGATAGTCATTAAGTTGGAGAACACTAAATTTCCCTCTCCCAGGACATACAGTTGACAGTTCCACTGTTAACTTTTGCCTTAGGGGCTAGGTTTATATTCATTTATTCATTCAAAAACTAACAAAATCAAATATAATAATAATAACAAAACCTTTTGCATTGAAGTCAGATAAGCAAGACCAACATATAGAGAAGAATCCAAGATTGGGTACAAGAGTCAGAGACTAAAATATTGGCACAGTTAGGGATCCCATAAAAAACACTAAATTAGAAGCCATGAATCTAAATATTTTTAAAAACTCCTTTTAGAAATATATCCAGTGTTGCTTGTAATTTAAATCATTTGTAAAATTTCAAAATTTTCTCTAAAACTGGTTTGAAATCTTTCAAGAACAAAATGCCCTTTTTTACTTTAAGAGGGAAAAATAGGGCAAAACCATAATGCACACAAGGCAAAACAAACTCTAGTAGTGAAAACTATTTAGTATTTAATGTCTGGTATTTATTTATAAGCCTTCTTTTTAGGATAAGGTAGGAATTATTATTTAAAAGTCCATCCAAATCCAAATATCTTGGAGACTTATTGTTGCCTCCTTAGTAGGCCCACTCCATGTAGTCACCTTGAATGCAAATGAAGTCACATGACATACGTCTTCTCCAACCCTAGCAAAAATGGCTTGTAGTCATCTAGCTGCATAAAGATGGTAGCAGGTCACATATTGCTTATATCCCAAAGGAAATCATTCCAAATAGTTTTAAGATTGTTCCAGTCCCCCTGAACGAGGATGTCAGTCTGGGGTCCGGGCAATCTATGGGGCATCTGGTAGTGGATCAGTATTTATCCCTAGTACACAAATGGACTTTGGGAGTCCACTCCACATAGAGGGATACTCTTTCATTCTAGACACATTGGGGAGGGTCTAAGCCCTGCTCCAAATGATGTGATAGATTCTAAAGATCCCCCATGAAAGGTCTCACTCTCCTTGGGGAGCAGAAAGGGGTTGGAATAGCGGGTTCCTGGGTGGCAGGGGAGGAGGTGGGAAGAGGGAACTGGAATTGGCATGTAAAAGAAGCTTGTTTCTAATTTAAAATTGGTCTAATTACAATTATAAAGATAAAAATAGATACAAAAAGAAAAGTACAGTATTGGGGAAGAGCCTAGAAAATAAACATTGCATACTTAAAATAAAAATTAATCCAAAATTCCACATAAAAAGATTACCTATGCATAGATTTTTAAACCAACAACCACATGTTGCTAGTTTTAAGCTAAACTTGGCTCTAGATTTTATAGATTCTTACCATATCCAACAAAATGAATTTATGAATCTTGAGGTGTAGAATGTTCACATAAATGAAGTCTAAATTTCAAGCTGTTGTGCTTTGTTCTCAGTGCCATGAGAGCCAACCTGAAACAGGGCATAGAAGAAGTTTTAAACTTGTTTGAAGCTAGACAAGGGGTACAAATAACCAACTTTAGAACCAGCTTTCCAATAAAATAGAACAGTAGAAAAACAACTTTAACCTTATCCACAACAAAAAGACATCTAAACTTCTACTAATTTAAATCCAGTGAACAGAGAACCCCGAGATACATTATGAGGACCAGCCATAAAGGCAGCCACGTGCTGATTGGTGGCTGGTGACAGCAGAGACAACAAAAATATCCAACACATTTCTGGTTCTGTGCCATATTTAAACAGCATTTATGGACACACTGGAATGCAGAACACAACTGGGATACACAACTTTCTTGAGAAACAGGTGAATATAACTTTCTGTGGGAAACACACTTTGTTACTGATTATATAGATTTTAAAACATTCCTGAAGGCCATCTTATGAATCCCGAGGTAAGGGTTTACAGCGTGGGGTGGAAGAACGTTAGAGATAAGAAACTTTGGAAATGTAGTAGAGTAAATTTAGGTATAAGAAATTTAGGGACTATTTATTTGGAGCAGTAACAGCTGTTAATTATTTGTGAGGATTTGGATGTTATGTCTGCCAGCTTTTGCCATTGATTTGTATTGAGCCCAGTTGGTTATAATAAAATCCCAATCTGTGGAGGAAGAGAGAAAGTAGCAAATTGGACCACTGTGCAAGTGTTCAGGCCGGCTGCAAGTAGAGAGAAAGCTATAAAGGAGCAGAAGAGGAGGGTGGGCCTCAATGTGGGTTAGAAGGCTGCAAGGGCAGGAGCTAAATGAAGGTCAGAGTAGAGGGTATAGCAAGGCTAGACCTTAAGCTGTGGGTCTCTAGGCTGCCGTAGGCGGGGCTGTAGTCCCTGAGAGAGGAAAGATAGAAGAAGATGTCCCCAAGGGTACTTCATGCTGCAGGAGACAGACAAGAACACCCATGTTCACATGGAAGGTAAAGCAGGGCATAAGGAGGCAGCCGCTGAAAAACTAGACACTAAAATTTGGAAGCAGATTTACTCAGAGACAAATGATCCGTGCACAACATACTGAGTATTAGGCCACCTGGGGTGGGATTGGGGTGGGGGTGCAGTGAGTCCAGTTTGAATCCGGAATGCATCTTGATTTACAGGTCAAGAGAGTTCAAGCTTGTTTGCTCCTGAAGTGTTAGCAGGCGTGAAGAGCTCCGGATAAGCCCATGGGAAATACCATATTACCCAGTTAAATACACAGTTCTGAGACGCCAACACCAACAGGAGGCCTACTGTGAGTAATGAGAAGACTGTTTCCTGACTCAAGGGCAGAGCAGGAGTCTTCTTAAGATAGTGTCCACCTATGCTGTGTGAGTGTCAGTGTTGTTTTACTGCTGCCCTGCATGTAAGCAGGGTGAGAAATAAACTTGTTGCTTTGGTATTGACTGACAGACAGCAACCCCCACCCCCACCCGACACCCCACCCCCGCCCCCGACTCTGTCCTGTCTCCTTTATTTTTCCTTAATCCTCGCTGGTCTATTCAGCCATCCAAACTGACTGACTAGTCAGCTGGCTCCCACATCCACCTCTGACTCCCACATTGCAACAAACTTGTGACAGGACATTTATACAGCTTAGGAGGAGAGAACAGACAGAAACATGCTGATCTTGGAGACAGGAAAAGGAGACTGAGAGTTCTCTGTTCTTCCTGGATCGTTTGGTCTGGGGTAAGGACACCTGGTGACAGGTGATGATGTAACTTACTCAGAAATGAGACAGGCTGCTGCCACAACGGGAAAAAAAAAAACAAAAAAACAAAAAAACATTCCTACCTTTTATTTACTATAAAAATGTGGGGAAATAGGACGGGGTAACTGGTAAGAAGCAGGATTTCTCATAAGAGAGTAAGTATGGAAATGTCAAGGTCAAAGGGGATCATATCCCAGGGCCTTGCAGAGCCACAGATTAGAGAGGCTGGCAACGTCCTAGACACTTTTAACTGCTTGCTTGGGTTACCGGGTTTTTTTTTTTTTATGAGAGTCAAAAGGTTATTGCCTACACCTACTCAGTCTGTTGGGGTCCAGAAAGAGAGTAGGAGACCCTTCGGCCAGTGTTAGCTTGTTGATGCCACCAAGAGGGTTCAGTTGTCTGTGAAGCATATCCAGTCTCTTGCGAAGGTGCAAACCAAAACTAAAGCAAAGAAAGGAAAAGTAGGAGCCTAAGTCTCAGCCTGTCTGTTCTGCAGAAAATACCACTATCCTCAGGGTGACACAAACCGCAAGAATTTCAGGGGTCCCTGTTGTGGTTCCATCTGTTTCTGTCCTTTTTCTTGTGATTGGTAATTGGTTACCTGCCCACGAGGGCAAGAGGATCAGAAGCAGCAAGCAAGATTTGGACCACCAGAAGCATGAGTGAAAGAATTTCCGGGACTCAGCTTCAGAGAGACAGTCATTTTTGTCATTCTAGGAGTGAGGTGTATACGGTTTCTTAGGGATACAGGTGGAAAGGGCTGATTGGTAATAACACAACACTTCATTACCATATGAAAAAAAGAGCAGGACTTACGTGCTGAGTTATATGGCACTAGCCTTGAGCTCTGTGAATGTTCATTCTCCTCACCTGAGCTAGAGACACTCTCCAAATAAATTGAGACAGAGAAGGGCGATCCCCAGTGAGAAAGAGAGTCCTTCATTATGTGCTGAGCTCAGGGAGCTTTTCAGACATGGTGGACTACAAACTCAATGCAGGCTTCTCCAACAATTACATACTCACCGAGCAATTGTGCAGACCAAGGCAGGCCCTGGGTGTGCAGATTCATTGGCTGCGAGTTCATGTGAGCTCCGCACGTGTTTATTTAGAGGGCTTTGCTTTCTTGGTGCCCTCCATGCTCTCTGGATCTTGCACTCTTTTGCCTTCTCATCTACAGAGTTAGGTGAGCTCTGAGGAGAGGGATTTGATGGATACATCCTGTTTAGGACTAAGTGTTCCAAGGTCTCTGTGTAATGTCTGACTGTGCATGTCTGTCTTTCTTCCCATCTGCTGCAGGATAAGGCTTCTCTGATGATGGCTGAAGAAGGCGTGCATCCTATTTGTCATTCTTCGTGTGGAATATTTCACTTAGAAGGATCTTTTGTAGTTCTATCCATTTGCCTGCATATATTATGCTCTCATCTAAAATCCGATGCTACACCAAATTGGACAATCTAAAAGAAACTGATAATTTTCTCAAAACATACCACTTGTCAAAGTTAAATCAAGAGCAGACTAGCAATATAAACAGACCTATAATTACTAATAAGATAGAAACAGCCATAAAAGTGTCCTAACCCCTAAAGGCCCAGGTACAAATGGTTTTAGCAAAGAATCTTATCAGACTTACAAAGATGTGTTAATACTAATACTACTATTTTTTCTATAAAAATAAACAGAAGAAACATTGCTCAATTCCTTTTTATGGGGCCATAGTTCCCCTAATACCCAAACTATATAAAGACTCAATGAAGAAAGAGAGTTACATACTAATCCCCTCATGAATATAGATGCAACATTCTTCAGTAAATTAAATGCAAACTATACTCAAGAACACATCAACAATATCATTTACCATGATGAAGCAGGCTTCATTTCAGAAATGCAGGGATGGTTCAACACACATAAGTTGACTGAATAGTTTTTAATGATGTCCTGTATTTCTAGTTGTAGGACAATGGAAAAAAGTCACTGAAAATTGCCAAATGAATTAGTTCTAGGTTCTAAAGTGGCGTATATGACTATCTCTGAATTACATTTATATATTTTGAAGAAAATAAGTCACTTGTTACTCTTCTTCACTGGTTGCATTTACGTTTCCTCATCTGCTATAAGTCATAATGATGGCTACATATATTTCCAATGCTTAACAGCAATTTTGCAGTCTTCATTCTGGCTAAACAAATGTTTCCAACTTATCTCATGTTGAAGGCGTTTGTGAATAAATGGATATTATATCTCACAATAATGTATAATAATTTTTATCTTTATTGGAGAGAAGATGAAAAAATGATAAAAACAAACAGCATAAATATACTAAGATCTTAGATTTCTTGACCCTCTCAACTCTGCTCTCTAGAAATGCTTAGTAGTTAAGAAAAGTACTGGCTACTACAAATAAGTCTGACAGCAGGGACTATTCTATAAACACCTTCCAGATGTTGCATCTTGAAGATGATGCAAATCTTTAAGAGAATCCCTGAGCAGAGGCAGAACAATGTTAAAAATGAAATAAGATGATAGGGCATATATAGCCTCTGGATATTGGTTGATATATGACTTTAAACAAATAGCATCCAGAATGCTGCGAAAGGTTTCAAAGACATATGGAAGTTCACAAGGTCCCCCTGTAAATTCATTAATAGATATGAAGACAACCTTAAGTTTATTCTGACGCAATTTAAATTCTTCCATCTGTTTATTTTATATCCCCCCAAACCCACCACTACTATTGTTCCTGATCTTAGCTAAAATATTTTTTACTGTTTAGATATTTTATTCATGCAATTAAGTTATTATTGCATATGATAATAAATTTGATTTTGTATATTTATTTTGGGAACATTTGTTTCTTTAATTATTATATTCATGTGTTTTTATATCTGAGGGTGTGTAAACATTAATGCAGGTTTTCATGGAGAGTGGGTGTTTTTAGATTTCCTGGAGCTGCTGTCCCAAGCTATTATAAACTGTCCTACTTGGATACTAGAAACTCATTTCCAGTCTTCTGCAAGATCAGCAAGCTCTACCACTCTGCCATCCATTTCTCCAGGCCCCATAAAGATTTTTTTCTCAGGGATTAAAGACGTGCGCCACCAATGCCCAGCACTCGGGAGGCAGAGGTAGGTGGATCTCTGTGAGTTCGAGACCAGCCTGGTCTCCAGAGCGAGTGCCAGGATAAGCTCCAAAACTACACTGAGAAACCCTGTCTCGGGGGGGGGGGGGGGGATTTTTCTCAGGGTTTCAGGGTTGTTTCCATTTATTGTTGTTCAAGGGCAAAAAGTATCCAATGCATAAAAAAACATTGTATTTGTGCTCATTTGCATACTGCATTGCTACATGTTACATAGCATTAAGTTCCTTTGAAATTAATTCTGCATTAAAGAGAAAATGTATCTTGAACTAGTTTCTGCTTCAGTTACTAGGTTTTCATTGTATTTGTAGTTCTATTGATACTTTCAGTTCAGTTTTACATTTTCATTTAAGTTAAAATGGCATGGATAATACTAATCTTTGCCATAAATTAGTTTGTAAAATCCTTTATATACTTAAAATCAATATAAACTATAAAACTTCATCCTCTGAGGTTAATTTTGTATTGTAATGTATGAGTATAATAGTGACAAAGTAGTATTTAATTTTATGAGCACAATTTATGCCTTCTAAATTATTGACTGTCTTTCCTGTACCCATTAATGTACCTTAAAAAGCAATATAAAACTATCACAATAATTAGATAAATAGCAGTTGACTCAATTCTGTCTTCAGAAGGCATCTGTATAATAAAAACACAAAGCATTTTCAGGAATAGGAATGATCAAAGAGGTAGCTAATATGCTTTCCAACCCATATCCAAAAGAGTTCATTTAGATTATAAATGGGAGTCATGTTGCCCACAACATAAATGTGTCCATCTGTTCCTACACTTAATGTGGAATTTCATCAAAAACCCTCAGATAGAGAAATCCAAGTAATTCTAAATAATGCTATCCTAGAGTCTCATTTCCTTACTTTAATGAATTTGTCCAAAAGGAAACAATATTTAAAGCCATCTCTGTATTAGAGTTATTTCTTCCTTGGCAAACTATCGGGATTTCTAATTTAACATCATCTTTGATCTTTGTTCCTTTGAAAATAAGACTGACAAATAGGATTAAAGTATCTATTTAAGAGTTACCAGCAGTAACATTTATAGTTTGAGTGTTTCAGTCTCCAATATCCCAACTCTACATCACCATTATATCACATACACAAATTTACACACACACACACACACACACACACACACACACACACGCACACACACACACAATCTAAAATCATCTTCACCTGTAAATTTTTTATTGTGATAATTTTGAGTTTTGCTGTTGTGAAACCTGGATTTTTTAGAAACAATTGTATTTTTCGGTTGTAATTACATTTCTTCCTATCCACAAACACTTCAATGATGACCTCTTGCTCTCTTTCAATTTTTTCTTTATCCATTAATTGTTATTATGTGCAATTTACAATCCTAAATATACCCTGCTCTTTCTCCATAAAATTTTAATTTATGTATATTTTCAGTGCCGACCATCTGGTATTTCTGTGCTTTTCCCTGGGAAAGACTATTTCCCTTGCTCCAAACTTTCCTAAGTTACCTTCAGTTCTTTGTACAGGGTTGATTCTTTGTGGGCCTTTTCTGTCCAATTTGACAACAGCTTTGATTTTGTACTCATTCAGTTCCTGTTTGACCCATCATATTGCTGAGACTGTATATCATCTAATATTCTTTGGAAATACATTCCCACAACAAACTCTCTGATCCTCTGACACTGAAAATCCCATCCTCTCCATTACTCAATGTTCCACAAGCCTTAAGTGTAGAGCATTTTGAAGATCTGTCTATTGGAACTCAGTTCCATATCTCTGAATTTTGGTTGCTCTTGGTTTTCTGTGGAGTCTCCCTTTGTTGAAAAGCAATGGTTACTCAATGAGTTTGAATTTTATACATAGTACTCTACAATATACTTTGCTGAATAACAATTGATATATATCCATTTGTCACAGTATTCAAGTATTATGAACTTGCCCATGCTGGAATATTAATTAATTTATTTTTAAGAAATAGATCACTGGGGCTCTAAGTGGGCTGGCCAGAGTTCATAAGAGTAAACTACTCTTGCATATGACCTGACTTCTGTTTCCTGTTCATGTCAGGTGACCCACAACCAACAGTAAGTTCAATTCTAAGAGATCTAATCCCCTGTCTGTCCTAAGGACACCCAGACTCACATCCAGACACCCTCCCACACAAGCACATTCATCTACACACATATGATAAAAAACTAAAATAAGTTTTATAAAACATATTTTCATTTACTAGATTTTATTCAGTAAGAAAGAAAAGCAGTTAAATATGTACAATTTAGTTTTGCCATTTTATGTATCATTGATCAATTTTTAATTTTTAATTCAGGGCTCTTTTTAATTTATTTATTTGATTTAGAAACAATCTGATTTTACATATCAATCCCAGTTCCCCCTCCTTCCCAACTTCCCATCCTCCCATCACCCCTCAGACTCCCTCCTTCCCTCCCTCATCCCAGGGAGGTTGAGGCCTTCCTTGGTGGATCATCAAAGTCTGTCACATTATTTGGGGGCAGTCCTATGTCTTCCTCCATGTATCTGGGCTGAGAGAGTATCCTTACATGAGGAATGGGCTCCCAAAATCCATTTGTGTATTAGGGAAAAATACTGGTTCCACTATCAGAGTTTCCATGCACTACCTAGGCCTTTGAACCATATTTGGAGAGCTTGGTTCCTCAGCTTGATGGCGCTGGTTCTTGGGCTCTCACTAGATCAGATTATCTGGTTATGTAGGTTTCTCCAGCATGATGTTGACTCTTTTGCTGATCCCTCCTCTGTCTTTACAACTGGATTTCAGGAGGATGGCTCAGTGCTTAGCTGTGGGTGTATGCTTCTGCTTCCATCAGCTGCTGGAAGAAGGTTCTAAGATGGCATTTAAGGTAGTCATATATCTCATTATAGGGGAATAACATTTAGACAAAACGGCAGCCCAGAGAATGGGAAAAGATCTTCACCAACCCCACATCTGATAGAGGGTTTATTTCCAAAATATACAGAGAACTCAAGAAGCTAGTCACCGAAACACCAAATAATCCAATTAAAAAGCAGGATACAGAACTACATAGAGAATAATCAATAGAGGAATATAAAATAGCTGAAAGACACTTAAGAAATTGCTCAATATCCTTAGCCAATAGGGAAATGCAAATCAAAACAGCTCTGAGGTAATCTTACACCTGCCAGAATGGCTAAAATAAAAAACACCAATGACAGTTCATGCCGGAAAGGATGTGGAGAAAGGGGGAACACTCTTCTATTGCTGGTGGGAGTGCAAACTTATGCAGCCACTTTGGAAAGCAGTATGGCAGTTTCTCAGGAAAATGGCAGTCAGCCTACCTCAAGATCCAGCAATTCCACTCTTGCACACATATCCAAAGGGTGCACATTCATACAACAAGGACATCTGTTTAACTATGTTCATAGAAGTGTTGTTTATAATAGCCAGAACCTGGAAGCAACATAGTTGCCCCTCAACTGAAAATGGATGGAGAAAATGTAGTACATTTTCACAATGGAGTACTAATCAATGGAAAAAATGAAATCTTGGAATTCACAGCAAACATATGGAACTGGAAGAAACAATCCCGAGTGAGGTAACCCCCATCACAGAAAGACAAGCATGGCATGTTCTCACTCATATATGGATATTAGACATAGAGCAAAGGATTGCCAGCCTACCAGCCTGCAATCCACACCTCAAGAGAAGCTAGCAAACAAAGAGTACTATAAAGAGACATACATGGTCCCATGGAGAATGGCAAAGGGACAAGATATCTTTAGCAAGTTGGGAGCATGAGGAAAGGAAAGAGAGCTATAAGAATGAGAAGGGGAGATGAGGAGGGGTGGGTAGGACATGAGGGATCAGGAAGACTGAGTCAGGTGAAGAATAGAGAGAGAAAGAAAAGAGATACATTAATAGAAGGAATCATTTTAGGTTTCAAGAGAAATCTGGCCCTAGGGAAATGTCCAGAAATCCACAAAGATGACCCCAACTAATTATATAATCAATAATGGAGAGACTACCACAATTCAGGGCTCTAATTCCACATGAAATGTAAGTAAGAATTCACATAGTGGTGAAACTGATTCTGATACTTCAATAAATAGCTTGATTATGTATGGCTATGGTATTGTGTGTGGGTATGTATAATTTCAGGAATGGAGTACATGTAAATAAGAGACTGGAAATGTCACATTAGTCAATATGTGTATAGTATATAAATTTGAACTCTCTTTAGTAGGAAGGATGAGCCTGTCAACACAGTCAAGTGCTCATAACTCTAGTTTCAGCTTTTCCACCAGTGTTCATGAAAGAGTATGAGAGAGAACTCAAAACACAAATAACAGAGCTATGAAACCTACATGGTGAAAATTTTATTTTGATTTTTTAAAACAAAAGTTACTGTATAAGTGTCTTGCCTGCTGGTAAATACATAAATGACATTCCTTCCTCATTCCCTCAAATGGTTGGGTTATACTTGGACATGAGCTGCCATGGGGATGCTAAGAACCAAACCTGTGTCTTCTGCAAAAGTAACAAGTGCTCTTAATTTTTGAGCCATCTATTCACCCCCAACATGCACAATTTAAAGGTAAAGACATAGGGAAGGCATTTTGACAGTGGAAATATTTTTATTTCCATGTTACCTTAGAACCTAGAAAAGGAATACGTCAGGATGTATCTAACAACAATACAAAACTGATCAATTCCTAGAGATACAAGGTTTTTGATAGTTTAATATGTTTTTAGACTAAAGTGTTCAGTGGAAAATTATCTGGTAATAATAGATTAATTTTGGAGAATATTAATTTCACAATATCCATCTCCATATTAAAGGTTTAACTCTTGCCCATTTACCTATGACCTTAAAATAGGTAATCATAGCCAAAAGTAGTCACTTTAAGTGCAATAATATAAATCACGAAGGTATGATAAGCTTTCTATGGGCTTATGACTTCAATGTGAACACTTCTTCCCTTAGGATAAAATGTTTGAAAACTTAGTTCCCATCATTCAGTGCTATTTGGGACAATAGTGAAAGTTTAGGAGGTGAGGCAAAGAAGAAGTGAGCTTTATATTCCTGCAGCAGGCTCTACTCACTCTGCTTCCTGCTCTATAGATAAATGACCACACTACTTCAGTCAGGATCCTTTATTGTAGCTGGAAGTCACTTCTGTCACCATATCTTCCTTGTGATGATGGAGTGTTGTCAGGAACCATGAATGGAAAAACAAAAACAAAAGATCTAAGCATTTTTCTCTTTCACTACTTCTTGTCAGCTCACAACAATAAGAACAGCAATAATGGACACATTTAGGATTCTACACTAAGAAATTAAGGTCGGTCATTTGACATCAGCATTTAGCATACTCCAGCTCATCTCTCCTAGAAAGAAATGAATGTCCTTCAACAAAGAGGTGAAGTGTGTTTTGAATACAAAGAAAAATCAACAGTATTTCTTTAGTTCTATGATCTCCTTACAGTGTGGTAACCACTCATTAGTCTCTACGTGAGTCAATAGTTTTCACAAATTCTGTCAAGTCAAAATATTTCATCAGCTAGGGACTGATTCAGATTTAAAGAGTCTAAATAGGTATAAAGTAGAGTAATTTCCTTGTTTCCATTAATGTGCCAAGCCTCTCATGTTTTCAGTGTAGATACACACACACACACACACACACACACACACACACACACACCACACACAGAGAGAGAGAGAGAGAGAGAGAGAGAGAGAGAGAGGTATGCTGATGAGTTAAATGGTATCCTCCTTCTCTTTTGAAAGACATAGCTTGTATTGAAATACAAAAGTCAGAATGTAAAAGAAATTTGAATTAATTTAATAATGAATTAATAAAAATAAAATCTATCTTATTAAAATCCAGGAAAGGAATAATTTATTGGGAATTTGATGAATTGTTCTTTAATTTTCATTATTTGAAGCCATAGATCCTGACCTTTATACAAGATTCCATCTTGAAGATGCAAATGATAAATTGACAAAATCTTGAGATTCATCATTTTACATTGAATAAGTAGAGATACTATTTTGTTTTGATATGAAATCCCTATGAACAATGTGAAAAATGCCCTTTAGGCATGTTCATATTCATGGACATATTATACATATGGGTCCTGAAAGAGGAGTCAGTGACAGATTTATAAGTGATAGACTACTATGTGCTTGATCAAAAATGTCATGGCTTGAATCTTGTTCGTCCACACCAATGTAATAAGTGATTTGCCAGACTACTATGAAAAATGTCCAATTAATCATAAAACTGTAAAAGATATATAGCTGTTATTGAAAGATGTAGTTTTGAAATCCCTGAGTGACTAAAATGGGCACAGTAGAATTTGACAGTGAGTGAAAAATAATCTTTTCTTTGTCCAAGTGCAATTTTAAGAAAAAATAATAATTTTGGTTAATATACCTGCTAATCTTTCCATGGCACTTGCTTCTGTGATACTAACCACCATCCACACAATAGTTGTATATGAAATCTTCAATGGGAGATGTAGATACTTTTATATGGAAAGTATAAACTAACATAACTCAGTGTTCTGTACAGTGATGGTTTGAATGAAAAAGCTCCCTTATAGGCTATGAGGAGTTGTATAATTTTAAAGGATTAAGATCCATGGCCTTGTTGTAATAGGTGTGACAGTATTGGAGGAAGTATGCCACTTGAGGTAGGTTTTGAAGTTTCAGAAACTCAAACAAGACCCAGTTAGCTTTCTCTCTCTATGTTACCTGCAGACACAGATGTTGAACTCTAAGTTCCCTCTCCACCACCCTGTCTGCCTACATACCTGTAAGTTCCCCACCATGATGATAATGGACAAACATCTGACACTGTAAAACAGACCCAATTAAATGTTTTCTTTTATAAGAGTTAAATTTGCCATGATGTCTCTTTACAACAATAAAACCCTAAATAAGACATGAATATATTTGCCCACTTTGAAGCCCTCAGTCACAGACAGGGCATGACTAATTCAGAGTTTTAACAAGAAGAATTTGATTAAATAATGTCTGTGATAGATTTGTCAAATACAATGCAATTTATGTTATAGACTTTCAATTTTAACTATAAAATTAACTGAAATATACTCATTGTAGAACTGATCTCCCAATGTCATAAATGAGTTACCTTTTTTGAGTGCCTAAAATTTCACTGTCTCACTAGAGTCTCTGGTATAACTAGCTGTGTTGTTATTTTTGTGTATAAAGTATATACCAGAGACACATGTAGCAGAATTTCTCATCCCAGCAATGCTAAACCTTAAAAAATCACCCTGACTGTGGATAGTTTGTTATGGGATTATACCTAAAATAAATAGAAGTATGTACAGAGTTGGGGACATTTTATATTTTCTTTTTATGAAAGGAACTATTGTAAAATCCAGATCTGGGGTGTTACCTTATGATGCCAGGGTTGATGAGATGGAGACAATCTGATCTCCAGACTTCTTTGGTTAGCTAGCCAAGTCTATTCAGTGAGCCTGGATTCTCAATCAAATATCTTGTCTGAAACAACTAACAAACACAACACAAGGAATAGGGAAAGAGGAATAATGTCATTCAAACTGTCATTTGTTAATTACACTTAGCATCAAACAACTTCTGAATGCAAAGGTATGTTGTGGAATAGAACATATTTGCATCAATTCCAGAGTTTAATGATAAGGATAGTGCAGAGCAGAATTGAATGACATCTTGTACAGCACAGTCAATATAGTCCACAGAATGGCAGATAGGACAGTTGTCTAGAAATCTACGGAAGGTAAAGCTTCCTAGCATGATTGCTTTTTTACATCATGTGAGAGGTCAATACTTGACCTACTTTGCAACACCAATTTTGAATACACCTTGTAACCCTAATTATTTCTATAAATTTACTTTCCTGACCCAAGGTCCTCATCATTTCCTGCAATAGGTATGAAAATGTTAAAGTGAGATTCGTTATCTTTCAAGGAAATTTCATCCTGAGTTAATTGATAGGACCTGAAAGAGATTAATTAAAAATGGCACGGCTGGGCATACACTGGCTTTCAAAATGGAAAGAAGCTATATCACCGGGAACTCAACTATTCAAAGTTTTGCATGATGTGTCCTTTTTTGTCTTCAATGTGTCCTTTTTTGTTTCCCTTACCTCTACAAAAATATTAACAACTCTTCTAAAGCCAGGATATCACCGATGTCAACAGGGGAAACAGAGGCCCCCAAAAAACTGCTGTGCACCTTGAAAGGGCACATATTAACCATCAGAAGTTGTTGTGGAGGAAAACACACTTGTGTGCTAGACTGGTTTGTGAACATCACAGATCACTTTAGAAACAAGTATGGACTCCCTGAGATACCATTTTACAAGTTTCTATAGTTTGTTCCTTTAAAGAAGAAATACCACACTTTATTATATCTCACATTTTTATAGCTGATGGATTTTTAATGTTTCTGTACATCAAAACAAACTGCAAAACATCATAGGAAAATATTTTCATTTGTGATAAAATATGTAAATGTGAAAAATGGGTAACATTTCCTAAATTGATCCTAAATAGGCTTAGAAGATTTTACATTATTAAATATGCATTGGTGGATAAATAGTGTTACTCAAGTAATTGTTGTATCCTTATTTTGAAATGCCATTTGACAACATTTGACTGTCCACATGCAATATATGTATCATCTGTTTGGTCTTTTGCTGGCACCACACAGAAAGGCAAGAGTACTTTTATTTTAAACACATAAAATATTTATTTTCAGTGGGTTAAATGTTTTAATTGCTTATTATTCTCAAAATAATGACAATAATTTGAAATACAAAATATTTTCATTGTTTATAAATTATTATACTATTGTATGTACTGCCATCTGCTGGACAAGATGAGAGGCTTGACATACCAAGGAAATATTCATCTTTACAAGAGAATTTCAAATTTAATCAAACATTTACTGATTTACAGACTAAGATGCCAGGTGAATGAATTTAATTTGTTTAAAATGTTCACTTATAAACATTATAATTTGTCAGTTTTTCATATTTGTAAATCTATATTTTAAAAAATTATTTTAATTATGTATACTTGTACAATATATTTCCATCTTACCTATTTACTAACAATTCTTGCCAAAACCACACAATGTCCTCCCCAACCTGTCACCCTCTCAATATGATATGATTCTTTTTTATATGATTAATATACCCCTGAATACAATTAGTATTGCCTACATCCATATGTGTGGGAGCGTTCATTGCTAAGTGGGTAACTTAAAACAAGTCAAGTGCTCACAGAAGAGTGCCTCTCCCTTCTATCTCTCAACAGCCATCAAGTGCCAAAAGTTTTTTTCAAACAGTTTGGGGTTTCTACCCCTTATATTATTCATACTTTAAGATAATCAGTCCTTTTCTGGCTCCCTCTGCATTCCATGAGAGCTGGCATGTAAACTTCCTGGAGATCTTCTTTGTGTCTCTCATCTGCTATGTTTAGGAGTGCTGTGTTTTTTGATGTGCTAACATTTGGCTTTTGTGTGTCCCAGATACCACAATCTTCTGGATTGTGACAGAAGCACTTTTTTCTGTAACTCATCTCACCAGTTTCCATTGGTTTTTGGGTAGGAAGAGACAGGCTCCTGTGTTGCCTAGGATATTTTCAAACTAGATTTTGAACAAGAAATGCCCAAAGCAGCACTCTCCTCTTTGAAAAAGAACCATGAACTGATGATGGGCAGGCAATCGCCATTTACAATGAGCAATTACAGTGTCTAGAGGGGCTCTTACAACTCTCCTTATAGAGAATAAAGTGTCATCCATAAGATCACCTTCAATTCCATTATGATGTGTGATGTAGACATCCATAAGGAGCTGTTAGCTAAAACAGGTTGTTATCTCTATGGTGGTACCACCATGTATCAAGGCATTAATGACAGGATGGAGGAGATCACAGATCTGGACACCAGCAGGATGAAGATTCATTCCTTCTCCCTGAGCCCAAGTACTCTGTCTGGATTGGTGGCTCCATCCTGTCCCCCCTGTCCACCTTCCAGTAGATGTAAATCACGAAGCAGGGGTATGATGAGTCTGGCCCCTCCATCACCCACCACAAATGCTTCTAACTGATGAGCAGGTGCCAGACATCTACTGTAGCTGCTGATTCTGAAGTATCAGTTTTCTCTGGCAAGGGCACACTCCTCATGCCAGCCTCGTGATACTGGATGAAGCCTTTGAAAAAAATGTTAGTCCTTGAAGCTTGTATCTGATATAAGCACTGGATTGTAGGACTTGTTTGATGATTTTTGACCTTGTATTCGGGTTGAATGATCCCTTGATATATGTCTAATGCCCTGTACATATTTTGATTTGGTCCTTAGTCCATGTATCTGACAGTCACTTGGTGGCTGTCAGAGCAGGATTGTGGAAGAGAAAAACTCAGCCTGGTGGATCTGCATGAACACCATGTAAAGATATGTTAATAGTAATAACTGACATCTGGCTGTTCTGATATTTTTCAAGGCTGAACAAGTAACCACTTCCATCTTGACAAGATAATGGTGTGGCGAAGTCTGAGCCTTAGGAAGCAGCCTTCATTCTGGTATTTTTCCTCCAGACTGTCCTGGATTGTTTTAAAAGTGATTGGTTATTCTGGTACTATTTGCCCTACTGATATATATATATATATATATATATATATATATATATATATATATATATCATCACATCTTGAAGGAATGTCATTATTTTAGGTCATTGGATTTGTACCTGGGTGATTTTGATGATTGCTTTCCTTCTTTGGTAGCTTAAATAGTACAGTCTATCACCATGAATCCTCACCAGAAGAGGTGAATTTTCTACTTATGAACCTGCTCAATTTATGGACCTTAAAAAACCATCTCACAAGTGACAGCTATTCAGAAGCCTTAACATTATAACTATTCACTTTAGTGTAAGTAAATGAGACATCTTCACCACAGAGGAATCAAAGAGCAGAAGATGCTGGTGCCTGACAGAACCTCCATAAAAATAGGCCAACAAACAAAGAATACTAGAAAAGCCACACAGTTATCAAGAGAAAGTCTAAAATATGTGTTATGTCATTCATTTGGGAAGAAAATGAGACCTTACTGGTAATTAATTTACAGAACACTTTGCGTTCCTGGCATACAGTCTACTGGATTTCATCTTCATTATGTTTTCTAAATATACTGACACATTTTATACACTGAGTTTGCTAAAACAAATGCTTAAATGGACAAAAAAATTGTTTGGGAAGGGCTGTAGGTATTTCTTCATTAAAAAGACTGAAAAGGCCAATAAGCAACAGAAGCATTAACTTCAGTATTTATCGACACAATTTGATAGCAACATTATGTCTCCCATACAACTTGAAAAACGAATACAGAGCTTTAGGAAATTTAATGTTTAACACCCATGAAGCACAAAAAAACATTAGCTGTTTTCTTGCATGGAGTCAAAATATTGACTTGCTTATGAGACTTGGTTGTAGGAGATTAGCCTACTTGGTTCTGATTTAAGTGAATTGTATGGCATGGTATTACTGACAAATATATTGTACAAAGAATTCTCAACAAAGAGGTTCTTTCAGAAAGAAATGTTAACTGCACACCCAATCTTGGTCTCTATGGTTTACTTAATACCCAACAACTAAAAACATTAATATTTTAAAAATTGACAATATAAAAATAACACTCATTATTACTGAGACTGTAATACTGAATAATCCAGGCTTATGAACCACAAATATTCTATACTTATTTAAAAGTAAAACTATTAATATTTCAGAAGTGGTACCATGTATAATTTATTAAATGAAATATCATTCATAAAGTTTGCTAATCTTTCTAAAACATCTGTGCATTGAATTTAAACCATTAGGTAAATTCCTCTGTATTGTTAATTAAAATTTCAAGTTAAATGAACATAATTCTCATGAGTGCTATATATGTTTTTAAAAAGCTAATAAAATAAGGCATATGTACAATATTATTAAAAGTATGAAATTAAAGGCATAAATAAGCACCAGCGGTTTCTACAGTGAAATTGAACACTTATTTATTTCCCATTAGTTTTATAAAATCCATAAGCTGGAATATTTGTACAGTTATACTAATTTCAAAAGAATAAAATTTACATTAAGCAACACTTTGGTTAAAGCTATTGTGTTAAATGAGAATATAATATCATAAAGCAACTAAGCAGTTCTGTGTTATTAAAAATTAGAAATTATGAATGAATTTCTCTTCTACATTTAATTTATAGTTTCAACAAATTCACTTGAAAAATTTTCATACAGCCTAAATGGGGTAGTCATTTAATTCTATACTGAATGTGATCTTATGACAATGGAATTTGGACTCCATCATTCATAAGTAGTTTCCCTACCCTCTCCTACTCCTTCCTCTTTCTCTCTCTCTGTCCACCCCACCTCTCTCTCTTACTCTACTTTTCTTTTGTTTTAAGATATTTTCTCTCTCTACTGCTCATACTGGCACTAGACTCACTATTTCTTCCAATGTGGACCTTTTAATCTCAGGCATCCTTCTGTCACAGTCTCTCAATTACTAGAATTAAAAGCATGTGCCTTTCTTTTCCTCTAGGTTAATAGGAAAATATGCAAAAATCGAATTATAATTGGAAAAAAATGTCAAAAATAGTAATCATGTTGGAAGATAATCAATTTTTTAACAATATACAACTTGGGCTGCAAATATATTATAATGAATAAAGTAATAGTTAAACTAGCAAAAATAGAAATAATTGAAAGGATAAATTAGCAAAAGAAAGAAAAGAAGTTTTGACAGTTGATCTTTATTGTCTACTTGACGCATTTTGGAATCCAAACCAATTTTGACACCTAGAAAGATACTTGTGGGTGTGCCTTTGAGTGTGTTACCTAAGATACTTATTTGGAGGAAGAGCCATTATTCTAGCAAGTGACACAGTCTCGTAAACTGACTGAAATGCAACCAAAAAGATCAAAGAGATGCTGAAGCTTACCAATAGTATCTTTCTTTGCCTTCTGCTATCAGAAATTTCAAACTAATTCTTCACAGAAATTGTACAAAAAATCTTAAAATTCTTATTATGAAAAATATTCAAGATAAACCAAACAATACTAGGAAATTAGAAACTCTGCATTTAGCTATATAACAGAAATATAGTAATAAAAACATCATGTGCCTGGCACAAAAAAGCCAACATATTTATAAATGAAATAGAGTAGGAGACAGAAATGTAAGTTCATGCACCTACAGACACCTGCTTTATGACAAGGATGCTAAACACACACAGAAGAGAGCAGTCACCACTTAAAGAAACCATGCTGGGAAACTGGATGTCTATTTGTCGAAGAAAGAATTTAATCATTTTCTTTCAGCTTTCACACCAGTATATTCTAAATTAACCAGAGATCTCAATAACACACCTGAACATCTTAAGCTCCCAGAAGTGTAGGGAACACACTGTGGCATAGGCTCTGAATAGAATTCCAGGTGGCCAGGGAATAAGACCAACAATCAATAGGCTGGCCTTCTTTCTTTCTTCCCTACTTCCTCCTTTTCTTCCTTTCTTTCTTCTTGCATCAGAAATATGCAGGAGGCAAAGCTGTTGTACAACTGACCAAAAGGGTTATAGCATCAGTCTTCAGATTTGGATCTGGAGGAACCTGATTTTAGAATTTGAATCAATAACATTTATGTGTTATATTTGGTGTATGATGAAAGCCACATTCTTTATCATCAGAAAAAAAGGTTCTTGTTTTAAAAGCTTTCAAGTACTATTTAATCAATTTATTGAATATAAAAACAAACAGAAGTAAAACAAAATAGGAACAATATTTCTGAATTTGAGTCACTGCTCTTGCCTGATAAAATTCATGTCAATCAAAACATTCCTTCTGTGTAATGGAGGGAATGATTATTATAAAAATTATATTGTATGGATGTAGGGAGAGATGATAATGAAGCCCATTACTCTGTATTCTGAATATAAACTAATGAAAAGTTTACAAATTGATATAAACTAAGATCCCTTTAAAAGTAAAAATGAATGTATCCAGCACAACAATGTTGTGTTTTAGCGTTTGATGAAAGTCGTAATACCTGTTGGCTAACATTCTTAGCATATAGTAAATGACTCATCTGTAAAACTAACTATGTATGCATGCAAGCATACATGATATATGAACTTGTCAATGGGATGGTAGATACTCATTTCTGCTTTTGCTCTGAATGTTTTTTTTTTCTTATAAAGCTCTTATCATTCACTAAGGGAGATCATTACAGTAACCAAACCTGCTTAATTTGATCTCTGTACATAATGGTAGAACTGAAATATGAGTTCTGTATGACATTTAGTCACAGGAGTGGATATTACATTTTGACTAGGGCACAGCAGAAGAAATAAATGAGTAGGTATAACAAATGATAACATCTCATTGGATATTATTCTTTATATTTGATCATTACAAGATAATGTGTTGAGATTTTGATTGTGGGAATGAAAGTTAATTTTCTTGTAAGAATTCAGGACTAAGGCAGACAGAACTTCTCCCAAAAGTTTACATATAATGCCATCAATTAGACCATGATTCACTGTTAGCTTAGTTTCACGACATAGAGAGGATACCACAGTTTAATTGTGTTAACTCCTTTCCCAGTATATTTAAAGAATTTTAGGACAGATGCAATAAGATTTATATAAAGAATTGATTAACTTCCACTTAGGTAGCCTGAAGATTACAAACTATCCTAGGAGCTTCATTTAATTCCTTAATCCAATGTAAGCAGATTACAGTGAATCAGTGTTGACCCCTGTGGTCTTTAAATGTGCTGGAATGTTGCTATCTCCACAGAAGTAAACAATCACAAACACTCATGTCCCCATCTCTATACCCATGCATTACGTAGAAAAATAACAATCTGCACTACACAAACAACAATTATAATGAAAGTCTCTGTGTCAAGATTATAATATTTAGCACATGGTCTTCCACTTATATGTATATCTCAACTGGTCATAAAAGTGAAAAAAGCATCACTAATATTCATAGAATAACTTCCTTTCTATGATCATATTAAATTTACCTGAAATATCTCTGCTAATTAATTCAAATAAATTTCATATGAGTATTTCTTTGGTTTTCTTTCCCTTTCACAAAGCATTATGTAGTCCAACAATCACAAATTGCACATATCGACTTAAGTAATAATGTGTTTTGACAGAAAAAAATACTAAGAATTTTCTTGAACTTCTTTGTTTATATTCATTGTGTGTTGAAACACAACCAACATTTTATGTTTCTAATATTACTTTCTGACTAAGGCCTTATAGTTAATATACCTTGCTCCTCAGGTATATAATTAATTGTAATATACATGGATATTTTCCTATTTTCCCATATTAATTGTTTCTAAATTATTTCTATTATTTTCCTGAAGATAGAAACATTTTTAAAAAGGGTATAAAACTCTTTCACTGTATACTCATTTTTCATGTTGAACTTCATAATCCATTCTATCACTGCTTGCTTCATTTGTTTTATTTGAATTTTTTACCCATGTCCAGCCTTGACATGAGGGCTTTTGTCTTGACTTATTATATCTTCTATTTCACTGTTACCTCTTGAGGCCTTTGCTTGTCCAGAGAGTAAATGGAAGCAGGTGGATCCGTGGTAGAGAGAAGGTCCTTGTGGTGGGGCAGGCAGCATAAGTCTCCATTATGGTCAGTATGTGTTGTACAAGAGAAGTTTTTTGAATAAAAAGATTAAATATATAAAAATTGAAATAAAAATATTCTGATACTGCTCTACATATTTACTATGTATCATTTCACTTTACTGCTTCATACAACTCCTTCCATACTTCCAACTACTCAAATTCTTCTTTAAATTTTCATTGTAACACACACATTCACACACACCACACACCCTACTGAATCCATTTATTATTATTATGCTCATGTGGTTAAGTTTGACCCCTTGGGATCCAATAGCCCATTGTAGAAAAATGTGAGTCTTTCTCTACATCATGTAGCTCTTTAACTGAGGTTGAGACTTTGTGAAATTTCTGATATCAGTTTTGCCATATCTACTGGTAGGGTCATTATGATCCTATTACATGAACAACAGTATTGTTTAAATGCCAGTGAAATTTCCTATCATGTCTAGAAGACATTACTAGAATCAAGAATCTTGGTCCAATGGCTCTTAAAATCTTTGGTTTATTCTTCAGCGATGTTCCCTGACTATATATATAATATATATATATATATATATATATATATATATATGGAGAGAGAGAGAGAGAGAGAGAGAGAGAGAGAGAGAGAGAGAGGTTACACAGCACATGTGTTAATCAAGGGTAGGCACCCTACAGAAACTTATATTATGTATTTTGCCACCTGGGAATGTCTGTAATTGTACCCAAGTGCATCAAAAGCAAGTTTATTTGATAAATGTTTAGAGATGCACACATTAGTAGGTACAAGGGTAAGTATTGCAAATACAGCTAGAAATTGTATTGGTTTAAGAAAACAACAGTAATTTCAATGGCTAGCTTTATAGTACCAAGTGTCCCGAGCTACCGTCTCGCCAGCAAAAACGACGTGGCACACTCCTCAGGATCCTTCTGCAGTAAAGCTTTAATGCGTCTTGAGAGGGAGAGCATAAGCTTACAGAGTGGAGACCCCGAACACCCAAAAACCCATCCTTATATAGGCTGGCAACCGCCGCCTCGGAAGTGTTACTCCCTGACTGGCTGAAGCTCATCGGACCATATGACATCACAGGAGAGGCAGAGACCAAGGGATGGAAAGTTACAAAGTTACCAAGTGCGCATGCGCACTAGCTTGTAACGGCTCCTTACAACCAAGCCTATGTATTCTCCCTACTGAGCAGGTCTTAAGTCTAATAATTAGACAACTACTAGTAACCTCCTAGACAAAACATCTCTCCTTTATAGATATATTGCATTGATGGTGTCCTTTCTGTTTTTCATAGGATTTGTACTGGATAATTGTACCAAATGTTGCTCTCCCCTGGCAGCTTGCATAACACCTTCTAACACAGCAGGGCTTCCAGATACAGATAAAGTGTGGTTTCCAGGTCAAGTCCAGCATGGTTCCTCTACATCATATGTCTGAAGTATGTGATGTACTAGGTTTTAGAATCTAATCTTCAAGTCCTGGAAGGCAATCCAGGGCCATAGCAATAACTCATAAAGTTTTTGGAATCTCTTGGACACTGACAAAAACTCCAAATCTAGCATTGGGATTTTGTTAGCTGCTGCATTGCTCTTTGGGGAGGTTTATCAACCCATGTAATATTTAGACCATATGTATGTGTCTATATGCATGTGTATGTATACACATCCTGTATATGTATTCAAAGGTTATAAAATATTTCCATCACCCTTTTTCATTTTTAAAATTATTTATCTCTTCATGCATGTTTCCTTGATTACCTTCTGTTCCCACTCTCAAGTTAAAATCTCCTTTGATATTTTCTCTTTCTCCCTTCATAAAAGTTAATAAAGATTCAAACATGTAACCTCTGCAATCCATGAATATATGGAGTATATATGGGCATATATTCTTCAGAGAATAACAAAATATTATCTATTTCCCCTTATGCGCTCGAGTCAGGGTCATCCTTTCCATGCAAATTTTGAAATATGCCCAAATTCTTTTGTATGCTTATAAAAATTATTAGGTCCATTGCATTTATTGCATTCAAGCTATTACCTTATTCTTTAATTTCTCTTAAGGAAAGCATTTCCCACTAATTGGCATTCATTTAGAAATTAGCATCAGCTACTCTTTCCCCTTTTGACATGTTTTAAATAGCACTTTGTTTTACAGTCTGCAATACGCTGACAAGGAGTCTTTAAAGTATTGAAATATTCATGTTTTGATCCATTGGAACCATTCCCTAGTGCCTTCTCAGTTTTGCAAGAACAAAACAAGAAGTAGCTCTGTCGGTATCAGCAATATTGGGAGCTTTCAAAATAAACTTTTAAAGTGGACTTTTGGAGAATATCCTGAGCTTGCAAACTTCCCACTGAAACTGAACAAAAGTTGGCAATGACTCAAACTTTGTAGAATGCACAAGAGAAAAAAAAACAAGGTTAGAGTTGTAATAAGCATGTAAAGATAACAACGTAAATATTTATGTAAAATGATGGATGGTTTTTCTACCTAAAAAAACATTGTAATGCAAATAATTGCAATGTATTTAGGCATCAGGCTTACAACTATAAAAATGCAAAAGTAATACAGAGAAATGAATGGAATTTAGATTATATATTTCTTTACTTCAAGCACTATATTTTCTGGTGTGTATAATAATCTAATATATTAGTTACATGATAATAAAATATAAGCACCAAGGAAATATGCAGTAATATTTTGTGTCAAAACCTGTACATTATGGTTTCCCATGACTATAGTATTTTTCCTTTGTTCTTGGCTTTTTTTCACTGTTTATGATACACGTATTACGTAGAGTACAAAGTTATTATCTACTAATATGACAACATAAGTGTTGGCACCCAGCCCCCATGGGGTCTCTGTGAGTTGTTTTCCAGCATAACCACAGGTGCCTCCTGTTTTTCTAAGCCTCACCCACTAACATCCTGTTATGAACCTGTCTTGTTATTGAACCATTATGTCTTGCTCCCATCCCCTTCTTGCATCAATGGCTGTGTTAATGATGGGGTGTGTGAATGTGTTCTGCTAGCAGATGATGTTTTGCATCCTTACTTGGTATATAAACTGCTGGCTGCAATAAACCAATGGCATTCGCTTCTACTGAATGACCCAAGTTGTTTCCTTCTTAATCTGCAGACTCTTGCCTGGACCAGTTGTTCAGTCGGTGGTGTTGGAGCTGGTGACACATGATTATTATAACTTATGAAATTACAATAGTATTATAAATAATTCTGATACAAGTAAATTTTTAGTAATTAGCTATATGTATATGCACATTCTATCAACTGAGCTCTGAACTACATGATTTCCAAGTCAGTGTTATAATTCTGATTTGTAACATCCACCACAGTTTACAAAGTTGATTTTGCACACCATGCAAAAGTGTGAGGACATCTTGAGTCATCTTGTTCCTCTTGCTCAGTATAATAATCACTGTTTTGCTTAAAGTATCTATAGTATATGTCAGTTGCACATTGTCTCAACAGCCATTCTCAGTCATCAAATTGACTGTAATGATATGGCAGTGACTATGCTCAAATGACATGCAACTCATATAATTCTGGTCCCCAACTACATAGCTTTTTGTGTTTGTCCTTAGACTATGGAAAAGAAAATGAATTAAAATTTCACTGCAGTGTAAAGTGAAGTTCTTATTTAGAAGAGAATATAAAATTACACAGAGTTGTGGTTACTATGTACCATAATTTTGAAGGGAAAAATACATTGTTTAAATTTTATTATAGTATATTAATATAATTGTTTTCATAGTGAACTGAAATTGCCAGTAAAAAGACAGAGAGACATGGAGAGTGAGAGACAGATTCAGGCAAAGAAAGAGAGGCAGAGAGAGAGAGAAAAGAGAGAGAGGAGAGAGAAAAAAGAGAGAGAGGAGGAGAGAAGGACACACACAAAGAGGGGGAGAGAGAGAGAGTGAGAGTGAGAGAGAGAGAGAGAGAGAGAGAGAGAGAGAGAGAGAGAGAGAGAGAGAGAGAGGAGAGCTATACTTTTTTCAATCTGTAAAAGACTAAGTGTCTAACCTTTGAGAATACATAGAATTAAAATCTTTGGATGTTTTTAGTTCTTTTGAATATCATCCACTGCCTACACTTCTATCTGACAACATATTTATGATTATTAAAACCTGAAAAATATTTGTTTGTTGTTTGAGATCATAATATAATTACATAATTTCCCCATTTTCTTTCTTTCCTCTGAACTGTACCATATATATGTTTCCTTATTCTCTTTCATGTTCATGGCCTTTCTTTTCCTTAAATGATGTATGTACATGAACAAAGCAGTCTTTCACCAATGAAAAACCTAAGAATGTCTTCAAATAATATCTGAAAGCAAGAGAAGAATTGTCTGCACTGTGCCATAAGCAGCAATTCCTTAACTTAGGACATTCTTTATTCTTTAACTAGGAAAATCTTATGTACCTTCTTCCATTCACAACAGGACATTTAGCAAATCCTAAATCTGTACTCCTAGACTACATTCATTCACACTTGGCTCTAGGTTAAACTATCTCTCATTGCTTATGTGGTAAGAACTGTGTTTTTATTGTGTACCATTTTAATTTCTTACTGTAGAAAATATAAAACTTAAAATTTTCTTATAAATTAGTATGCATAGGGAAACATTAATATTTCATGCATACAGAAGTGAGAATTGATGTCTGTGTACCCTGTGAAGTATTAAAGCATATCTCTAAAGATGAAAACATACTACTGTATAAAATTTGAATAATAATAGCTAAGATCAAGATATATATTCATCTATTTTTACAACAGACAACCTCTTATACATTCAAGGCATCCTAGAAAATTTTAAAGACATATACTTAGAAAAGACTAATTTTGGAAATAATTATCAGGAAATCTCATCTGCAATTATCAAGTACTCTAAATACATTAACTAACTTCATGATATTCATATTTGAGGCTGAAAGAACACACATTTAAGACAATTTGCTTCATTTTGAATCATCAAAACTTATAGACTTTTTTCAATGTATTTAAAATCTATTTTTTATTTACCTTTTTATTTTTATTTTCTTTTTTTCTTTTTTCTTTATTTACTTCTTACATTATTTCTTTTTCTTCTATCAGTGGATAGCTTAAACTGGAAATCTAATATGCTTTGAGTGATTGGAAAATTTGCCTAGAAGATTTTTCTATAGTAAATTTTATAGCATTACATATGGAATTGTTACTAAGTATGGCATATATTTCATCTTGGTCTCAAAATATTTATATTGTGTTTCTACCAGATATTTAAAAGACATTTACATGTTCATAATGGCATTTTTCTTCCTCTTGTCAATTGATTTGGAATTTTTTGAGACAGTGCCTCTCTATGTAGCTTTTTAGACAAGGCTATCCTTGAACTCACAGAGATCCACCTGCCTCTGCCTACTGAATGCTGGGGTTAAAGGCATGCACCACCACTTCCCACCTTCTCTTGTTAAATTTTTACTATCTTGGATGTAGCTTCACTGAATGCTGTAATATTTGGAAGTTCAAATGTCTTTCTTTAACATTTTTCCTTATATGAAAATAAATTTGTGAATGTAGTTTTTATGTATAAGTATACTTAATATTCAATATATCCATGTTACATAATTTAACAAGTTATTATATTTCACATTACAGAAAAATCTTACTCAGTGACTCTGAAGTATGGGATGGTTAGGCTACATCTCAAAATTATCTTTCGCCATATTTATTCAGATATTTTAGAATTGATATTTAACAAACAGTTTTCAAGTCATTTTTCTACAAATTTATTTCTTGGTATTAAGGATGTTTCCAAATATGAAATATGAATGCCAGTTTTGCATATTTGCAAATGCAATATTCATCATATATTTATATATAGACATATATATATATATATATATGTCTATATATAAAATATGTCTAGGTCTATATGTGTTTATGTGTGCTCCTTCGTGTGTTGGGTGCACTTGTATAGGTGGGTGTGTATGCATGTGTATGGTACAGAGGCTGATATTTGATACCCTCCTCTGTCTCTTCATAACTAATAAATTGAGGTAGTATCTCTTATATGAACCAAAAGATCTCTAATGTGACTACTCATGCTAGTCATCTTGCTCCAGGATCCTGCTGTATCAACCACTCAGTGATAGGATTGCAGATGTGTTTAAATGCAAGCCCACCATTTGTGTGTTTGCTTGAGATCTGAACTCTGGTCTTCACATTCTCTAATCTAACACCTTTTGCAATGCACTGAACCATATATTCAGTCCCTTGGAAAATCTTTATAAAGTAGTTTTTATATTATTGAAACTTTTGATCTTTCATACTGCTTTATGTTTATATTAGCATATGAAATATAATTTAAGAGCATAATTCAGTTTCAACTTATCCTTTGTGATATTATTCTTCTTTTGTAAATACTTTAAAGAACATGTATGGAAATATTAAATGAAAGCAATACAAAACTAAATCACAAGGTAGAGATTTGGGAAAGAAAAAAGATGAAATAAATTTGAAACAAGGAAGAATATTTTTTCTTTTGTGGTTCTTTTCCATATCAATCAAAAAGGAACATGCATTAATGAGATTTGAGCTAACAAAATGAATAAGTTTTGTGCTCCTAGGTGTGTATTAATAAAAATGGCACATGCTCAATTTCAAATTGCTTTCCAAATCAAGGGACCCACTTTCTAATTAGAAGAATAATACGTATTTTGAAAGGTTGTAATAATCAAAGGCTATTCTTAATGGGAATGCATATAATTGTTTATCTGACTGTTTATTCAAATGTGTGCCTCTGTGTTTAGGGCAGGACAAATTTTTGATGTTCTGAATCTAAAGTAAATTTTGTATGCAGTGTGTTTTCTGTAAATGGGAATAATATCCTCAACAGTTTTCATCCTTTTGCAAGTTGCCATTGAAAGATGCTTTTTGGACTGAATAGTTATACTTCCCCTGTGTTGATCACTGTGCCTGTTACCAGTGCATAACTACAGTGATGCTAGAGAAATAGAAAATGAGAAAAATTGGGGAAAGATAGAGCTTTATACTTTTACATTCATTTTAAAATTTTTAATTGAAGTAAGATTCTTCTCTCATATAGTATATCCCAACCACAATTTTCCTTCTTTTCACTTCTCCTAGCTTCCTGCCCCCTCCTCTCTTGGCCATATCCACTCTCCCCTCTGTTTCCTCTTTATGAAAGAGGAATGTCCAATAGAGGACATTCAAATGGCATAAAATGAGATGTAATTAGACAAGGGAAAGCCTATTAAGGTTTTACAAAGTAACCCAAATGAAGGAAGGAAGTCCCAAGAGCAGGCAAAACAGTCAGAAACATACCTGCTCCCATAGATAAGAGTTCCACAACAACACCAAGCTAACAATTATAGTATATATGCAGAGAACCTAGCTCAGATCCATATGTGATTGTGATTGCAGCTTAACTCTCTATAAGCCCATCAACCCTGCTTAGTTGATTTGGTGGGCCAAGTTCTCCTGCTGTCCCCATTTCCTCGAAACTCCTATACATTTTTCCTGCTCCTTTTCAGGGGATGGGAGGGTGTGTGTGTGTGTGTGTGTGTGTGTGTGTGTGTGTGTGTGTTTGTGTATTTCCTCATTTCTGAGGGGGAGGTGCCTGATGGAGAAATTCATTGCTTAGCTGTTTAAAGGGCCTGTCTATATCTTCCTTTTTTCTAGCCCAATTTCTCATTCTTCCTCTCTTTCATTAGGTTTTAGTTCATTTTAAAATTTGTTTTCTAATCAAGCATATAATATACTTATTGGAAAACGATGGAAATTAACATGTACCATTTCTTCTGTTCATGGAGAGAGAGGAATAGGGTGTGTGTGAAGACAGAGAGAGAGAAGATGGAATTCTTAACTGCTGTAAAAAGACAAGGCTACAAGTCACACCAGGAGGACCATGTAAAATAAAACTATCTATTTCACACTATGAAAAAGGATTTTCAGATGGGAATGATGCTCTACACCTTTAATCCTAGTACTTGAGAGATTTAGGCAGGAGGATCTCAAGGAGTCTTCAGCCAGCCTGGCAATATACAGAACCACCCAGGATAGCCAAGATTATATAGAAAGACTGTTTCAAACATGAGAAAAAATATTTTTGAAGGTGGTGACATTTGAGGAGTTTTCTATTTTCTCTCCCATTTTCATTATGAGAGTCTTAATAAACACAAAAATATATAACTTGATTTGTATTTATGGATAATTATGTATAGATTTTATATATATTCATAATATTCAGAATAAAATAACAAAATTGAAAATAAGAACAATATAGTTGTCACTGGGTTCATTGCATTTATTGTCTCATCAATTATGCTTGTCTATACATATTTTCATGCTTGTTATTTCTACTACCTTTGAAGGTATCTTTAGATTATAAAGAGAAAATTACTTGCTCATAATATATATAGGGATGACATTAAAATATTCAGTATATGTCAGTAAGAATCCTTTTGATCCATTAGCCCCTTAAAATATTCTAATATATCAGCCTAATAATTCACAGTCTATCCCCTCTAATTTCTAAAACCCAAACTAAAATGAACAAATGATATTTACTTGCATAATGACTACAAGAAAACAGCAAGACAATTTTAGGGCCATATATTTTCTAGAGGAATGAGATTTATTATGTTAGCTGATCTCATCAGTTTGCATTTATCAGATTGTCACTGACAATGTTGTGAAGGTCGCCTGGATGCTTTAGCAGAGGATTCATTGATGCCCTTTTGCAAGACTGAAGGCACCATCTAGTGAACCGGTGGAGTGAGTGCTCAGCGTCAGATGTTATATGGGCAGTAGAGCAATGTCACACTAGGCACATCTTGTATAAAGGAGTATTTGATTTTATCTATGGTATCTCTTTTCAATGGCTCTTGACACAATTGTGGAATTACATATTTATCACTTTTGGGATAAATATATTTGTTTCTTACTCTAATTTTCCTTTATTCAACATTTAAAAACATGAACTAATAGCATTTTACTCAGCATCAAATACAAAAACCTTGACATTAAAGTGTGTTTTCTTTTATTATGTGTCCTGTAAACACAAGTCTGTACTACATGAAATGAATCAATAATTTGAATAACTCTTTGAAATGGATAAAGGAGACATCCTGCCTGTTGTGAAATTATACTATATTCAATCTAAACTCAAAGACCATTTGCTCTATCATGAAGGAGGTTGCAGTTCTGTCCTAACCATCATTCACCAAGATACCACTTGATTCCAAACATGGAAAGGAGTGGCCAAAGCTTCCCTTTGGCTCCTAGGCGACCTTATCTTGGTTGATAAAATATCATTCTACATAATAGTGTCTAAGGAAGCTTTTGAAAATAGACCTGTTATTCACTCCTCATTTAAACAAAATCCCCCTTCAGCTTTCTGTCACAATGACAGTAAAGGGAGAGCTATTGTCATTCTTTGTCTACAACACCATCTGGATTTTGATATTATATATATTAAAGTATATTATATATATTTCCTATCTTTGAAATATATATATATATATATATATATATCCTAACTTTTCTCTTTATTCACTAGCTATGAAGCATTCTCCACCATCTTTAGTTCACTTTTCATTCTTTGATTTGGCATACTACCCCATATCATATTTGCAAGTATATGCTGCAATAATTAAATAATTATTCAGGATAACACATATTTTAGAGTCCTCTGATAGTCCTGATGGTAACTGTCACCTAATTCTCCTTATGTCATTACTTTGTAAGGCTTTTCTAAACACATATTTTCTTACTAATATAGTTTTCCTTTTTCAAATAATTTTGCCTCAAGAAATCATACCATTATTAGTTGTCAAATGACATTATTCCACAATTATGCTAATTTATTTTATATGTACATACATATATATGTCATTATGGTGAATTTAAAGACAGTGTTTTAGTAATGAATTAAATAATATAATAATCTTCATTATGTGCATTATTCTGTTGAGAATATAAGAAAATCGACCAATTTATATAATTCCAAAGAATTCTTCTGAAATAACTGATAGCCATATGATACCAATCTCTTTGCGAGAATGAAGAGCAAAATTAATAATGGTCTGTGATATCTTTTATTATATCATTGGCAGGATGAATATTTAATATGTTCACTTTTCGTTGATGAACAATTTATGTAGGCCTAAACTAAGTCCGATGATTAACAAAAGAGAGAGAATCAGTGCTACATCCTATTTTGTTGGTCTTTCTGAAGCAAACGGCCGTCAAATCACACAGAGGTTGCACATGAGAAGAGTTCTGAACCTCAGCTGTGGTAGATAAGAATGCAGAATGTGTTCACCACATGTCTTTGTACCTTTTCCTGTATCCTCCATGAAATAACCTTAACAAAGCCAGTTAAGAAAGGAGGGATTTTGCTGACTCACAGAGTTAAGCCACAGTCCATCAAAGCAGGAAAGCTAAACAAGCATATTCACACAACTGGGCACATTGCATCTGTTGTCTAGAAAATCATGATGAGCTTACATTACAATCCCTATACCCGGGTCTCAAGGCAACTCATAGAATAGGGAAGAGAGATACTGTAGGAGCCAGAGGATGCAGGTGTCCACTCCAAGAAAATATCTTCTGTATTACCGCCATTGATTTGTCTCTCTCTCTCTCTGACAACACAAGAAAGCATCACATAGAGAAGGAATGAAGGATTCTTCCCAGAAATAGGTAAGTGTACATAATTTGCATTTGCATAGGCTGTAAAAGTTGATTGCATAAGAAACACAAGCAAATAAGATAGATCGCTACATTGTTCTCTAAGGCAAATTAAACAAACAGGCTGTGACACAGTAGGACAGCTATATTAAGTATTAAGTGAACTCAAGATGTATTATTAATTCTGGCTGTGAGGTCCAGGAAAAGTTTCCAGTCTCATACATTGTTAGAGTTATTTTCATTGAACAAAGCATAGTGTGTGCCTTGCCACACACTATGTGACAGGGAGATATGCACATGAAATCTTAAGACAAATCCTGCAACATGAAAAGACCAGTTGGCATCCTGCTATGGATGAGGTAATCTGACAAGACTGCTCACCTAGATGAAGGACCATAGGCACCAATGGCTTACTTGCATTGTTTATAGAGCATTAACTATTTTATAATTAATCGTTAACAATTTAAATATACAACTGAAATACATGAACAAAATAGTTTATCATCAAAATATATATATTCTTCAACAGAAGATTATTTGTAAATAAAAAGAATTTCGGTACTTACAAACCCTAGAATATGGTAAAAGTAAAAGAAATAAACCAATCATAAATTCTACATAGCTAAATAGCATAAACCATAGGTGAGGTGAAGATTTATACACACAGTGTTTATCCATCACTGAAGATGAGGTATATGGAGCAATAAAAGTCTTTTAAATCAATTGTGGTGATAGCTACAAATTTGTGAACACACTAATACCACTGAATTTTGTTCTTTAAATGGGTAAAACATATGGTTTCTGAACAGCATCAATCCTCTACAAAATGTGTCATCTGTAAAAATACAGTATTTTAAAGTTAATAATACTGTGTTTCTCACATGTAATATACCTGAGAAGAGTAATCTTCTTGTAAAGAGGATCTGCTCCACATGAACCTGATCTATTTGAACTGGTTATGCGACTGCTCCCAAGGGCATTGTTTCCCAAGTCTGATTCATAATGTACTCATAGCTACAATATGAAACAAAGAATTTATCTAATAATTAGAAAATAGTACAGTTCTTTCTTCCTCTCCTCTGTAGGATTCCCCCAACTCTGATTCTAGGAGCCAAGGTGTCAAGGCCACCACAAGAAATGTAACAGACTTAACTAATCTGGGCTCATAGGAAGTCACAGAGACTGATCAACAACCAAGAAGACTGCATGGGACAAATATAGGCCCTCTGCAAAAATGTTACAGTTGTGTAGCTTGGTCTTCTTGTGGGACTCTTAAAAGTAGGAATAGGAGCTGTTTCTGACTATTTTACTGGCTTTGAGACCTTACTTCCCATACTGGGTCACCTTGCCCAGCCTTAATACATGGGGAGGAGCTTAGTCTTATCGCAACTTGATATGCAATATTTTGTTGATACTCATGGGACATCTGTCCTTTCCTGAACAGAAAGAGAGGAGGAGTGGATAGAGAGGTGAGAACAGAGGTTGGGGGCATGTACTGGGAGGAGACTGAGGGAAAACTGTGACCTGGGTATAAAAAAAAGAGTTTAGGAGCACCAAGTTTGGAGAGGAGGTTGAAAGAAAAAAAAAAAAAACAGACTATATAATTACTTAATCTTCAATTGTGTATTAACTCCATTAATATCCATTAAATTGCATGAAAATGTTGATTTTTCATTTATGTAATGTTATTCTTTTATTTGTGTGTCACCATAAATAACTTTGGATATATTTCATAATATTACCATTCTTGTTCGAAAGAATGAAGAGGAGGGATCAGGAAGACTGAGTCAGAGGAGGAAGAGAGGAGAGCCACTAAAGAGAGGGAGCCTTTATAGGTTTAAAGAGAAAACTGGAATTAGGGAAATGTTCAGAGATGCACAAAGAAGAACCCCAACTAAGAATCTAGGCAGGAGAGGAGAGACTGCCTTAGATGCCCTTCCCCTATAATGAGATTGATGACTACCTTAATTGCCATCCTAGAGTCTTCATCAAATAACTGATAGAAGCAGAAGCAGGCACCCACACCTAAGCAATGAGACATACTCCTGGAATCCAGTTGTCGAGAGGGAAGAGGGATGAGAAAAGGTGTAATACCATGTTGGAGAAACCCACAGAAACAGCTGACCTGACCAAGTGAGAGCACACAGACCCCAGTCTGTCAGCTGGGAACCAACATTGGACCAAAACACATTCTGAATGTGGGTGCCGGTTTGGAGGACTTGGCAGGCTATGGTGTTTCTGACAGTAGAATCAGTATTTATCCTTAGTGCAAAAATGAATCTTGGGAGTCTGTTCCCTATGAATGGATACTCTTTCAGCCCAGATACACAGAGGAGGGCCTAGGCCATCCTCCAAATGATGTGACAGACTTTTATGATTCCCCATGGAAAGCCTCACCATCTTTGGGAGTGGGTGAATGGTAAGATGGGCGATCAGGGTGTATCAGAGGATGGGAAGGAGAGAGAACTGGGATTGATATATAAAATAAGATTGTTTTTAAATTAAATAAATAAATTTAAAAAAGAATGAGGAGATGAAAAAATATTACATTTATATACAATTTTGTTGTTACTTTAACAATTTGCATATTTTCACATTGTAAATATCTACTTGAATTAAATACTATATTCAATGTCTTCTTTTCTAGACAATGATGACCAAATATGTACAGTTTCAGTTGTGTTCCCAAAAGCTTCAACTTAACTTTCAAGGAGACATTTCTCAATTTTTATACAGAACAAAACTTTCTTTATGCTTAGAAAATTTAAATAATCAACTAATTAGATTTCCAAATATGACTTACATTTTTACAAGCAAACAGCTAGTACAGAAAAGTTAGGAATGTCGTCATTTTTATGAGTCAAAAACCAAGAAGTAATATTATTACACATATAAAGAATATACAAACCTATTTTGATACATAATTTTCTGAATTATTCTCTTTTGTTTGAAATTAATTCTTTTTGATAAACAGAAATAGGGGCTAAATATTATCAAATTTGAGTTTGCATGTTTTAAAATCATTTTATCTCTTGTATATTTATTTGTTTTGGGTGTGAAGTTCTCTATTTGAACTTTATAGGTTGCCCGCCACAAATGGTCAGCAAGGCCTCATTGCTAAAGACAGCACCTTACATAACTCAATGGACATTGAAAGGTCTAGCTGGTGCCTACACAAAACCCTCACCTCTATATTCCAACTTCTTTAGTATTCTGCAATGTATAAAATAATTGTAAACATCAAGCAGGTTACAAAAATTTATCTAAAATAGGGTCCTTGTGAAAAATATGCATAAGAATTTAGAGTAACCAACAAATAAATAACCCATCTGACTTGAGGCCCACTACATGAGATGGAACTCTCACATGAGAGTTATTTTGTTTAGGTGACCAATAACCAAAGGCTGGACGTCTTAGGGACTTAAAATAAAGCCAAATACTTCTGATCCAAAACTAACTAACCAACCTAACTAGCTAACTAACTAACTAACTAACTAACTAACTAACTAAATGGGAAAAACTTAGTGATAACTTGACTTCCAATGATATTCTTCTACATTCACAGATCAATGCCTTGTTAAACCACCATCACTGAAGCTACCTCCTGCAGCAGATGGGAAGAAATATAGAGACCAACAACTGGACATTGTGCTGAGAGTAAGAAACCTGACAGATTAATCCCTAAATGGCATGTTTTCATTACACTACTGCCTTCACATCTCAGGGAATCCCATGGAAGAAGAGGCAGAAAGTATGTAAGGGCCAGAGATGATGAGAGACACCAAGAAAATGAGGACTTCTAAGTCAGATGAGCAAATCTCATAAGAACACACGGAGACCGAAGCAGCATGATCTGTGTCTTCATGATCCTGTGCACGTGTATATATTGTGACTTTAAGTTAAATGTTTTTATGGGATGCCTGAGTGTGTGAACTAAGTGACCCTTTGGCTTCTTGTGATCTTTTCTTTCTGCTGCTATATCTTGGCCAAACTTAATGTGACAGTGTATGTTTTATATTGTACTTTGTTTTTTATGTTAATGAATGAATGAATGAATGAATGAATGAATGAATGGAAAGCTCAAGCAAGGATGAAGACCTTTAATAGTAGTATATGGTGACAGATTTCTCAGTTGCACATGTGCTGCAGAACTGTCTAGATGAAAAAGGACATAGAAGTCAAGGCAAATTTGACTTTCAAGTTGTATAAACATCGCATAGTCATGTGTTGCTTTGACTATTCAGAAGTTTCCTCAATAGTAGTGTAAGATGGTGAACATTTAAGTTAATCCATTTCTTATTTTCAAGTTTTCAGGACAAGAATGGAGGTTTTATTCTCCAGAATAGAAGGTTATAGTTAAGATCTGTAGGTTCTCCATAATTTGAATGTTGTGCTTGTCAACATACCACAGCTCTCCTCTCTTCAAACATCACTGCTCCATGATCATGTGCTCAACATCAGATAACTGCTGAAAACATGCCTCTCAACAGACTGGAGATTGAGTTCTTAATATAGTTTTGAGAGACAGTTATTAATTACTTGATAAGATTTGCACCTCTTACATCATAAATCCCATCATTGTTATCATACCTCCTTGGTCACTGGACAAAGAGCTGATTATTATAAAACAAAATATTTTACATGACTCTTTCCATCAGATATGCATCTAGGTTTGTCACTTTTATTGATATTATCATAAAAAAGAGAACTTTAAATTATTATTCCCTCATCAAGTACACATTAAAATTTTGAGTTCAAAAAACATTGCTTAATGCCATGTCAGTATCTGAATTTTCACTCTGACTCACTGCTAGCAGTTCTAATTTTAATGACGCAATTGTTAAAAAAATCTACATAGTATTTCAGCACAGGAGTCATTCAGGAGTGTATAGAATACAGCTACTATATCAGCTAAAGCATTTAAAGTGTAGCTTGCTTCACTAAAATGTTTGCAGATGGGAAAAATAATGAAAACATCTTTTGTCTGACACAAAGAAAAGAAAAATCCTACTCAAGAATTTTAGCTTCAGAAACTTGGCATTTCAGGTTTGGTGCAAAATGGAATTGCTCAGGAAAAAGCTATTTTGTATTTAGGATGGCAAAGTTTTTTCTCTCTTGAGAATTCTTTCTACACTCTTTTTGACAATTTTCCATAGGGTACTGTACTATTTATGTTATTCTTGCAAAGGAATTGCCAATTATCCTAGTAATACCTTATTTGTTTCATCTGTTCTATCAAAGGTAGCATTTGGGGAGAATACCTTTCATACATATGGTAGAACTTTTCAAAGGACAAGATAAAACAAGACTGAGTAGAACAACTGAATCCAAATATATAATATGACAATTTAGTGATTTGGTACTATGAACTTTGAAAATGTCTTATAATTTATATCATGTGACTAAATTTAATCTATTATCTGGTATGTTGGGTTTGTCATTATATAGCAAACTGCAAATCCTCAAATTCAATATTGCAAAAGTTTTAAAGGAAATAGTAATGCTTGGAGAGTTGCTAATGTATACGTGTCTGTAAAAGTATTCAGAGAAATATAGAGGCAAATTTTATAAGTAGATATACACATATATTCATGCAATAAAAACTAGCAAAATAAGACATGAATATAAAGAAATTTTGGAAGGGCTATAAGGATGGGTTCAGAGAGAAGAAAGGGGAGAGAGAAATCTACTTACTTTATTATTTCAAAGAGGAAAAATATATAAGTAGCAGATATTTCCCCCCTATGTTAGGAAAGTTATTTGTGAGCATTTAAATTCACTCCATAATTTTACTTTAGTGAATGTTGTCCTGATGAACAAAAAAAGCCTGATATGAAATTCATTTCAAATATTCAGTTTGATGGCATACAACTTTTGAGCAGGAAACCTTTAATGTTATTGAGCTGTAGAAAGTTTTAAAGCCTCATAATATTGCTTACTATTGGTTTGAGTCATTTTCCATGGAGAACCTGGAAACTAATAAAACATTTTCTTTATTATTATAGCTCTCACTTATTGATATTTAATATGGAATAGAAGCTCCAATATGGACTTTCCTTTATTGTTTTTAAAGTTGTGTCGTGCTTTGATGTTTTACATATTTCATAAGCATGATTTTAAATGAAATTCTATTACTTTTTTCTAAATTTCATACAGTGTATTATGATCATCTTCACTTCTATTTTCTCTCTTTAACTCTACTTAATAATGCATTATGCAGCTATATCCCATTCTATTTACCCGTAATCCAAGTGATGGATGTTCTGTATCTCTGTAATTTGCGACTAATCCTATTGCTTTGTGAGCAAGAACTTTTGGAATCCATGTTCCCATTTCTCTTCCATGAATATCTGGAATACTTACTGTGTTCGCTGTACAGCACATTATTTATTAACATTTCAAGACACTGAATACCTCACAAGGTCGATGTCAGTTAATATCTCACCAGTGACAGTGTACTCTGTTTACTCTATCTATGTAATTACTTATTTTGTCTTCCTTTTCATTTTACACATTCTAGTCCACAAGATGTAGTATCTTTCTTTAGTCTTGGTATTTTTTTCAAAAATAATATCAAGTAAACCTCTATGCCAATTTTAGGAACCTGTGCATTTTTATTGGCAAAGTACATACATTTTTTTTTCTGCTGACTTTGTTGCTACTATTTATCATGTCAAAAAGGCTAAGTGATATTTACTATACATGGGATGTAAATATTTTTTCAGTTTAATTTTAGTGGTTAATCTCCTTATCATTTATAGTTTAAGTAAGCAGCCTGCATCTTCATCTTGGTATTTGATATTATAATGATCTCAAGACCACCTGTCTCTCCTTTGGTGTGTATGTGTGTGATTCATCATGTCTGAGCATTATTTATGAAAATGCATAATGTATGATGAAGTGGAGTTAAACTTATAAAGTTATTATTTGAGATTGTGTATACTTTGTGATGATTCTCCACATTTTATTTAGTTCCAAAGGTAACTGTAACACAAATAATAAAAACCCAGTGACTGATACTATTGTTCAAGCTTAAGATCAAAAAAGCAAAGCAGCCAAGCCAGTAGCTCTTACTTCTACCAAGCTGAAAAGGCAATCTTGTCTCCATGAAACCTCAGAGACAATGCTCTCCATGCATCCTCAGAGGCAAATGTTCTCTCCATGAGTCCTCAGAGACAATGCTGCTCAGACTCAGTCATACTGCAATGATTTCCTGTCTTCTGCCCTGTATTCCTCAATCAGTCCAACAATAACAATCCTGTTTCCACCTCCCTAGTGCGGGAATTTAAGGCATGTGATCCCAAGTACCTGCATTAAAGGTGGGAGCTCTGTTACTTTCTAGACTGGTTCATTCTCATGTAGCCCATGGTGGTCTTATTCTCACAGAGATCCATCTGCCTGAGTCCTAGGATTAAAGGTGTGTACTTGGTCTCTATGACTCATGGCTGGCTTTGCATTCTGAACCCTCAGGCAAACTTTTAAAATCATAAATAATGTATCAACACAGATACCACCTGATATAAAATAATTATATAGCTTAATATTTTAGAACTGACCACTGATAAAAACACCTGAACATATGTAATACATATACTTTGCAAAATTTGATAGAATGTCGCTCTCTCACTCTCTCCCCCTCTCGCTCTCTTTCTCTCTCTCTCTCTCTCTCTCTCTCTCTATATATATATATATATATATATATATATATATATTGTCTTGTGTGTAATCAGTATTTAGCATGGAATAAAATATTACCAATAATTATTAATGAATCACATAATTGAGTTTTTCTTAAGAATCAGTCATTTAATATCCCATACTGATTAAAACAACTATATATGTCACTAGTTAAACATTAGAAATAATGACATATGACCAAAGACACTTATTCATAGAAATTGCATAAAATGTACAGTTTCATTATAATAGAGATTTCTCTAGTTATGAGACTGTGTTCAAACTAATCTGTTGTTATAGAAAGACAACGGTATAAAATGCTTTGGAGTGGAAATGTGACTTGGAGTGGAAATGACTCGAAACCATCTTTAGAGGGCAGCATCTAACTAGGGAAAGAGGGATTTACATGTAAGCAGCTGCCTGAGAAAACACCACAAAGATTATATCTAGAAACCAAACTTTATGCCTATTATCCATCAAGTCATACTTTCAAATTCACAGCAATCTAAATAACAACTTTTACTGGAAACCTAGAATTACAATAATTTGAGATGCATGTTTTATTTTATATCATCAACTTTCTCAATTAATATTGAAAAGATATGAAACACATTTTCATAATTTCAAGTGAAGTTATGTAGAATAATCATAATATAATCAATTAAATGTTTTTCAAAATATAATTTCATGTTTAATTTTGATTACATTGGTTAGGAAGTTGAATTCAATAGAAAAGCAATATGAGTTTTATTATTTTCAAAACAATAGACTTTAGTACATGAGTTTGAAAGGATGTTATTTATCTCACATGCCTTCAGGCAGGAAACTTCTATAGTTAAGGCTTTGTGATATGTTTTGTACAATTTATCAGGCAAAATATTCAAGTTACATGATTTTCTATTGGAATATCTTATGTAAATGCATAATTATAAAATTTGAAAGAATTTGTGCAAGAATTTATTTCCATGTTTCATGCCAATAATAACCTTTTATAGAGTAAGTATTTCAAAGTTCTAAGAATTATATATTTAGTCGTTCAGTGGTGGCCCACACCTTTAATCCCTGCACTCAGGAAGCAAAGGCAAGCAGATATCTATGAGTTCGAGATCAGCTGGATCTACAAGAGCTAGTTCCAGGGCAGCCACCAAAGACACAGAGAAACCCTGTCTTGATAAAAACAAAAAAAAAATTATATATTTAGTGTGCTGTGTAAATCAGGCTTCAATAAAACTGGTGGTGAGTCTTATATACTGACTATATTACTTTAAAATGAGTGGTTTTCACGTATAATATATGAATAGCAGTGACTTATGAAAATTGCTATGGAATACTGATATTATCACATACATTCATTTGTCAAAGAATGCCCACTTATGTTATCCTTTCTGAAAAAGGGGTCAGGGATAACACATGTTACAGAATTTGGTTCAGTGATTATTTTTACCACATAAAAATATAAATGTTAGTATTTCCTTAAGACAATTTAATAAGTAACAGCAATATATTCCTCTTTTTTATTTATTGTGCTCTTGTGAAATGGTGAAGAGAATGTTGTTTATACAAGCTTAAACTTCATGAAATCATTAGTAAAATATCTAAAGTAATTTACATTTGAAAAAAGTGATTGAATTTTAAAGCTGTAAATATGTCTGTATGATCCTAAATACAGACATATTTACAATTTTAACTTCAATGGCACAAACTAGTAATAAACTGAAGACATGTGTTTAGAGCAATGCTGAATTTATTGTCTTTTGTCTAATGTGTTAGATCATATATTTCCAAGCATATTTCTCTTAGGAAATTACTGGTTCATATATAGTATAATATTCAGATATAAGAAAACAGGCATTAGGAGACAAATTGCTTTCTAGAACTTTGTTTTCAAATGACCATTATGTATGCAAAACTAAAGTGAGAGGAAAAATGTTATTAAGATATTCATCACCTTGAAAAAGAAAATGCCATGGCTAAGGCAGGTTCGTAAAATTTTATTAATAGGCTATAAAGTATAGATACACTTTTAAATTCTCAAAATATCAAAGCTTTACCTGTAATATCCAATGTGAATCTTAAATTAGAAATGCATGATCTATCTTCAAGCTATTAAAATATTCAGAGGTGTTCAGGCACAGCTTGCATTTCTGTAGATTAATGTCTCTCTAAATCATGATGTAGTTTTCTTTTGCTATATATTAGAATTTAGTTCACAAGAAAAAAAAGCATACTAGTTTTGAACACATGCACTTATCTGCAAGAAGCAATTTATTTCCTGTCATGCTATTATGAAGTTATGTCAGTTCCCTTGAGTGGCTTCTTCTTTCATTAACTTCTGAGTTGCAGCATTTATGTTCATAGAACTATTTCTCCTAAGTTCCTAAAGGATGCTAAAAACAAGATTGATCTATGCAGACAAACAAAATTGTACCTGGTTAAAAAAAATTGGAGATTCTAGAGATGCAATGGAAGGCTGTATTTCTTCTTATTTAATGTTCCTTCTCGATTATCCATCGATTTTGAGCAAGTGAATGTTCTGTTTAGATTAAGTAAGTGATTCTTGGTCATCATGGATTTTCATATTTCCTCTCATAAGGAAACCTGTGTGTAGCAGTGGGAATATTTAAAATGTGAAGGAGCAGTTGTGCTTTCTCTTTTATAGATATATTCCTAGCAATCATGACACCTGTGTTCTGCTCAGTTTTCCTTTGGACCAACAAAAAATTCCAAGACACATCATTTTCTGTATATAATGAGAAACAGGCCTTTGTAAAATGAAATAAATTATATTTTTATGTATGAATTTAATATATACATATATGCAATCATACATGTTACTTAAACTTTAGCAGCATGTTAATTGGTACTGAAACTTGTAGGTACATTTTATTCTATAGATGAGAAATTTCCTATTTTCCTATTCCCCCAATCTGCATCTGAACCCCAGATTTGTAAAGACTAGAATTCTGGCATAAGTATTATGTATCATTTTACATTTTCTTAAAGCACTTAGTCTTTATTGTCTTCATAATCGGGAAAAAGCACTAAAGAGTCTATTAGTGAGAAAATGTAATTTGTAGAAAAATTGAAGGAGTGGGTCTATATTCATTAGTGATTAGCATAAACTGCTGATAATCCTTTCTAACAAAAAAGGAAGACTATTTATTTACTCTCAAATGTTTGATTTTTCCTTTGGCAATATTTGAGTAGGCATACCTGCAAGAAACATGGTAATTCATATGATATGACCTGAAATGATACCTAATTATACTGCTGTTCAACTCAAATGCTAAAATGCCAAAGTGAATTCTTTTTAAGATAAAAGAAAATTGAGACAGTCATTACATTTTTGAAATAAGACCAGAGCATAGATTTATAATGGAAAAGAAAACCATTAAGTAGATGAGATCAATAGATGTCAAGCACACAAAGGATTCTAGTGGCATCTCAAGAAAATAGTGACTGCAACTCTAGACATAAAGATTTATAAACGTAATCTAAAAGGTTTCTCATCTAGTTGTCAGAAAAATCTAAAAGCCTTGAATGAGATAAATGTTAAATGACATGAGCTACAAAATTCCATATTTTAACTACATGCATGTTGATATCATATTTTTGATTTTTTTCTTTAATTGTTCTTTAAATGTTTTAATTTTTTATTGTTTCCTGAGGTTGAGTCATGTGTAAAACTTCCAATATAATACAAAATCATTGGTATTTCTTTAGTTTTATCTTCCATTCAGACCTTTTAGAAAATACCCTAAAATTAACATGATCTGTTGAATATTGTCTTATATGCCTTCCACATTAAATTTAGTGAACAAGTACTTCCTATTGCAACTTAAAATCATTTGTACATGAAGGGTGCTTGGTTTTATATAGATCATAAATCAGCTGCAAAATGGTCTCCAGGATAAGAATGATTATTTTTATTAATCTAAATTTATTGAAAACTATGAAACTTCAATGGCAGTTGATTTATTTGATCTAGACAAGCTAAAATAAATGTTAGTATAATATGCTAATATAGAGAAAATATGTACTGTAATGTAGATATAATAAAGCAGTAAGATGAGTATTGAAGTTACATGGTACACTGGTTTTGGTTTGTTTGTTTGTTTTTCCTTCCATTGTACTTAATATTTCTGTGCACAGTAGGCTAATATGGAGAAAAATTAGGGAAATGATGAATATTAGATTAGGTTGTAAATATTATTTCCACAAAAGAATATGTCAGACAGAGAAACCTAAAGGATTTAAGATGTGATTCTTAAATTGTTCTTGTCTATATTGATGAGTTTTATTTGTTACTCACATTACAAATAGTGACAGAAGGAAAAATTTAGTAGGTTCTAATTACCATTGTTAGTTTCTCTGACTTCTTGGACCTCTTGTAATTGTTAGTTTTTTCTTGCTTTATGTATGTATAATCAACAGATATAACCTGTATGATTTTAAAGTACATAGACTTGTCTCAACACATGCTTAATCTGAAGAATTTACTCATGTTCTGGTTTTGAGCACATGATAATGTTTTCATTCACAGAGAATTTCAATTATCTCATACACTTATTTATACAAGCAATTCTATAATTCATTTTCCCTAAATTTCTCATCAGGTGTCTGAAAGGTTTTACTTTTAGACAAAAATATCTACCAATTTCTTCTATTCCCAAATCTGTGACAAGCACATTCCAATTTCTATGATTCTGTGAATTTTACCTTTGTTTCAACTGCATAAAAAATGACACAGCATCATTTTCCCATGACAGACTTACTGTGGAGTATTCATGATTTGAACACTGCAGTTTCCTTTCATTTTCTTTCCTTTCATCACTGATTACTGTGTGTGTGTGTGTGTGTGTGTGTGTGTGTGTGTGTGTGTGTGTGTGTGTGTGATGTGTATGTGTGTGTGGTATATGTGTATGTGAGACAGAGTGAGAGTTTGTATGCTATATAATTTTTAACTTTTTCTAGAATCAATTCATGCACTTGATTTTTATAAGTAGTTCTTGACTCACAAAACAGTGAAAGTAATGCACAAATTCTAAATACACATCCTTTCCACAGTTCCCCAACAATAATTTGTACAAGTGTGGAATGTTGAAAAACCTGAATAACAACTAGAATAGCATGGTATTATCAATAATAACAGTTCATGTAAATTGTAATATATTTATCTATTTACAAACTAATGGATATTTTCATTTATTACATATGCTGACTTTTAAAATCAGTGGTTCTCATCCTGTGAGTTGTGACAGCTTTGACAAACCCCTGTTTCAAATAATATTTATATTAGGGTCATAATAGAAGAAAAATTACAGTTGTGAAATAGCAACAAAAATGTTTTTATAGTTTGGGGATATTGCAACATAAGAAATTGTTTAAATGTTTGTGACATTAGGACAGTTGAGAAACACTGTTTTAAATAATTCTATCATAAACATAAATGTGTCAATATGTATTTGAAATTTTCATGAGTATTTCACATATGTATCCTGTGGTAGATTTCTAGATCCTAGAACTGCTCAAAATATTAGTTTTATAATATAGCCATATAATCTCTTAATATATCTTATCAATTTTAAGTTTGAAGTATGTATGTTATCTGACACATTAAGCCATGAATTTGTGGAAATTTAATGGTAGATATTTGCATTATTTTCTCAATATGGCTCTTTGGCACTGTTTTTAGCACATGTTTTTTGCTTGATTATGCTAAGATTGTACATAATGATGCATTTATTTCTTTATTTGTAATTGATACCCTGCTCATAGGTTTTAGAAACTCTAGGCAAGGTGCAAGTAGATATTTCTGTTCTTACAATAGTCAAATAATGAAAAAGTTAACTACTTTGAATAAAAAGCAAATGCAGAATATTTTCTTTTGTGCCTTTAGGCAAAGCTGAAACACTTTGCATAAGCAGTCTAATAGATAATATCATTTAGAAGAATAATTTGAACAATGTGTTTTGATGGTATGTTTTACTATTCTACCATCAGTTTTTAATGGGGCTCAGAGTGAGACATAATTGGCTGACATGATTGTGTACATCCATTTGCGCATCACATTTATGAATTCATATCATGAATCCATCTAAGAGATAAAGTGTTATCAAACTTCCAGTTACAACATGTGGAACATTTGGTGATGCTCCCTAGTTCATTATATGGCAGATGTCAATTCTTCTATGATTTGGTAAACAAGTGTCATTTGTTTGGTTATCTAATGCTGCTAACCAAAGACAAAAGATATTCCTTCATTTCCTGATAGAAATAAGACTTGTCATCTCCGTTGAATCAAGTGCTGCTGTTTAGACACAGAATGTGGCTGCAAGCTTCAAAGGCAGATTTCATCAGCTCATGACATCTGCAGCTGAGAGCCTCAAGTCATTCCAAAGACAGATAAACTCTCTCTCACCAGGGTCCTTTTCCAAAACAGGAGAGCACTAGACCTTTTGAACATGGAGGCACATGGTTGGTACTGGGAAAGAATGTTGCTTCTATGTAAACAAATGCAGATGTTAAAACTAATAGCATGAGACTCAAAATACTCCACAGAAATCTACTCTCAAAATTCCAGCCCATAGAGCAAATTAGCTGGTTCCATGAACCCTTGTTTTCTTGAATCCACCCCTTTACCTCTGAATATACTGTGTTTTATTTTGATGTTTCCTGCCTGCCTCACTCAGTTCTTCTTGTTACAGATCATTGTTAAAATTACCAACCCTCAAGTCATTTTTTCACTTCCAGGCCCTACCCTTCTGATACAGGCAAAAGGTTCCTCAAGGCTTACAATTAGACCACTCATTATAAAATAAAACAGGTAGAGATGTTGGAAGATTTTTGCTGACTCAAAGAGGTTGCAGTCTCCCTATGGCATGGCAGCTTATCTCAGCATCATGGTAACATAGGGCTTCCTTCATGCCTCTGCCTGCCTCTACCTCCAGATAACTGGAGAGCATCCCTTTGCCTGGAGAACTGAACTTTTCTGAAAGCTTTCTCTAAACCAGATGTTTGTTTCTAAACAAGATGTTTGACTTATCTTTAGGATGATCTCTGGCATGGATCCCTGGCATGCTAGAAGGCTCCCTTTCTGCACATATGAAAACTAAGGCTTGTGCTAGGAGCCTTATGATAGGGACATTCACTTAATGTAACCTTGGGCTCTTCCCAGACACTTGAATCCTATATATTTTTTATACTCTGGAACAGAGTTGAGCTGAGTCACCAGTCTGTGTCCTGGAGGGAAGTCTCCATTTGTGCTCAAGGACCATGTACAAAGCTTTCTGTGGTCCCTACTTTGTTTTGCCCTCTCTACTTGTGGCCAACAGTCTTAGAGGGAAAGACGACTGCTCCCGATATTTTGGCTTATTACATGAATTTCTATTTGTGGCTCTTTTCGCTATCTAGTTAACACCACAATGACATTGAGCAACAGTAAAGAATGCTCACACATTTTTCTAAGAACAAGGCAGCTGTGACATATTTTATGTGAAAAGTCTTGTGTGTCTGACAAATTTTGTTTAGTTGCACTGTACAGTGCTATGGGTCATTAGTCCAGGGCTATGAATCAACCATGCATAGAATCCACAGAAAAGACAAGGTAAGTCATCAATCACTACATGATCTTTAAAATACACAGCAACATTGATAGTGTGTAACAATGCTGGGTAATAGATGGGATTGTCTAAATTTATGGATTCATAATGTTTAGTGTAAAAAGCATGACGAGACTCTAGGATAGTTTACACTCATGTAACTCTGTATCATAAGAATAGCATTTCTTCTTGACTAATGCTTGACTAATGCTTGTTGGCTTATATATTTCAAAGTAATAGGGCATGATCAATATGAAAGTAAGCTGTGGTAAAAATGTTTAAGTAAAATGTTTTACAAAAGTATTGTAAATAAAATCAGGCTTCCACTCTAATCAGTATAGATGATTTAAACAAATATTAATAATCAAATTTATGCAATGCAAGTATCATTTTAATTGGCAAAGTATACGTAGTAACTTATAATGGTATAATTTTATAGTTATTTTACTTAATTTTGAATCATTCCCTACAAAGTGGTATATCGACATATAATTTATTTTCAATTGATTTTCACACTCTATTGCATCATTATCTTTCTGAGACCATTTTATGTGTACATGCAATTGTTAGAGTATATGAATCATTGTACAGTCACCATATTTGCTATTACCGAATGCTAAGTCTCATGTACAAGCACCTAGCCTTTTAAAATTCAATTTTATTTACTAATTCATATATATGTATATATACATATACATATATATGTATATATAAAAGATATATATATATATATATATATATCTTTTTTCTGTCAGTGGCTTTATTGCTAATTTAATTATAATTCCAAATGATAACCATATCTGTTTCTCTTTGAATTTATTTATTCATCTACTAAGTATTTCACTGGTTGTTCACAAATTTCCATAATTAAAAATGAAATTGCTATTTGCATCTGTAAACAGGGTTTCTGCAGGCGAAAACTTTAAATTCTCTTGAGTATGTAGCAAGGATTTGCCTGGCTGTATTGTACACCAAAAATATTTTTGATGTTGTAATAATTCAACAACCTGCTAATATCATTTTGTATTCAGAAACCAGGCCTAAATATTTCGTTATTGATGTCATGCTACTGGGCTACATATTACTGATAAGTTAATTCTCAAAATGAAGCATAAGTGACAATGTGCATAAGACCTGTTCCAAATTCAGTCCAGACAAAACTACAGCACTGAAAAGGGTAAGTAGGACAAAAGGCCCACGTGTTTTTTTAATTTTACTTAATAAATGTTTTCATTTATTTTACATGTGTACCACAGTTTTCCCTCCCTCCTCTCCTTCCATCCCCCACCTTGACTCCCATCTACCCCTCCCCATTCACTTCTCATCACCTCCATTAAGAAAGAAACAGGCTTCCAATGGGCTTGAAAAGCACTCCAAAGATGGCCTTATGTGCAGGAGGAGTTGACCAACACAAAAGAGAAATTATTTTTTTGTGTTCACTTCTTTCTCTGAATGTGTAATGATTTTATACTTTGGGATTTTGTATTCTTTTACTCATCTTTAAAAAATGTTATTATTGTCTTACAGAGAGAAAGACCAAAAAGGTGAGTGTATAGTGAGGTACTGAGGATCTAAAAGGACTTGGGGAAGTAGAAATAATATGATCAAATACATGTTGTGTAATATTTTTAAAAGAATAAGAAGAAATTTGTTTTAATTTGTAGCATGATCTGTTCTTTTAATTTATATTTTACTAATGGCATTTTGTAAAGAACAAATTTCCATAATGTTCATTTTGGTACATTTTAGCTGTTTTATAGATTGTTTCCTTTCAAAAACCATTTTACTATTTTGATTTTACTATTATTTATGTGTGTATTTGTATACCTTAGTGTGATTATGTGTGACTGTGAGTGCAGGTACCCATGGATCCCAGAAGAAGGCGACTGATTCCTTGGAGCTCAGGTTACAGGGTGGTTGTGAGTTGTTCCTTATGAATGCTTGCAATGAAACAGTGCAAGAGCATTCTTTTAACTGACCACTCTATGTAATTATTAGATAGTGTTCTCTAATTGGCTATTGTGTAGTGTAAAAAATTAGTGATCTGTGTTAACAATTGTTTTATAATCATTTATGTTATGAATGTTTTCTGCATATATATATATATATATATATATATATATATATATATATATATATATCAAAGACTTTACATCTCAAGTACCCACAGAGGTCAAATCTGGATTTACAGATGGTTGTGGACAACCATGTGCATTCCGGAAGCCAAAACCTGGGTATTCAGCAAAAGCAACAAGTGCTGCTAAGTTTTTACAATCTTTGTGGCTCCCAGAATTGGCTTTTGCAAGCATGCTGCCTGAGGCTCTCAGTTATATCTCAATTGTCTTAGTTATTCAAGCCAGAGGAAACAAATTGCTTAATATGATTAATTTATATGTATTTTATGAATTATATTTTATCTATTGTATCTAAATAACCATCTTTATTCTCAAGGTCATACATGTTTTCATCGGTATCATTTTTTAACATATTCCAAGATCATTAGCTTATAACTCACTGTTTGCCTCATATTTCAAAATATATAGTTAAAATAAAATAGTGAATAGATAAGAAAAAAACTTAAGGTGTTACCCAAGGCACAGATTGTGACTTCTGTATCAATAGTCTACCTAATAACAATTTAATTGGACCATTTAAGCTACAGACTTTTCTTTTAACTGATGGAATAGAGACAGAGGACTCAACAAATAAATTCCCTCATTGTAATTACTGAAGGCATATTGATCCCAGAGGGATGCTATGATAACTAGTAGAGGAAAGCAATCAGGAGCTATTACATAAGATCTGCGGACTATTAGTGAGTATATAATCATTACAGTTAGAATAATTTTTTGGTTACAGAGGCATACTTATTTAATTGCATGTGCGTTATAGTTAATATTATTAGTCAGCCTTTGAAATTTCACTACTAATTATCTGTCTTCTTATAATTATCTTCTGTACTGTTATTTTCTCAATTTCATATCCTCAGATTCCTCCTGTACATTTATAGAGGTAAACAATTATGTAGTAGATGGAAATGAAGATTCAGCTTGAAATACTAGCTACATGGTGACTCTAATGTGTTAGAATGTACCTAATACTTTGGGGTTGCATTTCAAAATTAACAGAGGAAAATCTTAATAATAATGTGTCGGGGCAAGGACTCTATGACAGTATTCTTTAAACAAGGCAAGTATTTGAGTGATGCTCGACACAGAACAGCCTGATGCAATTTTCAAGTGCTTATACAAAATAACTTTATAATCTAACAAAACACAATAAAATTTCCTGTCATTATATATTTTACATCTTTATTCATACTTTTGATTTTCACATATGAAGTTTTAACTTAAATGATAAACATAACATGTATAAATGTGGAAGAGTAAAATCTATCATATATCACGTTTTTTTCTGAGACAGTCTTTTCCTGTGCAGCCCTGGCTGTCCTGTGATGGGGAAGTCCTTGTGTGTATATGCTTATCTTCTTTGTTGTTGAATAAATTACTGTTGACCAATGAGGAAGCAAGTTAGACGGGACTAGGAGTCAAGGAGGATTCTGGAAAATGTAGTAAAGATAAGTCTGGTGATCCAGGCAGGAAATGACATGGCAGGAAGACTCAGAAGGGACAAGCAGGAAATCACTCTCTTACTCTTCCTCCTCCTCTCTTCTCTGTAGCCGCCACAAGGGAGGACACTCGCTGCCAGCATCCTAAATCAGATAAGTCTTTATAAATATATAGATTAAGGACTATGGTTGATAATTAAGACTGAGCTAGCAGATAAGAAATCCTAGTCATTGGCTAGCAGCATTTTACCTAATATAAGTCTCTCTGTGTTACTTGAGGCCCTAATGCAGAGGGCAGAACTCGGACAGCTGGCACAAAGACTTACTGAGTGCTGTGATTAAAAGCATGTGCCATTGCCTTCTGGCTCACTTTATCCTGTTTAAACCCATGAATTTGTCATATTTAAAATATCATGAGTGAATGTAATGAGACTATCTGTACACTCCTATGGATTTTTAGTATCACAAATGCATTTTAAAATATCTTGTAGTATGCTTATAATTAATGCTTATAATTAATGCTTCTTTGGTAGTTTAGAAACTGTTTATTTGGTTCATGATTCTGATCTTTCCTGGATAACAAACATGACACTTAAAGCCCATGCATGCTTATATTTCTCCCTAAAATGGCAATTTATCACAGAATTGCTTTATTTACAAGAGCACAGTGTAAGGTTAGTACTCTAATGTCAGTATGTTATACAAATCTCAGGAAACCAAGAAACAACTCTATGAGAATTGTTGTTAATTCCTTCTATTAATAATATTATTTTTAGTGTTTTGGAAGAATAAAATTATTTTCTCATAAAAGTTACAATGATAAGTGAATTTCATATATTTAATCCATAATATTGGGTATATATTCAAAATATTTAAAAGAAAAACTTGCATCGTTTTTGTATTACCATATTTGGTTGAGATAATATATTAATGATAATTTCAAAGAGCACAATTTCTTATAGAGAAGATATTCTCCTAAAATGTTCTTGGTAAAATAGCATCACATACATATCTCCTCGAAGATTAAGCTAGTTTGAAATGCCAGGAAATTTACTAAGATATATTTTAAAGTATACAGTTTGAAGTGAAGTATATGCCAAAGGAGTGTATACAAAATTGGTTCCTATGATTTTTATGCTTTTCTAGAATTGTCTAAAGTGAATAATTTCTGCATTTAATAATAATTATAAGTAATTACATTTTAGCTTCATGTTAACATATATTATCCAGTACCAGACAGATTAAATACAATGAATTCCTCTTTTAAGTTTCATCTATTTGGTTATTTAAGAGTTTCACAAGGATAACAGTGAACATATCAATGTATTTCCATTCATCACAAACAAGCCTTCATTCATCCTCTCTTTCAGGAAGAGTTTTCTAATTTTGAAAAGACAGCCTATGTTACTATATGCATTCACCTTCTGTGTGATAAAAGAACTTCTTGTGCCATGTAATTGTAACTTAGCAAATGTTTGCTGTTTCTTCTCCATTACCATCTTTTCTGTCCCCAGGCTCTGTTAGCCATTCTATTCTAATATATGATGACACGATTTAGAGGGCTTTTCTTTCTTTAGATTCTCATCAGCAGTTGTTGTCTTAGTCATTCTGAAAATAGCTACTGCAGTGGTATAATATCTCATTTTCACTCTCTATTTTCAGATGATTATAAATGCTGATCATTTAATTGTTTTTGATAATTGTATGTTATGTTATTATTGTTGTTTATGTTGAGAATTTTTAGTTTATTATATGTTACAAATATCAAATACTAGTTAAATGTATAGTTTCCATTTATTGGCATCTATTCTGTTAATTTTGTCTTACTCTCAATGATGTTTATTAATAATAAGCAGTGATTAATGATTAGTAGTATTTTGCAATGGAATGTAATTTCAATTTTGAGGATTTTTAAAGTTAAGTTTATCAAGGTGATTTCACTTCTTTTCTTTAGCATCAGGTAAGCTAATGTTTATGCTAGACAGTTATTAACAGATCCTGTTTGCTGATTTACTTAGATTATTCAGTAGATGTCTTAATAAATGTAGATAAAATGATCTTAGCTGGTTCTCATGAAGAAGAATGCATTGAGTAGATTCACTACTAACTAATACATTTCAATGGTGGTTATTTTAGATGCAATTTCACCAATTAGGCACATTTTAATGCAATAAATTGATCAAATTAAGGACTGCTATGAACATACACTATTCAACGCTTCACATGTTATTTATCTTGTTGAATATCACTCAAAACTATTGCTTGAAATTTAAATTAAAACATTGGTTTATTCTAGTTCCATCCATTTGTCTGCGAATTTCAAGATTCCATTGCTTTTTGTTTTTTGTTTTTTTTCTGCTGAGTAGTACTCCATTGTGTAAATGTAACACATTTTCTCTATACATTCTTCAGTTGAGGGGCATCTAGGTTCCTTCCAGGTTCTGCCTATTGCAAATAATGCTTCTATGAACATAGTTGAACAGATGTCCTGTTGTATGAATGTGCTTCCTTTGGGTATATGCCTAAGAGTGGAATTGCTGACTCTTGTGGTAGACTGATTCCTATTTTCCTGAGGAATCACCATACTGATTTCCAAAGCAGCTATACAAGTTGGCACTCCCATCAGTGATGGAGGTGTATTCCCATTTCTCCACATCCTCTCCAACATAAGTTTTCATTGGTGTTTTTTATTTTAGCCATTCTGACAGGTGCAAGATGGTATCTCAGTGTTGTTTTGACTTGCAATTCCCTAAATGGTAAGGATGCTGAACACTTTTTTATGTGACTTTCAGAAATTTTAGATTCCTGTAATGAGAATTCTCTATTTAGTTCTGTGCCCTACTTTTTAATTAGATTATTTGGTGTTTTGGAAATAGCTTCTTGATATCATTGGAAATTTTGGAGATCAGCCAACTGTAGTATATGGGGTTGGTGAATATCTTTTCCCATTCTGTGGGCTGCCATTTTGTCTTGCTGACTGTGTCCTTTGCGAGGCTTCTCAGCTTTGGGAGGTCCAATTATTAAATATTGATTTCAGTGTCTCTGCTACAGGTGTAATGTTCAGGAAGCTATCTGCTGTACCAATTTATTCAAAGGTACTTCCCACTTTCTCTTCTAATAGGTTCAGTGTGGCTGGCTTCATGTTGAGGTCTTTGATCCATTTGGACTTAAGTTTTGTACATGGCAATAGGCATGGATTTATCTGCAGTCTTCTACATGCCAGCATCCAGTTATGCCAGCACCATTTGTTGAAGATGCTTTCTTTATTCCATTGTATAGCTTTAGATTCTTTGTCAAAAATTGGGTGTTCATTGGTATGTGGGTTAATTTCAGGGTTTTCAATTTGATTCCATTGGTATACCTATCTATTTCTGTGTCAATACCAAGCTGTTTTCAGGCATGTAGCTCTATAATAGAAATTGAAGTCAGGGATGGTGATATCTCTGGAATTTCCCTTATTATACAGGGTTGTTTTGGGTATCCTAGGACTTTTGTTTCTCCATATAAAGTTGAGAAATGCTCTTTCAAGATCTGTGAAGAATTGTCTTGGGATTTTGATGGTGATTGCATTGAATCTGTAGATTGCTTTTGTCAAGATTGCCATTTTTACTATGTTGATCCTACCAACAGCATGGGAGCATGGGGGATCTTCCATTTTCTGGTATATTCTTTAATTTCTTTCTTTAAAGACTCCGAGTTCTTGCTATACAGGTCTTTCACTTGTTTAGTTAGAGAGCAAGAAGGTTGAGTCCCTGGAAGAATAGAGGAGACCAGGAAGAGAGATACCATAATAGAAGAGCCATTATAGGTTTAAACAGAAATCAAGCACTAGGAAATGTCCAGAGACCTACAAGGATGACACCAACTAACCATCTAAGTAACAGTGGATAGAATATCTTAAATGCCCACCCATGATAATGAGATTGATGACTAACTTATATGCCATCCTAGAGCCTTCATCCAGTAGCTGATGGAAGTAGAAGCAGATACCCACAGATAAACACTGAACTGAATTGGCATCCCATTGCAGAGAAGGAGTAGTAATGAGCCTACTGGTTAAGACGAGGCTGGTGAAGCCCACAAAAACACCTGAACTGAATAAGGAGGTGTTCTTGGTCCTCAGACTGATAGCTGGGAAACCAACATGGGACTCATCCAGACCCCATGAATGTGAGGGTCATTGAGGAGGCCTTAGCAATCTGTGGGGCCTCTTGTTGTAGATTAGTACTTATCTATAGCATAGGAATGGACTTTGGGGTAAGTCCATTTCACATAGTGGGATACTTACTCATCCTAGACACATGGGGGGGGGCTAGGCCCTATTGCAAAGTGCATGACAGACTCTGAAGACTCCCCATGGAATTCCTAACTCTCCCTGGGAAGCAGAAATGGTATGGGATAGGTAGGATGTTTTTTGGGGTGTACGTAGGATGGGAGGGAAAGGGAACTGGGATTGACAGGTAAAAAAATCTTGTTTTTAATTTAAATAAAGAATGCAGAAAAATACATAGATTAATAGAAAGTGGTGAATTTAAGTTGTAAGCTCTAATTAGTAATAAACCTAAACTATCAGCTGGGCATCTATTAAAAATTGGTTTAACAATCTTTCTCTTTTTAAATTTATTCTTCTTTCATGCAGCCTCCCCTCCCTCTTCCTTCCTCCTTCTTCTCTCCCTTGTATCCATTCCTCCCATGTTTCTCTTCATAAAAGAGCAGGCCTCACACGGTTATCCCCTGAAGAAGGCATAACAAGATTTAATAAGTCTACTCATTTTAAAAGTCAATAAACTGAAACAATGAATCAACATGCTGAAAGTAAGAGACCTTGTTCAGACCTAAACAGGATATCACCCCTCCCCACCCAACACTGAAGAGACACCATGGAAGAGGATGTGGAAAGAATATAAGAGCCAGAGAATGGGGAAGGAGGCTATGAAATGATGTCTGTTGGGTATATCATAGACATTGCACTGAACAGATAAGGTTAACACACTGGTGATATTTGCACTAATTGTCTGTCTGAGACCACATCTGGTCCTCCCCCAGGCTCTTATCATGAGCTTGTGTTTATTCACCACAAACATTTACTGCAAGCTTATTTGGTTTTTGTTTGTTTGTTTGTTTTCAGGCAATCAATAGAACTCATTTTACGGAAAGTGTCACATGTACTTTAAGAACAGTTTAGATGCCATGTGTATGCTTTAATGTACTCCTGCAATTAAGTCGAATATCACCAGGAAAGTTTTCACCAAATAGTGCTGTGTTTAAAAATGCCTAAAAATAAGTACTTGTGGTCAGAATCCAAAGTTTGAAACAACCAGTGGTTTGTTAGTCCTTTTGAACGGAATTTCCTTCTTGCCTCTCATGGATTGTTACTCTGCTGGCCTTGGTGGTCAAAGTGACTAATGCCATACTGTAGGGGAAGCTGTAGCCACGCCTACTTGGGGCTGGCTACAGCTTCCCCTATAATTCCCCTTTTAGTCTAAAGGGGTGGCTGCAGTTTCCCTACACCATACATAATGTTAATTATACATAAGATTAATCCAACAAAAGTTCTGGTATAGTTTGTGGAGGTCCTCTTCATACATACACAGAAGGAATGTGAAACAGTGAGTTATTTTTTGAAAGATAAGAATTTATGAGGGGGATATTTATTAGGAATATCAGTGGAGTTTGAGGGGGAGATATAGAGATATGAATATATTTTATTATATATATATATATACATATATATATATGAAATGCTTAATAGTATAGAAAACATTTTAAAAAGATCATATTTTGATGTATCATTCAAATAAAATAAAAAATTTTACAGAAAACTATAGCTTTTAAGTATCAGAAAATCTATTGCCTCATGTTAACTATTATTTTGTTATATTCTGTAAAGAAGTGTTCTTTATCTTTTTCTTCTTCATGTATATAATTTTATTTTTTCACTGTCCTAATATTGTTTCTTTTTATTCTTGTAGCTGATGCTTGCAAGGAGTTTTTGCTATGGTTTTTAAATTTTCTCATATGCATAAAATTTACCTCATCTTGATTTCTTAATTTTATATTATAAACAGATTAGTCATTGGTTGTATTTTGTGGACTTCCTTGGTTTGTTTCTTAGATTGATAATTTTCACTATTGTTTTAAGATTCAGTATCATTTCCATAAATCATATTCTCTTCTTTATAAGAGGACTTCAATTTCAAGTGTATTTAGGTACTGTGAGTTTATCCAAAACTCACTAGTTACTATATTCTGATGGTTTGTTTCAATATGTTTCTTTATATTCAAACAGAAAATATTTTAGGAAGGCTTTTTTTTGCTTACCCATTTGTAGTCATGTGTTTCCTTGAGTTTATCTATTTTAATCACATAGAAAACCCTTTTCATTTTTTTAATTTATTTAGACATTATAGAATTAATTTGAGTTCTTAAAATGCATGTTACCATTTCTCCTTCTGTTGCTTATGGAGACTACTAATCAACTTCCTATAACTGAATTTCTTTTCCAGATATAAATTAATGAGACCCACTTTAGAGATATTTTTCTTTTGTGACAAATATTGGAGAGAAACAATTTTCAAGAGGCAGGGTTTGTTTTGGCTGGTAGTTTGAGAATTTTCTGTTTATGGTTACTTCATTCTTTTGCTCCCTCCCATGAGGAGCCAATCCACCATAGACGGTAACCTGGGACTCACCAAGCCTTCTTCACTCATTGCATTGGGAAGTCAGAAATGTGGAGAGGAAAATGTGCTCTTGAAGATGCCTTCTGTGATGACCACTTTTTCTCACTCTGCTCCTCTTCCTACCCTATCAATAACTCTGAAGAAGGTACTCAAATCATCAGTCTCTCAAAAACTTTAAGTTTAATCAGGCCAAGGGGATTTCTTATCTCATAGTCACCCCATAATCCCTTCCTTGAAGAAAGTTATGTTAGGAGACAGACATTCAACAAATGAATACAAAAAGAAACTTAGAAACCAAACCTCTACCAATCCCGAAGCAATTTTCTATTTTCTTCATAGGATAAAAATCCAAGATGTTATCAAAATTTATGCTAGGTCATACACTATTGATTCCAGTCCTGTCTTTAAAATTGACATATGGTTTTGCTAATATGCCTTCTTTAGTTTTCAATGAAGAGATACCTCATTACACTTTCTCCAGTTTGTATTTCACTCAATATATTGGAGCACTTTGTAAGCATAATTGCAAAGGCTGTCTAAAATTCCAAAAGGAAAAGTCCATTAATTTTAAAACATTGTTCTACTTCTTCACATGACACCGTAGTTCTCCATGTTTCAAAACCCTAAAACAATCTATGTAAAACAGCTAACATTTCTTATCTAAGAATGGGTTTTGTTCTTACCAGTTATAGTTGCTTTTTCTTCATGGATCTCTTCAAATGCAAATTCATCCCCTTCCTTTGTTTGGCAGCTGTCCATGGATACCTTTTGTTCATTGACATCTTTCTGCCCTTTATTTCTCTACCTTACAAGTGAATGCATATTAAAGTTGTATAAATATGAAAATTTTTAATGGTTTATAATTCTCTACAGGTCACATGGAGATCAAAGCCTTGGTGAAAATTGGAGTTTTCTGAATAATAATTCATAAATGCACTTACAGGATTCGAACTACTAAGACAAAGCCAGCACTGACTTGTCCGTGTTTTGTTGGAATGAACAAACAATACTTTTTATGAGAGTTAACACAGTGACAGAAACCCTACTTAACTCTTTGAACATCAAGGCAGGAATCACACTGTTAAACATCTGTTTGAAAGAAGGATGCCTCAGACATTTATGAGTGGCATATAACTTCAATAATGTCTGTTCTGCCTGAGATTTAGAAATTTTGGACTTAATATAATTTTCATTTCTGCTTTTGCCACCAGCCTGTTTGTACATTATGCAGGTTTTAAACAAATGACCTTACAAATATTTAGTGAGTGTAATGTAGTTATTTATTTTGTTTGTTATCTTTTAGAGACTTGATGCAGGCCTTCAATAAGGTAGAACTACCTCTACAATGCAGCATGACTCTGAAGTTCTGATCTTACTGCCACTACCTGTTAAATGTAGGGCTTAGAGGGCATGCAATATCACTCCTCATCTATAAAATTCAGGGTACCAAAGTGAAGCCCTCTTTATTCTGGGTAGGCACTGTACAACTGAACTATATTTCAGATTCTGAATTCTTGTTGATAAGGTGAATATGTAGGGTGAGGGTTTAGTTTTGTTACCAGCTACAATAGTTCTTTGGGTATGAATACAGGTAAATACATATTTTTGAGACAAAGTTTCTCTGTGTAGCTTTGTAGACCATGCTGGCTTGAATTCACAGGGATCCATCTGTGTCTGTCTCCTGAATACTGGGAATAAGACATGAGCCACCTCCACTTCTCCCTCCCAAAGTTTATCTCAATATACTAACTGTGATTCAAATACAAACTAGATACACACACATACCAAACACAAAGAAAATACATCATTTGTATGTTGAGGAAATGTTTTATATCAAGAATTGTCTGTTTTACTTGGTGTTTCTTTGTTTTCATATGATCAAAAATAACTTTTGGGCTACTAAAATGTTAAGAGGCATGTATTATTTTATAGAAGAACCACAAAATTTCTGGGATGTAAGCACATACTTCTGAAATATGGCATAATTATGTTCCAGCTATTTTCAATATATATATATATATATATATATATATATATATATATATATTTCTGTTTGAGTGTGTTTATTCTACTTTCATTTTTGCAAATAAGAATGAGCAGTAGATCCCTGAATGCTGTCTTGGAGACAAGTAACAGTCAGAAATACATATAAACTATTTGAAAATAGCTTATCATTGGCATTTGTTTAAAACTTTTCTTCCAGTTTTAATATATATATATATATATATATATATAATATGTAATATATATATATATATATTTAATTAATTTATACTGTTTATTTTTACCCAATCAATTCAGTTATAAGTCATATAGGAGCTCTTTTAAGTTCCTAGAAATCTTTTAACTGCTTCAAATAATAATGGGTTGATCATGCCAGCAAAAATAATTAACGTACCTATGAGGTCCTGAAATCAAAACATTGCTTTGAAGGCAACACATTGTTTAATATTTGAAAAATTAAGTTTTTAAAAAAATTTTAAACATAGTGACTATTATAAAATTTTTCTTAAAATTTCTTTACTGTTATATGAATTTAATCTTAATTATATAAAATTGCTAGTGTTTTTAATGCATCATAAATTATTTCAACAAAATCAAAACCCTAGTTTAGATAATAATACTCAGCTTTATTTAATAGTTATTCTTTAATTTTGGGTTACTAATTTTTATATAGAAATATTCATATCACTTCTATAATTGCCATTTAAAATTCAGTCTGAAGTAAAGAACAATCTTCTTCAAGAATGTATCTGTTTTAAAAATGATTATATAAAAAATATAACCCTGCTGTCTACACCTGTATTAAGCATTCATGAGGCACTGTAATCCTGTATGAGTAATGTGGAGTGATGAATCTTATTCAGCCATTGTTATTACTAGTGTCAGTAATTAAACATTGACAAAATAGAGATGACCAAATATTTATTACACAGAGGAGTGACTTAGTGCTTAGCACATTAAATCTGTACAGTAGAGTCAGCTTAAATTTTCACTCTCCCTGTAATGTTTTGTGTTCTGTTTGCAAACTTTCTCACTTTATTCAGTAAATGTGAGCTTTAAATAAAAAAATTAATACATAATTTTCAAAAGTAAAGCATATAAGACAGTTATTAATAAAACGTTTTAAGGCAAACCTTTTTGATTTTTTTTTTATCATGACACCATTGTCAGTGGTGTCTCTGAACTGTTTGTGGTTCTTGGGATACTTTGGTAATGCATGGCATGTTTGACTTTGTGTATTTTTGGCTACAGTTTATATGAAAGTAACTTACATGGAAAATGGCAACTTTCCTACTATTATATTATACCATTTAAAATGTTTTAAAAGATTATAAAATAATTGGCTTTGGTTCATAAAATGTGAAAATTTGTTCACTAAAGTGACAATCCTCATGGGCACCCTGGAATGTCTTTGAAGACTCCATTTGTTCATCACTGCCTGTTAGCAACTGGGTCACATAATTCTTGAAATAAGGAGATATGACTAAATTGTCTTTATAGAATATGTATCATATATACTAGATTACAAAACATCTCCTACTGTCACTTAGAATAAATTTTCTAATAGAATTTTAGGACAGAAATCCATATTTCTGTAAGGAATACAAGAATTTGAAAACTAATTTAAAAGATAAACAATCCAGGCAAGGAGCTGTCAAGATAGAAATCATGAGTGATGCTTTTTCACAGAGAAACAAAATGACGTTTCATTACAAACTCTGTTTCCACTCCTGTGACCTTTGGCAGCCTCTTCAATAACCTCAGAAGTTTAGAGGGAATGCCAATATGCAAGCAGAGTCTGTGAAAAACACCCCTGTTTTGAAAATTGGAAAATCTAATGAGACTTTTCCACCACGCTCTTGATTATGATTATTGAATATTCAATCATAATTAATTCTCTATGTCATCTTGGGATTTGTAGAGTCATGGATGTACACACATAATATATACACACATATATATTAAGATGCAGATACATATATATATATATATATGTATATCTTAAGAAATGCTTTACAATATAGCTTTAGTATTAGTGTATGCAGGATTTGCAGTAGGACAGTAGGAAGATTGATATTTTAATAAAGTATGAAAAGGTTTCTCTAACATTGTGCTTTCCAAGTTGTATTATTGCTTTGTAACTATATATGTACTTAATATATATCATCTATTTATCTCCCTAATCATGCCTCCATCCATCTGTCTTTTTCAAGACATTGTTTAGTAAACCATAAAAATTCCTTCCCAAGGAAAACAACACTGTGTGCATGTTTGTTGAAATGTGCTTTATAAATCCAGAATAGTACGTGAATTCTTCCTATCTGTCTGCTCATATTTTAAATCCTTCAGCTTTAACTTTTCTGTTTTCTGTCATGGAGCTAAATAATAAGCCAGAGATTGCTGTTGTGGGACACACACTGTCTGCTGTGCCATTCAGCATGGAAAGGAAATCACCTGTGGCTAGTTTGAAGTTTGTTCCTGAAATAGATGGGAACCTGCCATCACCTGCCTGATGCAATAGAGGCCAAACAATCCCTTTTATCTCAGCCAGGCTAGTGGAGGAGCTTTTGTTTAATCGGGATGAAAAAAAGTTCCCAGGGTAAAGGCAAAATGGGTTCCCTGCAGAATCGAATCCTCCAAATGGTCATAAAAAATGTATGCAGGCAAACATCATTTATACAGTATTGCTTTAGAGAAGATTACCAGGCTCATGTTGTGTGCTATAGACTCCATGGGGGAATTAGGTGGAAAATAGTTTCTACTTCCTTGGAAGTTGTGTCTGGAAAATATACCTAAAACAGTTGCTAGAAGTAATCCCTGAGCAGGTTTTGAAATCACACTGCCTTAAAGAACAGCACACACAAAAGAACAAAATTCAACACAATTTTAAACAGCATATTTATTTTAGATAATAAATATTGGCTGTGTTTCTTAAGCAAAGGATATGGATTTATTACAATAGTTTGTTAATTCAGAAGAGTGATAAATAATTTTGATTTAATAAATGTATTAAGCCATTTTCTTAAGAAGAAAAGTAATGTGGAAATGCGAGAATTTGAAATGTATTGCTGCCATCTTAGGAGATTCATTTCAGCATGGAACACTGAATAAAGTGGAATATAACTCTACATCTGTAGAACAATTTCACTGCTACCATAATAAAATCTATTTTGTGTGTATGTGTGTTAGTAGATATAGTAAGTCAAAGATGTTTATGACCCTCAAGATCACAGACAACAAGAGGGTTTAAATTATGCAAGGAAGATAAAGCATTTCAGTTTATTTTAAAAATTATCCTTGACAGTCATGTATGGTGGCCCATGATTCAAAGTCCAGTACTAGTGAGGCAAACAAAGGAAGATAGCTGCAAGATAGTATAGTGATTTTTAGGTCTGTCAACCTACATAGTAAGACACTGTGTTAAAAATAATCAGGAAAAATTGTTTTGAAGACTGTGAAATTTTCCTCTAAAATCATTACATCAACATAACTATTATTAATAAGAAATATATTTCCTTTTCTTTTTTTATTTTTTGAGATGGGTTTTTCCCTCTTTAGATTTGGAGCTTGTCCTGGAACTAGAACTTGCTCTGCAGACCAGGCTGCTCTCAAACTCTCAGAGATCAGCATGCCTCTGTCTCCCAAGTGCTAGGATTAAAGGTGTGAGCCACCACAGCCGAGATATTTTTCCTTTTCTTAATAATGTTTTTTCAGACATACTGTTTATCCATGCTGATTATTATTATACAAATTAAGTAATTAGTTTTGTCATATCACACAATGCTCTCTCAGGGCAGGGATTTGATGGAAATATCATATTTAGGACTGAATGTGAATAGGTTTTTCATTTTCTTCATAGTGTTTGGCTGTTGGTCTCTGTATTTTTTCATTCTTACCTTGCTTAAAAATGTAAAGTATTAATTAATTTCAATAAAAATTATAGTTTCAAATAATATTTATTTGGAAAGTTAATTTCTCTTTTTATATAGTCACTTAACAATTTTTACAAAATAATAAAGTAATGTCAGAAATCTACATTACTTTCAAATTTTATTTGAAGAATGACTTTCTTAAACTTTATCAAGGTATGCTTCTCCTCTATGATATGTAACTTTATTGAATTGGCATATAATCATAGCAACTTTCCCCTACTTTGTCTTAGAATGGATGCAGTTTTACTGGAAATTTATAAATACATGTTACAAAAACATTACCTTACTCACCTGCTGTCCACAAAATTAATTTACTCCTATAAAATACTAGTACTTTTCAGTACTGCTATCTAATAACATTTGTGTATTATTGAGATTTTGAATAATATAACATTTTCATGAAATAATTTTTGCCAAATGTTCATCTTTGATTTATAACAGTATAGAGTGATTTAATATTAAGCTTGAAAAAGTTATATTTGATTTTTGCAAGATTGCTTGAGCAGGTGCAAACACAGCATGCTTACCTCGGTTTTTGTATTTTCTACCCTCTTATTTATTTCTCATATTCACAGTTTTCAGATAAATATAGTAACTTGGGACGAATGGTTGGTGTACGGAAGAACTAAATAAATTGTGCAGAAACTCGTTTTGTCATAGATTCTCATACTTATGTTGTTATAATGCAGAGGAAACTATTTGATGAAGATGGTCACTAGATTGCCTTTTACCAAGGCCACTGTTATTCCAAGACCATTCATGCTCTGTAGGAAATGATGCAAGTGTGCGGTGTTTTCCTGGGATGTCATTACTCACTTGGGTTGTCAGGGTGAGTCTCTTATTTTTAAAATGTAGCAAGCAGTCCACTTCTGCTGGAAGCATATATCTGTGTTGAAGAAAGCTCAAAAGGGGAATTGTAGGGGAAGCTGTAGCCACGCCTACTAAGGCGTGGTCAGGCAACCTGTAGCCAGCCCCTAAGTAGGCGTGGCTACAGCTTCCCCTACAAAGCACATTTGTGAAATTTTTTTCCATTAAATTTATGGCTGATATGAATTCTAGTTTGTCAAAATATAAACAATATAATCCCCATATGGCTAAGTAAATATACATTTATTTAATGTATTAAACCCACTATAAATTTGAGCATTATAGATTAAAAATCTCCATGTAATATGCAATTATCTTTCTATTAATAACCTAGAGACACTTTTCCTCAAGTACTAAAATATCAACATTGGAAATTAACTGCTTGAAGTTCCTGATCTCCAAGACCAGATTACAAGAAAGAAGTGGTGGTGGAAAGAATATAAGAGCCCAAGGGGTGTGTGGAGTGCTATGAATTCTGTGGTCGGCTAAACACGACATGATTTCCATACTCATGAACTGAACACTGGCATGGTTACACTTATGAAAAACACGTTTTAAATTCCAGCATGGATGAGGTTGAGCTACTAAGATATTATGTTAATTGAGAAGGTTTGGCCAGTGATGGCTTCTGCGGGGGGAGTGTCTGTTCTTCCAGGGGTCGATGGCAGGATGCTCATGCCTAATGGATGACTCCAATTTTCACACATGTGAGCTGCACTAATTGTATTCAATAAGAAAAATAGTTAAAAAATAATTCTTTAAAAGTACATGAAATTGTGAGGGAGAAATTTTAGAGGTATCCTTGGAAAATTAGAGTAGTGAATAGATGGTGAACATTACATTGATATATTGTATAGATGTATGAAATTTTCAAATAATATAAATAAAAAGTTGAAAGCAATTTCAATGAATTTAGACAACTTATTATTAATTCAGTTGTTTAAGTTAAGAGCATTATTATTAACACAATTTAAATGACTTTCACATTCTACATGGCATGATCTTGCCAATTAAATAATTACTGAATGTGTTGAAATAAAGTTTGCTTAAATGATACCGTTTGACTTTCAAAGTTGAGCTGTAAACATGAGCTCAAAACCCATAAACTTCTCTTTTTTCATTGACTGGAATAAAACACAGTTCAGCAATTCATATTTTCCATAATTCGCCAGGATAAGAGCCAATTCTCAGCAATGAGACAGTCTTGTAGAGCCTTAGAGAGCTGTTTTTTGCCCATTTTTCTGCAGCAGATTTTAAGCTACCATTTTTTTTTCTTTTGAAAGTTGAGAGTTAGAATGTACTCTGTCCATTAACTATATGTTTTCTGCAAGTTAATTAAATTTTTTATAAAATCAAAATTCATTGCTTCAGTTCCAATAATTTTTAATAAAATTTGCTAAATGATTTTGCCTAGTAGTTACAAGAGTGGATAAGGTAAGGAAATATGCATCTTTATTGGAAATTGAATCCTAAAGCACTTTTTAAAGTTCTTATAGATCAACAAAATGTTTTAAGAAAGAAATTGTAGGGAAGGGAGACAAGGCTTAAAAGTGAAGAGCCATGTTGCTCTTGGAGACAGCAGAGGACCAGTTCCTAGCACCCACATAGTGGCTCTCACCATCCTCAACTTCATTTGAGGGCATCTGATGCCCTTTTTTGAATTCTGAAAACACTAATCATGCACGTGGCTCAAAACAAATACATGCAAAGATAAATAAATAAAACAAATAACAGATACTGAGCACTGGCTAGAATTATGCATAATTATATATATTGTACTGTGTTCATAGTCTAGAAATTGTACTCAGAATTCATTAAAAACAAATCTTTTATTATTTTAATAAAACTGATAAAAAGCATTCAATTTTGATAAAATTACAATATAGTGTTATTCATAATTATTTACAAGTTAGAAATATCATTTTATATTCATTGAGTTAAGTTCTTTTTTATTAAGTCATTACTATGCCCTACCAAGATTCAATAGATATTGGAAATAGATTGTTTCCCAAAAAGAATAACTACATTTATCTCATTAAAATTCTTTTGGCTTCTGGAGGCAAATATGTGAATTATAATTACTTCATCCTTAGATTTTGTTTAGAAATATGGTGCAATGTTTCATTACTACTAAAGCAAATTTGAGTAGGAGTGACATTGGCTAGCCAAAAAGTTATGTTGACCTTAAAATCTTACAAACAAGTATGCCTAATATATTTAAAATAGTCTCTTCAATTGAGCAACATGAATTAAGTCATGCCTAATACTCTTACAAAACAATATTTTTATTTTACAAAACAAATATAAGTGCTCTGAACTTGCCACCTTTTTAAAAAATCCTATTGAACATAATTTTAGTGCAGCTTCTTGTGATACAAAACTTGCTTCTCTTCTGGTACTAAGAATTTATACTGAGAAACGGGCTAAAAAATTTGAAGATAAAAGAGAAGTCAAGAGGTGCAGAGGAGCCATAGTGTTGTAATTTAAGAAAAGCAGCACTCCAGAGAAAGATGCTCTGTGACAGGATTCAGAGGGTTTCATCTTTCTTTTTCTTTCTTTCTTTCTTTCTTTCTTTCTTTCTTTCTTTCTTTCTTTCTTTCTTCCTTTTGTGAAAGGGATCATTAAGAAAGGGAAAAGGAAGATAGGAGACTGGTCTAAGGAGACAGGAGCAGCAGCAGAGTGGAGAAAGGAATGATTGGGAGACAGAGAGAAAGAGAGGGAGGAAGAGAAAGAAAGAAGGAGAGAGAGAAAGAGAGAGCTAGTATCAGCTGTCACCACTGTTTTTTTTTTTCTTAGCAATTCTGACAGGTGTAAGATGGAGTCTCAGAGGCATTTTGATATGCATTTGCAACAATTTAAATAAAGACTAAACAAAAGAATTTCTAAACATAATAAGTCATAAAGTTACAAATAGTTTGAGAGAAAATGGAAATTTTTCATGGAATGATATTTGTAAAAATTTCCTTGAAAATTTGGTACATATATGCATGGAATAGAATAGGCCTAAGCTCAGAATAATATAAAATCTCATAATGAGGACTCCAAAATAGAACAGCATGTGAATATAAAAGGTGGATTTCATTTCTTATGATCCTGATAGCATTGAATTGTGTGGTCTTTGGAGACAATTCTGCTTTTAAAGGTCATTCAGAAATCCAAGCTTCTTCCAAAATTTTGCATCGCATCCTCCAAGGAAGAGACTGGCAAAACAGCTCATGAGCTCAACACCGAAAACTGCGTCTTGTGAAATCAGAGTACCACTGGCCCATAGTTACTCTGCTTACTTTATTTCTTGTCAGTGACTTCCTTTATCCTACAAGGCTAAATCATTGTGCTACAGTGACAAAAATCTGATGGCTTTCAGTGCTGAAATATTATCATCCAATTCCTTTAATAAGAGTAATGGCATCCCATTAAAAAGGAAATACGTCTTGAAAGTAAAAGTGTCTTTTCATTTAAGTTAGATCCTAATTTACCTAAATCTCACTAACATTTTATCATGTATAATTCAGTCATTTTCAAGTAAAGCAAAAATGCATTCTAAAAATGGATGGTATGTTTTCACTGTAAACCCTAAGTCCTTGACTAAATGAGATGAGGAGAATAAAACTACAGATGCCTACATTAATAACAGTGGTCTCTCTAAAGCAAGTTTTCAGCTAACTCCTCATTAATTGAACATCTTCAGCTTTTACAGTTAGTATTTCTCGCTTGTAATGTGAACAAAGCAAACCAAACAGGAAAGATAGAAAGGAAGCATGTTTTCTTAGTAAAGAAAGAAAATGGATCAAATCAGATAAATTGCATTACTTTCAAAATGAAAAATTCATTGATTTGGCATGAAAAGCTACTAACAAACTGATGGACATAGGAATGCATATGAATGTAAAAACTACTATTTTGAATAGCTCCCTAATGGGGTTATTTCATATGTTAGTGATGAAGAAAACTGAAAAAGTCATCTTCTGTTTTAGAGACACTATGTTGCAAAGAAAACTAAATAATGATCTTGACCCTTATTGATGAGCCTTCAACCTCATGCACACTATTTGGGAAGCTAAGAAGACAGATGTCAAACTTCACTTTTATAACATCCATGGACAGTATGCTACAATTCAAAGAGAAGTTTCTATCACAAAGAATATCATGAATTATATGGTTTCAAAAACTATATGGTCTGTGGAAGTGTGGTAAGAAGCATGATCAGTGTGCCTATTTATGTCTTATGAACTTCAGACCTCTGTGTCCTCCTCTTCAATATTTTATGGATAGAATTATTTTGCTTATGTTTATTTTTCCAATATCTTAATTCCACATAGGAAGATTGAAATTTTAAATATTTTCATTATTCAGAGTTAGATATTTTCTGCTGTTAGGAAGGAATACACCAACAGATATTCCAGTAATTGTAGGGATAATTGTGTTATGCTCCCCAAAATTTAATTCTGATTTCTTTTGCATATTGTTGAAAATACTAGAAAGCTTTGTGAGTACCCAAGAAAACACTAGATAATCACATATTGCTGTTCAACTAGGTGCTACAGTTTAAAGTGTAAACATCTTCCAAAAGCCCATGTTTGCATGCCTGCTGTTCACCTTGTGGCTCTATTGGGAAGTGTTAGATGCAGTGAATTGTAGTTTTATCCACCCAAGTTTAGCAAAGAACAACAATGTGTATTATGACAACCAAGTACCTGTGATTATTAATCGTGTTTAGAGGAGTCCTTTATAATTGTCAATATTGAATGCTATCAGGAAAGGATGGAGAATCAACTGGGAGAGGGGATGCAACTTCAGGGCATAACCATGAGTTACTAACTAGTCAGGCGATCTTCTAAAGATAATCGGAGAGGATTATCTAGATTGGGGAAAGTGAGATAGAAGAAAGAAGGTGGATGCCACTTTTCTGTGGGATGCTGTCCAAGACAGCATAAAACAAAGAAAACAAGGTGAGCAAGTACTATCATCCATAACTCTGGATCCTATATATGGGTGTAATATGACTGCTGTTTCAAGTTCCTGATGCCATGGCTTCTGTGATGCCCTGAAGCATGAAGTAAAATAGCCTCTTTCTTAAACTGCTCTTGTTAGTGTGCTTCACCACAGCAATGAAAAGATAAATAAAACACACTCCTCCAAGTATTTGCTATACAACTACCACAAAGAAAAATTAGAAAAGAAGAAATAAGTTGACTCCATTTTTAATATTTATACAGTTCATCCTTTTGAACCTGTAAATCAACATTTTTCTACATTATGAGAATAGCCTCTCACCAAAATACAAAATTCAATTCAAATAATATAACTTTCTAGCCAAATAATATGGGTGATATTTGAGAAGTATTTAGGTCATAAAATAATTAATTGATATTTCTCATGTATTTGTAAACAAAAATAGACAAAGATTTTTGGGGAGTTGGTTTTATGTTTCAACTTGATGGAGCATGGAGAATGATTCATTCACTTGGCTGTAACTTGATGCTGTATAGCAGGTGGGACTCATAAGATAAGGTTTCCTTAAAAATATGTCTTGATATGTATGCATTCTTGGGTGTTTATGAAGTTTTGTAAAGTACATTCTTTTTAAATTTTTTATTTTAATTAGAAAGAAAATAATTTTATTTGTCAATCCCAGATCCCTCTCCCTCACTTCCTCCCCTGCCCCCCCCAACTAGCACCCTACCTGTCCCAAACCTTTCTGCTCCCCAGGGAGGGTGACGCCTTCCATAGGGGGTCTTCAGGGTCTGTCCTATCCTGTGGGATATGGCCTAGGCTCAACCCCTTGTGTCTAGGCTATGGAGTATCCCTCCATGTGGTTTGGGATCCCAAAGTCCATTCCTGTGCTAGGGATAAGTACTGATCCACCACAAGGGGCCCCATAGATTTGTGAGGTCTCCTCACTGACATCCACATTCAGGGGGTCTAGATCAGTCCCATACTGGTTTCCCATATACGAGTCTGGGAACCAAGAGCTCACACTTCTTCAGGTCAGCTGTTACTGTGGGTAACAGCCTGGTCTTGACCCCTTTACTCATCAGTCCTCTTTCTTTGCAACTGGATTTTAGTTCAGTTCAAGGTTAAGCTGTGGGTGTCTGCTTCTACTTCCACCAGCTGCTGGATAAGGGCTATAGGATGGCATATCAGTTAGTTATCAATCTCATTATCAAGGGAGGGCATTTAAGGAAGTCTCTCCTCTGTTTAGATTGTTAGTTGGTGTCATCTTTGTAGCTCTCCAGGCATTTCCCTAGTGCCTGATTTCTCTTTAAACCTATAATGTCTCCCTCTATTATATTATCTCTTATCTTGCTCTCTTCTGTTCTTCCCCCAACTCAACCTCCTTGCCCCATCATGTCCTCCTCACCCCTCCTCTTCTCCCCTTCTCATTCTCCTAGCTCCCTCACCCTACCTACCTTGTTCCCAATTTGCTCAGGAGATCTTGTCCCTTTCCCCTCTCCAGGTGAATATGTATGTCTCTCTTAGGGTATTCCTTGTTTACTAGCTTCTCTGACAGTGCGGATTGTAGGCTGGTAATCATTTACTTTATGTTGAAAATCCACATATGAGTGAGTACATACCATTTTTGTCTTTTTGTGACTGGGTTACCTAGCTCAGATTGAATTCTTCTAGTTCCAAACATTTGCCTGCAAATTTCAAATTTCCATTGCCTTTTTTTCCAGCTGAGTAGTACTCCATTGTGTAAATGTACCACATTTTTTCTATCCTTTCTTCAGTTGAGAGGCATCTAGTTTATTTCCCATTTCTGGCTAATAATGCTGCTATGAACATAGTTGAACATAGGTCCTTGTTGTAGGAATATGCTTCTTTTGGGTATATACCTAAGAGTGAAATTGCTGGATCATGTGGCAGACTGATTCCCATTTTCCTGATGAATCACCATACAGATTTCCAAAGTGGCTGTAAGAGTTGGCACTCCCACCAGCAGTGGAGGAGTGTTACCATTTCTCCACAACCTTTCCAGCGTAAACTCTCATTGGTGTTTATGATATTAGCCATTCAAACAGGTGTAAGATGTTATCTCAGATTTGTTTTGATTTCATTTACCTGATCGATAAGGATGTTGAACACCTTCTTATGTGTCTTCCAGGCATTTTAGATTCCTCTATTGAGAATTGTCTATTTAGTTCTGTACCCCACTTTTTAATTGGATTGTTTGGTTTTTGGGAGACTAGCTTCTTGAGTTCTTTGTAAATCTTTGTAAATCCTCTGTTGGATGTGGGGCTGGTGAATATCTTTTCCTAATCTGTGAGCTGTCATTTTGTCTTGCTGACTGTGTCCTTTGCCTTACAGAAGCTTCTCAGTTTCAGGAGGTCCCATTTATTAATTGTTGACCTTAGTGTCTGTGCTACTGGTGTAATTTTCAGGAAGCAGTCTCCTGTACCAATTTGTTCAAGGTTATTTCCTACTTTCTCTTCTAATAGGTCCAGTGTGGCTGGATTTATCTTGAGGTCTTTGATCCATTTGGAGTTAAGTTTTCTGCATGGTGATAGACATGGATCTCTCTGCACTCTTGTACATGCAAGCCTCCAGTTATGCCAGTACCATTTGTTGAAGATGTTTTCTTTATTCCATTGTATAACTTTAGCTTCTTTCCTTATCCATTCTTCAGTTGAGGGGCATCTAGTTTGTTTCTGGGTTCTGGATATTATGATTAATACTGCTATGAGAATTGTTGAGCAAATGTCCTTGTGATATGATTGAGCTTCTTTTGGGTAATGCCCAAGAGTGGTATAGCTGTGTCTTGATGTACATTGATTTCTACTTGTCTTCAAAACTGCCATACTGATTTCCAAAATGGCTGGATAAATTTACATTCCCAAGTATCCACAAGGAATTCCTCCAACTAAGACCTCTAGAAATAGTAGAGAGGATGCTTGCACTATCCTACCCCTGTAATCAGATTATTAATACTCAAACAATCATCACAGAGCCCTCATCCAGTAATTGATAGAGCCAGATGCAGAGATCCACAACCAAGAACCAGGCCGAGCTTCACAAATCCTGGCAAAGAGAGGGAGAAGGGAATTTATAAGTAAGGAGGTCAAGATCATATGTGAGAAATCTAGAGACAGCTGAGCCAAGCTTGTGGAAACTCATGAACTCTTGATGTACAACTGTGGAGACTTTCAGGGAATGAAATAGGCCTTTTATATGTGGGAGACAGTTGTGAAGCTTGGAATAACCCTGGCAGTAGGACTATGATACAAACCTGGTATTTAAGCTAGCTTGTTGGGCCTATTCTTTAGGGAAGAATGCCATGCTCAGTGGCAGTAAGACCATGATATAATCCTGGTAAATGTGCTAGTTTGTTGGGACCCACTTCCATGGTGAGATGCCATGCTCAGTCTTTTTGTTTGTTTGTTTATTTTTTCAAGACAGGGTTTCTTTTTGTTGTTTTGTAGCCAGTCCTGGTACTTGCTCTGTAGTCCAGGCTGGCCTCAAACTCCCAGAGATCCAACTGCCTCTGTTTCCTGAGTGTTGGGATTAAAGATGTGCACCACCACCCTAGCACCATGCTCAGTCTTAATGCATGGGAGATGGACCAGGACATGCCCCAACATAATATGCCAGACTATGTTGACTCCTCATGAGAGCCCTTACCCATGAGGAAGAGTGGACTGGGTGAGGGGTTTGTGAGGAGGGGTGGGTGCAGGTGTGCGAGGGAAAACTATCCTTGGAATATAAAATGAAATAAAAAAGTAAAATATAAAGAAAAAAATCACTTGAAAAATAAAAGCAAGATCTGTTATATTGTAATTTCTTTCAGTTACATTCATACTTTTTCTGGTAAACTCAGGATATTGAATTCATACATGTTCATTGAATATACCTACATGAAATGTCTTTGTGTTATTTAGATAATTTGCATAGTAATTAAAATTTGCTATTAAGATTTTTCATGTAAACTTTTAATGTTCAAATAGCTTACTTCAGTGCAATATCTGAAAGTTGATTATACAATTAAACACTATTTGATTATATTCAAAAGTAGAAATTATTGTGCATTCCATGTAAAAGGAATTTTACAATATTTTATAATGAGTGATATCATTTCCATGGTTACTTAGTCTGTTTAAAACTTGCAAGTTGGATATCTACTAGCATTTTTATAGAAACAGTATCTAGAACAAAATTAATTCTAAAGTTCCATAATTTATGAAAATTCATGTAGCTGAAAGAAAAGTTCAGAATATATAATGAATTTTCATTTTCCTTCCACATGACTTTCACTGCTTCATGATAGGTACTTGGAATCTCTAGTTTTGATTTATGGATATTTACATGAAATATATTTTATTGAAGGCACATTTCCTTGTGTGTGGGAAGATATTGCAATTTCATTGAATTTTTAGTGACTTTAACATAGATTCATACCTTTTATTTTCTAATTTTAGAGGCAATTACAGTATTTTAACCATATAAATATCTTAATAATTATAGAGACAGGATTATAATGTCATTAGAAACATAGCCAACATTCAGGAACATGAGTAGATTGGTTAAAAAATGAATACATTATGAGAATTTAGTCCAATTCAGCTGTGGCAATATTAAGAAATATTCATCATGCCATAAAGCCTTAAGCAAAATGTGGAAGATGAGCTTCACAGCAACACTTCATCCACTATAACTATAACATAGGCTGGCATCCAGTCTTTAATGGAGTCTAATGACTCATAGCATGTTTTTAATCATCTCCGTTTGTGCTGTTAAAGGCCTAGAACACTGCACTCCAAATTTTTATTGTACTCAGTATGAGTCTGGCTAAATTCCCCCTGGTAAATTTTGGTACTGTTTGAAGGATCCATTTCTATTTTTTATTCAGTTACTTAAAAAACACAAGACATATTTGTTATAAATGCAGAACCTTATTTTTAATTATAAGAAATGAATGTTGACTTTCCATTAAAGTACTATTAATAAAATGAATAAATCCCTTAATACCAACTAAAAGATTTGAATATATAAAGCAAAATTCCTCACTTTCTTTACACCCATAGCAACACTGGCTTGTAGGGTTTTTTAAAATTTAAAGTTCATATATAAATGTAATGATGGAACCATATGAAATTAGTAACTGACAGAATTTTCAGTTTTATTTCATTAATAGGTTTTTATGCCCCCTAGACAATTTTTTTCAAAATCATTGGAAAATTTCACATTTAGTAATAGAAGGGACAATAATGCTAATATGGGGGCAAATCAAGCTAGTTCCTTGAAGGAACGAATATTCTCACTCAGCAGATAGGGAAACCTAGATAATTCTCCTCCATCATTGTTCACAAAATTATAGTACAATAGTTATAGTAATACAAATATAAGGAGAAAGATGGAAAGGAGAATGGATTCTGATATGATACCTGATAACTCAACAGCAAATACCTGATGATTTGCTCATGGTCAGCACATGAGTTGAATCATAGAAGATCATAAACAACTGTGAAAGATCTGGAACATGAGAAAAATTATTCACAACAGAAGAAATACTGATAGTTAAGCAATGAAAACAAACATGTTCCAGTATCAATCATAAATATATGTTCAAAATAAAGACTAGTGAAAATTGTATATGTTCCTGAGATAAAATAGTTCTGGAGATCTACAAGGATTACACCAACTAACAATCTAATCAACAGAGGAGAGGCTACTTTAAATCCCCTCCCCTGATAATGAGATTGATGACTGACTTATATGCCATCGTATAGCCTTCATCCAGCAGCTTGTGGAAGCAGAGAGAGACACCCACAGTGAAACACCACACTGAAATGAAATCCAGTTGCAGAGAATTAGGAGTGATCAGCAAAGTGGTCAAGACCAGGCTGGTGAAACGCACAGAAACAGCTGACCTGAACAAGGGGAGCTCTTAGTCCCCAGACTGATAGCTGGAAAATCAGCATGGGACTGATACAGAGCCCAAGAATGAGGGTGTCAGTGATGAGGCCTCAGAAATCTGTGGGACCTCTTGAAGTGGATGAGTACTTATTCCTATCATAGGAATGGACTTTGTGAGCCCATTCCACATAGAGGGATAGTCCCTGAGCCTAGACACATGTGAGAGTTCCTAAGGCCTATAACAAATGATATGCCAGACACTGAAGGCCTGTCCCTTTGGGGAGCAGAAAGTGTATGGGTTAGGTAGGGTGTTAATTTGGGGCAGGGGAAAAGGTTAGGGAGAGGGAACTGGGATTGACATGTAAAACAGTCTTGTTCCTAGTTTAAATAAAAAGTGGAGATAAAAGTTTCTGTTGGTTGAGAAACTCATAAGAGCATTCTTGCAAATAAATCAAAGGCTAAAATTCCCCAAGGTGAAGAATTACCTGAAAATTACCCGAAGCAGTGAGAGAGATATTCTTTTTATCTTATCTAGTTAATTTTGAGACTAGCTTAATGTCAGTAGCCTCATGTACATGCGCGTGTGACAGTTTTTGTCTCTAGCATGATGTTAATTTTATAATCATTGATGTTTAGTCAATTTGAAATAAAGTGACTATGAAGTATTGATAAAGTATTGATAAAACTAATCATTTATATTATACTAATATCTTTTAAATAAAACAAAGTAAGAAGAATTGAGAAAATGGGGAAGCAAATTCTGGCTGTGAAGATGGGGCAGGGCAATGTCTTGCCCATGTGAAACTGCATATGCGGACAAGTTCATTTCTTTAAGTGAAAGTCATGATGAAGATTTTTTCAGGAAACCAAATGCAAAAATACAATACAATCACATTTATATAGAAAACAGAGAGCAAGGAAAGAGATGCCTTGATAGAGGGAGCCATTATGGAATTAAGGAGAAATCTGAGTAGGTACATCTAAGAAGTAGTGGAGAGGCTACCTGAAATACCCTTCCTGATAATGAGATTGATGACTACCTTAAATGCCATCCTAGAGCCTTCATCCAGTAGCTGATGGAAGCAGAAGCAGAGATTCACAGCTCAGCACTGAACCAACACCTGAAAACAAGTTATAAAGAGGAGAGAGTGATGAGCAAAGGGGCCAAAACCTTGCTGGACAAACCCACAGAATCAGCTGACCTGAGCAAGTGACATCTCCAGGACTGCAGACTGAGAGCTATCAAACCTGCATAAGAGCAAAGTAGGCCCCTGACTGTGAATGTCAACTGGAGTGCTTTGGCAATCTATGGGGCAGCTAGCAATGGAACCAGTATTTATCCCTAGTGCATGAATTGGCATTTTGGAGTCCATTCCCTATGGAGGCATGCTCTCTCAGCCTAAATACCAGGGAAAGGACCTTTGCCCTTCCCCCAATGATGTGATAGACTTTGATGATTCCACCATGGGAGGCGTCAACCTCTCTGAGGAGTGGATGGGGGGTAGGGTAGGATATGATGGGTGGGTAGGAGGACAGGAGGAAGAGGAACCAGGATTGGTATGTAAAATAAGATTGTGTTTAATTTAAATTAAAAATGGTATTTAATTCGAAACCTTGGGTCTTCTTGAATCAATATTTTTCACTAATTTATTTTACAAATTTGTGGGATTACCGATAACTACTTCATACATACTTAGTTTTGGTTAGCTAACATCATAACCCTACATTCCCTCATTCACCTAACACCATTCGTGTTTAAACACTGGTGTACCTCTGTTGAAACTCTTCTTTAAACCGAAAAAAAAGATTATTGTGAAATTAATGATTGGTGTATGAGACCTAGAGTCTTGTTTCCTTAATCTCTTGGGTCTTACATGTTTAAACTGGGTTTCCTTCCTTTGTTTCCATTCCTGTCACCTCTCTTCTGTCAGTGGAGGAGTCTATAATGTTCAGTAGAGGGCCAAATACTAGTAGGATTTATATGTGGTTTTCCTTGTGGGGCTGATGCAAGCAGTTCCAGGGCAATGTAGATGGTCCTCAGCAAATTAACCCAATTTGTGGAAGAGGCCAAACAGCTCAGTGTCCTAGAGCAAAATTTCTTACATCTTTGGGAAAACCAGGTGTAGGATAAATGAGGTGGTGACTGAAGTGAGATCCATAGGTTGTGTCTGTGGACCTGAAGAGAAAGGTAAGATCCTTTGCTTGGGGGAAAGCAAAATTCCTGGGAGCTGTGGGTGTGCCTGAAGAAGAAGGTCATAGAAGATCAAGGTTCCCAGGTAGTACAAGAGTTTCATATTATTTTCTTTTGAAATACTTGAGTTTCATCATTCAATGTTATCAGTGAAACAAACAATTTAAATTTTCTTTTTTGATGCAATTTAACTCATTATATGAATACCAGTTTCTTGTTTTATTATATTAGTAACACACCTATGTTCTTTTACAATCATTTGAGAGAATTTATGAATCTATAATCACTTTGTAGGAGTTAATTCATCTACACCTGCAATTGTGAAGTTATCTTTGAATAAGATGTTAAATTTAGTTTTGAAGATATAGCTATGAATTCTTTTCTTAAGCCCACTACTTCTCATTATACTCTAATTCAAGGACATTTAAAAAAAGGAATCATACATTTATTTGAAACAATTACATACCAATACAATCACATTGTTGATATATGCAAATTATATGCAGTTTGTAATCTAGTTTTATGGGCTTATATCAATAAATACCATTTATTACAGTATGACTTTACTAACAAAACTATAATTATACTAAAATGTCTTACATGCTAACACAAATTAAATTTATATGAATACAAAACCATTTGAGATATCACAACACATTTGCAATTAAATTTAGGACACCATCACACTATCTCTGTACATTTGTCTGAGGTAAACAGTAACTTCCCCCACGTCTATTATGCTAAAATGGCTGAGCAATGGGAAAAGAGGTACACTAATCTCTCAGGGAAGATTCACAGAAGCCCAGGTTTTCCACTGGCAGCTGCCTTGTAAAGTACAGAGAAGTATATGAAAAGGCCAGACAACACATAAGTATTCTGCACACTAATTTTAGCATAACTAATAGCTTTGCAGAATACTATAGGTAGGATATTGTGTGACACAAACCAGTCAGTTGTAGGTGGCTAACTTCCCATTCCAAAGAGAAATTTATGCTGGTTTCAGAGGATATTGTGCTGAGTTCCCTATTTTTTTTTAAAGAGCATTTTAGTATGTATATAATTTCCCCTAATATCCACTACTCATCAATCAGCATATCTTCCAATATGTCTTTTGTTGGTGGTATTTAAAATACCACCTTCAAAAGACAGAAAGAGAACTTTTTTAGCCTACCGATTTTAAAGAAAAAAAAAAGTTTAAAGTATGTGTAACTTTAAAGTATTAAAATTACTTTTAAACATTTTTGTAACTCTTCAAGAATTTCAAATAACACATTGTTCTTATTCTTTTCCCTCCTCCAACTTGTCCCAGATCCACCTCCAATTTCTACCCACCCAACTCCCTCTTGTTGATAATTTCTGAAATACCCATGGAGCTCAATTTGCATTGAGCATAGTCAGTTGAGTGTAAGGAATTAACTTAGAGCACACAACGCTTAAAAGGAGTCACACCCTTGAAAAAAACTAACTCTTCCTAGGCCAGCATTTAATAATCACCAATAGCTCCTCAGAGATTACTAGGATTCCATGTCTAAATTGCCCTTCCTATTCTAGAATTTTATTTAAGTTTTGCATGTGCAAAATGGACACACAATGGTAGAAAACATTTTCATCTGTGCAAAAGATGTATGTGGAAGACACCATTTCCTCATAGACATTCACCTCCTCTGGCTCTATCAACATTTTTTGTCAGTGGTTTCACAATGATTTCTGAGTCTTGGTAGGGGGATTTAACATATATATATTCCCTTTGAAGCTTTTCATTCTCTGCACTTTGACCATGTTTGGATTCCCATATTAGTGCCATTGAGTGCAAAAAAAAAGCAGCTACTCTGCTGAGGGTTAAGAGATGCACTGTTTTATGTTTATAATGATGAGCCCCTGGGTGTTATTTTTATGTTATACCCATTAAGAATAACAGCAGTAATAATTTCTGCCCTTGGGCCGATGGCCTGTCTAATTGCATCCTTCTGGTTCTTAAACCAATGCCATGCATGAGTTAATCTTGTCAAGGTTACTTATTCCCATGACAATCATGTCACTATTGCTCCTTTGAGTATGTCCTGCCATGATGGTCATTATTGGACTTTCAAAGTTCACAGATGAGTAAGGTAGATCAGTTTTTTCCTTTAGTAATGTCCATGTAATCTTCTAGAAATTACAAAATTAGCCATTGGAGATGAAGTTTCTCATCAACTCCACTTGATGTCTCCATGTTCTGTGGCTCAAGTATGTGGTGTCTTCAGCAACAGTGTTTCACTGACAAATCCTGGTCAGTAACACAAACCATTGACACAAGCCTACAGTATTTGGGGACCTTTGCGGGATCTAAATGGACATAAGCTCCAAAAGAGGTAATCTAGTCCTGGCACTAGGCGTTGTGTTTGTTGCCTTTGTTCACCTGTTTACTTTATAATATGGCATTTTCACCTTATAGAATAACTGAACATGTGTGTGTTGTAATCATGAATACATTTAAGGCCATATTAGCTACCTCTCCCTTTATTTTTCTTCTACCCTCACCCCACTTAACCACTCCAGTAACATTATTCCCAAGGGAAGAAAAGTAGTCATTAATGTTGCCCATCTGGGAACTCTGCTAATTATTATGATTGCACTGACAAGATACACCTTCTAGGGCACTAGTGGCATGAGCATCATGAAAGGAAACGACCACTTTCTAATTGGATTGATTTCCTACTCCACAAGATGAAACATGTGTCACCTGGCACCATTATCAACAAAAAAACCTCTAGCTAGACAACAAAAGGAATGCATGGGAGAATATGTGACTATTATTTTGGCAAACTAACAAAAAATCCTGTGTCTTCAGAGAAGCTCTTATTTTCAGTAGCTCTTTCGAGATACTTACCTGTGTTCATTTCTGTTTAATTCATAATACCTATGAATAACTTAGGGGTCTATCACTGATGCAAGGATAATGGAAATAAAATACTGAAATTATGAAATTTGCAAATGAATCGATGTATCTGGAAACAAGTATTTGGAAGAAAAACCTGGCCCCAGAGTGACAAACATCACATAGTTTTTTCTCATATGTGGCTTTGAACTTTGAATCTTTAAATTCACTAGGACTGTCCAGGGACATCATGAAACTACTAAAAAACGTAAGTGTAAGGGGTTTCAAATATTTCAAACATCTATAGAAAATGGTAATACTAAGGGAAAAGTGAGAATAATAAGGAAATCATCTTTATATAACATTCTTGGACAGAAAAACCCATAGAACCACTTCAAAGTATGCAAAGTCTCATCTCTGCAATATGATTTAAAGCAATAAAAGATATTATTTAAGTATTTAGAAAGTATTTATACTGGCTATTTTTTTTTATTTGACACAAACTAGTATCACCACTAAAGATTGGAACTTAGTTGAGGAATTGCCACCATCACGTTATTTCCTTGATTAGTAACTGATGAGGGAGGACCTAGCCCACTGTGCATTGTGTCATTCCTAGGCATGTGATCCTGGATTGTATGAGAAAGCAAGCTGTGTAATCCATGGGAAACCCACCAGCAAATCGGTGTTCTTCCATCGTCTCTGCTTTAGTTCCCACATTCAGGTCCCAGCTCGAGTTCTGCTTTGGGTGTTCTATAATTGAAATCCCTAACTTTCATGTTATTTGTGGGCAGTGTTTTATCACAGCAATTTAAAGTAAACTGGGAAAGAGATGTTGCTATTTACAAAAAGATAGTATAAACATGTTTTATAAATTTGGGAGAGGTGTTTGGGAAACAGCAAAAAGGAGAACAATAATATTGGCTTACTCTGGGGATTTTGTCTGGTAATAGGCTGATGTATACTTTTAAACATTCTGCTATCATTTTTCCTGTAATTTCTAGTCAAATAGCATACCACAAAAATTCTGAAGATATTACTCTTAATTACCTAAAATACAAAGTTACTACTCAGAGTGATATGATTTCCCTGCATTAAATACATTTTGTGGATTTTTTAGGGAATAAAATTTATGTTTCAAATGAATAACAAAAAGACACACTGCATTTACAAGTATTTTGCATTGTAAAGTTTGTATTAAACTAAATAAAATTTAGAAGTTGAATGCATACATGCCCTAAAGATATTTATCCATCTGCTTGCCAAACTATTGAATAATGCTATTTCATTTTCATAACTTTTGGAATATTGCGTGTCTAAAGCCAATACATAAAATACTGTTTACATAAAATACTGTTTACTCTATTCCAAATCTAATTATAAAGAAGGCTTGATTGTTTTCTAATGAAGTAACTTATTGCACAAATATTATAATGTTCAAGTAATTTCCCACATGAAATGAGCATTTATTTAATGTGACATAATGGTTATTTTACAAAATAATAGATGAAATGCTGTCATCATAAAATATGCTTTTTTATTTTTTCTCAGCTGTGATGAGACATCTAAGTTAATAAATTTGATCTTAATACATCATAAAATATCAGGATTACATTTGAAATAATTTTATCCCATTACTATCAATAAATTGAATTACTTAGGGCAATGGTCACATACGATTTAAATTCCAGCACTTGGGATGCACAGACAAGCAGATCTCTGTGAGTTCCAGGCCAGTCTGGTCTACAAAGCTACACAGAGAGAACCCTCTCTTGAAATATCAAATAATAAATAAATAAATAAATAAATAAATAAATTATTTAGACCAATACAAAGAAGAATATTTACTACATGATTAGAATTATTACACAAAATTTCTATTTTTTTTATTCGTTCAAATAAGGAACAAGCTTGTTTCACATGTCAATCCCTTCTCCCTCTCCTTCCCCTCACCCTCACCCCTCCCTGCCCCACCCAAACCTACCCCCTCACCCATCCACCCTCCACTCCCCAGGCAGGGTAGGGCCCTCAATAGGGGCTCTTCAAAGTTGGCCACATCATCCTGGCCTGGGCCTGGGCCCTTCCCCCATGTGTCCAGGGCAAGAATGCATCCCTTCACGTGGGATGGGCTCTCAAAGTCCCTTCTTACACCAGGGAAAAATACTAATCCACTACCAGGGGCCCTAGAGTGCAGAGGCCTCCTTATTGACATCCATGTTCAGTGGTCTGAATCAGTCCTGTACTGGCCTCCCAGACATCATCAGGAGTCAATGTGCTCCCCTTCGTTCAGGCCAGCTCTTTCTGTGGGTTTCACCAGCCTGGTACCGACCCCTTTGATCTTCATTCCTCCCTCTCTGCAACTAAGTTCCAGCGTTTAGTTCAGTGTATATCTGTGGATGTCTACCTCTGCTTCCATCAGCCACTGGATGAGGGCTCTAGGATGGAACAAAAAGTAGTCACCAATCTCATTTTAGGGGAATGGCGTTTAGGTTATCCTCTCCACCATTGCATGGATTGTCAGTTCATGTCATCCTTGTAGGTCTCTGGAAATTATGATTTTAATTACTATGTATCTGTTAATTCATGATTACTTGAACGTTTTGCTATTAGTTACATTTAATACTGTTTAATTTCATTGTGTTTCTTAACTACATTTAATTGATTAATTAACGTTTGTTAAGTAAATATAATAATTAATTAAAATGTGTTAACTAAACTACATTTGCATACAACAGTTGTAACATTTCCAAAAATCTGCAGGAAAAAATTAAAAAATAAAATACTCAATAAAATAGTGAATAAATTCTGGATATTACTGAATATCATTTTAACTTTTTCAAAAATATATTAAAATGCCACCAATAAGTAATAGTACTATATTAACAATAAAATACCTGTTCTTTACATATATATATAAAGAACTGTAATTCTTACTTACGTTTTTATCCACTCTCTTTGAAACAGAAATAGTAAGAGCTAAAATCCACATGTATGCCCTTAAATGTGGAAACCTGGGTATTGAACTAAAGGGTTGAAAGTTAAATGTCCAAGAATGCTCCTCTTTCTGATTCATATTTTTGTGTGCTCTTTTTGTGCCTATATTCTCCCTGGAAAAATTCCCAATAAGTTTGAGTAAGGCCTTAAGAAAATCAATTTTTAGACTTGTTTCCTCTCTCTTGCACAAATACCAAATCAACATGTGTTTTCTGTTATTTAAAAATGTGTTCGCCTATTTTCCTACTAAAGCACAGTCTTAGCATACATTCTCCATAGAGCATCATCTAGCATATCTTTCAATTTTCAGGCAGTATGAATTTGTAGAAAATATGTTATGAACTTATTTTTTCCATGAACAGAGGGATTTCAAGTAAATATATATTTGAATAATAAAATGTACAAAATGAATAGCATAAATCAATTTCCACAGTAATGGTTTTATAGACACACTCAATAACAATGTGCATTTTATCCAAATACTTATATTAATACAAAATTTTGCAGCATCCAATCTTCTTAAATTAATTTTTTTTGTTTTTATACATTTGACACTTTGAGAAGACAGTATAATGGAAGCATGTTTGACTACATGAAGATATTCTGTATCTTCTCTGTGTTTTCCTCTCATATGATGGGCTCTAATAGCCATACTAATTTAAACTTCTGAAAGTATAATTACATCATTTCTCCTTCTATTTCCTCCCTCTAAACACACCCATATATCCTTCATTGATTTCTGTTTCTGTCTAATTCTGATATTATAACACACACACTCACACACACACACACACACACACACACACATATATATACATATACATATATATATATATATATATATATATATCATGTACAATATTACTTATTTCTACAAACTCTTGGATCTGACTCTTTCAAGTAGGATTACCCAACTTTGTGCTCCTATACTTAGGGGGAGATTTCTCCATCTCTCAGAAATCCTTAGTTAACTCTAATACCTTTTGTTGACTTTGAGCCTCATAAGGCTTTAATTAATTAATTAATTAATTAATTATTCCATATTAGCAGGATTATTGTTATTGTCCTTGTATGTCTTGTGGTTAGACAATCATGTTGGTAAGATTTTATGGGTGCAGCATCTGACATTTTTGTGAGACAATTTTGATTGGTTTTTGCTTTCTATAACATTTTTCTTCAGTCTCCGCAGTTAAACTGAAACATGAGTTACATCTCTAAGATCTACATAGGGTAAAGAGAGAATCAATATCTTCATTTTCCTCTGATCTTCATAACTGTGCTATGGCATGTGCAAACACAAAAGTTACACACACAAATACTCATAGAGACAACAAACTAATAAAGACACATTAAAAGTGTGAAGGTTAAAATATCATCCCTCTCCATATAAATGTTGGATTTTCAAAATACTTTATCACTCTGGTTTTCTGTGAAGTACATCCTATTTATGTTTGCAGTTAGGGGATTTACTTACAGCGACTGGTATTGATAGGTAATGAGGCTATGTTCTCCATGTTGGCATCAAGTTTCCTTGCTTTTCTTTCCTTGCTTTCATCAGGTGAAGTGATCAACCTTAAGTATTTCATGGATTGTGCTATGTATATAAGGATTTCTGAAGATTCATAATGTAAATATATAAAATATTTAAGCACTCTCCAGTTTGGCCTCTGATTAAAGTGACAGGGACTATATTCACTAAGCTATAGGCACCCAAAGGCTCTCTTTGTCATTAAATGCACATCTGAAATATCTAAGCTGTAATTAATTGAAGAAACAAATTGCCATGAAAGGCATATAATGGTTGCATGATTGCCTTGACAGCTTAATTTTTCCAAAACATATTCCTCAGTTATAACAGCATAAAAATTTAGAATGTTACATGTATTTGGAAAAGACTAACTTTACTATCAAATAGAGTATACTGTTTTGTGTAAGGTGGGTATATTGCACTAAGCTTTTTTATTTCTCTGAAGCTTCATTCCCATATAAAGAAATTTTTAAAGTGACTGTGAATTTGAATTATTGTTTATCATATATAAGTGGACCAGCTGATATTGTTTCATATGGCCCATAATTCTGGGTCTGTCTTTTCATTTTGGGATGTTCTGGATGTTTACAAGGTTCCTGAAGTTCTTATTCTTATCTTGACAAAAAGACACTAAAATTGGAAAAAATTATCAGTATTATATTGCAGGCATTCCCAATGGCAGATGCCTATTAGGCATTGCATTAACCTATTACCATCCCTTTTCTCAAGTATTCAACTCTTCATTATAGCTAGCAAACTGGAGGGAGGAGGTGGTATTCAGAGAAAAAAAAGATACCAATAAATGAGAAGAAGCGTCAAACAGACAAATTGTTTTCTGTATTTTGATATGTCAGTGAAAAATTGTATAACAACAGCGACCCACTTACACCACTTCAAAAGAAGACTAACAACATTTTGGACAGACAATATCTAGATACCCACTATCCTATTACACAGTTCATGCTGTATAAACCATTTAAAATCATGTAGAGTATTTGGCAAATTCTTCTTGTGGTACAGTTAGACAAAAGAAAGGCAGACCATTTGCAGCTAAATGGAACAAAAATACAGTACTGGGAAAAGAAACATCACCACACTTGAAAATACCGGTGCCTAATAACATTGATACTTTATAGGGATATTACATTTTAGTTTAAACACCTACCACTTCTTCACCATACTAGCTTTATTAGATGTGATGTTTTGAAAATATATCTTTTCTGTGGGATACAGCATTGAATTGAAGGTGACCATTATCAAACTTGTAGAAATAGACTTTATATTCTTTTTCTAAGTTTTAACATTTTACTTATTTTTAATTATTTTAATTTTTATTTAAAACCTTTTTTTTTCCTTTTTTACAATACATATTTTGGTCATGGGTTCCTCTCCTTCAACTCCTCCCATATCCACCATAGTCACTCAATTTCATGTTTGTTTGTTCTAATCATGAACTATTGTGTCAAAATGGAATATAGCTTTTATGTTTCTCTATAGCTAAAAAGTAACAACATGTATTCATTTCTCTATTCACTTATGGGATATCACTGTAAGTCAAAGAAATCTTTGACTGTGTGTGTGTGTGTGTGTGTGTGTGTGTGTGTGTGTGTGTGTGTGTAAATGTTTTTGTGTGTGTGTATGTGTTTGTGTGTGTGCATGCATGTGTGTTTGTGTGTTATATGTGAGTTTGTGGTTTGTGTGTATGTGTGTGTGTTTGTGTGTGTATGCTTGTGTATACCTGTGTGTGTTTGTGTACAAAAGGATAAAAGAACATCTGGCTTCCTACTCCCAAACACTTACTATTCACCCACTAATCTAGATATTTCAGTGAACCTTGAGGCTGGATGACAGCAGACAAGCCCTAGAGATACTCCTGTCCTTGGACTCCACAGTACTGAGAATAGAACCCAGGACCACTGACTTCAGCAACAACTTTCTTTCACTGTGAGAAACCTCCCCAGCATCAGAGTTTTTAATAATTACACACACACACACACACACACACACACACACACACACACACACACAATCACACACATTCACACACACATGCGTGAGTATACAAGTCAAATATGAACTCTCTGTGTTAAAATCTGAATATTAAGCACAAACATCACCAATTTATTAGTTTATAAAAAATGTAATAAAACATTTTTAAAAGAATTCATGAAGGCTTTACACAATGTTACTTAAAGCAGAGAAGATAAATGCAAGCATTGAACCGAATGAGTAAAATTAAGGAATACCTTATTTTCATAGATGCACATGTCCTATAATACTATAATATCTTGAAGTTAAATTTAATTTTTAAAACCAAGGTAGATGTTATTATCAGTCACTTAAGACATATAAATAATACATAATATTTTACCCTATGTATAAATACAAAGTTCATTTACTCTCTTCTCACTATATTGTCTTGTATCTATTTATGAAGAGTAGAACTTTAATGGCTGATAAATATTTGTTAGATTATGCTGTTTAATGGATTTTTGGGTGAAGTCAGTTCACAAAAAAAACACATAAAGACATTATTAATTATGAAAGCTTTGTCTTAACTTAGGCTTGTCCCATTAGCTCTTATAATTTTTTTTTATTAGTTCAAGCTAGGAACAGACTTGCTTCACACGTCAATCCCCTCTCCATCTCCCTCCCCTCACCGCCATTCCTCCTCCCCCCCACCCCCTGACCTACCCCCTCACCCTTTCACCATCCACTCCCCAAGCAGGGCAGGGCCCTCAACGGGGCCTTCCCCATGTGTCCAGAACATGGGGAAGGACCCTCATGGGGCCTTCACATGGGATCGGTTCTCAAAGTCCCCCCCTACACCAGGGAAAAACACTAATCCACCACCAGGGGCTTCCTGGAAAGCCTCCTCATTGACATCCATGTTCAGGGGTCTGGATCAATCCTGTACTGGCCTTCCAGACAGCATCTGGGATTGATGTTCTCCCCCTTGTTCAGGCCAGCTGCTTCGGTGGGTCTCCCAACCTAATACCGACCCCTTCAATCTTCATTCCTCCCTCTCTTCAACTAAGTTCCAGAGTTGAGTCCAGTGTATATCTGTGGATGTCTGTCTCTGCTTCCATCAGCCACTAGATGAGGAGTCTAGGATGGCATAAAAAGTAGTCATCAATCTCATTCTAGGGGAAGGGTGTTTACGTTATCCTCTCCACCATTTCCTAGACTGTCAGATCATGTAATCCCTGTAGGTCTCTGGAAATCTCCCCAGTGCCAGATCTCCCATTTGACCCTTAGTGTCTCCCTCTAATCTGGTATCTCCCATCCTAATCTCTCTCCTCCAGTCCTCCCCCAACTCAACATCTCTGCTCCTCCATTTCCTCTCCTCTACTCCTCCTCTCCTGCTCTCCTTGTTGCAGCTCCCTCTCCCCTACCCTCATGCTCACAATTAGCTCAGGAGTTCCTGCCCCTTCCCATTCCTTGGGTCTATTCAATTATTCCTTAGAGTCTTCATGTTTCCTAGTTTCTTTGGTGAGGAGGATTATAGGCTGGTAATCTTTTGCTCTATGTCTAAAATTCATATATGAGTGAGTACGTACCAAGTTTGTCTTTCTGTGTCTGGGTTACCTCACTGAGGATGGTTTCCTCTAGTTCCATCCATTTGCCTGCGAGTTTCAAGATTCCATTCCTTTTTTCTGCTGAGTAGTACTCCATTGTATAAATGTACACCATTTTCTCTATCCATTCTTCAGTTGAGTGCATCTAAGTTGTTTCCAGGTTCTGGCTATAACAGACAATGCTGCTATGAACATGGTTGAACATATGTCCTTGTTGGATTAATGTGCATTATTTGGGTATATACCCAAGAGAGGAATGACTGGATCTGAGGTAAATTGATTCCCATTTTTCTGAGCAACCGCCATACTGATTTCCAGAGTGGTCTTACAAGTTCGCACTCCCACCAGCAATGGAGGAGTGTTCCTTTTTCTCCACATCCTCTCCAACATAGATTGTCATTGGTATTTTTGATTTTAGCCATTCTGACAGGTGTGAGGTGGTATCTCAGAGTTGTTTTCAGTTGCATTTCTGTAATGGCCAAGGATTTTGAGCACTGTCTTAAGCGTCTTTCGGCAATTTCAGATTACTCTGTTGAGAATTCTCTATTTAGTTCTGTACCCCACTTTTTAATTTCATTGTTTGGTGTTTTGGTGGCTAGCTTCTTGAGATCCAAATATATTTTGGAGATTAGCCCTCTGTCAGATTTGGGGTTGGTGAAGATCTTTTCCCATTCTGTGGGCTGTCGTTTTTTCTTACTGACTATGTCATTTGCCTTGCAGAAGCTTCTCAGATTCAGGAGGTCCCATTCATTAATTGCAGAACTCAATGTCTGTGCTACTGGCATAATTGTCTGTGCCAATTTGTTCAATCTTCTCTTCTAGAAGATTCAGTGTGGCTGGATTTATGGTGAGATCTTTGACCCTTGCACTTAAATTTTGTGCATGGTGACAGGTATGGATCTATCTGCAATTCTGCATGTCTGAATCCAATTGGGCCAGCACCATTTGTTGAAGATGATATCTTTTTTCCATTTTATAGATTTGGCATCTTTGTAAAAAATAAGTTATTCGTAGGTGTGTGGGTTAATATCAGGGTTTTCAATTCAATTCAATTGGTCTATCTATTTTTGTGCCAATACCAAGCTCTTTTCAGAACTATGGCTCTATAATAGAGCTTGAAGTCAGGGATATTGATGCCTCCAGAAGATCCTTTATTGTACAGAGTTGTTTTGGCTATCCTGGGTTTTTTATTTTTCCATTTAAAGTTGAGTATTGTTCTTTCAATATCTGTGAAGAACTGTGTTTGTATTTTGATGGGGATTGCATTGAATCTGTAGATTATTTTTGGCAAGATTGCCATTTTTAGTATGTTGATTCTCGCTATCCAAGAGCATGGGAGATCTTTCCATTTTCTGGTATCTTCTTTAATTTCTTTCTTTAAAGTCTCAAAGTTCTTACTGTATAGGTCTTTCACTTTTTTGGTTAGTGTTACCCCAAGATATTTTATGTTGCTTATGGATATTGTGAAAAGTGATGTTTCCCTGATTTCTTTCTCATTGGATTTATCAACTGTATAAAGTAGGGCTACTGAATTTTTTTAGCCAATTTTGTATACTGCTACTTTGCTGAAGGTTTTTATCAGCTGTAGAAGTTCCCTGGTAGAGTTCCATGGTCACTAATATAGACTATAATATTATCTGCAAATAGTGAAAGTGTGACTTCTTCCTTTCCAATTTGTATCATTTCATCCCATTTTCTTGTCTTATTGCTCTAGCTAGAACTTCAAGTACAATATTGAAAAGATATGGAGAGAGTGGACAGCCTTGTCTTGTTCCTGAGTTTAGAGAAAATGCTTTGAGTTTCTCTCCATTTAGTGTGATGTTGGCTATTGATTTGGTGTATATTGCATTTATCATGTTTTAGATATATTGCTGTTATTCCTGTTCTCTCCAAGATCTTTATCATGAACGGACATTGGATTTTGTCAAAGGCCATTTCAGCATCTAGTGAGATGATCATGTGGTTTTTCTTTTTCACTTTGTTTATATGGTGGATTACATTGATGGATTTTCATATGTTGAACCAACCTTGCTTCCCTGGGATGAAGCCTACTTGATCATGGTGGATGATTTTTCTGATGTATTCTTGGATTTGATTGGCCAAAAATTTATTGAGTATTTTAGCGTTGATGTTCATGAGGGATTTTGGTCTGTAGTTCTCTTTCTTAGTTGTATCTTTGTGTGGCTTGGGTATCAAAGTGATTGTAGCCTCATAAAAAGAGTTTGGCAATGTCCTGTCTGCTTCTATTGTGCAGAACAGTTTGAGGAGTACTGGTATTAGCTCTTGTTTGAATTTTTGGTAGAATTCTGCCATTAAGCTATCTGGCCCTGGGCTTTTTGGGTTGGGAGGCTTTTGATGACTGCTTCTATTACATTAGGGGTTATAGGTCAATTTAAACTGTTTATATGTTCTTGAATTAATTTTGGTAAATGATATCTATACAGAAAACTGTCCATTTCCTTTAGATTTTCAAATTTTGTGGAGTACAGGTTTTCAAAGTATTACCAGATGATTATCTGGATATCCTCAGTGTCCCTTGTTATATCCCCCTTTTCATTTCTGATTTTGCTAATTAGCATACTCTCTCTCTCTCTCTCTCTCTCTCTCTGCCTTTTGGTTAGGTTGGATAGAGGTTTGTCTATCTTGTTGATCTTTTCAAAGAACCAACTCTTTGCTTCATTGATTCTTTGTAATGTTTTCCTAGTTTCTACTTTATTGATTTCAGCCCTCAGTTTGATTATTTCCTGGCATCTACTCCTCCTTGGTGAGTTTGCTTCTTTTTGCTCTAAAGCTTTCAGTTGTTCTGTCAATTCTCTAGTGTGACTTTTCTCCAGTTTCTTCATGTGGGCTCATAGTGCTATGAACTTTCCTCTTAGGACTGCTTTTAGAGTGTCCCATAAGTTTGTTTATGGTGTGTCTACATTCTCATTAAATTCTAGGAAGTATTTAATTTCTTTTTTTGTTGTTGTTGTTTCTTTCTCAACACAGGAATGGTGCAATTGGGTGTTATTCAATTTCCATGAATATGTAGGTTTTCCGCAATTTGTATTACTGTTGAATTCTAGCTGTAAAGCATGGTGATATGATAAGATACTGGGGGTTATTTCAATTCTTTTGTAATTGTGGAGGGTTTTTTTTGCTGCCAACCATGTGGTCAATTTTAGAGAAGGTTCCAAGTGGCACTGAGAAAATGGTATATTCTTTTCTGTTTGTGTTGAGCTGTTCAGATCTTGCTGGTGTGGTGTCCCTAGATTCTGGTGGTATCATATTGGTCTTTTTGTTTTTGAGTGAGTTCTTCTTCTGTCTTCTTGCCATATCTTCTTCCAGTGGTTGCAGGTGGGGTCTCTCTATCTCCCCTTGTGACCCCGTGATGTGTGTGGGCCAGGGATTCAATGTCTGTAGCTCTGAATGGTCTTGCCTCTCCTGGTAGTCTCCTCACTCTGAAAGAGTTAGGCCTTGGTAGGGGTCAGGTCTGTGGATCTGGAAAGAAGAGTGGGGTGTTTCCAGACCTATGGAGCTCCTCCCTGGCTGGGCAGGTTGACTCCAATCAGGTGCAGGCCCAGAGAGATTGGGGTGAATGGGGCTTTGGAAAGGAGTTGGGCAAGAGCTGAGGGTCACTTACCTCGTTATGGGTCAGGTCAGCTCTGATAAAATTTAGCCCATAAATTTTTACCTATGTTTTCTTATGTGTTTCAGTTACCTTTATTCTATACCGCCCATCCTGCTTCCTCAAAATCTGCTGGCAAATCCTTTCTTCTTCCCAGAGGGCTCTCTGTCCAGAAGTCCCTGCTACACTTCTTTCCTAGCTATGAGCCATTTAGCATTTTAAGAAACCAACCTCAGTGACACAGATTAACACAGTGTAAAAGACAGTTCTACAGCAATGCTAAGCAGGATTCATGAGCCGACATCAGTGATGCACATCTCTGTCTTCAAGGGGCTCACCCATCAACTGCAATGTTCTCTGTGTATTGCAGTCTCTTTATTTTCAGACTGTCAGTTGCAGCACTTACATCGAAGCAGCCTGCCTTAGTTTCTGCTTAGACTTCTCCCCAAAGCCAGTTCACTTATCAGTATTGGGTAACATCATTTCTATAAAGGAATTTAAAAGATAGATATGAAGTATAATTAAAGAATTAGACAATAAAAACTAGATAAAGAACCAAAGAATGAGCAAATTACATTAATCATCAAGCATCATTTGGTGAACCAATGAGTTCCATTGAGATTTCTTACAGTAATATGAGTGGGGGTTACTTACTCGAGAAGAAAATATAAAGAATGTTGCACCACCTATGCCCACCTTAGTGAGTGTAACAGATTTCAAGAGCAGGAAACCTAGAGTGTGCTCTCCAGCCTTAAGTAAGCTTATCAGGTGAAAGCATGTCCTTTCCAAGGAGCTCTGCCATTCTGAGAACTTCCAGGCTGCTTGGCCAATCTCTGATTCTTCCAGGTCATTTGTCTTATCTGGGCCTCTTGGAAATAGTCCCATTTGTCTGAATGTGTCTCTCAGCTATTTTTACTGCCAGCATGTGAAGGGGAATTTTGCACTGTGGGGACTCCCCTCAGGTTCCAGATGTGGCCAAAACCACACCCAAACACATGTTTTCACAGAGGAATACTCAATTAAGCAAGGAAGAAAAGTGAATTGACCTTTCTGATTCTGGCAGAAAAAATAGGAAATGACGTTGCAGGTGTAATTTTTAAGAAAAGAATATGGGAGACCTTGTTATAATGGTTTAGGATGCAGCGGTGAGGAGAAAGGAGACAAGAAGAAGAAAAACAGAACTTCCTGAGGCATCACCATCACTGACTTCAGGCTCTATTACAGAGCTATAGTCCTGAAAACAGCTGGGTATTGGCACAAAAATAGACAGGTAGACCAATGGAATGGAATGGAAAACCCTGATATTACCCCACACACCTACAAAACCTGACTTTTGACAAAGAAGAAAAAGTTATACAATGGAATAAAGAAAGCATCTTCAACAAAAGGTGCTGGCATAATTGGATGCTGATATGTAGAAAATGCAGACAGGTCGTATCTATTGCCATGCACAAAATTTAAGTCCAAATGGATCAAAGACTTCAACATAAATCAAGCCAAACTGAACCAATTAAAAGACAAAGTGAGAAGTAACCTTGAACAAATTGGTACAGGTGACCACTTCCTGAACATAACACCAGGAGCACAGACACTGAGATCAACAATTAATAAATGGGACCTCCTGAAACTGAGAAGCTTCTGTAAGGCAAAGGATACAGTAAACAGGACAAAACAGCAGCCCACAGAATGGGAAAAGATATTTACCAACCCCACATCCAACATTGGATTGATCTCCAAAATATAAAATGAACTCAAGAAGCTAGTTTCCAAAACACCAAATAATCCAATTAAAAATTTGAGTACAGGATTATATAGAGAATTCTCAATAGAGGAATCTAAAATGGGTATAACACACTTAAACAGTGCTCAACATCCATAGGCATCAGGGAACAGCAAATTAAAACAACTCTAAGATACCATCTTGCACATGTCAGATTGACTAAAATCAAAAGCACCAATAACTTATGCTGGAGAGGATGTGGAGAAAGGTATCACTCCTCCACTGCTGAAGGGAATGCCAACTCATACAGTCACTTTGGAAATCAGTATGAAGATTCCTCAGGAAAATGGGAATCAGTCTACCCCAAGATTCAGCAATTCCACACTAAGGCATATACCCAAAAGAAGCACATTCATACAACAAGGACATCTATTCAACTCTGTTCATAGTACCATTATTTGTAATAGTCAGAAATTGGAAGCAACCTAGATGCATCTCAACTGAACATTGGATAGAGAAAATTTGGTACTTTTACACAATGGAGTACTACTCAGCAGACAAAAAAGAAATAAAAAACAATGGGAATTTGGAATTCACAGGGAAATGGATGAAACTAGAAGAATCCATTCTGAGTGAGGCAACCCAGTCGTAAAAAGACAAACATGGTATATACTCACTCACATATAGAGTTTAGACATAGAGCAAATGATTACCAGCCTACAACCCACACTGCCAGAGAACCTAGGAAATAAGGAGGACCCTAAGAGAGACACACATGTTGCCCCTGAGAAGGGGAAAGGGACAAGATCTCTTGAGCAAATTGGCTGCATGGGGGGAGGGCAGAGGGAAGTAGCAGAATGAGAAGAGGAGAAGTGTGAGGAGGACATGAGGGAGCAGGAAAATTGTTTCCGGGGAAGAAAAGAGGAGAGCAAGAAAAGAAAAGAGATACCATAGTTTAGGGATTCATTACAGGTTTAAAGAGAAATCAGGCACTAGGGGAATGTCCAGAGATCTACAAGGATGACACCAATGAACAGTCTAAGCAACAGAGGAGAATCTACCTTAAATGCCCTCCCCTGATAATGAGATTGATGACTACCTTATATGCCACCCTAATGCCTTCATGCAGCAGCTGATGGAAAGTAGAAGCAGAAAACCACACTAAACACTGAACTGAGCAGGAATCCAGTTGCAGAGAGGGAGCAGTGATGAACAAAGGGGTCAAGACCAGGCTGGTGAAACCCACAGAAACAGCTGACCCAAACAAGGAGGAGATCGTAGTCCCCAGACTGATAGCTAGGAAACCTGCATAGGACTGATCCAGACCCCATGAATGTGGGTGTCAGTGAGGAGGCCTTGGAAATCTATGGAGCCTCTTGTAGTAGATCATTATTTATCCCTCGCATAACAATTGACTTTGGGAGCCCATTCCACATAGAGGGATACTCTCTCAACTTAGACACAAGGTGGAAGGCCTAGGACCTATCCCAAGGATATGACAGACTCTAAATATCCCCCCAGGAAGGCTTTACCCTACCTGGGGAGCAGAAAGTGTTAGGGATAAGTAGTGTGTTAGTTGGGGGCAGCAGAGGAGGGGAGGGAGAGGAAAAATGTATTAGGGACATGTAAAACAATCAGGTTTCTAATTTAAATTAAAAAATGGAAAAAAATCTTTAGAAAAAGAATAAAGATCTTTAATTCTGAATCCTTCTTCAGTGTTCTTAAACAGGGTGACAGAAAAGATGATCTGGAAATATAACACATCTTCCTGAGAACTTTTATTTAAGTATGTTATTCTCAAGTTAATAGATCTTTCTCTCTCTCTCTCTCTCTCTCTCTCTCTCTCTCTCTCTCTCTCTCTCTCTCTCTCTCTGTGTGTGTGTGTGTGTGTGTGTGTGTGTGTGTGTGTGTGTGTACATAGGAGTGCATGTATACAAGTACATGTTTGTATGTGCATTCAGAGGTCAGATATCATCATTCAGTCTCCTCCTTGTTTGATTTCTGCCTCATTTTTTGTGATAGGGTATCTCATGGAAACTATAGCTCACCAATTCTGCTAAGCTGGTTATCCAATAAACTCTAGGGTTTCCACTGATTCTTCCCCATTGTGCTCAGCTTATATATGGTACCCAAGTGTCCCTCATAGCCTTTTTGTGAATTCTCTTTATCAAAGTCTATTTCCTAAAGTTTATGCATCAGGCACCTTACTAAAACAACTTGCAAGCTCCTTAAATTTTGTAATTTGTTGCATTCTCTGACGTGTGCTAAATTTCAGTAATTGTGAATAATTTGTTTTCATCTATCTTTTATTGTTTCATAGAATAAATATATTATTGTTTAAATGTGAAAGACAATGTAGAGTACAAAAAAGTTACTTTTCAATGCCACAGAGAAAGAGTGGAGTCAAGTGTTTTTGATAATACCTTCAACTGTCACAGACAAACTCTTCCTTAAAGCGGTTTAGAGTTTCACTTGGCGAGTTACTGTGATTATAAAGTCTGGAGTCTAAGAAACCCTCACTTTAGCTAGATAAATCATGTACTGTGGAAATCATTCCATGGAATTCGTGAAGCTAAAACCAAAATTCTGTTTTGAAGCAGATTTACAGCAATTTTATAGCATTGCCTTTTCTTCCTTGTGCCTCTGCTAACTGCCATTTCCAAGCACTTAATCAGTCTGCAGCATTTTCTCTGATAAGAATGCACATATACTCTGACATTTAAATTTTGTCATTACATGAGGGATAGATGATCATATCCCTATCTTACAAATTAGGACACTAAAGCTGGGAGACTTCGAAACTCATTCCAAGGTGACACAGCCAGCAGGGCTGCTGTGAGTTATTTGAAATGAAGCCAGTTTGATTGCAAAGGCTGTGTCATTAATCACCATGCCACATTTACTCCACTGTATGTATCTTGCTGTATTCAGGCCTTCTTTATCTGTCTCCATTTCTACCACATTTTTTATACTTCCTTTAGAATTCTTAAGTGTATTTGTTCATAATAGTCTGTATGAACAGAATACATCTTCAAGAAGTGTGCTTTAAAATAATGTGTAAATAGTGTAGACACCGAGCTTTTGATGCACATTGAATTGACTGTTCTTTCATGCTCTCAGATGTGAAAGCTTTAAGTTTCTGCTTTTAAAAACTTATTTCTATCTTTAATTTTTTAAATGTCTATGCATGTTGTCATCGAGGCAAGAAGATGTTAGATGCCATTGAGCAGAATGTACAGGCTTTTTTGTACTACTTTCCATGTGTAGTGGGGTCGAACTTTGGATTCACTGCAAAAGCACTAAGTGTCCTCTGCTGAACCTCATCTCCATCTGCAGACACTCTTTAGATTCCAGACTTTCAAAGGAAGCGGTTGTTTAATGTGCTTGCAGTTGCATTATTAAAAAACACTGTCTACTCAAGTTAAATACAGGTTTACTTATACTACTATTATTCCTGAAATTCATCTTCCATGTTAGGTGTAATTTCCTAAGAGTACGGTTTTTTAAAAATATTTTTTATTTAAATTAGAAACTTTCTTATTTTACACACCAATCCCAGTTCCCTCTCCCTTCCATCCTCCTATGTCCCCCACATACCCCCTCATTTTATCCCCCATCCACTCTGCAGGGAGGATGAGTCCTTACATGGAGGATCATCAAAGTTTGTCACATCATTTGGGGCGGTTGTTAAGCCCTTCTCCATGTACCTGGGCTGAGAAAGTATCCCTCACTGGGGAATGGGCTCCCAAAGTCTATTCTTACACTAGCTATAAATACTGGTTTCACTCCCAGAGGCTCCATAGACTTCTCATGGCCTCCTAACTGGCACCCATGTTTAGAGGGCCTGGTTTGGTCATATGTTGTTTCCTCAGCTGTCAGAATGGGGTCCATGTTTTCCCACTTGCTCATGTCAGGTGTTTCTGTGGCTTACCCAGCCTGGTATTGACCCTTTTGCTCATTACTCCTTCTTCTCTACAACTGGATTCCAGGAGTTCAGCTCAGTGCTTAACTGAATCTCTGTTTCTGCTTCCATCATCTCCTGGATGAAGGCTTTAGAATGGCTTTTAAGGTAGTCATCAATCTCATTAGAGTGGAAGGGCATTTAAGGTAGCCTCTCCAATATTACTTAGAGTCAACTCAAGAAGCTAGTCACCAAAACAACAAATAATCCAATTAAGAAGACAGTTATAAGCCGGGCGGTGGTGGCGCACGCCTTTAATCCCAGCACTCGGGAGGCAGAGGCAGGTGGATCACTGTGAGTTCGAGACTAGCCTGGTCTACATGAGCTAGTTCCAGGACAGCCTACAAAGCCACAGAGAAACCCTGTCTCAACCCCGCCCAAAAAAGAAGACACTTATAGAACTAAATAGAGAATTCTCAATAGAGGAATCTAAAATGGTTGAATGTGTAAGGATGTTTTTATCCTCTAATTACTCATATACTGCTAGTTTATGAACAAATCATCTTCCATTGTTAAAGATTACAAAAGTCATGTTATTTTAATTTTATTTGTGTTTCTATAAAAACATTACAAAAATACATTTGCCTTTAAAACCACTTGAAATTTTGATTTTTTTTTTGCAGCTGGTCTGTGCATGAAGAATGCAATCTATATATTTGTAAACTCAGTTATTACAACAGTAACTCAAAACTATTGAATTTTCTTATATTTACTCCAAATTTTTTTGGCATTCTGTGCCAATTAATAGACTGTGTAAGATCTAATAATAGAATATGATTACTAAAGAACATTTTCCCTAATATAATAATGTCACTTAATCTCCATTATGTTGATTATCATTGAACATCCTATCAGTCCTTGGATGGCTTAACAAACTGTAAAGAATCTGTAGAATAAAATTAAAATGTGAAATTATTTATAGTGTATATTTTATCCTATATCCTGGAAAAGAATCTAGAGTTGTCATTACTCTTTGCCTGTTATATTTAGGTACATATGCATTCAATTTTCCCAGTTTAACTGGAGCTAATTTTATTTTTTCATCAAGTTTATTCATAGGACTTGTCAGGACTAATAGCTACTTTTCACAATTAAATTTTGTTTTATGTGTGTGCATGCTTTACCTGCATAAATGGCTATCCATCACTTGTGTTCCTTGTTCTCTTGGAAGAAATGATTCCGATGATTATGAACTACTGTGTGGGTTATAAAAATCTAACCAGGAATCCCTAGAAAATCATACAGTGCTGCTCTTAGCTTCTGAGTTATCTCTCCAACCCCATAAAACATTGTACATTTGATGTCAGTTCATTCCTGGCAGTTCCCATTCCCCCCACTCCTGGCTGTTGAGTCACTATTGGTCTTACCATCTTAAACATGCAATGTAGCAATAAGCTTCAATGCCAGCACTATTGTCACAAAATTTTACCTATTTTATTTCCAACTCCCTACACACATAACAAAACAACTGGCAATAGTCCATGTACCTATATATACTTACACATCTGCTCCTTTATTTGTGTAATCAAAATCCACAGACAGTATGGTACCCAACCTTGTGTTTTACACAAGGATTCCTTTTAACCACACTTATCTATTAACATATTAAAAAAGCTATATTGGTGCTCTTGTTCAGTTTTCTTTGAAATGATGTATTATTTATCATTTATGAATAGTGATTGTGTCTCCTTAACTTGGTTTTGATGTATTTCTCAAAATGAAAAAAGAAATAGGGGCCATGTGTATCAGAGCATTTTCTTGTGTTCAGAGATGTCTAAAACTGGTCTTATATTTATGATTATCATTTAAAAATAAATTATGTCTGTTTTCTATTTTAATGCTTAAGAAAAACTCCCTTTCATGTATATTTGAGTAATATCTTGGAAGCTCATTATTGAATGCTCAGCATTTGCTAAGTCACTATATTATATCAAAAGTTATTTCTAAAGGAGAAATGCTGTAATGCTTTGATTCAGTATCTTAAAGGAATTTGCATTGATTCATATACTATTGGGACAAAAACATTTCTCTACCTGCAATGGACACAACAGACACAATTGATCTGTTTTATTATGTAGCTCAAAGACAGAACAGGATGACATAAACGACTTATTGTGAGATGATTTTTTCTGATTTTTTCAAAACTAATAGGCTTTCAAACAACTTAGCAATGGAGTCAAGATGGAATATCTAACTGCACTGCTTACCTTTCTATTGCTGTGACCATACATCACAACTAAAGCTACAAATAGAAGTAGAAGTGTATTTGAGCTTACATCTGCAGACAGATGAGAGTATGATAGCAGATTAGAAACAGTAGGTACTGGGGATGATCAAAAGAAAGTGAAGGCAATTGCCTTGACTCACCAAAATACAGCAAAAAATGTTAACTCCGAATGGCTCAAGGTTTTGAAACCCAAAGACTGCCCTCATTGATGTACTTCCTCAAGGAAAGCCATACTTCCTGGACTTTGCCAAATAGTGCTACCAAATGGGCATGGAATGGCCAAATATCAGAGCCTATGGGAAAATTCTTATACAAACCACGCATGAACTGAGGAATAATATTTGTAACATTCAAAGTAATTCAATAGGAATTTTCAATCATCTGTTTTATCCTTTGATTGTTGTTTTGTTTATTATAAGAAGTAGAAAATAATACAAGCAACTTTCCATTTTAGACTGTGTTCATCACAATGGACTACAGAACTTATTCAAGGCTAGTTTGGGATGCTTATCTTCACCTTTTCCAAAAATGTAAAAGAATTTGTGTACCAGCTTTATGGCAGTGCAACAAAACACTTGTTTAGCATGCAGAAAGCCCTGGTGAAATATTATTGACACGTACCAAATCACTATATACAATACATATATCAAACAGACTGATGACATTCAGAACACTTAAGTGATTGTTAAACACCAGTGATAGAAAACAAGACACTAAAATATTGTTCAAATCTTTAAATACAAACTTCACAGAATATATAAATGGTAAAATATCACATAAAATATTACCAAACTTTTATTTCTTCATGAGAATGAAAACTAAATTATAGTTGGTCATGCATGTGAGTGAGTTAAACTAAAAGAATAAACCAACAGTAATAACTGTCGGCAAAGTCATATATGTTAGAGCTATCAATGGTTGTTTATCAGTTGGTAAACCAATAAAAATAGAACAGGTTGCTTTTGAACTAATAAACTAAAGAAGACAGCTAATGCATTCCATGTAATTAGTAAATCACTGTGATGATAGCTTAGTAACTATTCTCTTCCTTATCTGACTAAAATATGTAGATATATACAGCCACTAAATTATTCATACAAAAATACTCAAAGCACCATAGTGAGTCAGTTCATAGTGAGTCAGACATGTATTTATGTTAAATGTTTCTCAAAAGTGAGTGTATGTGTGTGTGATAGCTGTGTAGTTTGGTCTGTTTGTGGGTCTCCTAGCAGTGGGATCAGGACCTGTCCCTGGGGCTTAAGCTGGCTTTTGGAAACCTGTTCCTCTTGCTAGGTTGCCTCACCAAACCTTCATACAGGGAAGGAGCCTGGTTCTGCCCCAACTTGATATGCCAGGCTTTGTTGCTTTGTTGATGCCTTTGGGAAGCGTGTCTCTTTTAGAATGGAGATGGAGACAGGAGTGGATTCTGAAGGGGAAAGATTGTGGGTGGGGTCTGAAGGGAGGGGAAATTGTGGTCACACTATAAAATAAATGAAATATTTTAATTAATAAAATCATGGAATATATATATATATATATATATATATATATATATATATATATCAACAATACCTGAAGATAATATTAATTTGGGAGTGGGGCATATGGGAGTGGTGACTTGTATGAAGTTGTCAAAACAATTTTAATTAAGTTATTTTCCTACACATCTACAGTGGAATCATATCTGCTACTCAAATCATGGAACTCTGATTAAATCTATAAGGATTATTCATTAAAAACAATACTGAACATAATAGGCCAGCTTTTCGAGCTTTCAATAATATATGATGTCAGTTGAAAACATTTGAAAATACAAGTCTAATTGATAAATATTTTCTGACTTCAAGAATTGACTAGAGAAAAAAATGATATATGAAACAAAAACTCTTCAGCATTGTGAAAATCCTCTACCCTAGTTATATTTGATTACTTATACTTATCAAACCAATCTAGGAACAACTTTAATTATTTATCATATCATGTACAAATATAATTTAAAAAATAACTCCCCCTCAAAAACCAAGTATCTATAACTAATGGTAACAAGTTGAACCAGGAAGTTGAGTAACCTATATACTAAAAATTTCAAGAATTTCTGCTACCCTAATCCTGATTATAAACTAGGGAAATGAATGCAGATAATGGTTTCTACCTTTGTGTGAGAGGAAATATTAAATTAAGGATGGCATACATCTCTATGAAAGAGTGGCCTGGGATTAGCTGACATGCTTATGTGAATAAACCTGTTTAGTCCATGGTAATTAAAAAACAGATGTCTTGATAATAGTGTACCTATTTCGAGTCTGTCTATCATCTATCTATATACCTATCACCCATTTAGGGGAGAAACAGAATTTGAGAGGAAGAAGAAGGGAAGGAAGAAAAGAAAACGATGAAAGTTAAAACAAAAAGAAACCCTTCTGCTGCTGGGGAATGCCGCTGGCAAAAACTACACAGGAACATGGGGCTCAGAGGGCATGTTCCTGCGAAGGGAAAGGAAGACTGCCAAAGGCAGAGAGCTTCTTCAAAGAGTAAGTAGACTTGTTCTCGAGAATACAGAAACAATTTCATTCCAACTTGATTGTTTTCTGTTTCTTTATAAATAGCCACAAGACCTCAAGCCTCTAAGCCTGATAAGACACTTCAAAGGCTAGCTGGCACAAGACAGCCCCATTCCTCATTTATCACCTATAGCAATGTTAACTCTGCAAACTTATCTTCAGTTTTGTCCATGACTTTTGTTCCCGTTCCTTATGTAAGAAGAGTCCCTACCTCCTCAAAGTTCATGGAGGACTGTATGCCCCTTACACCATCTTTATTCTTAAATTTAAATTAAATTTAAATTTAAATTGTTTAACTTGTCAATCCCAGTTCCCTCTCCCTCCCCTCTTCCTCTGCTGTTCCATGCCCCTTCTGCGTCCCATGGAGATTGAGGCCTTCCAGGGGGATCTTAAAATTCTGTTACATCATTTGGAGCAGGGCCTAGGCCCTACCCCCCCCCCCAAGTGTCTAGGCTGAGAGAGTATCCCTCTATGTAGAATGGACTCCCAAAGTCCTTTCCTACACTAGGGATGAATACTGATTCAACCAGAGGGCTAATACCTACCAAGGCCTCATAACTGACACCACTCTTAATCATGGCTGGCCCTCAGAGCAGACTTACTTCTTTTGTCCCCTTTAAGTCATTGGATAAATTGTTAGCTGTTAATGTGCTCAATTCTGCTTTCTTACATCCTAGCTTCTGCCCAATGGTATAGGAATGTTACACAACTGAGAAATGACTTTTTAATTGAACACTTTCTTCAATATTTCATCTGATAGAAGATGTTTTTAAAAGCAGGTACTTGAAGTCAGCTACAGCCCACTTTATAAAAAGAGGATTTTCTTTCATCCATTTCTTGGCCCTAACTTATACTCAGTTAAAGCTGATGATCTGTTTACTGATAATACAGTATGAAAATATATAGCAAGAGGATAAATAAAACCTCCATTTGCCACTAGAAGTGTTTAGAAAGCTATTTTCTTTAAAGGTCCTCTTTCCCAAGTTTTCTTGTGTTACATTGGGAGATAATTCTCTATTATCCATGTAACTCCCTGTGTGTTACATTGGGAAATATTTCTATATTACCCATGTAAATATTTCTTTTTACATTGGGAGATAAATCTCTATTATCCATGTAACTATTTCTGAGCTATGTTGAATTTTGTTCTCAAAAACCCAACTTTCTGCCTTTGTATGCCATAGAACTTTCTTGTACCTTGGAATTATTTTCCAGTAGCCTAATGTAATGTAAAGGTATTTGGCACACACTTTTAAATAGGACCTTGAAAGAGGAAATCATTGGCCCAAGAAGCCAAGTAGCAAATGAGGAAATTTTCATTCCATTGAATTCCATATGAGACCAGCTTTTTGTCACTCTATGCACTCATAGCAGAATTCTTGAGTACAGGCACATCACCATTCACCAGCTCTCTGGAAGATCCAAAACCCATGTCACCTGTTGTAACATTACCCATTGGCTTAACTTGTGGTTGTTAAGTTAAGCCTTGAATGTCCAATATGATTCTATTCTGGTGAAATATGTTCCAGGTCCATTTGGTTGAAGTGATATTTGGTATTGCCATTTACATTATGTTTCTTAGTATGTGGAATACTCTCATCCTATTTTTAAAAATGTATTTTATTTTCAATTATGTACATTTCCTTATGTCTTTCTGTGATTATATGTTCCTATAAGTGTAGATGTCCACAAAGGCATGAAGTTATGAGTGAATTGCCTAGAAATAAAGTTACAAACAGTAGGGAGACACCTTACTTTTTGGAACTGCTTAAAATTTAATTATAGTATTTTCAGAACAAGATTGATAATAGAAATTCATTCTATAATAATGTAACTTACATGAGTAAGAATGCAAATTGTACAGTATTAATTAGAATCACAAAAAGTGACATCTGCCTTGAGGAATAACACAAGCCAATTAAAAGATTTATTAAAAATCAGTTTATTCACATGATTTTATGACAACCTCATTTAAAATGTAATACATATCAATCTTGAGAACTTCATAATTAGGTACTGAAAGTTGAATCATCAAACATTATGAATATGTTCTTCGCTGAAGCATGGAACATTCTGTCTTCCATGTTCAGTTCTCATCTATTTATTAAAGGGTAATACTTTTTGCCAAAGTCCTCATGTAGAATTATATTTTCTTTCTTGTAACTTTTTGCAACTTTTCCTTATTATATGCAATGTCTGAATCTTAAGCAGTGAACATATTTTTAAAATGTTATTTCAAAAACAACAAAGAAGTGATTCAATTTGTGTGACCTTGAAGAAATGAAAATCAAGTGAAAGTGTGAAGGTTCTAACAGGTTTCATTATCTAAGTATAAAAAATGACAAACCATAAAAATGAAATTAAATGCTTATTTCCCTCACAAAATAAAGCTTCTTTCAAATGACTTCAAAGTACTTGCTCCTTGCCTCATAAAATGTGCATTTTCAACCTTGGGACAGAGAAATCATTTTTTCTTTTTTGTGACAGATAAAGCCACTTTACTTTGCTACAAAAGGTTATAGACTATGATAACTGACAATCATAAACATATATAGCACACGTCCTTGTGCTGTCCTACATACATAAAATCTAGTTAAGGATAACGAAAGTACAACTTCAATAAATTTTGCTCTGTTTGCAGGAACGCTGACAATAAGAAACTGAAGCCACAGATTATAGAAATGTGTTATTGTAGGAATCATAAAGATTTTAATTCATTTATCTTGCCCTAGTAAGCTGATCAAAGAGTCCTCAGACTCCACAGCCATAAGTGTCCTCTGCTACACACAAAATTGTAGGGAGACATTAAAGCAAAAATGATAAAAGGCAAAATACATTGATTTTTAAACTGTGATAAAATTATTTCAGCCTCAATATTTGTAACTAAAGTCTGTGATTTGGCTGTAGTAGAAACTGTGTTTTGTATTTTATTGTAAGGATTTTAAATCAAGTCAACCATTCAATATTCTGAAATAACAATATTGAAGCCTTTAAAAGGTGGTTTTAATTAAAATAGGGTCACACAGCTCCTCCCCTATCTCCCGTCAGCCCTTTCCTGATCACTCCACCAGTTCCCTCCCATGTTCCTTGCTGCACTTTCAACTTGGTAACCTTTCTTTCTTGACTATTGCCACATGTGTATGTGTATATATTAGCACATATATCTACAGATGCAACTTACTCAATCCGATTTTGTTGTTGTTGTTTTGTGTATATGGTTCCAAGACTCATCATTTTGCACTGAGCAATTGAAAAAGTGCATCATTCATCAGAAGAGCTATTTCTCCTTCTCTTTCTCTTTGTCATCATCACTTGTCCATAATTCTTTGTCCAGTGGTGGGAATACACGATACTTTCCCACTTTTACCTTAACAAGTTGTTTGTTATTACCATTGTTCTGATTTTGGTTACAACAATGTGTAGGAGAGACTGTTTCATGCTGGACATCATGGTATTTGGATGCATGGCTTCCTAATGTAGGCTGCTGTGTGTGTTGCTTTTATTGGTTGATGAATAAAGCTCTTTTTTCCAATTGACAGGCAAAATTTAGTGAGACAGGCAAACAAAACAAATGTGCAGAGAGCAGGAAGATAGAGTCGGGGAATGCTATGTAGTTATAGAGGGAGTGACATGCCTGCCACAGCCTCGTGGCAATACATGGATTAATAGAAATGGGTTAATTTGAGCTTGCCAGTAAGATGTGTAAGACATTAGCCAAACAATTTTAACTGATATGAAGTCTCAGAACAGTTATTTCATAAGCAGCTTAGGGGAACTTATGGGCAGAGAGAAAATTGGTCCAGTGGGACCGAAAAGTCTACCTTCTACAGTATTCCACTCAAAAGTTTTTCTACACCTTATTTTGCTGTGTTATCTGCAGCATTGATGCAGGGGTTAGGATGTACATGCATCCATTTGGGCTATCATACACAGTATCTACAAAGCTCTGCACTATGCTAGTTGTGTTTTTCTCTAGTGGTCTGTTTGTTGTAAAGTGAACTTCCTTGGTGAGGCATTTTAGTGACACTTATCTTGTCGTGAGTCATTGTCATGTCTCATAGATCTTTGATCTGACTAGGACTGTTTGTTTCCCTCCTGCAGCAGCTTGTGTTGTACTTTTTGGAACCATGAAAGCTGTACCTAAGGGAAAAAAAAACTTTCAGGTAAGATTTAACTCCAGTCATCCAGTTGTATGCCTTGAGTTTGTGGTATCTTCAGCATGAAGAGCCTAATATTAACATCTGATAAGCAAGCAAGAGCTTGAAAGTCTGTTGCTTTCAATATCACTTGGATCCATTTGAATAACTATGCAAAAGGCTTCTCATGCCTGCTACTAGCGTTTTTGTTAGTCTGAGATTCTTGTGGAGAGCATTGTCAGACAGATGTGTGTGTGTGTGTGTGTGTGTGTGTGTGTGTGTGTGTGTGTGTGTGTGTGTGTGTGTATTTTCACATGTATGTTTCATATATGTATTGTATTTTCTACCTACACACATATGTATATAAGGAGAAAGTAATACGGCTCCTTTTGGGTTTTACAGATAGCCTTCTTGGTGTTGGTTCCTCATGCCTTCTTTTCTTTCTGCAAAGGTTTCTTACCCTCATCCTGAGGTGGAGCACCTTCCTCACTTTTCTGTTTCCTGTTCATATCAAGTGTATCCAACTAGTTCTGATATTCTGTGAAAATGGCCAACTCTTTCTGTGAGTGTGTGTGTGTGTCTGTGTGTGTGTGTGTGTGTGTGTGTGTGTGTGTGTGTGTGTGTGTCTGTATGATGTATATACAAGTCTCACAATTATGGGATATTATTTTAAGATATATTACATTTGTGTATGCTGTGGAAAAATTGTTCTAATAAAGAAAAGATGTGTTGCATTCTTTTACATGGCATTTGTTGAAATCTGTGAAGCTGTGTTACTGTGCCTGTCTAAAACACCTGGTGAGTCAAATAAAGAGACGGACAGCCAATAGGTGTGCCTGGCAGGCAGAGAGGACAAATACAAGAAGAAACCAAGAAGCAGGATCAGGCATGAGGATCTAAAGAAGGGGCCAGTCACCCAGCCACAGAGCCACCGCTAGTGTAAGAGTGAAAGTAAGATTACAGAAGTAAGAAAAGGAAAAAGGCCAATGGCAAAGAGTAGATGGGACAATTTAAGAAAAGACAGCTAGAAACAAGTCAAGTAAAGGCCATGCATTTATAAGTAATAATAAACTTCCAGGTGTTATTTATTTGGGTGCAGGGTAGAAGCCCCAAAAAGAACAAAAAGAACAAAGAATGCAAATAACCAAAAACACCCCAACACACAAACACCTCAAAAAAACTGTAAAAACTACAGAAAAATATAAACCAAATTGTATTTTTTGCACCTATTTTAATAGTTCTCTGAAATTTTTGAAACATATGTTTTTGAGCAAATTTTCTTCTAATCTTTTTTACCAAGGGCCATACCTCTTCCCTTCCCATTCAACTTTATATCATTTCTGTTTTTCCTTTAACTAATATTATATCATCAGGGCTATCATTAGAAATACAAAACAAAATCTTTCAGGAATTGTTAAGCACATTCTAAAACTGCCAAAGCTTAAGGGCTATGTAAAATAAATAGTTATTTCCATGAGCTCTCTTCCTTTATAATATCAAAGTAACACATAAGAGAAGACAACTTTTCAGTTCATTGTATAATTTTTACTTTTTTCTAATAGAGGGTCTTCAGGATCTGGATGATTTTTCAGTATTTATGCAATGAATGCCTACTATATGACAAGGATTGTATGGTAAGTTTTCATTGTAATGATGTGGACAAGTTGTTTATGTAGCATATTAATAGGAAGTATCAAAGTCATTTAAATTAAAGACTTAAAGACATTTTAAATGTAATTCCTCAAAACTTTTTCTTTTTTCTTCAGCCTTAAATCTATTCCAAGGTGAAGAAATTCAGTGACACTTGAAATGACCTTATTCATCTCTTTTGATTGATTTTAGTTTAAAGTCTAATGTTTCATATATTATTTTCGCTACTCCAGCATGTTTCTTTGGGGCTTTTAATTAGAAAAACTTATCCCAACCCTTTACTCTGAGGTGACTTCTGTTTTTGATGTTGTGCTGTGTTTCTTGTATCAGTAGAAGTATGGATTCTGTCTTTGTATCCATTCTGTTAGCCTGTGTCTTCTTATAGGCAAGTTAAGGCCACTAATATGGAGGGAAATTAAGAACCAGTGGGTTTTATTTCTTGTTTGTTTTGGATTTATTGGTAGTGGTGGTATTGTGTGTGGATTTGCCCTGCTTTTTCTTTTGGCTTTTGGTAAAGCAAGATTATCTATTGCCTATGTTTTTGTAAGTGTAGTTAACTGGTTTAGGTTGGACTTTTCCTTCCAGTACTTTCTGTAGGGCTGGATTAGTAGATATGTACTGTTTCAATCTAGTTTTGTCATGGAATATCTTGTTTTCTCTATCTATAGAGATTGAAAACTTTGATGGGTATAGTAGTCTGAGCTGGCATTTATTGTTTCTTAATGTTTGTAGAATATCTATCTAGAACCTTCATGCTTTCACAGTTTCCATGGAGAAATCAGGTGTAATTCTGATAGATTTGCCTTTATTTGTTACTGGCATTTTTTCTTTACTACTCTTTATATTCTTTCTTTATTCTGTATGTTTGGTGTTTTAATTTTTATGTAGCAAGCGAAGTTTTTATGTGGTCCACTCTATTTGGTGTTCTGTAAGCTACTTGTACTTTCATTGGCATGTGTTTCTTTAGGTTGGGAAAGTTTTCTTCTATGATTTTATTGAATATATTTTCTGCACCTTTGAGATGTGTTTCTTCACCTATTTCTCTACATATAACTCTTAGGTTTGGCCTTTTCACAGTGTCCCATATTTCCTGTATATTTTGCGTTAATTATTTGTTGGACTTAAGATTGGTTTTGGTCAATGAATGTGTTTCTCCTAGTATTCTCTCTTGTATTCTCTTGGTTATGCTTGCATCTGTAATTCCTAATCATTTACTCAAGTTTTCTAATTCCAGCATTCCCTCAGAGTGTGATTTTTATTATCTGTATTTCAACTTTGAAAACTTGTACTGTTTGAATTGTTTCTTTCAATTTTTGGTTTGTCTTTTTCTCTATTTCTTTTTGTTGTTGTTTATTCTTACGTTTCTTTAAAGGATTTTGTCTTTCCTCTTTTATGGTCTCTGTTATCTGCATGAAATTGATTTTAAGGTCATTCTTTTCTGCTTCATGTGTTGAAATGTTCAGGTCTTGTTGGATTGGAGTCCCTAGCCTCTGGTGTTATCATGTTTGTTTTTCTGTTGTTGAATGTGTTCTTATATTGTTGTTTTCCCATCCTTTCTTCCTGTGGGTGCTGGTGGTGGTCTCTTCCTCTCTTGGTTAATAAGGGTCCAAGGTTCCTTTTGGTGGGTGCAAGCAGGTCCAGTACTCTGAAATGTCTGAAGATGAATGCAGGCATGTGTGAGACACTCCTTCTCCTGGTGGGTGGAGGCGGGACTAACAACATGAAGTCAGCAGATAATGGGTAGCTTGATCTGTCTGGGGCAAGAGGACCTGTCCAAAGTCCCAAGGCCAGGAGGTTCCAAAGAGGGCAAGGGGAAGTTTGGCCTGAGACAGGGGCCGAGGCTCACCTCTCCCCTGGTGGAAGTAGTACAGGGATGTCAGTAGACTCTGGGTTGTTTGGTCTGCTAGAGTTGACCTGCCTACAGTACCCCGGCCTGGAGATCTCAAAGAAATATGGTATCATATTTTAATTTTAATTCATTTATTATTGACTACAAGTAGCCAATTTTATCAGTGAGTATTATCTGATGTAACTAAATAACCAATGAAGTATTTTCTTTTTTTGCTGTTTAAAGGCAGAAGTAGTGGATCTAGTCATCTGTTTTCACTTGGCATGATTTGTAGTTAATACAATAAAACAGATCATGTGGAACCAAATGTTAGAATACTAATGATGGTAGCATGATTTATACAGTATTTAGTCAAACTATGAAGGTTTTCTGTGGTTTTTGAAAATGTCAGTGTATCATGTGTGTGATAGGTGACCCAAGGCTGTTTAAGCATGCATATGTACTTTTAATGTGAAAATGAGAAGAATATTTTCATTCAGTCCTCACATATGCGTTTCTCAAGCAAAGACATGATTAAAGCAATGCACTATAATAATGTAGGATCATGATTATAGTTTATTTTATGCAATCTGTGCATATATCCAGTAGGATTGGATTAGAAAATAACAGGGTGGTAGTTAGAGAAGAGTACATAATAATATATTTAGCAATAACTTTGCCTGAATGTCATTTTGTGGATACCAACTTATTAAAAGTAGAAGAGAACATATAATGAGTAACATTATAGAACAGATAAAATTTTGTGTAAAGATAGGAACATTCTCTTTTGGGCATGGCAGGAACAGTATACTCGTGAAATCATTGCATTTGTAAAATCTAAAGGTGTTTGGAGCTGCCATGATTTCATCATAAAGTAGAGACTAGCTCATGAGACCCTATCCAATACTAAAGAACTAAGAATGGTTACTGTAAGTTGAAGAGAGAGTGTCATGTCCTTGAGGATGCAGACATTGATAAACTGTCCACAATGAGATAAATCACTTCCCACTCCTGCTCAAGCAAAACCACATCAAAATAGGACAGGGAAGATGACTATCAACAAGTTCTGGTGGTAAAGGTGTGAGAATATTTAGAATTCATTACATACATCGACAAAGACAAAAATCAATAAAATATAATTATTTTTTGAAGAACTGAATAAAGTTGATAGAGACTTTGAAAAAAGATTTACTGTAAATCTATAGGTAAATTTATAAACAGAATATTAATTAGCAAGTGTAAAGGAAATAAATGTATAAAATACAAATTATTAGATATAATTGGTATGAAATGGAATTTATAATTTTCTTATTAGTTAAGGAATGCAATTGCCTAGATACAAGATATGCTTTCTTGAAATATTTAAAAAAGGAATCACAGACTATTCAGTAAGCTTTCTGCACAGAATGGTGAGACACTGGAATGTGTTTTTTCCTGGTGCAAGCCTAATTCAAGATGAGAGTTGGGTGAAAGAGAGATAGGAGAATCTAAATCATACTGTGTATAAACATAAACAATGATATCACAATGCTTCTTAGTGGTTACCATCTGAGACCTGTATTCAGTACATGCTCAGAGTATGTATTTCTTTTAATGAAAGCCTAACTGTGGCTTTTTAACGTTACAAAGATAGTTAATGTTTACTTCTTTATTGAAAACTGGTGGGTTATTTAAAATAATAGCATGAAATAAGAGTATTAAATCATGAGTATAACAAAGGTATTATATTAACACATACATAGGAAAGTGAGAGAGGAGAAAGATGGGGCCGATGGGATGCAGCAGTAGGGAATGTAATATATTTTGGTCTCTATGAGACTATATAGTGATTCCTTACTGTAGTCTTTCTTAATTATTGTTATCTTTCATTTTATCAATTAAAAATAAAAGAAACTCTTCTATGAATATAAGTATATAAACAATGAAATAAAGCATTCTCAATAACATTAATTATTAGCATATTAGTTATAGAAAATAGGTCTAAATTATTAAGAGAGGTATAAATATTCACTGAAAAACAGGGCAAAGTTTTTGAAATACTAATGATAAGAACCTGGTAATTTACAAGCCTTAACTGTTGAGTCTGTAGTTTTCCTCCAACTTTTAAGTAAATCTATCAGAAATCAATATAGAGTACAGAAACAAATGTCCTATTTCCTTGCATTGTAAAAAAAAAAACTACCAGTAAAAATATGCAATATATTTTCAAACTTTGGGATATATATATATATATATATATATATATATATATATATATGTATACATATATATATATATATGTGGTGACTTAATTAGAAAATTAATACTTCATATTTATTTAGAGAATAAAAAGGAGAACACACAATAATTTCCTATTGGTACTGTTTTAGAACAGACAACTATGCATAGCATGTTTATTTTTTTTGGTCTTGGAAAACAAAGGTATTTCAAGGATAATCTTTGACATGTGGCAAGATACATTTATACTCTGTGTGAAGACATCATAAAATAAAAATTTCAAAATTATTGAAACAATGTTAGAATGTATATTGATGGATCAATAATGATAATGTGTAAGAATAAATGAAATTAGGCATTACATATTTATTGATATGAATTTCTAAAATTTACTAACGATAAATGTTCTATCTTTCAAAATCTATCTTCTTTGGGATAGAAATATAATACTCTGGAGAGAATAAAGGAAATAAGATTTAAGAAATAGTACAGTGTGTCCTTTCCTGACAATGAAGAGAAAATTGGAAGAGCAGAGAAATTCAAAGCTGGAAATACGTTATTATTTAAGATTGGAGCACGGAAACATTTACCCTGTTACTTTTTCATTACATGAGAAAAGTATCCTGTGTATCACTGATTTCATTTTACAATATGAGATCAACTTGGAGAATACTATTCTTGAGGTTGCTGAGACGGGGCTCTGGCACAGTGTGCAGTCAAAGTAGAAGTCATCTAGAGTGGTAGCCAAGCAGCCCTCCATCTTCATTAACAACTGTGTGCTCCACCTGGGGAGAGTTGAGACTCCTCTTCAGAGAAGTTCCTGTAAAGCTTTAAAACATAGACTAACATTACTGAAGCACTTCATTACTGCAGACCTCAAACACTGCAGGGACAGCACCAGGAAGAGGGCATCAGTAAAAGCTGACATAAGGCCAGACGTCTGGGAGACAGAGAGTGGACCAGAGTAAGAACTGATTCAATATAACATGTGCAGTACAAAGATTTCCACTCATTAGCAAGTTGTCCAGCCATACTTATTGAAAATATAGAATGGTGGGACATGTTACTAGACTTTAAAGGACATCAAGTGAGGTCTGGAGAGATGGTTCAGCAGTTCAGAATACTGACTACTCTTTCAGAGAACTGAGATTCAAATTCCTACACACACCTTGCAGCTCAAAACTGCTTGTAACTCAAAGATATTACAGCCTCACACAGACCTACATGCAGGCAAAACAGCAATGCACATAATAAATATTTATATTTATAAAGCTGGGTGGTTGTGGCACATGCCCTTACTCCCTGCAGTTGAAAGGCAAAGGCAGACAGATCTAAGTGAGTTTGAGGCCAGTCTGGTCTACAAAGCAATTACCACAATATCCAGGACTGTTGCACAGAGAAACGCAGTCTTGAAATACAAAAAGAAAACAAAACAGAACAACAAAAGACATCTAGTAGTCTTCCACAATTATATAATAATATTTTAGTACTATAGAAATGAATAACCTCTATTTATGTTAATATATTTTAAGGAAAACAACAATGAAAAAATGAAATAAAACCTGAGTAAAAGGTTAAAAGCACACAAGATAATGTTTGTATACATGTAGCAATAAAGGTTAAGTAAATTTCTCATAGTCATTAGATTTATTATGAATTAACTCAAATATTTTAACATGGAAACAAAGTGCATTATAATGCCAATGCTATAATATATTTAGTGAATAGAATGGCTCTACCTTATAATTAAAGCTACCATACGCTTTATTAAATGTAGTGTTTTACTTCTGTCTTCATGGTCACCTAAACTATTAAGTTTTTGTAATACAATCATTCAATTCTTGAATTTAATAAAAATTCCAGAAGATGGAGATATTTACACTAAAATGAATGTACAAATTATCTATAGTTGAGAGAATTGGATTGATTTTTTGATATGTAACTATTAATAAATGGGTAATATAGATGAAAGTATTTACATTAGTTAAAATTCTAACTTACTCTGAGGCATATGAATTAGTCATATGCTATTTGAAGTTTTAGTTTATAGAAAACAATATTCCCAATTAAAACGATTTTCCTTTAAACTTTAAATTTTAACAATATAACTTTTGTTTTGATCTACTTCACATAAAAATTGTTATTTATTGCTTAAATATTTTTTCATGTATCTTTTCTTATCAATTGTGAATAATGGTTGCTTCATTTAAATTGCTTCAGACCTATGTATATACTATCCTATCACCTTTTAAAATTTGGTCACTCATGTCTAAATATGCATCCTTGTTAACAGAAATGTAACTTTAGAAAGCATATTATATCTAGTAGTGAAAGCAGTGGCTAATTTTTTTCAGCAAAAAAATGAAATGGCATAGAATAATATTAGATACTTGGTCAGCTGTTTCTGTGAGTTTCACCAGCCTGGTCTGGACCCCTTTGCTCATCACTCATCCTCTGCAAGTGGATTCCAGTTCAGTTCAGTGATAAGCTGTGGGTGTCTGCTTTTACTTCCATCAGCTGCTGGATGAAGGCTCCAGGATGGCATATAAGTTAGTCATCAATCTCATTATCAGGGGAGGGCATTTAAGGTAGCCTCTCTTCTGTTGCTTGATTGTTTGTTGTTGTCATCTTCATATACCTCCAGACATTTCCGTAGTGCCTGATTTCTCTTTAAACCTAAAATGTCTCCTTCTATTATGGTATCTCTTATCTTGTTTTCTTCTATTCTTCCCTCAACTCAACTTTCTGCTCCCTTATGTCCTCTGCTCTTGGTCAATGACTGATAGCTGGGAAACCAGCATAGGACTGATCCAGACCCCAGGCATGTGGGTGTCAGTGAGGAGACCTTGGAAATCCATGGGGCCTCTTGTAGTAAATCAGTACTTATCCCTGGCGTAGGAATAGACTTTGGAGGCTCATTCCACATAGAGGGATACTCCCTGAGCCAAGACACATGGAAGTGGGCCTAGGCCCTATCCCAAAGGATATAACAGACCCTTAAGACCCCCTGTGGAAGGCCTCACCCTCCCTGAGAAGCAGAAAGGGTGTGTGATAGGTAGGGTTTCAGTTGGGGGGGGTGATAGGGGAGGAGATGAGGGAGAGGGAACTTGGATTGACATGTAAAAAATCTTCTTGCTAATTCAAATTAAAAATAAGAAAAGACAAATGATCTCTGTGATATGTTAGAAGCTAATTCTTTGACACAGTTTCGAGATACTTAATTATAAATCTTACAAACTATTTAAAAATATTATATACTAGCAAACCTAATTGTTAAGACTTTATCGAAGCAATACTGGGGAGGGTATCTTAACTGCCCTTCCCCCATAATCAGATAGATGACTGCCCTAATTGCCATCATAGAATCTTCATGCAGAAACTGATTGAAACCGATGCAGAGATCCACAGCTAAGCACTGCATCTCTCTCCTAGAGTCCAGTTATAGAGAGGGAGGGAGTGATAGTATGAGCAATGGAGTTAAGACCATTTGGAGGAAACCCACAGAAATATTTGACCTGAGCAAGTGGAAGCTCACTGATTGCAGCATGACAGCTGGGGAACCTGCCTAAGATGGAATTGCCTCTATGAATGTGAGTGACAGTTTAGGGCTTGGACAGTCATTGGGAACACTGGCAATGGAACCAGTATTTGTCCCTAGTGCATGAACTGGCTTTTTGGAGCCCATTCCCTATGGAGGGACACTCTCTAAGCCTAGATAGAGTGGGGAGGGCCTCATTCCTGCCCCAAATGATGTGACAGACTTTAAGATTCCCCCATGGGAGACCTCATCCTCTCTGAAGAGTGAAGCGGGGGTGGGATGGGGCGATGGCTTTGGAAGTCTTTGTCAAGATCACCATAACACTGCCCCCTGAAATAAATGAAGTTATAATTGTTTTCTATCACTCTTTTTATTAAAGAAACTGTCTACTCTTTAGTTATTTCCAGAAAATGTCCTGTCTTTTCCTATTATATGTGTAGATTGTTTTATTTGAAAGATTTTTCATTACTTTGCATTCTCAGATTGCTTGAATGAATTTCATCCTTAAGTGACTCAACTTGTCCTTACTATGATATTCAGTTACTTCAAATCCAAAATAGCTTATCATATTTCGTAAGAATATTTGCTGATTTCTAGGACAAATCTAGCTCATTAAAATTTTCTCAATATGTCTGATGGAGTTATTAATATTGTCTTGACAAATGAATACAAGTTTTTAAGCAACAATCAAAGCCTTATAATTTTATGCCTATTTCTTTTACACACAGAGGAACAAAGTGTGGCTGTCTTTTCAAAGTTTCAAATGTCAAGGGGTAAAAATAGTGTCCCTGAACATAAGTGATAGACAGCTGGCTGATAAATGTGCCGATGAGTCATCTGACATTCTTCTCCAAAGCATCCTTCAGAACTCTTAATAAGAATGCTTGCTATTAATCACCAACTTAGCACACTGCATAGATTGTGGGAGGATCTCAGAAAAAGCATGAAAAACAGAATTATCAAGTGAGAATAAAGAAATATTTATATATTCCAATAAAGGCACATTTCAATATGAATGTATAGGATGGTTGATATAGATATATAACAAAAGGACAGCAGGATACTATAGCCTTTTAAATTTCTTTTGAAGAATTTAGTGATATAAAGTTATTTCTTGCCTAACACATAGCATCATTTCTTCCAGTGAGTGTGGAAAACATACTCTCCTATAGTGAGTAATTTTAAGTTTTTATACCAAGACCAAGGTATGTCCCCCCTCCCACCTTCCCCTGCTTTTCACTGTAAGAAGAGTTTTATCCAGTGTGAGCCAGGATAACAGCCCCATAGTGAAAGGCTTCTGCATTGATAGGCCAGCCCTCCTGCTATCAATTATTTTTTAAATTATGTCATTTTACACTGGAAGAAAGGTCATTCTCATAATACTGGATGTGGTCTTTTGGAGATATCCCACTATCACTTTTGCAAACATATTACATGAGAAACATGGTCTCCTAAATTCTATCTTCAGATGAAAAAGTACCTTATATCACAGGAGGACTTCTGGCTCACATTTTCAAACTGTGTTTTAATGCTAGTAGCCCTTTCTGTAACATCGCTTTCAAACTTTTATTCAACTGTGAATGAGCCATGGGTCTTTATTCATAATTTAAGTAAATTTTTCATTTTTATTAACATACATTTGGTGTCACTCACTTAATATACATTAGAAATTCTAATGGTGTTTCACGGTGTATAATAATATTCAAAATATTTTCCTAATGTGAGTGTCTCCATGACAGACTTGCACTTTGAGCTATTGATTACAAAGATATTAATACAATGGATCATGGTGATATTTAGAGCAAGATTTATGTTTCTAATGTTGAGGAGTATCTGTTTTTACTAATCTTCATAAGATATTTTATTATTATATCATAGTATTATTATAAGATACCATTATTACATGTAAAAATGCGGTGTAAAATGTCTTCTCTAATGTGACAGACTATGCTGAACACAGAAGTGATGAATGTGGTAAATTGTGCTAGGGTGCATGCCTAGAAACTGTAGAATATTTTTGTGTAAACACTAATTGGGCAGATACAAGTGAAATTCCTTGATAAATGGAACACAGAGATCCCTGTTTTTAGATTATGCCCATAAGGTATATTTTATTTATTGCATTTTAAAACAATCTACAATATAGTAAGTAGTTTAAATTTTACAAAACAGACTAATATAGTTTTATATTAAGTGTTAAAAATGTGCTAAGCAACCAGAAATTTCAATGGAAAGGAGAAAAGTTTTAAAAAATTAGGTCACTAAAAACGTTATGATTTCATTTTGCTAAATATGAACTATTATTTTCTTATTTATTGTATATACATTTGTGCACATTCCTGTGTAAGCATGCATGCATGTGGAGGCCAAAAGAGAGTGTTTCTGATATTAATCCTTGGACACCATCTTCCAGTGATTTTCTGGCTTTCGTAAATATTTACTTATTCATTTATTTTGAGATGGGATTTCTCTGTGTACTCCTGGCTATGCCCTTACTTGCTCTGTAGTTGAGGATGGCCTCAAACTCAGAGTTCCATCTGCCTCTGCCTTCTGAGCATGGGGACTGAAGCCATGTGCCACTCTGCCTAGCCGTCTGTTTTTTTCTTTTGTTTTGTTTGTTCTTCCTCCTTTCTTTTTTTTCTTGCTTCCATATTTAATATTTTCTTCTCTCTCTCTCTCTCTCTCTCTCTCTCTCTCTCTCTCTCTCTCTATTTCTTCCTTTCTGTTTTTTATCAAGGTCTCTCATTGGGCTGGTGCTTAAATACAGACTGGGAAGATTGACAGGAAGTCTCAGAAGTTTATTGACTTTACCTAGCCATTGCTGAAATTACAAGACACAGACAGCTTCCTTTACATGAGGCAGATGCTGACATTTGTATACAATGGAATTTGTATACAATGGAAATATATAGTGTATGCAAGTTTTATTTTTAGCAATCATGATAAATGGATTGACATACACATTTAAAATGTATTTGGAAGAATATTTAAATAGCATAGTCTTAGTTGGCTTGCTGTGCACATAATTTTTTTTTAAAATATCTCTGTTCTTTGAGGTAAATGGAGTTTTGTTGGACATTTCAGTCAAGTTAAAAATGTGTCCTAAGACCACATAAGGTTACATATTTAATCTGATATTCTACTATGCACCTAACATGTTCAAGTTTAACCTGTCTCTAAGAAAACAATGTAACTAACCTTAGTGTTCCTTATATTTCCTATAAAACAAGCTTTTACTACTTAAGTTAATGCATATCTTTAATTTTACATTTTATATTTTCCTAGGCCCTAACCCAGAAAAACTTTTGTGTATGACTGTACGCTGTGGTATTCATTTGCTGAATGAAGTCAACTGGTTAAAAGCAACCTTAAACAACAGAAGTCATATGTATACTTGAAGCAACATGTTAATCATATCTGTTTGCATATTTTTGCATCTTATTGTGGATCTGAAGTGTTCAGAAGTCGGCCCTGCAAACCTCTCTTGAAGATCTCCGAAGAAAAGTATTGCTCATATCTTTACCATGCTACTTTTTATTGCTTCCCCCAAAAATACAGAATAATAACTTTGTTAGAGACAGCAACACAGTCATAAAATGCAGAAAACAGGGACAGAGGAATCACTTGGACACATGGCACACACAATGGACAGAGAATACACACAAGACATATAGATGGGTAAGTAACCCCAAACCAGAGATACCAGGAAGACAAAGGAGGGGAAGTTTGAAGTTGGGGGTCACTGTTAGTCAAAATAATATAAGAGAAATTCTCTGATTTTCATTTCTTAATAAGACAGTCATATAATTTATGATAACTTTTTCAATAACTTGGATGAAAGATGCTTTCTGTTGATCTAGTGCATGAATAATAAAAATAGGGAAATGGGTAGAGAGTGAAACATTTAAATCACAGCTCTGTTGATATTTGTTATAGAAAAAACTGTCTGAAAAATTGACAGTCAAAAGTATTTAAAATAAAAAGAAATGATAAGAGCCAAAAAATTTGCCAATATGAGTGAAGCTTAGAAGCAGAATAAAAGGAAATTTAAAATACTTGAGATAATATGAATAATTTTAATGAGTATTCCAGGTAAGCTATATTAAACTGATAAATACAAATAAATAAAGAATAAAATAAATATTTTAGATTTTACTGCTAATAAAATTTCAGTTGTATGATACCCATGTGAATTTAAATAATTAATTATTTAAAGAAAACATCTGAGGACAGACTTTAGGTCCTAGGGAATTGTATGATGTTCCACTCTCTCAGTAGGAAGAAAGCTTTGCCCAACTGTGAGCTATGCCTGCCAGAAAACCAGGTAAGGCAGCTGCCTGTGGGCCTTCCCTACTCTCTTGATTCGCCAGGGCAGATACTCCCTGCCCAATCGCTGCTCATCTACACTGGAAGACCATGTAGACCAAGTAACCACAGACCTTCCCCATACTCTATCTTCCAACAAACCCAATCCTCAATTGTTTTTCACCTCTTGATTCTGTGTCCCAGTTCCCAACTGTAGTCAATAACCCCTGCACAAATACAGGCCACAAATACCAGAAGACTAGGAAGGATGCCTGCATGTGTACATCCTTTACTCTCTCATTGCCATCTCGACACAAATAAAACACTATCCCAAAAGCACCAACCCCTCCTCATAACCATGCACCAGACTCTAACTAAGGCAGAAACTCTCTTCTGGATCAGAGGGCATATTGGCCATCAGAGCTCAATGTAGGCCAGCTCCTCCAATCTCTAAGTGCCCAGCGCAGCCCACAGCACTGTCCACAATCCCTTTCCATGCTTACCACCATATACCAGACCACAACTGAGGAAGAGAACTCCATGATTGGCCACTCCAGCTCCCAGGAGGCCAAGTCCCAACGCAAGAGAAGAAACAAATCTAAGAAACAAAAAAGTTATCCTTCAAAATGGAAAACTCAGAAATCTATACACAACCTATAATAATCTGAACAGAGCTACGTAGACTCCAGTTTAAAAAGTAATATCCAACAGCCAGGGCAATCAGTTACCAGCAAAGCTGAACTATCCTATTGCTGTAACTGCAACACATGAGTGTTGCAATATAGCTGAAAGTCCAAAAAAAAAAAAAAGAACTGAAGATTTACTTTATGAAGATTTTATAGGTTTTTATTTTTGAAGTGAGTAAATCCCTTCAAGAAGTCAAGAAAAAGACAAACAGAATTTGGAGAAAATAAATAAATCCCTTACAGAAAGCCAAGAAAACACAAACTATTGAAAGGAGCAAAACAAAGTATTCAAGATGAGAAAATGGAAATACAAGCAACTAAGCTAGCACAAACTGAGAGAATTCTGGAAATAGAAAATTTGATTAAGTGAACAGGAAATACTGAGGCACACATCACCAACCAAATTCAAGAAATGGAAGAAAGAATCTGTCTTTGATGATACAATAGATGAAATAGATACATCTGCCAAAGAAAATGTTGAATCTAAAATTTTCTGATACAAAATATCCAGGAAATCTGGGAAACTATGAAATGACAAAACTAAATAATATTAAGAATAAATGAAATAGAAGAATTCCAGCTCAAAGACCAAATAATTATTTTCAACAAAATCAAAGAAGATAAGTTTCCTAACGTAAAAAAAGTCATGCCTATTAAGGTACAAGAAGCATACAAAATACCACATAGATTGAACCAGAAAACAAATTCCCCTTGCCACATAACAATCAAAACACCACACATAGAGAACAAAGAAAGAATACTAAAAGATACAAGGAAAAATGCAAAGTAATGTATAAAGGCAGACCAATTTGATTTACACCTGATTTCTCAATGGAGACTGTAAAAGCCAGAAGAGCCGACACAGATGTTCTGCAGATTCTAAGATACCACAGATGCCAGCCGACTCTTTCTATCACCCAGTAAAACTTTCTCTCACCATCTATGGAGCAAATAACATATTCCATGATAAAGTTAAATTAAAGCAATATCTACAAATGCAGCCATACCAGAGATACTAGAAAGAAAACTCCAACACAAACAGGTTCAATACACCCATAAAAATGCAGAAAATAAATAACCTCAATCTTGCAAATCCCAAAGAATGGAAACATACACATACACTACGACCACCACTAACAAAGTAACAGGAATTAACAGTCATTGATCATTGATATCTCTCAATATCAATGTATTCTATGCCCCAATAAAAAGATATAGACTAACAGAATGGATACAAAAGTAGGATTAACCCTCCTGCTGCATACAATGAACAATACTTAGCATCAAAAATAGACATTATCTCAGAGTAAATAGTTGGAAAAATATTTTCCACATAAATTAATCTAAGAAGCAATCTGGAATAGCCATTCTACTATCTATGAATATTTTCAAATCTAAATTAATCAAACGAGATGTAGAAGGAAACTTCATACTCATCAAAGTAAAATTCCAACAAGATGAAAGTTCAATTCATGGCACCTATGCCCCAAACACAAAGGCAACCATGCTTGTAAAAGAAACACGAGTAAAGCTTAAATCATACTTCACTCAAACATTGATATTGGGAGACTTCAATATCCTAAGGCCTTTAATAGACATGACCTGCAGACAAAAATAAACAGAAAAATACTGGAGTTAATAGATGTTATTAACCAAATCATTCTAACAGATATCTATGGAATATTTCACCCAAACACAAGAATATACCTTCTTCTTAGCACCTCATGGAACATTATCAAAAACTTATCATATATTTGGTCAGAAAGGAAGTCTTAAGAGAAACAGGAAAATTTAATAAGCCCCTGTATCTTGTCAGGCCACCATGGATTAAAGCTAGATTTCAACAACAACAGAAATAACAGAAAGTCTACAAACTCAAAACAGGTTTGTAAAGAATGACTGCTGTGTCAAGGCAAAAGTAAATAAAGAAACTAAAGACAAAATGGCAGCCTACAAAATGGGAAAATATCTTAACCAACTCTATATCAAACACAGGGCTAATATACAAAATATATTTTAAACAAAAAATTAAGAAATTAGACATCAACAAACCAAGTAATCAAGCTAATAAATGTGGTAAAGATCGAAACATGGAATCCACAATAGAGGAGTTTTCAACATCCTTAACCATTAGGGAAATGCTAAACAGTGACTCAAGACTCCATTTTATAAATGTCAGAATGGCTATGAGCAAAACCCCAAGCGACAACTCATTCTGGTGAGGATGTGGAGTAAGGAGACCACTCCTCCATTCTTGATTGGAGTTGAAATGTGCACAGCTATTTCAGATATCAGTTTGGCAGGTCCCATGACAGGAATTAGCTACACCATTCTTGGGCATATACCCATAAGATGTTCCATCCTGCCTCAAAACTGGTGCTGAATTATTGTCATAATAATTTTAACCATAATTAAATTAAAATCAGAGACTGTAAACAACCTAGATGCCTCTCCCAAGAAAAGAACTGATGCAGAAAGTGTGGAACATTTGCTCAGCTGTTAAATAAATAGTGATATCAAAATATTTTCAAGCAAATGGATTGAAACAGAAAACAAATCATTATGAATGAGGTAACTCATACAAAGAAACACAAACAAATTATGTATACTTTATAAATGGATATGATCTTTTAAATAAATGATAACCATGCTAGAAACCATAGAACAGAGAAGCTAAGTAACAAGAAGGTCTCAAGTAACAATGCATGGATCTCCTGTAAATGAGAAATAGAATAGATTTTTGCAGTGGATTAGGGGCATTTCAGTTTGGGAACAGGAGGGATTAGGTGGGTGCAGGAAGAGGGAGGGATAAAGGGGGAAAGTATTGAGAAGACTTGAAATTGGAGGTCATTTTGTGGACAATGTGGAAACCTAGTGCAATGAAATCTACAGAGGTGACTGTACTGTAGATTCTTAGTAATGGTGGATAAGGAGCCTAAACTGGCCATCTTCTGTAAACAGACCAGTCTTCCATTGTTGGTACTAGCACACCAACCTTACCACAAATACTTTGACCCACTCAGGTACTGACTGTAATTTGTACCAGAGTAAATGTGGAGGAGTTTGCGGCGTCCACCCTTGACCAGCAAGAAAGACGCCACACCGAGGAATCTTCTTCAAACACAGTTTAATCGGGAACCTCTTTGCTTTGTACAATGTATAATGGAGGCGGCGGCCCCAGGCCGAGGGAGACGGGGCCTGATATAGTCTACATCTACCAATCACCTAACCCTACGTGGCGCGCCAGGATAGGTTGTCTCCAAGCAGAATTAAGAGGATACATGACCTCTACCATATTTGGAGTTGTTTACCACAGAGAGCGCTCGCCGTCGGGCTGGCGGAAGGCGGAAACCAGCGCCATCTTTTGGGTGCGGTTTTCTGCAGCTCTCTACAGTTCCCCCTTTTTGTTTTAATATTATAGGAGTAGCAGTATCTATCTGTTGTCAGATTTCAGTCATCTCTGTCTTAGGTTCAACCCCAGTGTCCCTATCTTACCCGTCAAAGAGTCACTGTGTCGCCCTCACAGGCTCATGTCTTAGGTTGAAGGGAACACATGTATGCTTATTCGCTCAGCATGAGGGTAGGTGCCCGTCATTGAGCATGACTGATTCAGATACGCATTACTCACTCAGCAAGGGCGAGACAGACATCTATTTGTCTGTCAGCATGGATAACCATGCTTGAGGGGACTGTCCTGCTTCCACAGCAGCAAAGGCCTGTACCAACATAGCAGCTTGGGATTTTTGCGACTTCCTGATCCTGCATAGGCACCACAAGCAAACAAAAATGGCTAACAGCATCATGGAAAACATAACCCCTATTCCAGCCCATTCCTTAACTAAACTAAAGGCTCGCTTAAGGGTAGTTAAGAGGGTATTAACAGTGGGCAGGCTCAGGCGTGTAGCATTCACGGCAATAATCTGTTGTGTCAGGGTGTCTGTCAGGTTCTCGAACTGTTGACTCCAATTTCCCTGAAGGTAGGCACTCAACTGCCAACTCAGGTTGCTGTTCTCCGTGAAATTATTGGCCATCCTGGAGGTGATACACAAAGAAGAAAAGGAATGAATGCATCCTATGGAAGTTAAGGTTACTAAATCATCCACCTGTTCCTGCAACAGGTCCACTCTTTGGTTCACAGTTAGAATGCCAGCTTTTAAGTGGCCATCAATAGATCTCAAGGTAGTTAATGTTGTAGCTGTTTTTTCCACAATATCATTGACTGTCTCAGCTGATTGGACCTGAGCAGCCATGGCAACGGCGGCAGTCGTAGCCGCTGCTGCAGAAAGGGTAATGGCAGTAACCAATGCTGCAGTTATGCCAAAATCCCGTTTGGTTCTGATGATTTCCGTAATGGGAAACGTTCCTGTATCCACTTTGACTGGAATAGGAACATACATAGGAATCCTCATCACTACTGCTGTATTAGCAGAACCATTCCAACATTGGCTAGCAATGCAGGAGACATCAGTCGAATTGCACGAGATCACTTCTTTGGTAGCATCAGTAGCATTAGAGAGCAGAAAGAAAAAAGGAGCTTTTAAGCATACTGGGCTAGCTGGAACAGTGAGATTATTCAAAGCTTTATGTATTGATAGATTCTTAAGAGAAGGTCCCTTCTCATCCCTTGTACCAGAAACATTAAGAAGTCTTATGCAGAGATTCTGGAGAACTGCAAAAGGTTCAAGAGAAGTAAATGCTCCACGCTCGTTGGAGAGTACCCATTGAAACCATGGCCAGGTATTTTTACTGCCTGTTCTTTGGGAACCTCCCTGAGTTAGGTTATACTGGTACTTGCCAAGAGGGGGAGTAAATTCAAAACCTGGAGCTATTTGCTTAAGTTTGTGATCCGGACTCTGACAAGGCGTCCAATGAGGTGGATAGCCTCGATTGGGTGCACAATAAGGCAAGACTTGTCGAGCAGTGGAGTTCTCTTGACTAAAGCGTGAATTTGAGGGTCGGAGCCCCTCCATCAGCATCAGAAATGTAGTGATATTTACATCTTTGGTTCCATTTGTACCAGTGCCAGAGCCAGAACTAGCGCCTGTACTAAACTGAGACAGGGCTTCAGTGAGCATAGCACTCGAGATCTGGTTATTAGTAAGAGGATCAAGCCAATTGCCAATAGAACCATTCTTCAACCAAATGCATGGGTTAGAATTATTAATAAGGGAGAAGCATAATGCTCCATTGAGAGAAATATTAGTGGCTGAATACTGGGCAGTGTCAGGATCTAAATTGACACAAGGCAAACCCAATTCACAACTAGTAGAAAAGAAAACAGGCAAAACTTTAGATGTGCTATGAACAGGCAAAGGAATTGGCCACGCTTTCGCTATGGCCCACAGGATTTGTTCTCTGGCCTGGATCAGCCACGGTGTTGTCAAGATCAGCAGCAGGATCAATATCGGAGGCTTCATCTTGTTTGTTGCACCTCCTCGTTAGTCTCTCTGGAATCCACACCGGGTCTTGCTGATCCTGAGGGAAAACACAAACAGAACCTCTCGCCCATGCTAATACCGGGTCCGGTCCATGCCATAGACCCGTAAGGATATCTTTCCATTTTACATAGCCCTTCTGAGCAGGTGCCCGAGTCTGGTGCCTATCGGCAGCAGAAAGGCCTTGAGAATCCAAATTTAAAAAATTCAGAGTAAAGAGAGCCAAAGATAGTTGTTCCTTTGGTGTTCTACCATGGCCTATTCCCCCTTTTTGTTTTAATAAACATTCTTTCAATGTGCGATGGGCTCTTTCAACTATTCCTTGTCCTTGGGGATTATAAGGCAGGCCATGGTTTAATTGGACTTCCATCTGTTTACAGAAGGAGGTAAAAGATTGAGCTGTATAAGCAGGACCATTGTCAGTCTTTAATTGCTGAGGTTTTCCCCAGGCAGCCCACGCCTCAAGGCAATGTCCAATGACATTGCGAGCCTTTTCCCCACTCATAGGGGTGGCATGGATGATGCCTGAACAGGTATCCACAGACACATGGATATATTTAAGAGTTCCAAATCCTGAAAAATGAGTTACGTCCATTTGCCAGATCTTCAAGGGCAATAACCCTCTGGGATTGACCCCCAGGCTAGGGGGGTGCAAGAAGGTTATACACTGTTGACAATTCAATACTATCTGTCTAGCTTCTGCTCGAGATAGCTGAAACCTTTGCTGTAAAGTTTTTGCAGATACATGAAATTGTTTGTGAAAGTGCTGTGCTCGTTCCATAGAGGAAGCGAAAAATACATATTCCCCTCTAGTACAGAGATCTACGATCTCATTGCCTTTTGATAGAGGTCCAGGCAAGTTGGTATGAGCTCTAATATGTTGTATAAAAAATTTCTGATCGCGATGCCAGATCAACTTTTGCAACTCCTGTAAGAGTTTGCAAACTGTACTATTAGGTTTAATAGGTCCTGCAACCTCCAGGGCCTTAACAGCATTCACAACATATGCCGAATCAGAAATCAGATTAAAGGAGAACGGGCAATTTCTAAACACTTCAAGAACAATTTTACATTCAATAATTTGGGGGGAGCCAGGCTGATATTGAAATTGCACTGGATCCTGATGCTCTATCATGTAGGCTCCACAGCCCGTCTTGGATCCATCAGTGAAAATATTTGCGGCTCCAGCAATAGGAGCTGCTGCAGTCATTTTAGGAAAAATGACTGGATGTTCTTTAAAAAATGACATTAGAGGGTGTTTTGGATAATGATTATCTATTTCTCCTGAAAATCCACATTGAAGAATTGCCCAATCATCCACAGTTCCACAAAGTATCTTAACTTGTTGAGCAGTATAAGGGATTATGATCTTAATTGGTAGTTTCCCAAAATATTGAATACATTGCTGTATCCCATTTTGAGCCAAGTCAGCAACTGCTGCAGGATAGTATTCAATAGTTTTTCCTGGGGAGGATTTAGAATAAATCCATAGTAACGGACCATCTTGCCACAGCAAAGCTGTAGGCTGGGAGAATGTTGGAAGCACACACAAAAGAATATCCATATTTTCTATTAGCCGTTTAAGGCTGGCATTTTGTAATTCTGTCTCCACTTTCTTTAAAGCTTCTCTGGCTTCAGCAGTTAACTGCCTAGGTGAATCTAATGCTGAATCACCATTGAGAATATTATACAATGGCTTCAACTCATAATTTGGTAATTTTAAATAACATCTTATCCAATTTATATCTCCCAACAACTTTTGAAAATCATTAAGAGTTTTTAAATTATCTTTTCTAATCTCTATCTTTTGTGGAATAATTGTATGAGGGAGAATCTTAGCCCCTAGATAGTTAACAACAGTGTCCTTTTGTACCTTTTCTGAGGCTATGACTAAATTATGCATCTCAAGCAATTTTACCAATTTTGTATATGCCTTATTAAGCGTTTTATCATCTTTGGCAGCCAATAAAATATCATCCATATAATGAACACATCTAATCTTTGGAAAGTCCACTCTCAAAGGAGCAATTGCTTCTGCTACAAACAACTGACACATAGTAGGACTATTGGCCATCCCCTGTGGCAACACTATCCATTCATACCTTAAATCAGGTTGTTCATGATTACAAGAGGGCAGCGTAAACGCAAAACGCCCTGAATCCTTGGCACACAAAGGTATGGAAAAGAAGCAATCTTTAATATCTATAGAGATGATAGGCCATGATGCAGGTAAAGAAGTTAAAAGTGGAAGACCACGTTGTACAGGGCCCATAATTTGCATCTGTTGATTAATAGCTCTAAGATCGTGAAGCAGTCTCCATTTACCAGATTTTTTCTTAATGACAAAAATAGGAGTATTCCATGGAGATACAGAGGATTTTATATGCCCCAGATCCAGCTGCTCCCGCACTAGAGTCTTAGCAGCTTCCAGTTTTTCAGAGGAAAGTGGCCACTGAGGAACCCATACCGGCTCCTCTGTTTTCCAGGTAATAGGAATACCTCCCTCAGTGGCCCCTAGGAAAAACCCAGACCTAGATTCTTTGGTCTCGGTTGTGGAATAATAGGACTGGTACGACCCTGCAGATGTTTCCCGAGGCCTCGGCCTGGGACGTATCCCATTCGTTTCATGATACCTTGAGATGTTTCTGAGTATTCATTTGTGAGTTTAAAACCCATATCCTTTAACAAATCTCTTCCCCATAATGAAATTGGTAAGTCTAACACATAAGGTTGCATGGTCCCTGAATGCCCTTCCTGATCTTTCCAAGGCAATTGTCTAGCACTCATATCAGGAGCCTTAGCATAGCCTAAACCTTGTAAACTTTGAGAAGAAACCTGTATAGGCCAGCCAGAGGGCCAATCTTTAGTGGCTATGATGCTCTTATCAGCTCCAGAATCTAGTAAGCCTAAGATTTTCTTACCATTCACTATTAACTCAAGGGTTGGACGTTGATCAAGGTCTAAAGCTAGGAAAGTTAAGTTTGATCCAGTGGAGCCAAAGTTTCCCTCTCCTCTCTCTCTGGCTTGTGCTGGAAACTTGTCATGCAAACTTGGCAAAAGCAGTAACTGTGCTATCCTGTCTCCAGGAGAAATGGCTGTAATCCCTCTAGGAGATTCTACCATGATCTTTACTACACCCATGTAATCAGGATCTATAACTCCAGGATGTACTCGTAAACCTTTCAATGCTGCAGATGATCTTCCTATAAGCAAACCTACTGTGCCAGGCTCAAGGGGTCCCTTAAAATCGGTGTCAACAAGCTGGACCCCCATTCTGGGAGTTAATACGAGTCTGGTGGTGGAGCGTAAGTCCAGCCCCGCGGAGCCTGTAGTGGCTCTCCTCGGTCCCTCGGATGACGAAGAGAGGGCCAGGTTTCGGGACTCTGCTCCTGGTTCTGATCCTCCATGGCCCCATATATTTGTGGGCCCTGGGGTCGTGGGCCCCGTCGTCCGTTTTTTGAACGGGCTCCTCCATACCCCTGAACAAGAGGCTGTCCACTGATGTCTTTTACTGATCTACAATCCTTAGCCCAATGATTTCCTTTTCTACATCTAGGACATAAGCCAGGTTGCTTAGGGCGCGGAGCAAAGTTATTGACTTTAGTGTTTCCTCCCTCGGGGCATTGCTTTTTCAAATGCCCTTGCTTGCCGCATTTAAAGCAAGCTCCTGAACCTCCACCTTTCTTAGTTAATTGCATCACAGCAGCTGCTAGTCCAGCATTAGTCAGCGGACCCCCTAACTCCCTACAGACTTTCATCCAGACTTCAAGGCCTTTACCCTTATATGGAGTTATTGCAGCTCTACACTCTTTTGTACACTGTTCATAAATCAGCTGTTTGATCAAAGGCATAGCAGCATCTGGATCCCCAAACACTCTTCCTGCAGCTTCTACCATTCTTGCCACAAAGTCTGAAAAGGGTTCCATAGGACCTTGTAATATCTTTGTAAGATTTCCACTGACCTCACCTTTGTTAGGCAGAGACCTCCAAGCCCTAATGGCTATTTGATTAATCTGATCATACACTTGAGGAGGATATCCTGTTTGTTGCTGTGCAAAACGTCCTTGACCAAGAAGCATGTCCACATCCCAATATTGATCACCAGCTGCACGATTAATCGCACCTTGATCATTGGCAAACTCAATTTGAAAAGCTCTCCAATCCAAATATTGTCCTGGTGATAAGCAAGCTCTTACCAAATTTGTCCAATCACTGGGTGTCATACAGTAGCGACCGAGCGCCTCTACCTGAGCAATTGTAAAAGCTGCCGTCACCCCATAGGTGCGTACCGATTCTGCCAGAGCTTTGACTATTTTAAAGTCAATTGGTTCATGATATCTCTGTTGGTTACCGTCTGTAAAAACTGGATAAGCCAGTGGTCGAGTAACCCGAAACTCAGTGCGAACCGTACGCCACACTTCCGGACAGAAGGTGGAGCAACCAGGACCTCCTACTTCCTCTTTCGAGCAGTAGGGGGGAGGAGCGATAGGGCGGTGCCCTTGTTTTACAGTCGCCATTTTAGGACGCTGTTTTTCTGATACTTTTAATGAATGTTTTTCCATGAGCTCAATAATCTCTTCCTCCTCTTCCTCCATGATGTCCTCATCCTCACATATATCCTCCTCTGATTCTGAATCCTCTCCTGGTTCTTTTAATTCCTTCCTCAACCTTCCTAGAGAAGGATAGACTCGCTTCTTATCCCTTTTCTGTTTCTCCTTTGTTCTCTCACTTTCTGACTGTTCTGACCTTTCTTCTTGGAGCATTTCAAGGGCAGCCTGTCCATTTGCTATAGCTTTCTTATTTCCCCCTTTGTCCTCTAGACAGCTGCGCACCAGACGCCAAACCGGGCGAACACTCGGCTTCAACGCTCCTTGCTCCCAGGCAAAATCCAGGTCTTTCCCTAATTTATCCCAACTATCCACAGTGAGATTGCCCGAGGCTGCAAACCAGGGTGCAATGGTGTCGCATTCACTCAGGAACCTCTGTAATGTGGCTTTAGTTAACCTTAAATTGTTAGAATGAAGTAGCTCTTGAAGAGCCAGAAAAATTGGATGTGATTGTGACGATCCCATTGTGCTTTTGTCTTAGTTAGCGCGCTCCGAAGGTGTGCAAGTCGGATAACACCACCAGAAAACAAAAGCCCACACTGCGATATTAAAAAGCAACCAAATCACCACTATAATAGCGGGGTCCATTAACTTACTTTCACTCTGCAAATTAAAGCAGAAGCGAGGTTTTTTACTTTCGGTTCGCTTTTGTCGCGAACAATGTTGCTCCTTTCCGGAGACTTTACTGCCTCTTCCCCGAGGGCTTTGGTACTCTTTTACTGAGACCTATCTCCTCTTTCCTGAGGACCTTGGTGCTCCTTTACCGGAGACCTATCTCCGCATTCACCGCGGACTTTACAGTTCCACTTACCTTGGGAACTTACCGGCGCCGCCCCGACTGTGAGAAGTTCTGAATTCCCCGTACGGGCCACCACTTGCGGCGTCCACCCTTGACCAGCAAGAAAGACGCCACACCGAGGAATCTTCTTCAAACACAGTTTAATCGGGAACCTCTTTGCTTTGTACAATGTATAATGGAGGCGGCGGCCCCAGGCCGAGGGAGACGGGGCCTGATATAGTCTACATCTACCAATCACCTAACCCTACGTGGCGCGCCAGGATAGGTTGTCTCCAAGCAGAATTAAGAGGATACATGACCTCTACCATATTTGGAGTTGTTTACCACAGAGAGCGCTCGCCGTCGGGCTGGCGGAAGGCGGAAACCAGCGCCATCTTTTGGGTGCGGTTTTCTGCAGCTCTCTACAGAGGAGAACTTTGGGAGTGACCAACCAATGAATGGTCTAATTTTAGAGCTGATGCCCAACACTGCCTGGAATTGGAAGTTGGATGGCCCAGAGAATAGAGTCAATCACAACTGTTAAAAACAATTAATGAAATGAGTCCTAATGATATTTCTGCTACAACATACGTGTTGATCAGTGCCTAGACCAGTCAGCATCAGAGAGGATTCCTCTGGCAATTGATGAGAACAGATGAAAAGACCCACAGACAAACATTAGGGGAATCTTTGGGGAACTTCATGGGGGAGGGAGGACTATACTAGACAGAGACATTGCAAGCACCAGCAAAACACTGCTCATAGAATCAACAAAGCAGGGCTCATAGGGGAAATTAAAGTAGTAATCACAGAGCCTTCATGGATCTGATCTGTATCCTCTGTAAATGTGTTATACTTGTTTAGTTTAGGGTGTTTGAGAGACACCAATATTGGAAGTTGGGATATCCCTGATTCTTTTGCCAGACCTTGGGACCATTTTATTCCTACAGGGTTGCCTTGTCCAGCATTGAAAATAGAGTTTGTGTCTATTCTTATTTATAGTAGGAAATTACCAATACAGAGTCAGGTAGAAATAAAAGGGTATTTAATAGGGAAAAGCCTTACTTACAGAGCGAACCAGCCAGCCGGTGGTAGTCTGTACAGCAAGAAGCAAAGAGAAACCGAAACCGAAAACGCAGACCCCCTACTCACTCTGACCACGCCCTCACAAGCCTGCCCAGGTACTCCTGTAGCCAGCCCCTAAGAAGGCGTGGCTACAGCTTCCCCTACAATTCCCCTTTTAGTCTAAAAGAGGATTAAAACTTAACAGTATAAAGGTAAAATATAAGAAGATACAACAATCTGCTTATGTCACCTCCTAACTATCTATTTTAACTAAACCCTAAAGTCATCTGAAAGAGGTGTCCAAGCCTGAACACCTCCTTCCAATCCCAACCATAAACAATAGGAAGCTATTCCTAACTAGGTATATACCCTATCCTAAGTGACAACAATGGGGAAAAGGGGCGTAGCATTCTCCAAGTTACTTCCTGCTGAAATGGGACGATGATAGTCATGTGGGGTCCTGTAGAAAGAAAATGTTAGTATCCAGTCCATGTTAGATGGGATTCACTTGATTGAAGATCTCGCTTGAAATCCTCAACTTGATTGAAGTCAGTACCCGAACCTCTGGCCGGAGTGTCAGTTGAAATGGAGCAAGTTGGATCCAGTGCAGTCGAGGAGGTGTGGCCCATTTTCTTTCCAGGGTGTCCAGGGATTGCTGTCAGGCAGGTCTTCATTGGCTGTGTGGGACTCAAACATGAACAGTTAGCAGAGAAATGTTTGCTTGTGTATGTACACATGCTAGGGAATGCAACCATGAGAGCATAACAATTATGAAAGGGTGTACACCTTGAGAGAAAGATCCAAGAAAAGACAAAGACAGTCCCCAAATTCTTCTTTTATTCTGTATTACATCAATTGGCTTCTTGATACAACACAGAAACACTAAAGCTTAGTTAAATAATGTGCTTGGATTTTAGAGGAGGAAAGCCAAATCCACCTCTAAATCCAGCATTGGTTTAATTGAATAGGGACTAGGAAATAAAGAGAAATAGAGTTTTTTTGAGAGACAGCTGTAAAGTTTACTGTATGGCACGTTCCTTTGTTTGATGGTTATAGCCACCTTTTCTTCTTAAGTATCTACCCATGCAATGTCCTTTGCCTTCTGAAGATGAGTTTTCCTGTGAAGATAAAAGCAAAACACTTCCCTTTCCTTTGGGAGGCTTCTATTTAGTTTATAAGATATACCTTAGTAGAATACCTGTCATTTGTCCTCGTCAAGAGGTTTTTCCTTTTCCAGTCGAATCTTCATCAACATTGATGGTATCCAAAGTTTTTCTTCTCCTGTAGAGACCAATGCAAAACCCCTACCCCAACGTAATACATGTCCTGGTTTCCATGCAGAGGTTAGTACATCTTTGAAGTATACTGGCTGATTGAGTTCAGCAGTTTTTTCCGTAGTCCAGTGTCTTTCTGCAGCTGTTTGTCCTTTTTCATTGGCATTAAGAAAGTTTAGTGTTAATAAAGCATTATGCAACCTATGTTTGGGGGGTTTAGTCTTCCAAGCATATTTGTTGAGCATCTCCTTAAGTGTTCTATTAGATCGCTAACCACTGCTTGTCCTGTAGGATTGTGTGGTATACCAGTAACATGCTTTATGTTATAATATTTGAAAAATTGTTCCAATTTCGTAGGGACATATGCTGGAGCATTGTCAGTTTTTATTTGTGCAGGTATAACCATAACTGCCATCACCTCTAGCAGGTGTATAATAACAGAATCAGCTTTTTCAGAGTTAAGAGCAATAGCCCATTGGAACCCTGAAAATGTGTCTATGGTATGATGCACATATTTCAAATTTCCAAACTCTGCAAAGTGAAAGACATCCATCTGCCAAACCTCATTTCTCCGAATGCCCTTAGGATTACAACCTGCTGGCAATGGAGTTTGATTATAAAAGGAACAAGTAGGACAGTTTTTCACTATCTCCTTGGCTTGTTGCCAAGTGATAGAGAAGTCCTTTTTCAAACCTTTGCTATTTACATGATGTTTCTTATGAAATTCTGAGGCTTCTAGCACACTTCCAATTAATAAACGATCAATCTCATCATTGCCTTGTGCTAGTGGGCCAGGCAGACCCGTATGGGATCTGATATGTGTAATATACATAGGATTACTTCTGTTTCTGATAGTTTCCTGTAATTGTAAAAACAGAGAAGTTAATTCTGTATTATCAGGAACAAATTCTGCAGTCTCAATATGTAACACGACTCTCTCTGCATACTGAGAATCAGTAACTATATTAAGAGGTTCTGTAAAATCCTTAAGTACCATGAGAATTGCATATAATTCTGCCTTCTGTACAGATGTATATGGACTTTGAACTACTTTACTTACCTCACCTGCTTTATAACCTGCCTTACCTGATTTGTTGGCATCAGTGTAGAAGGTAAGAACTCCAGAAATGGGAGTTTGTCTTACAATACGTGGAAGAATCCAGACTGTCTTTTTTATGAATTTAATTCTGTCAGTTTTGGGATAGTTGTTGCTAATTGTTCCCAAAAAGTCAGTAAGAGCTATTTGCCAATATTCATTATCTTTCCATAAGGAAGAAATTTCTTCATTAGTTAAAGGTACTATAATTTCTGCTGGATCTTTTCCAGTCAGCTGAGCGAAGTCTTAATTTACCCTTTAAAATCAAATCAGAAATCATTTTTATATATGTCTTTAACTTTTTATTCTGTTTATGTGGCAGAAATATCCATTCCAATATAGTGTCTTCCCTCTGCATCAGAATTCCAGAAGGGTATTCTCTGGATGGTAAGATAACCAGAATACAGTCTAAATCAATGTTTATCTGATCTACATGCGCATTCAATATTCTGTTTTCTACCCATTGTAACTCTTTTTCTGCCTCAGCAGATAATATTCTCAGACTCTTTAGGTGCTTATCACCTTTAAGGGCCATTTTTAAATGCTTTAAGTCATGTCCTTCTACACCAATAATTGTCTGTAATTGAGAAATTTCCCCTAATAATTTCTGAAGAGAATTAAGAGTTTGATACCGATCTCTCCTAATTTGTACCTTTTGAGGTCTGATTCTCTGTAAGTCTATCTTGTAACCTAAATAGTTAATAGAATTTCCTCTTTGTATCTTTTCTGGTGCAATCTGTAATCCCCAACGAGGCAGAACTTCCTTCACCATTTCAAACATACATTCCAAAGTTTCCTTATTAGAATCTGATAAAAGAATATCATCCATGTAATGATAAACAAGAGATTGTGAAAATTTCTTACGAATTATTCCCAAAGGTTGCTGTACAAAGTGTTGACACAAAGTAGGGCTATTTAGCATTCCTTGTGGCAAAACCCTCCATTGATATCTCCTAACTGGCTGTGAATTATTAAGAGTTGGTACAGTAAATGCAAATTTTTCTCTATCATTTTCCTGTAACGGTATTGTGAAAAAACAGTCTTTTAGATCAATGACTATGATAGGCCATCCTTTAGGTATTAAGGAAGGTAATGGCATTCCAGGTTGCAGAGAGCCCATTGGTTGAATTACCTTATTTATAGCTCTCAGGTCTGTCAGCATTCTCCACTTACCTGACTTCTTTTTGATGACAAATACAGGAGAATTCCAAGGACTGGTAGATTCCTCTATATGTCCAGCATCTAGCTGTTCCTGTACTAACTTTTCTAAAGCCTCTAGCTTCTCAGAGGTCATAGGCCATTGTCCTACCCAAACTGGTTCATCTGTAAGCCACTTCAATGGCAGGGCCTTTGGCTCCTCTGAAGGTCCATCATTTGTACCTAGTTTCTGTACAGCATGGATGGTTGGTAACCGTTTTCCATAGCGTCTTACCAGATCTTTTTCATAATTTGTATCTGACACTGGAGGAATATTAATCTGAGTATTCCATTGCTGTAAGAGATCACGACCCCAGAGATTTATAGCTATATCTGCCACGTATGGTTTCAGTATCCCTTTCTGTCCTTCCGGTCCAATGCAGACCACTGAGTTAACACTCTGTCGAACTCTAGATAGAGTTCCAATTCCTAAAAATTGTACATTTGCCTCTCTAAGAGGCCATTTCTGAGGCCAAGACTTTTGAGTAATAATAGTTACATCCGCCCCAGTGTCCACTAAGCCAGAAATAACTTTATTATTAATTTTCACTTTTAACTGAGGCCTTTTATCATTAATAGAAGCTTGCCAAAATATGCGTTTCTCATTTTGTCCATTCACACTTGATTCTTCATCACTATTCAAACTACCATCTAGAGCAATATCTTTTTTCACAATAGGCAAAGAACTATCTATTGTTCCTGTGAGAGATTGTCTTCCACTGCTATTGGGAATGACCTGACCTTTCTCGATGTGGGGGCCTTCTTGAGTCCCCCCTCGGGGTTTCCCGACCTTAAGGGGTTTCCTTGTATGTCCCTGGTCGATCTACATTCATTGGTCCAGTGTCTGCCCTTACCACATCTTCTACACAATCCAGAAGGCAGTGGCCTTCCATATGAGGCATTGTTAGAATTCATTTGTCTACAATTTCTCTTAGTATGTCCCATTTTACCACAGTTGAAACATCTAGGTTCCTGGCGCCTTCGTGGTCTCAAGGGGAAGGCTCTTCCTCCCCAAGGTTCTGGTTCATAGTAGTAGTAACCTCTAGCCTCTTGGTACCTATGTTGACCTCTGTAAGGTGCTTCTCCTTGCCAAGCCCTTACATCCTCACCTCTAGAACTTTTAATTTCCTGTTGCCGTTTTAAACCTTTGGAGATGGCTTCTCCTACCCAAGCTCCAGTATCTTGCACATTATAGTCAATGTTGGCTGCATACAAAACCCATTCTTCTAACGGAGCTGATCTGATCTTTAAAGGCAAAAGTATTCTTTTGCATATAGGTTTTGCATTTTCATAAGCTATTGTATATATAATTGATTGTCTTGTTTCTGGATCTGTTACCTGTAATTCTACTGCCCTAGTTAACCTTTGTAAGAAGTCCTGGAACTGTTCTGTAGGTCCCTGTTCTATTCTGGTATAAGCTTCTAGATGTTCTCCTGGCTCACGAACCTTATCCCAGGCATTTAATGCTGCTTTCCTGCAAAGAGACAGTATATCGTCATCATATTCAGCCTGAACCTGTGGGTCAGCATAAATACCCTGACCAAGAAGCTTATCTAGAGGGGCTTCAAAACCTTCCTTTATGCCCTGACGTTCAAGGAGCTTTGCCTCTTCCCTTACCAATGCCTTCCACTGGATTTGGCATGAATTCTCAAGTACAGCTGTTACCAATAGTTCCCAATCTGTGGGTGTCACCCTGTTAAAGGTTGCCCATGAATGTAATAGCTGTTTTACGTATGGGCTATGGAGACCATATGAGACAACTGATTCTTTAATATTCTTAAGATCCTTTGGCTGTATAGGTTGCCATTCATAAACCATTCGTCCATGAGGGTGTTTCTTAGAAGCTGGCTTTTCTACCATGGTAGCTGGTACACTAATGGTGTACGAGTAACAACCTTAGAAGAATAGTCACGATACCTGGGTGGAGTAGGTGCCTGGGATTGGAGTGATTCTGCTTCTGAGGCATCCCACTGATCTTTAAGCCTAGCAATGATATCCTTTTGAAAAGTTTCAATCTCCTTAATCATAAAAGATTCCAAGCACGTTAGTGAATCTGTAAATTGCTCTAACTGCTCATCTACACGTTTTTCTAGGTCTTTCATACGATCATCCTTAGAGATGATCTGCCATGCCAGCATCTGGATGGCATGGAAACTGCCTTCTAGGTATTGGAGTCTAGATTCCAGGTCATGATTTGCTGATTTTGAGTCCTCAGCAATCGACCGTATGGACCTATGTAATCTGTCAGCCCTGTACTGTAAATTATCTTCCAAACATTCAAATCTAGACTCAAATTTCTGATCTGCTACCTTGGATGCTTCAATAACTGATTGAATGGCATTGTCCAATTCTTCAACCCTATGCTGGGTATTTTGCACCGTTGCATCTAGTTGATGAGTAACATTGCCTATCTGAGTTTCTAGCTGGCTACAGATATTCTTTAGCTGGTCATGGTCTTCTGACAGCCTAGCCTCTAAGGCCTCAGACATGGAGGATCTCTCTGTGTTTATCTTATCATAAATACGCTGTATCTCATCAGACAGCTCTGTCTTTAGTGTATTGGACACAGAGCCAAGCTTATCATCCAATTTCTGTTCCACTTGCTGCACAATTGTGGTCTGACCTAATCTGTTTTCCAAAACCTCATTGCGTAAAGCTGTTATTTCCTGCAAGCAGGTGGTGAGGTTATTTCTGTCCCTGTTCCTGAGTCCTCTGGCTAGTAATACTATTTGTACCAGCAAGCTAACTGCCATGACAGCATATAGGCCAATAATTGGCAAATTAGCATCCTCCTCAAACAGTGAATTCACGTAATAAGCAAAAACATTACCAATTTTAGCAAATGATAAATATTCCGCCATGATTTTACCTGATTTCTACTCCAGATGCAGTAAATATATTTGACCAGCAGGTAGCACAGGCCTTCAGTTATTCCAAGGCGTTTGGCAGCAGTCGGTCAGCAGTGGAGAGAGGTCACAAAAGCGCCTGTGCTTATCTCTAAGCAGCTAGAAACTGGGTGGATGGCTCTGAGCAGCTCAGCTGCGGTGAGTCAGCTGCTAGCTGGGAACGCCTGTGGAGAGAGGATGCTTTCCGGGCCTAGGCGGCGGCCCGATGGAAACCACAGCCTGTCCAAAATGGGGTGTGGGTTTCCAATATCCCGCTTCTGACAACCAGATATAGTAGGAAATTACCAATACGGAGTCATGGAGAAATATAAGGGTATTTAATAGAGAAAAGCCTTATTTACAGAGCGAACCAGCCAGCCGGTGGTAGTCTGTACAGCAAGAAGCAAAGAGAAACCGAAACGCAGACCCCCTACTCACTCTGACCACGCCTCACAAGCCTGCCCAGGTACTCCTGTAGCCAGCCCCTAAGAAGGCATGGCTACAGCTTCCCCTACACTTATTGTATCTTGTTGTGATTTGTTTCATTTATATTCCTGGGGGACTTACTCTTTTCTGAAGAGAAAGCAGATCTGGGGGCAGGGAAGGAGGAGACAATACTGAGAGGAGAGCAGAAGGGAAGATGTTGTTGGGATTGTATGATAAAAAAACAGAAAAGATATTGTCATGTGATTTTAAAGGAAGTGTATTACAACATATGGGTAAGAAAATATTAAATACAGATAAATTTCTGAGATGTTCAAATGATAATCTTCACAAAGAAAAGCATAAAAGCTTTAAATGTGTTAAAATAAAAAAATAACTTACATTGTTATAAAAAGAGAAAGTTCAGTGTAAGTGTTGGCATTAAGAACTCTGGGTGGTGGTGGGGCATGCCTTTCATCCCCTGCCGGGAGCAGAGGCAGGCAGATCTCTGTAAGTTCAAGGCCAGCCTGGTCTACAAGAGCTAGTTCCAGGACAGACTCCAAAGCCACAGAAAAACCCTGTCTGGAAAGCCTCCTCCCCCCAAAAAAACAAAAACAAACAAAACTAAAATAAATAAATAAAGAGAACTTTAAATCAAAAACAGTTTTAAATCTATATGATAAAAGAATAAATACCTCAGATAATTACTGAATTTAGGAAGAGAAATCTTGAAGGTAATGGGAAGGATTTGAAGTGATAATTACATATAGAGAAAATTTGACTTCAGAGATCATGACATTTAGTTACATTTTGCCCTATATTTATTGAATGACCACTGACTCTCTCTGAATGTCTGTGATATGCTTTATAGAAGACTTTTCTTGTCCATGTGACCAGTGTCCTCTAGAACATAAGGCATGATATTGGTGTGTTCTAGAAATTTAAATGTAATTTTGATAGACTGAAATTTACCACCATGTCTCTTTGGGGACTGTACTTCCTGAGTAGGTGAAGAAAGAGAGTTTAGGAGTATACATCTACAATATTATAAAGGAAATACTGCAATATGTGACAACCAATTGAAGGACAATATGATACAACATTAAAGAGACAAGGAAATAACTGAACAAATCCAAGGTATAGTGTTGATGAGCACTGTTGGGATAAACAGATACATATCTAAGCAAATAATCATATGATAAACAGGATCCTCTAAAATAATTGAACAACATGAATATTCTCATAAGTTATCTATTTTGAATAACAAGATAGTTAACACATTATATACTCCTAATTCTTATTTGCATTTTTACTTTTTTGATTATGTACATATACATACATACATACATACATATACATATACATATACATATACATATATATATATATATATATATATATATATATGGGAAGTACTAGAATATAGATATACAAACCAATTTACCTCCATGTAAACTCTATATGTGATTTGCTGCTGTAGCTACAGAATTTTTTATAAATATTTAACACATTGCAGTTAGTTGTTAGGTGAATTTTGAATCTAATCTTTGCAAGCTTTCCTGATGTATTATATTTCCTCTATGATATCCAAATTTTTATCTGATATCATAATTAAAACTCAAATATACTCAACATATTTGTATTTTTATACTGAATTTATTTTTTTCAATTCAGGAAACTATATATTTACTGAAATTCAAAAAAATATTGTCAAAATGAGAACTTTATCTTTATGTTCATCATAAACTACTTTATTTTCCTCAAGTGTTCACTTGATACATTTTAATGTTTTTCATGCTAATAAAAAACATTATATACATTGTTACTATAGAACAGAATATTTTTTAATATTATTATAATATATTTCTTTCTTCTGCTCTATAGACTTAGACTTTGTGTTGATATTTATGCAAATGTACAACTCTTGTTAATTCTCCATTTAAACGCTTCAAGAGTCCACTTTTTCTTTTTATTTTCTTGCTAATTTATTTAAATTTCTTTACAAATATTTTAACTTCATTGCTATTTATTATAGTTTTCCTGGAGGATCAATTTTTAACAATTTTACTAAGAGAAAAACAATTTGTTCCTAAGATTCTATTTTCTTTTGATTAGTATATGTGATTTCCCATTCTGTAATATTAATTTTAACCCCACCGAAACATTGATTCTTCCTTCCTTAAGGGTCAATTAGTCATACTCAGTAGAACTGCCAGATATGCTCTTTTCCAGGTAATAAGTTTTCTTTAAGTATTTCTATCTTTTTTTTTATTTTCATCTGTATTATCTGCATTGTGTACTCTTTGCAGTTGTTTGGGGAAAAGTTTTGGTATTATTTATAAGCTTTACTACTACTTGCTTTTATTATAAATAAAACATTGCCTGCTTCAAACTTGTATCTTATTTGCATGGGGCTCAAAGACAGGATATTCCCTCTTTGATGATTTTGCCTATAGAATAGAGCATTGAAATTTTCACACTTTCCCACATAAAAATTACACTACTTGAAAAATAAATGTTATTCTAAAAATAGATGTATGAAATTGCAATGTGAATAATAAAAGCAGTAAAATGGCCTCATATAAGGAAGAATCAAAGTGATCAAATTATAGAAAACCAAAACTAAACAAACAAATAAAAACTCATTCCTCCTCTTTTAGTTCATTGCATAATAATAGAGGTTGGCTGGGTAAGAAAACATTATTTTTGATTAGTTAATTGTGTTATTTGAAAGTATTACTCAAATATAAAATGCACTTGGAAGACTATCTTCTTTTATCTACTTCCCATCTCTATCATAATCTCTTCCTCTCCATCAGTATTTTTCCCTTATATGCACTAATCACATTTGTTTTAATGTGTGAACTATTTAATTGACCTGTGGAATAATCCATTACACCGTGTGTATAGATGATACTGCGTTTCATTTGTATAGAAGCTGACTGGCTGATAGCTGGACAGGAAAAGGTTCAGCTGGAGAACCTGACTAAGTTCAATGGGAAGAAGAAGGCTGGGGTCAGGGGAAGTGCAAAGTGATGCAGAGGAAGCAACACATACTGGGTGGCAGGTAAAGCCAAGAGCTATGTGGCAATATATACATTAATAGATATGGGATAATTTAAGTTGTAAGAGCTAGTTGTTAATAAGCCTGACCTACCAACTATGCATTTGAAATTGATATTAAGTCTCTATGTTGGTTATTTGGAGCTGGCAGAATGGAAAGAAAAGTCCCCCTACATTAAGCTGTCTATGTGTACTGTAGATTGCATCCTTACTTGGATCATGCCCATTGTATAATACCTACAAAAAATTTTGCATCAATTACATCAATCAAGAAATGTTTCCCAATAATTACTTTATTTATGGTCTTAACTCTATAATCAAGACATACAGGATATCTGTATGGGTTAATTAACAAAAATCCTATATTTTTGTTACATATCTTTCCTTCACAGATAATAACCATATTAAAGTTAAATGTTTGGAAAATGTATTCCAAGAAAAGTTGAAAAGGAACCAAGAATATGTCACTGACCTAATATGTAACAAAATACATTTCAATAGAAGAGTAATCAGAAGATATGGATCAATAGTAAAATTAACAAGAAGTCATTACTATCCTAAACATACATTCACCAAACTCTGGAACATTTAGTCTCATCAAACAATGCATGTTATTAGATTCTAAGACACATATTAATGCTATCTCATTGATAATGGGAAATTTCAATACACCATTTTCTCTTAGGCAGGTCATCGGAACAGAACATAAATAGAAAAGCATCACAATTGAGTCAACTTATACATCTGACCTGGCAGATATTGAAAGACCAGTGCATAAAAAGAACATACATTTTATAAGGTATGGAAACTCCTCTCTAGTAGATCGAATTATGGATTACCAAGAAAAACTCAATAAAAAGAACACTTGAAATAAGTCTGGGAATTCTATGTGGTTAATTAACCCTAAAACTTAAAAAAATGGCATCAAGACAACTTCTGGTAATTATATGAATTCATGGATGTTAACACATTATAGAATGTAGGGAGAAACCTAAATTAGAGGTACCACTGACCACACCCACTTGGGCATGGTCACAGATCCGTAACAAGGGTTTAAGAAGCAGGGAGGTGAGCATGTGGCTCTCTCGATTGATTGAGCAGACTGGGAAGCATTTCTGTGTCCGTCCTGCTAAGGTGTAAACCTGGTCACCGGTTCCCATGTGTGAGTATTTTCCTCCCAATAAACCACTGGTTACAACCTATCTCTGATTCCACTTTGTAATCACCAATATCTGGTGTCAGAAATGGGGATGGTCAGTGGCACCTCTAGTAAGGGTTTCTGCCTACAATAAAAGAAGAATGGGGCAATGTAGAAATGGTGAAAGAAATTTATGCATTCTTTGAATTAAATGGCAACAAATCACAACACAGCAAAAACACTGGCATATATTAAAGGTCACATTTCATTTTTTTCCTTTCATTGAAAATACCCCGCACCCCTCACACAGCCTAGTCTAATAAGAGTTTTTCCATCCTCTATTCTTCCCCATCTCCTCTGTCCTCCATATCTAATCCATTTCTTTCTTTAATATAAAAGAACAGGCTTATAAGAGGTAACAACAATGATGAAAAAATAGCATAAGGCAATAAACAATAGGTACCACATAGAGGCTGGACAAGGCAACCAAACAAAAAGAAAAAAAAAAACATTTAGAGGAAAAGTATATAGTGCCAAGCATCTTCACTAAAACTCACAAACCACCAATAAGTGATACAATGATGCAATTCAAAATTTGAAAAAAAGAAGGTTTTAATGTAATTCATTTTTAAATATATCAAATATTGTCTCATCATGAATTTAGATCAATTAAAAAAAATTGAGCTCAGGTTTTCTTTTGAGTCTCTTTTATATTATTCTCTAGATATAATTTTGTGATGTATTTTACGGAGTAATCTCTTTTGTCACAATGACTTCTTTAGCAAAACCATAAGCTTGTTGACATCCTTGTATTCTACTATGGGAATTGCAAAGGTGCACTTTAGAAAATGAAATTTTGATATATTTTCAAATATGTTGGATATCTTGTCAGGTATAGCAAAGTTACATGAAAACAGCATCACTTAGATCATTTGTGTCTTTTGAAATTAACAAAATTCCTTGTTGCATGTTCTATTCATAGACTGTTTTTGACAGAAGTTTCTCTTTTTATTATTTCAATACATTTTATTACTGAAAACAAGAAATAAATACTGCCTAATGGAATAAAATCAGAACATTTTCTCTACAAATATTATGGCTAATAATCTTAAAGTTTTAAAAATAAAAAGTCTTAAGAATGAATGTGGGTGTCAGTGAGGAGGCCTCGGAAATCTATGGGGCATCTAGTAGTAGATCAAAACTTATCCCTAGCATAGGAATGGACTTTGGGAACCCATTTCACATAGAGAGATACTCCCTCATCCTGCACATATGGGGGGCAGGGCTAGGCCCTATCCCAAAGGATATGACAGACTTTGAAGACCCACATTGGAAGGCCTCACTCTCCCTGGGGAATCAGAAACAGTATTGGATATGTTGGGTGTTATTGGGGAACAGGAGAGGAGGGGAGGAAAAGGGGACAGAGTTTGACATGTAAAAATCTTGTTTCTAATTTAAATTTTAAAAAATAAAAAATGACACCAAAAAAAGAATGGCATATAAGGTTGACTTGAGTGAAGAATAGAGGAGAGCAATATAAGAGATACCATAATAGTGGTAGCCATTGCAGGTTTAAAGTAAAATTTGGCACTAGGGAAATGTCCAGAGATCTACAAGGATGACACCAACTAAAAATCTAAGTAACAGAGGAGAGTCTACCTTAAATACCCTCTCCTGATAATGACTACCTTATATGCCTTTCAAGAACCTTCATCCTGCAGCTGATGGAAGCAGAAGCAGACACCCACAGGTGAACACTGAACTGGAATCCAGTTGCAGAGAGAGAGGAGTGATTAGCAAGGTGGTCAAGACCAGGCTGGTGAAACCCACAGAAAAAGCTGATTGAACAAGGGGGAGATCATGGTCCCCAGACTGATAGCTAAGAAACCAGCATAGGACTGATTCAGACCCCATTCTGTCTGATTCAGACTCAGACAGGATGTATGTGAGTGTCAGTGAAGAGGCCTTGGAAATCTATGGGGCTTCTTATAGTAGATCAGTATTTATTCCTAGCATATGAATAGACTTTGGGAGCCCATTCCACATGGAGAGTTACTCTCTCAGAATAGACACATGGGAGAGGGCCTAGGTCCTGCTCCAAATGATGTGACAGACTTTGAATATCCCCCATGGAATGCCTCACCCTCCTTGGGGTGCATAAAGTAGATGGGATAGGGGGCTAGTGGGAGTAGGGGAGGAGTGGAGGGAGAAGGGGAGGGAGAAGGAACATGTTTGTTTCTAATTTGTATAAAAATAGAGAAAAGAATGCCATATAAATATAAAACTAAGGAAAACACATTTTCTCCAAATTATCTTCATAATTGTTCATTTCTGAGAAACTTCATGACTTCTCTTGCAGTAAATTCCTGTTCATGTATCTCTGAATACAACAAATGAGGAAGAGAACATATAAATACCAAGACTAGAAACTGAAAGCCCTATCTGCAAAAGCTTTTGAGAAAATCCAACAAATCCGTGTTTAGAATTAAGCTTCTGTTCAAATAGTATTTTCTATTTAAAGACCAGAGTCATTATGGGAAGCTAGAATCTGTCACTGAAAACAATGTGGCTCTGATGTAAGACCACTGGTATAAGGAACAGCCTATCAAAATAAGCTATTTTAATTTACTAGATGACATCATTTTAATATAGTATATTGTAGGCAATATGAATATTTGTCCTCTTGACTGGTAAACATCATATAATTATTTAATATATATTTTTTACTTTTTCAAGGTTACCTTCTTCCCTTCTGTAGTATCATCAACCCACCCAAGTGCATCAAGTTACATGTTAAGTAGAGAATGATTTTCATCACAAATTTGTTTTTAATTAATTATGACTATGGGGCTGCTTATCAGTAGCAGCCTAATAAATAAAATGGTATAATGCTAGCAGTCAGTTTTCTGAACTTCAAGCTATGTTTAATATATTGCATAACTCATAACTGTCTAATTCATTTCATGAAAAAGATTTAAAATGCAATGACTCAGATATGTCAGTATAGTCACTTGGTGCTAGAAAAATATTTGGCAATAAGCATCCTCAAACTTCTAGAATCATGAACAACCACATCTGTTGCTCCAAAGAATACACTTCTGTCCCAGAAATTGATTTGGTGAAAACAATTTCAAATATAGTTTTATTTTTTTACATTGGTTGTTAGATGGTTTCTGGGATCTTTTGGAAAGATTCCAGTATCTACAGCAAGCAGGGTGGTGCATTCTTGTTGACAAATGGTATTATCATTCAATTTAATGTGTCAATCTGATAGGTAAAATGTAGCATCCTGTCCTTTAACTTATATTTTGCTGGGTACTCTGTTCATGTGTATCCTGGTCATTTGAACTTGGTATTATATGTTTTGAAATTCCTACCATTATTTTTTTCTTTTAGGGTATTCGTTACTTTGTTAGTATACACTTATATCCAGAATTTTTCCTTAAATTTTCTAGTAACCAGCATTATTATTATTTCTAAAGTTTGATATATATATATATATATATATATATATATATACATAATATGTATATATGTATATATTAGTCTTATGTATCTTCTTAGTTTTAGGCATGCATTTATCACATTCTTTAAGCAGAGTTGTTCCTTTAGGAGATGAGAATCAGGAAGCAGATATCATGTCTACTATTTCAGGACCTGTAAAACAGACACTCATATAACATTGCTCCCTTTCCTGATTTTTCCATTTCTATCCACTGATTTCATCAAGGTCATACCAAATATCTTAAATTCTCCTTTGAATCTTAGGCTTCACAGAAGCATTTTCACATCTTGTCCTCTCAAGGACTCCACATACACTATCAGAATATCCTACATATAGCCTGAATTGCTTGCCGTAATTATTTTGGAGGAATATGGCCCAAGCCCCCACTATGCTGTTAAATCTTTCAGTCTGCATGCTTGCAAACCTCTAGCCATGTGGTAAATGACAAGTTCTGCTCTTGTATTGATATATATCTGGATCCTTGGACCATGGCTGCATTTCCATTTCAAGTATAGTGAAAATTCATGCTCAGCTGCACTCACAATGCAACTGGAGAAAGGAACCCTGTGACAGTTTGTTCAGGAAATATATGTCTTCCAATGAGTTATACTCTAGGTCTTCAGTGCATTCTAGGTCTCCAATATATTCTTTTACAATTTGCTCTCTCTTTTATCTCTCTCTCACACTCTCACAGGCATACACACACACACACACACACACACACACACACACACACACACACACACGCTCACTCACAGAAGTTTGGCTAAATATAGTGAACAGAAATCATACTACAGCCTAAATATCTTGTAATCACCACTATCAAATACATTACTCCATTGATTTTATCTTCAGTCTCACTTAAAATTTCAAAACATGGGAAGTAACTAGTTACATGCTTTGCAGAATGTAAGTTGAATGTCCATGTCCTGATATTTTCATTCTTTCTTAAGTACTATGCCTAGTCTCCACAGTCTGCATTTCCATCAGCATTTTGAAATTGCAAGCTCATCATAGAATAATCAAAATCTCTACAACACCCTAAGCCTTTCTACCTTGCCCCAAAATCCAATGAACCTATAAGACAGGGCAAAAAAAAGATGAGAGCCAGAGGACCAGGATATCTTCTGTTTGATCAGGGAAGTTATGTCCATGAAGTCTCAACAAAATGAAGAATGACATCAAAAGACATGCCTAACATTGAAAGGAAAAATCTAACGAAGGACCAAACACAACCAAATAGCTAAAAGCCACCCTGAAGACAAGGAAAAAGGATAATCTTCCACAAGAAAGAACCCACAGATAGTTGTCTACTAGGTGGTCAGCCCTGATATCCTATACATAAAAGCAACATACCGTCTAAGTAGATTATACACAACAGAACATTGAGAAATTCAATAGAACAAGGTAGAATGGTACATGGGGTGGTGGGATAGAAGGAGAAAAGAGGGGGTGAGTGATAGAACTATAATTTATTTTTTTAAAAGATGATATCCCTAAATATATTTCAGTTTAAAAAACACAGATTTCTTTTATGAAATTAATGTCCTTACTACACTCACTGACTATTCTCAGGCACAATTTTCATACCTGAATAGGGAGTACTTCTCAGTAGTATGTTTCTATGTTCAAAAACAATAAATTTCAATACAGTTGCAACATATCCTTCCTTGTATAAATAAAGATAATTTCTTTATTTATTAAAGAAACTTAAGTTCACTTTGAAAATGAGAAAAAATTCAATAAAAACCCCTAAAAGAATGTGAATATATTTAATTAATAACATGAGTGTATACTTTGGAAACATATCACAATTTGTTTCAAGTTTCTCTGCCTTTCATCTAAGATGCCTGGCAGGCTATTCATTTGCTGGATTAGTTTATATTTGAAGGGATTTGAGGGAAATGATGACAACCTGAAATTTCAAAGTTATGCTTTGAAAAAAACCTTGATATATTTATAATACGATATTATCTATGGTTGGTACTCCCTAAATGAATGAATGGATAATTGGGGGCATCCCCCATAAAGATGTTTCCCTGTCCCTAATCTCTTTTGATCTTTTGTGTAAGCACCATGAAGCAATCAACTCATTTTCCTACATATTATTATCACCAGGACATTCTGCCTCAGTTGATATCCAAAATCATATATCAGGTTGCCTTGATCTAAACACTCTGAAACTATGATTTACAGAAAACTTTTGTTCTAAAAGTGATTTTATTAATGCAATTGTCACTGTCATGAAAACAAAAATAGGTTAGTTTGTATCCAACCATATATGTATTAACTCTTCCTTAATTTTTCTTTAGGAATGCATGATAATACTGGAGAGTGAAGCAGTTAATCGAATCAATATCTAATTTGTCATCATTGTTGATTAATAACATTTTGGAAAGTACACATTGAAATTTCTAAGAGTTATGAAAGTGTTTTAATTCTTAAATGTTTTATCAAGTCATGAGGCATAAACTTTAAGGCCTAAAACAATGATTGTTAAAGGACCCATGAAATGTTTATATTCTTGACATGTTGCTCTAAAAATTTTAAATATAAAAATTTTTTCCTGGGTCCTGTTGCAACATTCTGACTTCTGTCAAGTATTTACATAGGGTATTAATATTTATATCTGCTGAAGAGACCATAGCTTGATAGGTCTATATCTAAGGAAATCTAATGTCATTCCTTGTGATGAAGAGCAATGTACTGAACTTCATAGGATGCACTGAATAAAGATTTGATGCCCCTTTTTCTGGTATAGCTGGTCTGAGAGATTGCAATGAAGATACCTTAATCAATCACTATAGCCATTCCTGGTTGCCAATAAAATACAAGACTGGGATATTATAACTAATTGCTTATGTGTTCTATATTATTGATAAATTTGTGATAAATTTTAGTGAATATTTATAATTAGTTTCTGGTGTCAAGACATCCAACTGCTTAGCTAAAACAATACATAATTATGTATTTTTAAAATGTTACTTCTCATAGCCATGATTAACTTCTGCTTGCTTTGACATATTAGTATTTATAGTAAGGATACCTTTATAGACAAAATGTTGTATTTTAGTAAACTCAGTAGAAATTAAGGGACTGATTTCAGAAATGTTAAAGATACATGCTCTGAATTAGCGCTATTAATATAATCAATTAAATGGAGTTTACATACACTCAATACATGCCTTATTTTCAAATAAAGTTCAAATTGCTATTTCACTCTATATCACTCATGTTAGATAGTGGAATATTGACTGTCTCATAGTTTAATGTATTTTACATAAGATCATTCTACAGCAAAGCACTTTCCCAGGAAGTAAAGGAAACCTCTATAAACCACTGGCTCATTACAAGCCATGCTGACTCTACTATAGTTAGATCAATATTTGTTATTACAACTTTCACATTGTGATTACCACTTTCATTTTACACAGAGAAAGTCTTTGACTTTTTTGGTAACTATCTATTTCTTATTATAGCTAATGAAATTTCAGAACATTTGGCTGGTAAAATTATTTTGCTATTTTTTAATAGTCTAATCTACAAGATTGCAAACCACAGTCATCTCAAAGAGTGACAAATAATGAAAAGTTTCACTTTTAATCTTTAGAAAAATTCTTTTTATAAAATTAAGAATTAAGTATATATTGCCTTTTATAATACTAAACAGCCAGCAATGTAAAGGCAAGAAAAAAATTATAAAATCTATTCTAATTGGAACTCTTACAATGAAAGTTAACTGAAACACATCAAGTTACATATGTTTAATTTTAAGGGCAGTACAATTCAAAACAACTAAAATGAAGAGAAAAGATATTCCAAAGCAGGAACACTTGTTGTACATATGCACAAGTGTGCATATGTGTGCATGTGTTTGTGTGTGTCTATTTGTTTGTATATGTATGGACGTTGGTGTTGACTTTTATCTGTATATTCTAGAATAACACTGAATGTCAATCCTGAATTTTTGAAATCCTATATTGGTTGAAAAAAAAACCCTACAATTTCAGGTTTGGGGAAGTAGATGAAATTCTGAGTAAAGGTGCAACTGTACATTATCAACAAGTTGTCTAATGCCTCAGCTCCAAGGGCAGTGAGACATGGTAACCCTCCAGTCTGTGAGCAAGCATGGCATGTAGAAGCGTCAACTGCAGCTCCTTCTTCCTGACTATTTGTAAACTGAGACTGGTCCCTGACAGAGACTATTTCCTGGGACTAGCTGACTCCTCGTGTGCTATATGGAATAAACTCATTGATTTTTTCTTTGCTTGCCTAGTTGGTGCTATCCACCTGAGCATGCACACACACAACTCCATCCCAGCATTTTTTGGTTGTTTTTAGTGTTGTTTTTGCTTCTTCATTCCTTCTCCACCCATAAAAGTTGTCCATGATCAAGCTTTGTAGAGCACTGCAGAAATATTGATTAGATGCTATGTATTTAAATTGAAGAAAACACATTATAAATCATTTTTGTTAACATATGATATTAAGGCAAATAGTGTAGTATGGGAAGGAGGTACCTGATAAAAATATGTATTATATTTTAAGTTTTGGGACAAAGTAAGTTTTAAATGTATCTTGAAAGTATTTATTTTTCTTAATTCTTACAGTTTCTTTTTTAAACTTTTGCATTTTTCTTTGAGAATTTATTATTACTGAAAATATATTCTTCTCTCAGATAATCTATCCAAACCACAGTCTTGCCCTCTCCTCTTATCAAACTCCCCATTACCCCAACTCTCCCTCAGACCCACTCTGTTTTCACTTTCTCTTCAAAAAGAGCAGGCCTCAAAGAGACAATAACCAAATAAAACTAAAGTGCTTAAATTACAAGGCCAAAGCTCTGATAACCAGGCTGGACAAGACAACAAAAGTGTCAGAAAAGTGTTCCATGAACAGGCAAAAGAGTCAAAGAGAAATATGCCACTGTTAAGAGTCTCAAAAATCATTAATCTAGCAGCTGTTTATATTCATAGAGGACCTATTGTTGACCCATTTAAAATATCACATTTGGATAATGTTCATCTCCTGTTTCCTCCATCCCTATTCAAACAATTTTATGCCCTATTCTCTCTTTTTTTGTTTGTTTAAAAATACAACAAAACCAAAACATCTTCATGGCTTGTTTGTTTTGTCCAACTGCTCTTGGAAGTGGGACCTGTTCTAGAATATTGGCAATGTACTAGTGATTTTAGATATCATTAATGAAAACTTGCAGAATTTTGCAGTTGAAATAAGATTCAAGTAAATATTCAGCTAATTCTGGTGACCATTTCTTTTGGTCATATTCCAGGTCTGTTTCATGCTGTCACAAACACTCTGAATTTGTATGTACATCTTCCTTACTGTGTAAATAGTTTCCTTGAAGACATTCACTCCCTCTATCTGTTACACGTAGATCACCTCTTCCATACAGTACCTAAGGCTTGTATGAGAAGATATGAAATGGGCATCTCACTGAAGAAAGAACGTTCCCACTCTTTTATTCTCTGTATGTTGAACAGTTTTAGGTTTCCATGTTACTTTCCATGTACTGCCAGAAGAAATTTCTCTCATGAGATTTAAGAGATGCACTCATCTCTTTACACTATTGCATCAGTAGTCTTTATTGGCAGGCATGTTGTAATTATAGTCTCCAGGGTACAGAGCTTGGTGAGGTTGGTGAATATTCTTCTCCTACCAGAACATAAATACTGCATTTCTTCACTGTTTGGTTTTAATTTAATGACTATATGGCTTTAAATGAGGAGAGGCAACCATTTTAAACTTAAATTTATTTGCATAATTTTACAAAGGTTACTAATCATAATTTAAAATTTTCAGACTGATAAGCATCAAACTTCCAAGAATCTTACTTGGTGGTAAAAAAAAATAATGGCATCTTGAAATTTGCAGGCAAATGGATGGAACCACAAAAGGGCATCATAAGTGAGGCAACCTGGAACCAAAAAGACAAATATAATATTTACTCACTCATAAGTGGATATTAGGCACAAAGCAAAGGATAACCAGAATACAGGCCACAGCCCTAGAAATCCTTGGTAACAAAGAGGACCCTAAGAGAGGAGAACTTTGGGAGTGACCAACCATGCTAATATTATAGCATTTTAAAGAACAATTTTGTAAAGACCATACTGAAGGAAAATTTATAGTTCTTCTCAAAGTTGATTTGGCTGGTTTAATAAGTCATTTTTGACATTTTATAGTCGTATGCTAATCTTATATTTGGCCATAATTCCAGCAATTTAAGGGAACAAGAAAGCAATCCAAATTCAATTAAATAGTTCTTAATAGCACTGTACATAACCTTGAGGTCTTCGGGCATAAAGACTAAATTCAAATACATTCTAATTTTGATTGTCTCCAACATAATTCCATTATTTCTTTAGCACACTTTATTACTCAAAATTAAATCTGTAAGGGAGATGCCCTTAAATTTGTCCTTGAAATATGACGTCATTTGTCAATAATACAAAGGTACTGTATAGAAAATATATTACATAGTTTGGAAATGTTTAACACAGATAGGTAAATATATCATCATAAATATTATTGTCAGTAAAGTACATTGACAAATACCATACTAGTTAACAATATTAAAACTGGTTACAAATTTAAGACATTTTCTACAAATAACATGGAAATACTTCATGGGAAATAGGTTTGTCAATAGTTGTAGACCCAATCTCTATACATATTATTCAAACTTACAGGAAACATACACAATATTAAAAGCATGTTTTCTCTGTTAAAAAGAAGTTCCCATAATCACTAAAAAGTTCTAAGAAGTGATACATTATAGGTTTAAATAGAATTCTGGCACTAGGGAAATATCCAGAGATCTACAAGTCTTTTTGTGGTCACAATGTCATGTTGAAGACAGCATTTCTCCCATTACCCTCCTACGGCTCTTACAGTTTCCATTCCTGTTCCATTTGGTCACGTGTACATGGGGTCCTTGATGGAGGTTTTCTGCTTATTCGCTACACAATTTAATAATATTATCAACTTTTACAACAGTATTTTACCAAATTTTTATGCTTTTTCAGAAAGATAATTTTAAGTAAGATGATTAGTATGAATTGTGAGATTATCTATGTTTGAAAAAGTGGCTTGAGATTATTAACAATTTCTAAGTGTTTGATTTGTATAATTGATTTTTTTAAATGCAACATAACAGTTTGTTCTGATTTAATCAAAAAAAAAATTACCCATTGTGAGGAATAGTAAGAAGATTTTGTTGACAGGATTTTTGTGTTATAATTTTAAATGATTTATGATTTTCTACAACAATCAGGTAAGCCCCTCCATTCATCAGTAAAGAGGCTACAAGTCCAGTGATGTAAACAAGAAGGAGACTGTTCTATGTTATACTTTATATTTTATACATATAGGTACTCCCAATAATACTTAGCAAAGTACCATGTTAACAATAGAAGAAAAATGAGTTTAAGAAAAGGCAACAAGGAAACAAAGGGAAATGAAATAGTGCATATATGACAAACAGCGAGATTGAAATAGTTATATTTTTTTAAAAATGAATTCATAATTGACATTTGAGTATTGAAGTTTTAAAGTATAATTTTTAAGTTGATTTCATTTTTATAAATGTTTATTTCTCTGAGACACTGTAATTATATTCTGTATTTCTTCTTGTGTTTATTCATAGTGCTTCCCATGAAAGAACAAAGATTACAACTAATCTAAGTTTGAAACACAAAATATGGAAAAAAAGACTTCTTATTCAACTATAGTAATTTTAAAAATGTAAAATACAAACACCAATATTTCATTGTTTAATTTCTTTAATGTACTTATAATTTACTGTGAGATTTGTATTAATCACACACCCTAAAACATTCATAAATCAAATATTAATTCAAATTTAAATTAGTACAAGCAAACTTAAGGGTGCAACAATCTTATGTATACATTGGTAGCAAAGAAATGCTCTAAAATTGGACAAAAGATCCAATTAAAATGAAGGAAATCATGTCTAAAAATTGAATCTAGCTGATTATATGAGATAAAAGAAGTAAAAAATCTAGGATGAAACCTATAACCAACACTTTGCTAAAGTACACAAATCCCTTATTACACATTAATATCCATCCTTATAACCACAGAAAAATACAGTTCTTATTTCTCATGCAGAACCTCTTTGCCATCGATGGAGACTATTGCAGTAAACAGCAACAAACATGATGCAGACTAGTGGAACCACTTCCAGTTGGTGCTCTACATCTATAAAACAATTTTTCCACCTACAGCCCAAGAATCAGCAGAGAGAAGGCAGAAAAATTGGAAAAGACAGTCAAAATGAATCAAGCTGTGTGATCATGTCTCCTAGAAATATCATAGAATCTCAGCAATGTAACTACCCAAATAAGCCTTGAACAACCACTAAAATAATGAACACACTAACATGAAAATGGACAGAGTCAGAAGTACTCAACCCTAGACAAAGAAATTTGGGCAATGGAGTAATACAGAAAGTGGTAGCAATTTAGCTAACCAATTAATTTTCCAATACCAAGTGGGCAGCTGTAAGATCATATGCATACAGGTAATATTATATGGTGTGAACGCCTTGCATTTGTATATTTTGAAATTGTTGTTATATTCACCATTAAAGAAAACAATGTCATGGATTTGAAAGACAGCAAGGAGGGTTCATGGGAAGCTTTACAGAAAGAAAACAAAGGGAGAAAAATAATGTGATTACATTATAACTTCAAAGAATTTTAAAGGGCATATATATATATATATATATATATATATATATATATATGCTTGGTATTTACATGTTTTCTCTTTGTTAGAATTACCTTTATATGATATCAATAATGTTGTATAAGATCCCATATAAATTTCTTCAGTTTTCTTCAATTACCTGTTTCTGTGTCTGTTTTGTAGGCCAGTTATTAGACTGTAATGAGATCTGGATATAACAATTTGAATTTTAAATTTAACAACATTGTATACTAAGCATATTTAAAAATTCTTTTTAAACCTGATCTCTATGTCATATCTTAACAAGGAATAAAATTTAGATATAGCTAACATAGTTAAAGATTCAGAAATAAAAGGTGATTTAGGTGGTCTGAAGACATTTTAAATATTGAAAAAAGAAACTGAAGAAGATAAAAGAAGATGTAAAGATCTTATGGATCAGGGGGATTAACATAGTAAAGATGATATTCTTATCAAAAGTAATCTACACATTCACTGCAAAGTTTCAATTTAAGGCCCACTCCACTAGTTAGAACCTATACCCAGAACTGTTTGGATGACTAAGAACCAGAAACTAGATACTGCAGTACCTATCACCAAACCAAATCCTACTGGTTTCAAAAAGCAATAATAAATAGACTCCTAATAATAATCTGCCATTCTTGTAGGTCAGTGCCTTCCTCAGTCATCATCAGAGAAGTTTTATCCTGACTGGACAGAATCAGATAGAGACTATGCAGAGAGTAAGAGACCTTAGAATTGTCAACCTAAATGGCTGATTCCATAAAATCCATACCCTGGGGGAACATGGCAGTAAAGCAATTAGAAAGAGTTTAAGCCAGAAGAGATAGAGGAAACAAACAAACAAAAAGCCGTCTAAATCAACAAGAACTAAGAGATTGAAGCAGCATGAACAGGGTCTGCCCTAGGTGAATACATATTTATTCAATACATATATGTTCACACACGGAGAAAGAAGGCAGGGAGGGAGGGAGGGAGAGAAGGATCGAGAGAGACACTGAGACAGAGGGAGAGAGGGAGAACACAAAAAACTGCAGGGACTAATTGTTGGCTGGGCATGACAGAGTAATGGCAAAAATGAACCCACTTCTGCTATGATTGTAGGCACAAAACCGGCACAACTTGAAGTCAGCTAAAGCCACAGCAAGGATTGGGAGGGACTCAGCTTTAACTTTGTTTGTTACTGATAATTAATGGCTGCTGGTGACAGGCTGTAGGTTTCTTTAGTGATCAGTGCTTTGCAAGGCTACCTATGTTCCTATAGATGATCCTAAACCCATTCTCATTCTGAAAATACTAAATAAATACAGTGACTTAAAACTAAATCAGCTGCAGTATTTTCCTGTTTGAGTTTTTCGGTTAACTTATGTCAACAATCATATCATCTGCAAATAGTGAAAGTTTGACTTCTTCCTGTCCACTTTGATCCCCTTGATCGCCTTTTGTTGTCTTATTGCTCTAGCTAGGATTTCAAGTACAATATTTAAATGATATGGAGAGAGTGGACAGCCTTGACTTGTTCCTGATTTTAGAGGAATCGCCTTGAGTTTCTCTCCATTTAGTTTAATGTTAGCTGTTGGTTTGCTGTATATTGCTTTCATCATGTTTCGGTATGTTCCTGTTATTCCTAATCTGTCCATGACCTTTATCATGGAGGGCTGTTGGATTTTGTCAAAGGCTTTTTCAGCATCTAGTGAGATAATTATTTGATTTTTCTTTTTCAGTTTGTTTATATGGTGGGTTACATTGATGGATTTTCGTGTGTTGAACCATCCCTGCATTCCTGGTTTAAAGCCAACCTGATCATTGTGGATGATTTCTCTGATGTGTTTTTGGATACTATCTGCCAGTATTTTGTTGAATATTTTTTGCATCGATGTTCAAGAGGGATATTGCATTGTAATTCTCTTTTTTGTTTGTTTGGGTTTTTTTGTGGCTTGGGTACAAAGGTAAATGGACTCCAGGAGAAGATTGCAAAGCCCCTTGAAGAAGGGGATGGGGACAAAAACTCCTGACCAAATTGGAGCCTGGGGGCAGGGAGAGGAAGTAGAGTCTTCATCTAGTTGCTGTGTGAAGCAAAAGCAGACACATGTAGCTAAACACTGAAACATAGGACTGGAATTCAGTTGTGGAGAAGGGGAGGTTTGAGCAATGGAGCTGAGACAGGGAAGGAGAGACCTGCAGAAATAGTGATCCTGACCTACTCATAGAATGGAGACCCTAGTCATAAAGCTGGGGAAAGAGCATTGGACCAAACCAAACAGTCTGAATATGGGTACCAGGTAGAGTCCAAGCCAGTCTATGGGTCCTCTAACAGCAGAGCCAGTCTTTATCCCTAGAGCACTAATGGACTTTGGGAGCCCCTTCCCTATGGAGGGATACTATTGCACCCTAGATACAGCAAGGAGAGTCTAGACCATCCCCCAAACAATATGACAGATTTTGAAGGTCCTTGGTAAAGGGTTTCTCTATTCCTGGGGAGGAGTAGGGGGTGGATTGGGGTGGGTTGTGTGTGTGTAACATGGGAGAATGGGAGGATGAGGGAGTGAGGGGATGAATATGTAAATATGACTAATTAAAATAATAAAAAAATGAAAAAAATAAGCATGTCTTGAAGATGAAACATTACATACTTTTCTGCAACATTGGATTTAGGTTGCATCAACCCACGAACCTGAAGTGCAATGATTTTGTAATTCTTTGGTCAAGGTGATACTGATTCATTAGCACTCTTAATTAAATGCTGAAGTCCAGTAACTTATACAAAAGCCAGTATCATTATTTATTAAAGATTTCTTATATGTTTTACATTAAATATACCTTAACAGGACTATAGCTCTGCAATAGAGCATGAAGTCAGGGATGGTGATGCCTACAGATGTTCCTCTATTATACAGGGTTGTTTTGGCTATCCTGGGTCTTTTGTTTCTCCACATAAAGTTGAGAATTGTTCTTCCAAGATCTGTGAAGAATTGTGTTGGAATTTTGATGGGGATTGCATTAAATCTGTAAATTGCTTTTGGCAAGATTGCCATTTTTACTATATTGATCCTACCTGTCCAGGAGCATGGGAGATCTTAACAGTTTCTGACATCTTCTTTAATTTCTTTCTTTAGACAGTCAAACTTCTTATGGTACAGGTCTTTCACATTTTTTGGTTATTGTTATCCCAAGGTATTTTATGTCATTTGTGGCATTGTAAAGGGAGATGTTTCTCTGATTTCTTTCTCCACCAATGTGTCATTGTATATAGTAGGGATACAGATTTTTTTTTTGAGTTAATCTTGTATCCTGCCACTTTACTGAAGGTGCTTATCAGATGTAGGAGCTTCCCGGTAGATCTTGAAAGAACAATTCTCAACTATATATGGAGAAACAAAAAACCCAAGATAGCCAAAACAACCCTGTACAATAAAGGAACATCTGGAGGAACCACCATGCCTGACTTCAAGTTCTGTTACAGAGCTATAGAAACATTTTGGTATTGGCACAAAAATAGACAGGTAGACCAATGGAATAGTGTTAAAAACACTGATATTAACCCACACACCTATGAACAAATTATTTTTGATAAACAATCCAAATTTATACAATGGAAAAAAGAGAACATCTTCAACAAATGGTGCTGGCATAACTGGTTGCGGACATGTAGAAGACTGCAGTTAGACCCAAGCCTATCGTCTTGCCCAAAACTTAAGTCAAAATGGATGAAAGATCTCAACATAAATCCAGCTACACTGAGCTTATTAGAAGACAAAGTGGGAAATACTCTTGAATTAATTGGTACAGGAGACCACTTCCTGAACATTACACCAGTAGCACAGAACTGAGGTCAACAATTAATAAGTGGGACCTCCTGAAACTGAGAAGCTTCTGTAAGGCAAAGGAGACAGTCAGCAAGACAAAACGGCAGCCCACAGACTGGGAAAAGATATTCACCAACCCCACATCTGATAGAGGGCTGATCTCCAAAATATACAAAGAACTCAAGAAGCTAGTCTCCAAAACACCAAACAATCCTATTAAAAAGTAAGGTAAGAACTAAATAGAAAATTCTCAATAGAGTAATCTAAAAAGGCTGAAAGACACAGAAGAAAGTGTTCAACATCCTTAGTCATCAGGGAATTGCAAATCAAAACAACTCTGAGATAGCATCTTACTACTGTCAGAATGGCCAAAATCAAAAACACCAATGACAGTTCATGCTGGAGAGGATGTGGAGAAAGGAGAACACTTCTCCACTGCTGGTGGGAGTACCAACCTACAGCCACTTTGGAAATCAGTATGGCGACTCCTCAAGAAAATGAGAATCAGTCTACCACAAGATCCAGCAATTCCACTCTTGTAAATATACCCAAAAGAAGCACATTCCTACAACAAGGACATCTGTTCACCTCTGTTCATAGCAGCACTATTTGTAATAGCCAGAAACTGGAAGCAGCCTAGATGCCCCTTAACTGAAGAATGGATGGAGACAATGTGGTACATTTACCCAATGGAGTACTACTCAGGGGGAAAAAAAAACAATGAAATGAAATCTGCAGGCAAAAGGATGGAACTAGAAGAAACTATTCTGAGCGAAGTAATTCAATCCCCAAAAGACAAACATGATATGCACTCACTCATTTTCAAATTTTAGACATAGGGTAAAGGATTACCAGCCTAAAATCCACACTCCTGAAGAAGCTAATAAACAAGGAGGACCTTAAAAGAGACAATCATGTTCTCCTGGAGAAGGAGAAAGGGTCAAGATCTGCTGAGGAAATTGGGAGCATGGGAAGAGGGGGGAGATAACTAGGAGAAAGAGAAGGGGAGAAGAGGAAGGATGCAGAGAACATGAGGGAGCAGAAAGTTTGAGTCAGGGGATGAATAGATGATAACAAGAAGGGAGATATCATAATAGAGGGAGACATTTTTGGTTTACAGAGAAATCAGACACTAGGGAAATGTCTGGAGATCTACAAAGATGACACAAGCTACCAATCTAAGCAACAGAGGAGAGGGAAACTTAAATGCCCTCCCCTGATAGTGTGATTGATGACTAAATTATATGCCATCCTATAGCCTTCATCCAGCAGCTGGTGGAGTTAGATGAAGACACCAACAACTAATCACCGAACTGAACTGAAACACAGATTTAGAGAAGGATGAGTGAAGAGCACAGGGGTGCAGACCAGGCTGGTGAAACCCACAGAAACAGTTGACCTGAACATCTGGGAACTCTTGCTCCCCAGTCTGATAGCTGGAATACCAGCATGGAACTGATCCAGACCCCAGGAACATGGGTTTGTGTGAGGAAACCTCGGTAATCTATGGGACCTCCTTAGAAGTTCAGCACTTATCCCTAGCATAGGTGTGGACTTTTAGAGCCCATTCCATATACAGGGTTTTAGTTGGGGAGGTGTTAGGGGATGACAGGTGGGAGAAGGGAACTGTTATTGTCATGTATATCAATCCTGTTTCTAATCCAAATTAAATAAAAGTTGAAAAATAAAATATATATATATATATATATATATATATATATCTTTACAGTGACAACTTTTTCAAATTCGTTTAGTCTGTAGATAGAAGGAAGCATGAATAGTTTTAGCTTGTCAATTCTCGTTCAGTCTGTCAGTTGTACTTTGTTGTTTCTGCTTCATTACTTTCTGGCAGTGCACGATGCCCTGTGTCTCTCTTGTTTTCTTACCTGACATCTGTGTACTCTTAGTTATTTTATCAAACGTTAAACAACAGTTATACAAAGCCAGTGTTTGGCACAGAGTTTCATAACTGGTTTTCAAAAAGCCAAGCCAAATCAAAATAGATGTGGTCTATATAATTAAAATGCAATAAGATCAAGCTGAGATATCTAAGCATCAGAAAGAACTCAAGATGGTTATTTTCTTCTTGAAAACAAAATTTTCAGTTAGCATGCCATATTTTCTTCTATTATTTAAAATTTAATGTTAGTAGCAATATTAGTAACCCGCAACTAATGAGATTTTGTATTTTCATTCTTTCATGCTACAATCCTTTTAAACCCAATATTCCATGGAGTTTCATTATTTTTGTTAGAATAGTTGATGCTTTGATTAATGGGTTTTGAGTTACAAACATCTAAACCTATTACTAAATTAATTTCCTTTTACTGTGTATTTTATGGATAATGACTTCTAGTGCCACTTGATATTTGGTAAACAATATTTTCATGATGTATAAGTATAGATCCTAGATTTTCAATATACCTGGAATTTTCTACAAAATTAACAAAAGCTCTATGTTCATGCCATAAGTATGAAATTTTATAGTATCTATAAAGGACAATTAATATTTAGGTATCCATAGTAACACTTAAGTTTTAAATGTCATCTTGTCACCACATAATTTGCATATTAATTTATTTCCTGTGAGGACATTTACAGATGAGATTAAGACATTAGTGAACTCCAGAACAGATTTCTGGAATTTCTCAAATGCTGTGGGATATCATGAAGTCCTTTTAAGGTCTAAAACGTATGAACAATGAAGAACAGGGAAAAAGTTTTTTGTATCTTTCCCTGGAATACTTGTGTTTGTCTTTGGCCTGAATCTCTTCATGGTTTACCTTTCACTACCTATTATGCTTCTTTTATGTATAGACAGGAGTCATACCATTGGATTCCCTACTTATAGACACAAATCAGTCAAACTGAGCTAAACTCAAAGCACATATGACACTCCACCTACTACAAAACTATTCTTCAGTGTCTTTAGTCACCATAAATGGATGAAAAAAATTCTCATAATAAATTTTTGGATATATGTGTTGATGTTCATAGTAGCTGCTAGTTATTCATAGTGACTATTCTCACAGATTGTGGCTGGTTCATCTTTATTTTATTTTGTTTCAAAACATGGTTTCTATGTGTAGCTTTGGAGCCTATTCTCTCACTTGTTCTGTAGACCAGGCTGGCCTGGAACTCACAGAGATCCTCCTGCCTCAGCCTCCTGAGTGATGGGATTAAAGGTGTGTTCCACCATAGCCTGACTCATCTTTATTTCATTTATCAGGAGAATTTCCTTAAAACCACTTGGGAAGAACATATATCTAGTAAACATTATCCATTTCAGGGGGATCTCCAATTTTCAGGTGACTTGGTTAATGGGCTGTACCAACTTCTCTTTATTACATGAATACTTTAAATGACAGAAAAAAAACTATGTAACAGGTTTAAAGTTCAAAAAGGGATGAAAAGTTTAGCAACACTAAGACCCATGATGATCCTGTCTAAAAGGAGACTCCTTGAAGAAGATGGAGTCTTGAGTTTTCATGATTCCACTTCCTCTGTGGCCAATGAAGATGGAAGTCAACAAGTGCCAGGATTGGCAACTTGGGGAAGCACAACTCTCATCACAAGCTTTGTCATACACTTTAATTCAGATAAGACTGGGAAGCCTCTCCCCTTAAACCAATCCTATTTATCCCCCAAATTTACATTCCCAGAACATTTTTTATCTTGAGAAATCTAAGGATCATATTTTTTTAATTTTTAAAATTTGAATTAGAAGCAATCTTCTTTTAAATATCAATCCCAGTTACCTCACCCTCTCATCCTCCCATGTCTCTACCAAACCCCCATCTCACACACATCTATTCCACAGTGAGAGTCAGTCCTTCCATCTTGGATCAACTAAGTCTGTCACATCATTTGGGGCAGGGTTTAGGCCCTCACCTGTGTGTCTAGGCTGAGAGAGTATCCCTCTATGGGGAATGGGATAAATACTCTTCCACTAGCAGAGGCCCCATAGGCTGCCCAGGTCTCCTAACTATCACCCATATCCAGGGGTTCTGAGTCAGTCCTATGCTGGTTTCTCAGCTGTCAGTATGGGGTCCATGAGCTCCCTCTTTTTCTGTGATTTCCCCAGCCCAGTCTTGAACCTTTTGCTTATCACTCCTCCCTCTCTACAACTGGATTCCAGATATTGGAAATCTGGATATCAGTTATTGAGCCAGTTTAAAACCGTAAAATAAAGGTTCTTGTTGTATATGCCTTATGGCATTCTATATTCACAATGCTAAATGTCCTTATTGCTTCAAAGAAAAAAATAATGTGCTATTTTTGTGGATGTTCTAGAATTGAAAGCCAGTATCCCTCATTTTAGTTCCAAATTATGCAGTGTGTTTTGTTTCTCTAGGACTAACTATGGATAATCTAAGGAAGATACATCTAGAATCAGCTATGTTGGAATAACACACTGGAGAACAAGCTGAGCAAAATGGAGTCTCTTTGTTTGTTTGTTTGTTTTTCTCAATTCCTAGGAATATCTGTGCTACCATTCTCCTAGGCAGGGCTGCTTAAACACTATCTGCATACCAATGTCTCTCTCTGTCAACAACCCACATAGAGGAGCTGGCCATACACTGTCACAAAACTCTTCATGTTCCTGGATACAAAGCTGCTTTCTTAATCTAAGTATGTTTGCATCCATCAGAGTCCAATGGCATGCAGATCATTATTTCAGAAAAACATCCAAAGCCAATGCCAGCTATAGTACAGTTGAACATAGAACCTCTTTCTGTACCTCTTTCTGTATAATCATCATACTTCATCTTTACAATACCAGCATAATTTGTTAACACAACCCTCATTGTTTTTTCATAGGGTGATAATTTCTCATGATAATATCCCCACATCTTAGAATTGGTTTTAAAACTAGAATTTTAAGTTATATAAAGAAAAGTGGGCAAAAAGTTCTATAGGACAGACTTTCAATGGCAGAATACAGAAATTGTAACTTAAATTAGGGATAGTGTGTGTGTGTGTGTGTGTGTGTGTGTGTGTGTGTGTGTGTTGTGTGTCTGTGTGTGTTTAAATATTGACTTTACCTCTTTACTTAGAAATACATGTTAGGTTTGAGATTGCTGACAAGTTTTCTTTAGCAATAATCATTGCTCATTTATACTTGATAATGAAGGGCAGGAGCAATTGTCTGTACTTTTTGAAAATGTGGCCTCCATAACCAATAATTCACTGGGAAGTAGCCTATGTCTTGTCTTATATGTCTCTTTTATAATGCAACCTTCTGAAAGCATATTTTTCAACTGTTCAGGATAATTCTCTAAGAATATTAACTACTGGGGTTTGTATGAGAAATGTTTCCCATATGCTTATGTATTAGAATCCTTAGTTGCAAGTTAGTAGAACTGTTTAGGGAATTTGTGATATTTTAACATACGGACATTTGGTGGAGAAAGTATGCACTGAGAGTGGCCTTTGAGAATTTATAGCCTTGCCCACTCTGGCTCTCTCCTCTGCTTCTTGTGTTCTTTTGTAAGGTGACCTCCTAAATTCTTTGATCCTGCAGCATACATTCCGTATTTTTTATGCTCATACTACAATGTTAGAACTGTAAGTCAAACTGTAAGTCATGGTGTTTTATAACAAGAGAAATGTAATTAATATAGAAGTTAATACTTAGAAGTGGGATTGTTATTGTGAAGAAGCTGAATGTCTTTGTTTTCTGAATTAATGTGGAAGACTTTGGATGTCTGAGTTGGAAAAGTGATTAAATGCTATTAGCAAAGATTATTAGGCCATTCTAATAGGAATCTGGAACAGAAAAATTCTGAGAGTAATGAGGACAGTGGAAGCCTTGGGCATAATGTTTCCCAGAAAGGCAAAGTTTTTATTTGCATTTGAAATAGAGCCTATCTATACAATGTTTTGCTAAAATTCTTTTTTGGCCTGTGTCTTAAATATTGAGTCTAAATTTTAAAGGAATGGACTAAATTCTTTGTCATAGAATGTTCCAAGACAGCGTTGACATTGCACATTCCATATTGTGTTATGGAATGGTCATTAATGGTCAATCATTTTTAGTTCTATAATGGAAAAGAACAAATAGGGAAAGAATGCAACTTGGGGAGGAAATGATCACTAAGAAGGTTATTATTACACCCAAGGAATGTAGAACAATTGAGGCTGTAATTGATAAAATGTTTAACAGCATGAAGGAGATGCTGATTAAATCCTGGAACAAGGGAAGAAATTCCCTCAGGACCAGACTTTATGCAACTAAGTTTACAATTTATCAAAGGAGAAGGTGTAGCAAGTTTCCTGTTTCTATAAAGCGACAGCATATAGAAGCTGCTAAGGCAGTCCAGAGTCTATTAGAAGATACAAACTGAAATTGGCTGCGGCATCTACATGACATTAACTTTGGAGGCATCAAGGATGTAAAAATGAGATCATAGTTTCTCCATTTGGGTTTCATAGTCATTGAGACCAGGCAATGTGTGGCAGGGCTGGACTTTCTGTGAGAAATACTATAGGCAGAGATTTTCTGTGTCCCTACAGTAGCTGCCAAAGAGCCACAAGAGACTTATTAACTATAAATGCTTATGCTTGTTAAAGATATTGCTTCCCTGAGGGCCTTGGCTCTTACTTGTCTTGCATGTACTGTTTCCTTTCCTTCTAGTTGAAGATTCCTCTGACTCAGCCTTTCTTCTTCCCAGCATTCTCTCTGCCCTGAAAATCCCATCTACCTGTTGGCCAGTCAGCTATTTATTAACAATGAGATCAACATATCTTCAAATGCACAGATGGATTTGTCCACAGGAAAAGCCATTGCAGAGAGCTGTGGAGGTAGAGATAGTGTTGGAATGGAAAGTTCTAGATGTTAAAGATGTCAGAGCTATGAGACATCTGACAAGTAATCTTACACATAGAAGGTGAAACCTTCTAATCGTCTAATAGAGATAGATGATTCAGACAGTGTAGCAAGAATCATTGTGACATGATAAATGCAAGACCCAGAGACACATCTGCTCCTCTGATTCACTCATACTGCTATGTTAGTTAGAGACTAACTCTCAGATTGAATGCCTCTACCTTTTCATGTCTCTCACATCCTGGGATTAAAGGCATTATGATTCACTGTCTGGTAGCTCAGGGTGGTCTTGAACTTTGATATTCATCTGCCTTACTCCTGAGTCGTGGGATTAAAGGTGTGTACCACCACCTCCTAGTTCTATGGCTCCTGGAATGAAAGGTGTGTATCACCATTGCCTGATCTCTACAGTTTGAGGCTGGCTTTGCTTTCTGTATCCTCAGGAAAGCTTGAGTTAATCATCAATAATATATCATCACAAAGCATAGTACAGTATCCACCCTTCCAATTTAAATCACCAGCATCAGACAAGGAGCTATAGAACTGGGAGTTTGCTCTGCTGAACTCTGGTGTCCTTTGGTTTGCATTGCCCACCATCCACTATTATGATGAAAGTGTATAGTCTGCAACACTGTATGTCAGAAGGAGGTGATTTTTGTTGTTTTTGTGAACCATGAATCACAGTTAATGAATTTCCTTGAATCACATAAGAATCTTAGGAATTTAGACATTAGAACAGTTTTGAGACTAAGAAAGAATAAGGGAGTCTTTTCACTTTATACTATATACATTTTGATTTTCAATATCTTGTGATCTTTATGGGGAAGGAGTCCAATTTTTGTACATAAAATTGGAAACATCTCCTGCCTCTTCAAATATTTTAACAATTGTGCAAATGCTTGGTGGTGCTGACTGGGCAGTTATGGACACATGGATGTGGAGCATTATTGGAAGAAGGAAGCCACAGCTGATGGTCCTTCAAGACTCATACATAATATTGCCTTAAATAGCTGATTTTCCTTCTGCCTTGTTACTGTTTTTGAGGTATGATGTCTTAGCTTCATCCTTCTGTCATAGCTCATTATTTGCAATTATGGATATTTAGAACTCTAGAGCTCTAAGTTAAAATAGAGTATTTCCTTCTTTTTCTTAAATTCGCTTTTTCTTTAGTTGCATCTGTTCCGAGGACTTTAACACAGCAACAGAAAACACGAAACTCAGCTTGATATTAACTTATTATTAATGTGTTTCTATGAGGTTTCTAATTCCCAAATTCATAGTTGGAATATGCAGTATATGCCCTTGTTTGCTTAAGGTGATGTGAGGATTATAGAAAGTTAATAAAATAATAACAGTGCAGTTTTATGTATGTGATACTTGATATTGAGTACTATTATCATTCTTGCTATCTTTCCTATTTTTTTACTCCATTGCAGTCTATTTTGAAGAAATTTTTAGGTTTCTCTGCTCTTAAAGTTTACAATTCAAGTTTTCATTGTAAGTCCATATCAAATAATATATATATGAGTGTACACACATATATATACACATATATGATGTATACACATATATGCAAGTCTATAGTAATAAAAAACAGCATAGTGTTACTCAAATTAAAACAGACACAGAGATCAATGGAATCTACTTGAAGAATCTGATATGTAAAGCCTCATGGCGAAGTTACTTGATTTTTGAAAATGATGACAGAAAACTCTGGAAAACAGGCAAGTTTTACCAGAAATAAAGCTATGCAAGAGTATTTCACCTTTTAGAAAAATAAAATTAGATCTTTTTCTCTTACTGTGCACAGATCTAAGTTTCAAATAATTCAGTGACCTCAATATATAGTCTGATCACCAGAATCTGATAAAAGACAAAAAGCAGATGACAATTCTTTCACTTGTAGGAAAAGAATAGGATATTTTGAATATACAATGAGTGTTAGTTTCCCACAGAGCTTTTATTTTGCTTTTATTACATAGAACAACATTGATTAGAAACCTTAACTTCACATTCTTTCCATTTTGTCTATAATGCTGTTACATTTAAAATATTTATGCTCACACCCCGACACAACATTCGATGGAGTCTTTGTATTACATACTGTGTAAAGAGGATTTAACTCAAATTTAAATATTTATTTGTATGATATTCATACTTTTACACAATACAATGTAATTTTATCCACTGAAATTTCCTCACCCAAATTTCCCTTTGTGCTTCAATATATCTCTCCTTAAATTTCATGCTCTTTTGAATGGCTACTAATTCTTATTATTGCTGCCCATATATCCATGGTTATGGGGATCTCACTTGTTTTAAAGGTGACATCATATTTTCTAGTTAATCCTAATAATCCACTTAGGTTCTTAGTATTTTGAAAATGGACAAAATGTGTTTTATTTTGTTGAACCAATGGATTAGAATTTAATTTATACACAGAGAAAAAACACATTTTATAGAGTGTTATATATTTGAATATAGCTTTCATAAAGTTTTATTAATGAAATAATGTCATGAGCACATTTCAAATGTTTGCCAATCATTTCTAACATAAATATTATAAAATGAGGATATTAATCTTTTAAGTTAAGATAAATCTACAGTAGTTCCAGTTTTTGCCACTGGGAAAACATGTTCTTGATCATTCAGACTGACATAAATTAGCAACCCGACAGATACTAGAATGGGAAATATTGAAATTAATCAAATTTGCATTAGAGTAACCAGTATAAAACCTCACTGAGCCAGTGAACATAACCTTATTATAGTTTAAGCTTTTCTCCCCTGGAGATAAAAATCATTGTGACACACAAATATGAACATAGGAAATTAAATTAGATAAGAGAGTAGCAATGACAGGCAAAGACAGTGTAAAGGAGATAGGCAGTATCAACATCTACCTGAATCAATTGTAACTCTGCTACACCAGGCAGAGTAAACATTCCCACAGTGCCTCTGATTTCATAGAATGGCATTTGAGGCTGTCAAAGTGAAGCCTTAACTGATCTTAATTTGCAGAATGATACATAGCTGCAGACAGTACTGGATGAAACCTTTGTTTACTTACAGCTTTAATAACTTGGCTTATAGACATGGGGAAATTCTATAATCTGTCTTTAAGAGACATTTTATTAACCTTTAGCACAACCTCATTTCAATGTTTAGCATATGCATTCTAATTTGAGGCTTTGTGGCAAAGTGTCCTTGACAGAGATTAGTGGTTTCTTTGTCAACTGTCACAAGAAAATTCATTGTGACATTAAAACCATTTATGTTTCTCTTTTGTCATGGTGTGCTTTATTTGACAACTTACTGAACACAGAATGTAAATAAGGTGTGTTATTTTTACTGTAAGTAGTATAAAGTTAAACTGGAGATGACTATAAACTTGAACTTAAAAATTGATGATATTATCATAGATTCATGGGTAGAATAGCGGTTTTTCTGTCACTACATCACATACTTTAATGCAGTTATCTTAAATGATATTTGTCCTTTTATTAAACTTACATGTCATTGAAATACTTTCAAGGATATGTAACTTTATAACATTTGTGAAAGAATAGTGTAGAATTTCCCCTATGAAAAGCATTAATTTGAACTTTAAAATTGCATGCCATACAGGGGCACATGTCATTTTGATAATTGTAAAATTGATGTATATATTGTTTTTGGAAATCTGTGCCCAATTACTTTTAGATATTGTTCTTTTTATTATGGGTAGATTTTATATTTTAAGTATACCTTAATGGGCATTTCACACAGCAAGTGATGTTTTCTGAGAGTTTACTTCTCAGTTTGAAATCAGAACAGAAAATGGATCTTTGATAACATGTCATTGAGAATTCACTTAGCTCCTGAAGGAGAACTTTTGTTGACAGAGTCACATCTAACCAATGTGGGGTGGAAGGACCCAGAAAGAAAACTGGATAATAGACATTCAGATATTTTAAAGGTCTGACAATTACTCATTCCAATACTTTCATTAAAAAAGTGTTTTTTACTAAGTATTTATTAGGACTCATATCTGATTTCAGTTCTATGCATAGTTATAGGGTAATAAAATGCTATAGCATCACACCTATGTTCAGTTTTGTATATTATTAGTTTTTATTTTTGTCTCTGAAAGAGGCTGACAATGGAATCACCAATCCTGACATATTAAGGAAAGTAGAATCATGTAGAAGAATTTTTTCAAATGTATATTAAATTACACAGGTAGACTTTGAGAGATTGTAGCAATTTACTGGTGAAATTGCCTACTGGCCCCTTATCATTCATCCGCAACTGATTCTAGCTTAGAGTGTTTTCTGAGTGTCCATCTCCCACACCATGGGAACTCTATGTCCATTAAACATCTCCTTGGGATTCTGTTGGTTAGGACTCCTCAACTTCCAGTTTTATAACTCCTCTTATTGCAATAATTTGATTTTCATCTGATGCGGTAAGTCTAGGATTAAATAGCTACAGTACTTATTGGCAAGCACAACTTCTTCAGTTGGAATCACATGTTCTCAAATTAGAATAAAAAATACTGAATGTCTCAAGAGACCTTTCTTATATTGTCATCTTTATGTTTGCTATCTTATGAAAAATTAGACATTTTGTGCTGCTTGAACTTTTTTAGGCTTAGTTAAATTATATTTTTTCATGCATTATACACTGATTGATTGCCTCTTCTCCAACTGTTCTCAGATCCTTCACATCTCATGTCCACCCAAATCTAGATGATTTCTTGCTCTTTCTCATTAGAAAGCAAACATCTATAATGATGATGATGATTATGATGAAAAACACACAAATATAAAGACAAAGTGAAAGAAATATGAGTAAGAATCATATATAGACACAGAGAGACATCTTAGTACATAGAGAAATTCCCTTAAAATACAAAATCAGAAAAACTAACTTATAAGCAAAATACCATAGAATGTCCTTCTGTAGGCTGTAGATATGTGTTGCTTTCATTGGTTGATAAATAAAGCTGATTTGGACAAAGACCAGGCAGAATAGAGCCAGGTGGGAAATACAAATAACGATTCAGAGAGAAAGAACATAGAGTTGAAGAGATGCCATTTAGTCACAGAAGCAAGATGTGAGGTAATGATCCATGAGCCTTGTAGTAAAATATTAACTAATAAAAATTGTTCAATTTAATTGTGAAAGCCAGTCAGTAATATGCCTGATCTTTTGACCAATTATAATTAATATTGAGCCTTGGAGTGGTTATTTGGGAACTGGCAGGCAAGACTAAAATTTCCACTTATGGATCCTAGATAAAGAATTATGTTATTAAAAAAATCTCCAAAAATACCATTGAGGCTTTGTGTTTGTTTTCTTTTTCCTTTTTTTTTAATGTGTCTTGGCCATCTACTGTAGGCCAGAGAGATTCCATTGAAGAAAACAAATGTTTTTCATGTGCAAGTGGTAAAATTGGAGATAGCTTCTGGGTGTTTATATTGGTTGTCTACATTCCTCCTCTCCTCTGGGACTCGGTATGTTAAAGAACTGTGCAGTCCCTGTGTATGCTGCCATAATCTGTGTGAGCTTATATATCACATGTTTAGAAGGCCTTGTTTGCTTGTTGTTTTCCATAGCTTTTGGTTCTTAGAATCATTCTGACTTATCTTTGTAGGTTCGCTACAGGCCTGAGGGGAAGGATTTGATGGAGACATCCCTTTTAGGACCATGTGTTCAATGGTCTCTCACTCTGAAATTTGTCCAGCTGTGAGAATGTATTTATTTCCATTTACTGCATGACAATTCTTCTACAGTAATGGTTTAGCAAGACATTGAGCTATGACTGTTGCAGAACATCATTGGGAACAGTTTTGTAACTACATTTCTTTAGCAGAATATTAATATTTGGTTTTGCCCTTGGTAGCCAGCCTGTCTCAAGTAATTGACCTCCCAAGTTGTGTCAAGGATCAGTTCCATCTCAAGGAGTGAGCCTTAAAACTAATCAGATATTAGTTAGTTAATTCCAAAAACTTTGCGCTACTAATAAACTACTGTATCTTGCATTCAGATCAGCAATTTAGGTCAAAGGTTTATAGGAGGGATAGTATTTACATGTAACCTTTGATAGTGAGCTGAATACCTTTTATTGCCATGAACTATTGTCTGTATTGGTGAAGGCTGGACGTATGCACCAGCTCATCTACTATGTATTCAGTCAGCTTTGAGATATTGTCTTTGGTAATTGAATCTTAACATCAGTTTGTGGAAAGCAACCAATAGACTTGGTAATAGCTTGATTTGTTTAGGGGTTATCATAATGCCCCTTTTGGGGGAAAACATGACTATATGTAACCTAATCCCAGAACTTGAGGATCCAGTTGACAATGAAATCTCCATGTGGGAGCTCTGTCATCTCCTTTATTTGAGAATTCTGCTTAGGTAACTTTCTCATATTCATATAGTTTAGGAAGGATTTCTCTGTTTTAAGTTCCTTTACATCCCATTAAATGTCCCTTAGTTCCAGCTGTCCCTGCCTTCATTCCTTCCCTAACTTCCTTCTTCCCTTCTCCTCCATATTAATTCTCCCATTCAAGTCCCCAATTGTCCTTACACAAATATTTTATTTTGCCTCTCTAGGATGATTCAACCCACACCTAGTCTCTTTTGCTATACCTGCCCTCTATGTTTATATGGATTTTAGCTGGCTTATTGAAAAATTAACAGCTATTTTCCACATATAAGCAAAAATCTACCAATTCTGTCTTTTTGTGTCTGGATTATCTCATTCAAAATGTTTTTGTCTAGATCTATCATTTTGCCTTGAAATTTCATTTTTTAAAGCTGGGTAATGTTCTGTGATGAGATTGTATCACATTATCTTTATCTATTCATCTGTTGAAGGGTATCCAGGTTGTTTTCAACTTCTGCCCATTGTGAATAGAGGATCAAATGAACATGATAGATCAAGTTGCTCTGTGGCTGGATGAAGCATCCTTTGGGTGTATGCCCAAAATATTATAGATAGACCTTGAGATAGTTCTATTCCCAGCTTTCTGAGGAACCAGCATACTATCCTGATTTTCATAGTGGCTATACAAATTTGTACTCCCGCCAGCAGTTCATGAGTGTTCCCTTTATTCCATATCCTCATCAGAATGAGTTGTCATTTGTTTTATTGATTTTAGCAATTCTGACTGGAGAAATAGGAAATCACAAATTAGTTTTGATTATTCATTTCCCTGATGACTAAGGATGGTAAACACTTTTTTCAAGAGCTTTTTGGCCAATTATCTTTACTCTTTTGAGAGTTCAGCCTGGTTATATTACTTTCTTTTGATTAGCACTTTTGAACTTGAGTTTTGGTGTAGGTTTGAAAAGATTGTTTTTCCTTTTCTTTGTCTTGAAAGTTGTTGAATATCTTTGGTCTACGGATCTTAAAGATGAGTCCTAGCTAGGAGAATCTGCCACTAATTCTAGCTTATTTGGAGGTTGCAATGATTCTCTATAATACGTTTTGATCCTAACTACAAGTACTTTTACTACATTGATCTCATCAGTAATCTTACTAGCATAGTAAACTGCATCAGAAACTGATTGTATTCCTCACTGGTTACATCCTCTGTTTTAGCCACTACTCTGCTCTACAAATGCCAGATGTTAAAGTCCTGTCTATCTCTGTCCTCAGCAGTGTCTTCTCTATTTAAGGCTTCAAAAGAATTTTCACAGGGGACTAGATTTGAGTGAGTACAGGGTTCAATTTGGTTCCTATGCTCTTCGATCAGCGATTAGTCTAGATATCTCTCCTTTCCTGTCATAAACAGTATGAAAAAAAAGCAATTGAGGGATGTAAAATTTGATTTAGCATTTGTAAGAGTATAATTTATAATATATTGTTGTAATATAGTTATTATTTTATTTAGCTTTTATAATTCTTGTCATTGGAAGATGTTAGATAGGAACCCAAACAGGAACTTGAAAAAGTAGGGAAAATATTTATTTTTCTTGATCACAGACTTATGCTGAACTTCTTGTACACCCCAAATGGCCTGATCAAGGAATGATGCCATTTACAGGGGACATGGTGCTCCTATTTTAGTTCTTAACTAAGTCAGTCCCTCTGCCCACAAGTAGATCTTATCTGGTCAATCCCTCAGTTGAGATTCTCTTTACAGATGATTCAAGTCTATGACAAGTGAACAGTTAAATATAAGTAGAACAGTGATCAATTACTGTGTCATGTATGAATGAGTTAGAAACAGTCATATATATATTCTATCTTGTCATACTTCATAAAATGTATGAGTTTGTTTGTATTCACAAAGGTTGAAACACAAAATACATTAGATATAAATAATAATAAGTGTTTCTTAATGAATAATATATTGATTTATATTATTACTTTGAAAATTTTTAAATTTTTTGAAATTTTATCTTAACTTCTGTCATTTTAAATCTCTTATTTAGGTGTCATCACAAGCAAGAATGTTAGTGGTCATAGTTTTTTTGCTCCCTATTTCATGGTATCAGATGTCATCATGCAAAGTTGAAAGCATATTTTCAGATATTTCCATATTTATGTACATTTAAAAGTTAAATTTTAAGACTGAGTCGTGATTAACTATGAAAATGACAGACTTTGAAGATGATCTATTTTATTGATATAAAGTAGTAATTAAACTTCTAGAATACTAAAAACAAATATCATTTAAAGGCATTAAAATTCACTTCATATTCATACTGCAAACTCATTTGGGAAGATATCTTTCCTGTGCAAATAAAATCTGTCTGAAAATCCTAGGATTGAGCTTGCTACTAGCTAACTATAGAGGTCTGGAGGTCTGTATAGACATACAGCAAGTAAGATGACCTGGCAGAAAGAGGATATAAACAGGAAGAAGCAGGAACTTGCTCTCGTTTTTACAGAGATGCTAAGAAGTTAAACATGGTTTTGGCTTGCTCCTTCTTCTCTCTGACCTCTTAGCATTTTCCTTTATATCTTACTCTGAGTTTCTATTATTTAGACAAATTAAGAACTACTTTTCCCTCTCATTTATGATTGAATTAATAGTAAAGTATTTTAGAAATCTTCTTTAATTACTAATTAAATTCACAAACAATTAAGTTTTCTTAACTGTTGTCATAAAAATTGACAGCTGTTAAATTCTCAACTGTATAATATTGGGCCATATAATTGCTAACGCATGAGGAAGTTTGATAATGGACAATGTTTAGAATAAAATGAACATAAGTATAAAATACTGCAATATAAAAATGGGGTACAGATCTCAATAGAGAATTCCCAACATAGGAATCCCAAATGGCTGAAAGGCACTGAAGAAATTGCTGAATATCCTTAGTCATCAGGGAAATGCTAGTGGCTTTGTAATGGCTAGAACATGTAAGCAACCTAGATGACCCTCCACCAAACAATGGATAAAGAAAGTGTGTTAAGTTAACAAAATGGAGTGCTACTCAGCAGAAAAAAAAAGAAAAAAAGAAAGAAAGAAAGAAAGAAAGAAAGAAAGAAAGAAAGAAAGAAAGAAAGAAAAAGAAAAAAATTACATCTTGAAATTTGCAGGCAAATGTATGAAACTAGAAGAAACTATCCTGAGTGAAGTAACCCAGACACAGAAAGACAATCATGACATTTAATTAATCGCAAGTGTAAATTATACATACAGAAAAGGGTAACCAACCTACAATCAACAAGCCCAGGAAGCTAGGAAACAAGGAGGTGGTTAGGAAATACATACCTGAAGAACTGAGAAGTAGAAAGGGACAAGATCTCCTGAGTAAATTGAGAACATGGGAAAGGGTCAAGGGAAGCAGGAGAGAGAAGAAAGGCGAAGGGGATATAGAGAACATGAGGGATCAGGAAGGTCAAGTTTGGGGGAAGATAGAGAAGGAGAGCAAGGAAAGAGATAACTTCATAAAGGGAGTCATTATGGGGTAAATGAGAAATCTGGCAGTAGCAAAATTCCCAGGAATCCACAACGATCACCCCAACTAAGAATCTCAACAATGGTGGAGAGGGTATCTTAAATTACCTTCTCCTATAATGAGATTGATGACTAACTTAAATGCCATCATAGAGTCTCCATTCAATACCTGATGGGAACAGAAGCAGTTATTCACAGCTAAGCACTGAGCCAAACTCCTGGAGTTCAATTATAGAGAGGGAGGAGTGATGAGCAAAGAAGTCAAGACTATGTTGAAGAAACCCACAGGAACAGCTGAACCAATCAAGTGGGAAATCATGGACCCCACTCTGACAGCTGTGCAACCTGCATGAGACAGAATTAGGCCCCTTTAACCTGAACGTGGGTGTCAGTTGGGAGGCTTGGGCAGTATTTGGGGCTGCTGTCAGTGGAACCAATACTTATTTCTACTGCATAAATTGGCTTTTTGGACCACATTCCCTATGGAGGGATACTCTGTCAGCCTACATGCAAGTGGGAGGGCCACAGTCCTGCCCCAAAGAATGTGACAGACTTTTATGATCCCCCATGGGAGGCCTCACCCTCTCTGAGGAGCAGTTGGGGATGGGATGGGGAGAAGGTGGGAGGAGGGGTAGGATGGGAGAGTGAGGCGACTACTGGGATTGGTATGTAAAATAAGATTGTTTTTAATTTAAATTAAAAAATAGAATACTGTAATATAATATATTTTATAGAATACAAATGTAGTGTGCCACATGCATTACAGCATACATGCTAAATTTACATGAAAATGACTCATCTATTTTATTTTTTATTTAAAACAGATTTTTTGCATTCAATATATACAGTTTATGATTTCCCCTCCCCAAATTCCTCTGAGATCTTAAGTACATTCTCTGTATCCCAATCAATAACATTTCTATCTCTTATAAGAAACAAACACTCCTTTAAAGAATAATAATTACACATATCTTGACATTGTTGATTACAATAAAATTGAAGATTAAACATTTTAATCTTCCAAGATATTTTCAAGAAGTAAACTAAAATAGGTTTAAAATTTAGATTCTTTAAGAAGAGTTCATGTGTTGTTTTTGTTCAGCTCATAAATGTCCAATGTGAATATTGAAGAAAATGACAGATTCATTCCACTTGTCATGGAAGGAAAAGCTTACAGTTTTGAATGAATCTGGTATATTCAGAGTAACACTTATTATTGGTTTCTTCAGTGAATGGCTGTGCAATGGTAAATGATTCTTTAAGCCTGAAGAATTATCTGCAAAACATAACTTGAAATCTTATTGCTTAATTGTGATTGCATTCCCAAATGACAAAATTCTGCCTGTCACTGACATGCACAAATTGCAGGCTGTTTTCAACAGAGAGTATTGTTCTCAAAGTTAAAGATTGTTTTACAAACCCATGGATTGTGCATTGAAGATCATATTGAAAACTATTGATTTTTTGAGGGTTACTGTTTATATTTACAAATGTTATATGGTTTGTTTGTATTCTACAAAGTAAAAGCACTGCCATTTTTGGTAATTTGCTATATTATCACTTAGCATGAACTTTTTCTCTTACTCCCTGAATATTGAAGACTGAATAAAACTTAAAAATTTGCACCATAAGGAAAACTTGGATGTTTGAGAGTACATATAGTGTCATTGTCTTTGTATTTCATTAATGATTAAGGAGATTACTGTTACTTAATTTTCAAAATATCACTCAATCACTGTGATACAGAAGACTCCAAACACTCCCTTATTCCTGTAGAGATTCTAAGATTATGATAATAATAGCCTTATACTAAACTATGATGCATAAGATCAGGAATAGTCAGACAATTCATAGTGTGAGCACAAAAAAATCTAAGCTTGCTCTGCAGGTTTCTTGAAGATTGAGAGTATTTGCTTTACACATGCATCCTCTAATAGCCATGCATTTTGATCCCAGCCTCAGAGTGCCCTATGTCTTTTCCATGTCTTATTTTGATCTATTCTTGAGAATATTAAGACTCTATTACTGTTTTAGAGGTATTACTATAGACATCATTTGTTGCTTATAATGCTTAGTTATAAGACACCATTTCTTAAGTGACAGCCCAAGTATTTTTATCTCTGCTCTCTTGGAGGCCATCAGTTGTGTCAAGTGAGTAAAATTCAAATAACATGAGTAATACTGACTGTGTAGGTACTGGCATGCAGTCAATCGTGATAAAGACTTACTCAGTAGACTTACTGTTTCTTTTTCTATTCTCTTGTTAAGTCCTAAATATTTATAAGGCCTAAATATTTATAGGTATTGTTTTACAATTCTTAGCTATTGCTTTTCAGGAAGACATGCCACGTTTTTATTAAACTGTTTTACAGAATGAAAAAACTATATGCAACTATTAATAATACAAGAAAGAATATGTACCCAACATTCTACTGAAGAAATAAAATTATCAGAAAAATAATTGATGCTTCTTTGAATACTATACTCTAAATACTATGTACTTCTTGCTCTGTCGATCCCCAGTGACTAGTCTTCTGTATCAGTTTTGATAATACATATCATTTCCTTACAATTTTAAATCATATTTCATTAAGATTCAAGGTAAATTTTGTTTTAAAATGTTCACTTTTCCATCCACTCCCCAGGGTTAGAGAGGCCCTCCATGGGGGATCATCAAAGTCCATCACATCATTTGGGGGAGGGCCCAGGCCTCCCTTCCTGTATCTGGGTTTCAATAGTATCCTTCCATAAGGAATGGTATCACAATGTCTATTGGTGCTCTAGGGATAAATACTGACAATACTGACTCCACTGTAAGAGGTGCCATAGACTTCCTTGGCCTCCTGGCTGACACCCACATTAAGAAGGCTTGGGTTGGACCAATGCTGGTTTCCGAGCTTAATGATTAGGGTCTCAGTGCTCTCACTAGGTCAGGTCAACTCCAGCACTGTCTTGGCTCCTTTGCTCATTCATCCACACTCTCTGCAACTGGATTCCTGGAGTATGGTTCAGTGCTTAGCTGTGGGTGTCTGTTCATGTTTCAATCAGCTACTGGATGAAGGCTCTAGAAATGGTAACTAAGGTAGTCATCAGTCTCATTATAGGGGAAGGGAATCAAAGGCAGCCTCTCCACCGTTGCCTAGATTTTTAGTTGGGGTCATCACTGTGCATCTAAACCTATATCAAGGCATCTCCTTTCTTGCCCTCCACTATTCCTCCACTGTCTCAGTCCTCCTGTTCTCCTCCGTTCTCCCCTTCTCCTCTTCATACCTTTCTACATCTATTCTCTCTCCCCCCATGCTCCCAATTTGCTCAGCAATTCTAGGCTCCCTCCCTTTCTTCAGAGGACCTTGCATTCTTCTTCTGTGCTCATGCTTGTTTCCTAGCTTCACTGGCAGTGTGGATTTTAGGCTGCTAATACTTTTCTCTATGCTTAAAATGCATGTATGTGTGAATACATATCATGTTTGTCTTTTTGTGACTGGGCTGCCTCTCTCAAGAAGGTTTCTTCTATTTCCATCCATTTGCCTGTTAATTTCAAGATTCCATTTTTCCCCCAGATGAGTAGTACTCCATTGTGTAAATGTACCACATTTTCTCTATGCATTCTTCAGTGCAGTGGCATCTAAGTTGCTTCCAGTTCTGGCTATTGCAAACAATGCTATTATGAACACAGTTGAATATATGTCATTGTTGGATGAATGTGCATTCTTTGGGTATATGCCCAAGAATTGCTGGACCTTGAGGTAGACTGATTTCCATTTTCCTGAGAAGCTGTCATAGTGATTTCCAAAGTGTCTGTACAAGTTTGCATTCCCACCAGCAATGGAGGAGTGTTCCTCTTTCTCCACATCCTCTCCAGCATAAACTGTCATTGGTGTTTTTGATTTCAGCCATTCTGACAGGAGTAAGGTGGAATCTCAGAGTTGTTTTGATTTGCATTTTCCTGATGGCTAAGGATGTTGACAAAATCCTTTCAGCCATTTTAGATTTCTCTATTGAGAATTCTCTGTTTAGTTCCGCACTCCACTTTTAATTGGTGGAGTTTTGATTGGTTTTAATTGGTTTGATGTTTTGGTGGCTAGCTTATTGAGTTCATTCTATATTTTGGAAATCAGGCCTCTGTCAGATGTTGGGTTGGCAGGTTGGAAGATAGGTGTAAAGCATGGGATGATGGGAGGGTAAGGGATCTGGAGATGGATATGCAAATAAGAGTGCTTGTAAAATAAAATAATATTAAAATGTTCACTTTTCATCTTTGACTTATGTTCTCATTTAGAAGTGAGTTTCTGTAGAAGTTAAATCATTGTCTTGAAACACATATACAGACCATCAGTAGATGTTATCAATTATCTCTTCAAAGTAGCTATGCTCTCTTATATTTTCATCAAAATTGCAGAACAGTATCATGTAGGGGAAGCTGTAGCCACGCCTTCTTAGGGGCTGGCTACAGGTGTGCCTGACCACGCTTGTGAGGGCATGGTCAGAGTGACGTAGTGTGACTGTGTTTGCGATTTCGGTTTCTCTTTGCTACTTGCTGTACAGGCTGCTGACCCACCGGCTGGCTAGGTCGCTCTGTAAGTAAGGCTTTTCCCTATTAAATACCCTTATATTTCTACCTGACTCCGTATTGGTAATTTCCCACTATAGTATTATAATTTGGTATCTGCATTATTCTTAAATGTATTTCCAAGTTAATACATTTTACTCAAAAGTAACATAAAACATCAGTCTCTTGATTCAAAGTTGTACGTAATTGATTTCAAATCAATGTAATTAATTGTATTGCTTTATAAATCATCTGAGGACTAGGTCTCATTATAAACAATTATCTTCATTTATTGGTGATTTCTATCTCTCTTTTTAAAATTTATTCCTCTCTTATAAAATATGTGTCTTGGCTAGAGTTAAATGTTCTTCTATCTCCCTTTAGAAAAGTTCAGGACTCCCTCTGACATCAACCAGTTAAGTCTTACCAAGGTAAAATAAGACTAAGTACACACCCTTAGGTCAAGGTTGAATGAGGCATCATAGTAGGAAGAAAAGTGTCTGTAGAGCAGGTAAAGAGCAGGTAAACACCCCTTACTCTTAGGGATCTCAAAAGAACACCAGATGACACACCATAACATATATGCAGAAGACCCAGTTCAGATCCATGTAGGCTTTAAGTTCAGTGTCTATGAGCCCAGTTTAGTTGATCCTGTGTATATTTCTGTGGTGACATTGACCACTCTGGGTCCTACAATCCTTCCATTCCTCTTCTACATGTTTTTTCTGAGGACCACCTAATATTTGGCTGTGTAACTCTGAATGTGTTCCCATCACATTCAGATGTTTCTGGATGAAGCCTCTTTAATTTCTATTAGGCTAGGAACTGATATATGAGTATAGCAGAATATCATTAGCAATTATTTCATTGACTTTTCCTTTTCATTCCTGTTTGGTTCTATCCTAAGACTCTGGGATATCAAGCTGCTGCTTCCTGGCCATCTACACAGGAATGGTTTTTAACTTTATCCAATGGACAATTTTATTATTTCTAAATTATAAATATTTCCATTTCTATTGAACACTTAGTTCAGTTTATTTAAAAGCTCGAGAGTCATTTAGGTGTGTTCACATGATCTGTGACAAATTCTCTTTAACATGGGCTGATGATAAAACCTCATCTTATCTTCATTGGTAAACAATTTTTGAACAGCCAATTTCATATTTGTTACTGTATTGTCTAGTACAATATCACTATGATGTAGTATTAACATAACCATATGTTTGTTTTATTAGAGACATGTTTTTTATATTAATGTTAGTACACAACATGTTTTTCAAATACTATAATGGATTTCCTTGAACAGTAACAATTGTTCAGATGGAATTTCAAAACTATGTGTACAATCCACTCTGATTTCTGTACCTTTACTTTTCTGAGAAGGATATAATACTATTTATTTGGCAAGATACTCTAGAGAGGAATATCTTGTCTATTACTATTATATAATAATTACAAATGAACTAATGTCAACAACATATTGTCTATGATATTTTCATGGATAAGAACTTCTTAAGGTAAGTTATTTGTATACACACACATACATAAATACATACATATATAAAAACAGCTGATCTGAACAAGGAGAAGCTCATGGACCCCAGATTGGTAGTGGTAGTTAGGAGGCTTAGGAAATCTATGGGGCCTCTGCCAGTGTCTATATTAGACATAGACAACTTTCAACACAATTTGAATACTCAAAAGTAATATGTTATAAAATATTTAATTTTGGCAGAGCTAAAATAGAAAAATGTATGTCTTATATTGTTTCAACATTTGCTTTTCATTATACTAGAGAATGGATATTAAGATCTGATCCAGTTTTTTTTTTCATTTTCTCAGACCTGTTTAGTTTTATTGTCAGTCATAAGACACAATGGATATGATGTTCAAAATGTATTATCCCTGTGGAAATGATTATAGATTTCAGAATTGCTTCTAATTTTGGCAAATAACTAATGATTAGTATATTGCTTTAATGTGATTCTCTGTTCCATGAAATCTGGCACTATGGAAATGTTCAGAGATCTACAAGGAAGACATCAACTAACAATCTAAGCAAGATTGGAGAGGTTACTTTTAAAATCCTTCCCCAATAATAAGATTGATGACTACCTTATATGCCATCCAAGACCCTTCATGCAGTAGCTGATGGAAGCAGAAGCAGACACACACAGCTAAACACTGAGCTAAACTCCTGGCATCCAGTTGCAGAGAGGGAGGAGTGATGAGCAAAGGGGTCAAGTCCTGTCTAGAGAAACCCACAGAAACAATTTAAATGAGGACATAGAAGGTATTTAAGGAAATTATTTATTGGATAGTTTGTTGAGACACTGTGTGTCTCCATAGCCTAGAATCTCCCAAAAGACCAAGTAAGTTCCAGGCTGCTAGTGAATTGGTGATGTTCCTGCATTACACTTCAGAGTGCTGAGCTTTACAAGTTTCTTTCACTATTCCTGGAAAGAATGTTATTTTCAATATATTTTTAACATACATAAAGTAGCACTTAACATTCATTTTTCAGATTGGTGGCATTATCATTTAGTTTCCAAAAAAACACGATCAAAAAGTGATGAAATACATGATTTGAAGAAATGTATGGAAGAAAAAGAAAAAACTTGAACAATGATAAAATAGGTCCAACATGCATATTCTATTTTTCTTACAAGAATTATGCTATTATGCTTATATAATAAAGCTAATATGTCACTCATTTTTTCCAAAGGACTGCCTAATAAGTTTACATAAGTAATAAAATATTTATCAAATTATATATGCATGTTCCTGTGTGGATGTCTATAACAGCTTACATATAGTAATTTAGTGGTGGGGGATTTAAGTTTCCATTAAAAATCACTCTAATGAAGCTAATATTTTTATGTGCATTAGAACATTATTTTTTCTGAAATGTAAATGTAGACTTGCAATTGAGGAACTGACAGCATGAGGGCATCCTAAGATCACAGATATCTTGTTATTACATCACCTTTACTGGATTTGCAAATACATCTCAGGCATGTCTTCATAGCAATTGAGAATGCCACTCTCTTATAGTTGTGTGGGAAATTATCGTTATTACATTAAAAACAGATTTTTTGAGAGAGAATGTACTTCTATTCATAATACTTTGGGGTTATATTTATTTCCTTAAAATTTCCCACATCAATAAAATATAATAAACTTTTAAAATTTCTTGTTTAGCATTAAACTCACATGCAATTTCCAAATGTATGATACTTCCCTGGTGTCTATATTATTTCTCTTTCCCATTCTTTTGCCTTTAAAACAATACTAATAATAATATTTTTGGAAGTCAGAATCTCTGCATAAAGTACAGACAGTAAAGTTTTGGGCCTAGGTTCTTAAAGACCCTTTCCTGTGTTTAGTATTTATGGTAGCTGGATTTAAATGAACTTCCATTCATTGTAAAAGTCATTTATCTGTCTTTTTCTCCATGTTAAAATAAAAAGTTAAGGTGTTACATAGAATGAAATTACATTTAATTCTTGAGCATTTATACAGATATGTAAGGGGTTATTTTATTGTTTTAAATTATATTTATGTGACCCAAAATAATATAATTTCTATAATACTAGCATGTACATAGAAGTACTAATATATTCTTGGAGTGGGAAATACTAAATACCTTAAAATGCTAGACCATGTGCTCTTTTTGTTCTTTAATGTAGTAATTTTAGAAATGGTGAAGTAACCCCTACTGTATGACGTAGGAGTAATGAGTTAGTAATTATAATCCTATATTGTATGTAGGATATTGAAAGGTTATCAATTAGATATTAGATATTTTTAGAATTTAGTTTTTAAAATATAAACAAAATATTATCTTCTCCCTTCAAGCTTCTCTTGAAAGTAGTGTTTATTTACATCAGTAGTGAATTACCTTTCATTCCTTAAAACAGTAGTTTTGAGAATTGAATACATGATTACCATATTTATCATTTCCATCCTTCCTTCTCTCTAACCCTTTCTTCTTATGGCCATTTCACTTCCTCTCAAACTATTTATCCCTTCTTTAATTATTGTTGTTACAAACACAGTTAATTATATGTCTATATAAGCTGCTAAGGTCACTTGGTCTCCATATTTTTTAGGGCATATATATGTGTGTAGGACACAGGGATTTTAAGATAACACATGAGACATATCATCCATAGAGAACCTTGCACGCCATGCTTAGCAGCCATTAATTACATGTGCCATTTCATGGGTTTGCATGTCTAAATAAATTTCAAAGCTATACTAACATTTGGGTTTGCTTTAAAAAATGTGTAGGTTTGTTATGAACTCTGAGTCATTATTCATAATTTGACAATAAAATGAACAGAAAATAAAAGTAATAGCATGAAAATTCATAAATCAGTCTTAACCAAACTACCAAATAAACTATATCAATAGCTCCTTATTGCTGTGTGAACTGCTGAGGGTTTATGTTATAATAGAATGCCTTTTGAGGTACAGATCTTGGCTGTAGTCTATTTCTTGAAATGCATGTATTTCCTTCTCATTTTTCTACTTCCCCATTTTTCCTAGAAGTAGTACAACTGTATTATAACTGGTTATTTTTTTTCTTGTTTTTAACAGAAGATTGAGTCTAGAATTCCTGGAGGCTAAAAACATTAAACACACTGAAGATGTACAGATAAATTTTATGCTGATTTACACATACTCAGCCATTATAAACCTTTTGCCTAGTGATTTAATGCTATTCACTAACATATATATCATTAATGCCTTTATATTTGGTGAGAATACCAAATTTCCCTATTAACATCAAGTTCATGCTTTTCTTTATATCATTTGATCTTTTTAATATGCACGACTTACAATTCTTATTACTAACTAGCTCAATAAGGTATGCTTTATATTTTTTTGACTGACAGAATTGCAACTTAAAAATGTTGGGTTCCATGAATTGTAATAGTCAAACACTGACATTTATAGTCTAGCTTTCTCTATGAGGGGAAAATTATCAATATTTACTGATGTTTAAAAGCTTCAGGATTGCTACACTTAGATACCTGCCCCTTAAAAATTTATTTCATATGAGTGAATAACTCTAGGCCCAGGGTAAGCAGAATCAAAACACAGAGTGTAATGTTTACTAGTTTCAATGTCTGGTCCATAAATCATATTGCTTATGCCTGTTTCATTAAATGGATCCAAGCCCCTTGTTAAACTTCATGTACAGAAATGTCTTAAAACATTCGTAATTCGTGACAGTTTAGAAACAACAATGTTCTGGTTAGAGACTATAGCTTTCTAGATAAAAAAGTAATGGAGCAATTGATAAATTATAAATCAATGTTCTCCAAAATACAACATTTAGATGGTACAGGAATGGTCCATTATATTAAGAAAAAAGAAACTCACAAGTCATGGAACTTCCTGAAGTTTACAATGTTCATAAAATTCTGCCCTCCCCAGGGTTAGGTATGCAATAAAGAGTGTGAAAGAGAGCAAACTCTCTTAACCTGTGTCACAACCTGCAAGTTGTGCAGGGGCTCCAATGTTACAGATTTGTGGCCTGCTTCTTTTGATTACATGGGCCTTTCTGTCAGGCAGCTGCTTTGGATCATATTTGTTCAAAACACACAAACACACACACACACACACACACACACACACACACACACACACACACATATATAAAATACACCCATACTTATGTCGATAAATAATAATATCATGTGTTCACCAAGGTGGATTTTGTTAGCTTGTCTCTATGGTGCTATATATGTAATTAGTAAAATTTGTTTCTGTCTCAACAATAATAGTGAACACAATTGGAAATGAGAAAAATCATTGGAATGGAAATTTCTGTATTGGCAAATCATGCAGGGTAACACACATTAAATGATGCCCACATTTGCAGGCTCTTAATCTGAAGAAATTTGGGGAGTAGATATAGACAATTATTAGAAATATTATTCAGAGTCCTTCAATGAAAACACAGATTGACTACTTTTTAATATTTGTTTAGTAAATTCATATTCACTCTTTGGGCTACCATTATAACCCTCTTCACGTGTACTCTAACTTATTTCTTATTGGACAGCAGTTGGAGAGAGGTGAGCTTACACTAAATATGAAAAGTAGAATGCATTCTCAGTCTAGGTTAAAAATATGAAGAAAGGGGAACAAAATTCTCACAATGGCGTAACATCCTCAGCAAAGTTCACTGCTGGACCAGTCAAACTCAGGTAAGCAAGAAACAGCAGCATAACTCCAGAGAGAAAGCACTACTTTGGTTGTCCAGGGATGCCTAAAACTGAAGATTCACACAAGGATTGATGGTCTAGAATGTCACATAAATTTTTCAGCAAACAGAAGCCATCTAGGGTAGATGATTTCTTTGAACAGAGAGTTATCCATTAGTCATGCAGAGAATAAGAAGAAAATAACTGACTCACCCTTCAATGAACACACCACACTATGTGCAGCAAGCTTGAATCAAAACGTCAGTCAATCCTTACACATTTTCTAAATATCTGTGTCTGCCACATTCTTGCTTTGCCTAAATTGAAATCTAAATACTACCTAAGTTCAATCTGTGGCTTTTCAATCCTAAAGCCAATACAGCCACTTGAAGATAGGTTCTGATCACCCTCCTCAATGGACAGAACATATAGCCATTTCCTTAGCACTTAAATCACCCTTTTCATGTAAGTCTTCCTACAGTTAGCCTGACATTTGAAGAGACAATATACTTTCAGCTTTTTCACCTACAATTTGGTAAATTGTGTAGATCTAGAAGGATAAAGTCATTCCTATAGTCAAACTAATTAAAAGAGAATATGTGGTTTCTAATTTTATTATCTCTGTCACAAATTCACATTTCCAACATAAAAGCAAAATATTTATGGAAATAGATTTAGAGTATTCACTGAGCTTCAAATATTCGGATGGCTATTACTTTTACTTAGTAGCAGTTACAGAACTAATCAGTATATGTTATAATACAAAAAAAAATGAAAATTTTTACTTCTTCAGAATATTTCTCCATAGAGAACTTCACAAAAATCTCCTGCATTTTTATGTAATTGGTATGCTAATGTCATCTACCTTTTATCAGATGTTAAATTCCATGTTGTTAGAGTTTTGCAGCACCTCATGTTGAATGTAAGAATAGATAAATTCCATTGGATTAGTAAGTTATTTTCCTGTTTTTCACTACCTTAGAAATACAGAGAGACTTAGAAGGCAACATGACCTGTGGACCCAGATGTATCAGCATCACCAGGACTTTCAGGCTTCCTCAGAACACATGATTTTAGAACCACCTGGTTGTTATTTTGATGCTATTCCAATCCACTCAGGAACATCACGAAAACAGAAACCACATTGCCATTAAATCTCCTCAGAATTGTTTTGAGTCGTTGGTGAAGAATTCAGAATGAAAATTACAAGGGATGTTTAAGACGGTGGTGGGGGTATTTGTTAACAATGAGGTCTAGTAGTGTTTTTTGTCTTACCTTCTGTATTGTTTAGAAGTAGATTGTTAAATTACACTTGTATGTTTTTAAATCCAGAACCCAAATATTCATGGAATATGACTTAAAATTCTAGCTTTCTCTACATTAATGTATCTAAGAAGAGAAGTTATATGATTAGATTTAGCTGTCTTCATAAAGCATAATCTTTAGAAGCATTAAATGTAATAATCATAACAATAATTTTGATAAACTATATAAGTATGTTTTGAAAGATTGGGATTCTGTTAGTTGCTAACCTGTCATTATTTGCTTCTTAGTCTCTTAACTACAGTGCAAATATTTAGATGCTAATCACATTTTTCTTGCTGTATTCCAATTATACATCATACTAGACACTTCACTGTTGATTTAGGTTTCAATGTATCACTAGCAAAGTTTAAGTTATAAATATTGCTTTTTGATTTTATAAAATTCTACCAAACCTTTTAATGGCCATTATTATCTAAGTATTAAGACTACAATCATTTAAACTCTTACAAATCAAAATTCCTGGAAAAATGATAACATTTAAGATACCAATCATTGTGTTGCTTTCTGGGGAGGAGTTTTTCTTTAGCTCTCATCATTCTTGTGTTGCCTCTTGGACTTTCTGAAGAGTTAAAGACTTATTTGCTTTTGCCATATTCAGAATATCATGTTTCTTTTTTAATCACCTTTACTGTTTAGCACAGACTGAGGCTTCATATTGGTAAGAAATTTATAGGTGTAGCTTCTGCATTCCTAGGAGGCATAATCTCATAAACAAACTTGGTCTTCCTCTGTTTCTTACAATCACTTTATATCTGTAACAATGAGCAACCAAATTGGTTATCCAATACTAACTGCTCATCCATGAAATCATGTATACTAGTAACATTAGACTATAAATATAATGAAATTTGTACACACACACACACACACACACACACACACACACACACACACACAACCCCCCCACACACACACCACAACAAAAATAAGCAAGGTAAGGTATATGGGAGAGTTTGGAAGGATGGATCAATGATATAATTATAAGATGATCACAGAAACTAAAGAAATGATAGTATAAAGTTAAGCTATCAAAATCAAATTAATCAACTTATTATCTGGAGTAAGGATAATATCCAAGTAACTTAGGAAATCAAAACCTGGTACCCTGGGTTTGAGATATGTGATAGTGAACATCAATGAACTTTTCATCCCTACAGTCCTTACACTGATTCTCAGCCCATGTGTGTTACTGTGCTCTGTTCTTTCTATTCACTATGTTAAAATCCTGATCAGAATTTCTGTACCAATTTTTAGATTTTTTCCAGGAAATCTTATTGAAATTTAAGTGATTAATACCGTTGTATGACTGTTACCTGACATTTACATTGTGTCTTTTTCTGTGATTGCATGGGACAAGTACACAGGGGCCAGTTGAGAGTGTTTAGAAAAATTTCAAAATTCATCTAAATCAGCAATAACAATTACGAAAGCTAAACACAAAATACCAAGATCTTCCCAATTCCCCAGTGCTATACCTCAGATTGTGTCAACCTATGAACTTACTCAAGTTTTACTTCCATTGCCCTGACAAATACACTGACTGAAAGCAACTACAAGAATAAGTTTATTTAGCTTATGTTTCTAGTTTATACTTCAAAACTATGGGTGTGTGAAAGCTGGAACTCAAACAGCTAGTCCCATCATATTCAGTAGCAGAGAGAGAAATTTATTTGTACTGACTCTTAGCTGCTTCTGCTGTAATTTAGTTTTCTCCTGACCCATATATTTGAGGACTTTCTGCCAAATGAATGGTGTTTCTCTAAATGCTCTGGGTCCATTAACAATCAGGATAATATCATGTAGAAGAGGCCATAGACCAACCTGATCTAAATAGTTCCTCAGTTGAAACTCTCCTCCATGGTAATTTCAGATTGTCTCAACATGAGATTTAAAATTAATCATCAGAGCACTCTATTATGAGTTCTTGGTTTCACAGTTTTAAAATATTGTTAATAACTCTATCCTTCTAGTAAGAACATCAACAACCCTGGGACAATGTATTACATGGTTAAAGCAAGAATTAATTTCTTCACTTTTAAACATACAGAAACTTGTAGCTTGAGAGTGCTCATAAAAGAGAACCTGTGTTTAAAGAAAGGTCTTAGTAGGCCTTCAATGACATGTTGAAAATATCATCCTCATGACTCCAAGAAATTTCCTTGAGTAGAAAGTATGACATCTTATAGGTGCACACTGAAGGAAATAATTTATATCGTTAGAATCATTCCAATCAGAACAACAATCAGAAGTCTTTTCTGTTGAGGAATATAATTGACAAATATCTCATCTTCATCATCACTACACTGAAGGTATGCAGTTATCCATTCATAGGTGTTAGGATTAATAGAACTTCTCTTATTTGTCTTTCAGCTAGTGGAAAGTCCATCAGTTCCTAAGGCATCCTTCTATAAATGTACTCAAGACTAGCATCATCTGGCAGTATCTTAGGATCCTTTTGGTTTGTAAAGTTGTCAGGTTAATACGAACCATTCAGCCAGTTTTGCAGGCTATAAGGATGTAATTGTGTCAGAAAAAAAAAGGACAGAGGATATCACCTTTTATTTAAGGATCAAATAAATAATGTTTAATAATAATAATAACATAATAATAATAATAATAATAATAATAATAATATCCATGCTGAATATAATATTTAGAAAATAGTAATATTAGAAGAAGTCTGTCTAAAAATGTAATTCATTGAATATTCATTTTTTTGTTAAATACAGCAACTTCTTCTAAAGGTGTTATAGGAGTCAATATTGCAGCAAGACCTTATTTTGCTTGAAGTCTTGATTATTGTTAACAAATACCATAGAGCTAAATGCATGAGTGTCCTCGAGCCACCTCTGTTTAACAGCTTAATTATGACAAACCCAAGAATGATCTTCATGTATAAGAAGAATAATCTGAATTTTGAAGTGAACAGTACAGGTACACTATCATTATCTAGCAGTGCAAATTAAGATATAAAATCCACCGAAAATGCCTAACGTTAAGGGGAGGATTATTTTAGATATTTGGGAAATAAAAGAATCCTTTCGATTTATTCTGTGGCTTCATATTTTGGGAAGTATATCATCCAAATAATAGAAATTCTAAGTTATTGTGAGACTCTTTCTGGAGACCTACATAAGTGACACTCTCTCTGCAGGTATATTTTCAAACTTTCAGCTCATAATAGTGAGTTGCTTCAACACCACATGGAAACTGACTGATGGGGAGCATTGTTTCACAATCTCTTTGAGGCAGTTGGCATGAGACTTGCAGTCTAAAAGAGGTCTTTGTAAGTAAAAGGTTGAATAGTTTGAAAGGCAGCCTATACAGCCTTTAAGTATTCCTGGAGGTTGTCCCTGCTCTTTAAACCTGTCTTTGAAAAACGAAAATTATTTCAAAAGAAAATGATTACCAACATTGTACATTTCACTCAAATGAATACTATACTATACATTGAGATAAAGGTCAACCATGGCTACTGAAGAAGTCTCCAGGAGCCAGGAATTCAAGACAACTGTTGCCATAGAAGAGAAATGTGTCTCACACAATCTTTCACAGCCCTCGTAGAGAAGAGAGTTCAAACTATTAAACCAAAGAGAAATCACCAATAATACTCCAACAATTGTCCCTAGAGTGAATGAACAAAACGTTAGGCTAGCACCGTCCTTTGAAAGGGGGAGAGTGATCTTTTGTGCCTGTCCTGGAAAGGTTTACAGAATCAAAATGAGTTTTGTGAGTAACGCAGTCATAAAGCTCAGGGAGATCATTTCAAACTGGTTTGTGTAAAGAGATACTTGTCTTCAAAAGTGTTCACACCCATCCTCAACAAATTCTGAGATCTTCAAATACTGTTACAATGTTTGTTCATTATTTTTTTCTATTCAGTGTCTATAATCCATTATGTGAATAATGGACCTTCAATTCCTTTTAGAGTTTTCACATATCAGCTGTTCATGTGTATTCGTGTGTGTATCTGGGATGCTTCTGTGTGTGTGTGTGTGTGTGTGTGTGTGTGTGTGTGTGTGTGTGTGTGTGTTTCTTTCTGGGTGTGCATGCATATCATTTGGTGCTTGTGTGCACAAACTAATGACATAAATACAGTGATAGATGTTTCAAAAAGTTTGGCCTGTCCTTAAAATATTTAGAGAAATAAAATTTGATAAATGACATTGTTTCTTAAAATTAATGAAAAACACAAAACACTAAGGATTAAATATATTTTATATAGTAAGCAGTTGAAGAAAGGAAAGAAAATTGTGGTTTGCATAGAACACAGCATGTTGTCTGTGCAGATGGTTCAGATCCTGATATATCTGCCACACAAGAATAAGGACCTGACTTAAGATTCCAGGGCCTGTGTCAAAATTTGCACAGAACAATGCACATTTGTAAAAACTATTCTTAGAGGGAGAAAATTGCTAGATCTCTGGAATTCACTTGCCAGACTGTCTAGCCATACTGAGACCCTCTCTCGATCAATATAGTAGGAGGTGCTAAGGTAGGAACTGTTCTTGACCTTTGACCTTGGCATGAATATGCATGCATGTGCCTACACACTGCACACTCACATGCCACACACAGTCACACAATACACACAGGAGGGAGACAGACAGAGAGGGGGTGACAGAATAACAACAACCACAAGTAATGTACAGCCTCCAAGAACAGAACCTTGAAGTATTACAATACTAACATGATAAGTAAAAATTTGAAAAATCCAGAAACTGACTTTTTTCATAGCAATATTTTCAACAACCACCATGTCTAAATGTTCACTAATTCTTTCTGTATGAAATGTGTTCAGCCTCTTCCAGAGCTTACTCTGCATATAGGAACATCACTGTTTGCTCCAACATGCCATTATTTCTCATCATTCCATCTGACTGCCAGAAGACATAGGTCAATATCTGGCAAGCATGTGAAACTGACAAGCATGGGATTGGAGTAGTCCATCCAACCCATGTGTCTTTGTTTATACCTTCACAATAGACACTTTAAGATTATAATTGCTGACACAGAGATCTGTCTTGGTTTCAGATTCTACAGATTATGTGCCCCACAGGGCTTTTCCACATCTCAGGAACATTGTCTCCTTTAATAGTGGAAGAAGTATCTCCAGTCATTAAATTCTGAACAGATCCCAGTATCAAGTTCAGATTCTTGACAAACTTTAGAAAGTAGCTCAAAATAACTCTCTCATTAAATTTAAGTACGTAAATTCCAAGCAAAAATTTAAACATATTAGATTTTCTTTTGAATAATTGTTTATTTGAATATTTCTAGTTAGTGTTTGTCTTCCTAAAAGCTGGTTGCATTGTATTAGCCAGGCACTGTACACTCATAATTGAAAACCTGAAGCAAAGGTATTTGCATGTGCCTACAGGTTCAGAGATGCACAAATGTTCTACTGCATATTAGGTCCCAGAGGACAAATTTGGATGTTTTCTTGTATCTCCCTAACCCAGTTTTAAAAGGGAAATTTCCTCACTGGACAAGGTGCTTTCTGATTCAGAAAGAGAGGCTGCCTGGCAACCTCAAGGATTCTCCTATGGTACCTCCCAGATGCTGGGATTACATGCACTTGCTACTACGCTGATTTTGCACAGGTAATGAGCATGGTTCTCAGGTCTTCAAGCTCCTTTCCTGCTGAACCATCTTCCTAGACCCCTGACGCAAAAAGAAACAATTATTTTGCTTTAAACACACACATTCATTTTGATTGAAAGAAGAATAAGTGTATTTAAAAGCCCTTCTCACAAGCAGTAAATTTACATTTTAAGAACTGAGAAACAGGATTGACAAAGAAAACTCAGCAGTCCTGGCTCTGCCTACCATCACCTCCAGTCCATTCCAATCGATGAACACCACCTGTGGCACTCCTAATTCATAGCAGCAGGCGCTAATTTCCCTTAGCTACCGATTACCAGTAATTACTCCCAAGACAGACTATTAGATATGGCTTGTGAACAGCCCAGCTGTAAATCTGAAAAATTAATTCTAATATTTCCTGTGAGATTCATTTGTAGTTTTCTCATTATATAAATCAATAGAATTCATTTTAAAACCATGACATAACTTTCTTTTGAAAAGTCATGCAATTATACACTTCTGGAAAATTTAGAGAATTCTTATATAACTTTTTTTTAAAGGAACAAAACCATGAAACTCGTGATGGCAAGGCAACAGTGATCATTTGACAGCCAGCTGTGGTTGTACTGTCCATGCTGTAGTCATGTTGAAACACATGCATTAAACATGTGTGCTAAAGATTCAAAATTGTTACTTACTATATTTATCCCGAAGCACCACTGTTGAAGTCAGAGAGGAAAAGACAAAAAGTGAAATGAATTCACTGACAAGCTGCAAGTAATAAAAATTTCTCTCAAAGAGAGGGGAAATGGTCTTGCCTCTAAGGAGGTTTGCGTTTTTGTATCTGTTTGGGCCCTTCCATCTGGTGATTCTCACTAGCTCACTGCCCATGCCTCCCGAGTGTTTACTGGTCTGAAGATGTATATGTGCCCGTTGTAGCATGAGTAGGACCATGCCCTTGGGTATGAGCATAAACACAACTGAAGGAGGACCTCTTTTCTTCATGGCAATCATGCTGCTTGGCTAGGATGAGAGTCAACTACATATGTAGGATGAAGATTACCGTACAAGGGGTAGGGAAGTTGTAGGTTATTTTATTTGCGAGAAATCACTTACATGAGAAACTGATAACCCAGGGTCAGCTCTCCTAGCACCTAGTCTCAGTTGCTCTTTCGAGTGAAAGACCCGCTCGAAATGCCCCTGAGCCCCCTGCCCCGAAGCTGCCGGAGCCTCCCAAGCCTTCACCCCGGCAGGGCTCGCGCCCCCGGCCCGCCCCACCTGGCACCGAGCCTCCGGGCTGGGGCCGAGCAACGAGCACCAGATGGGCAGGCCCGAGAACGAGCACCAGGTAGGCTGGGGCCGAGCAACGAGCACCAGGTGGGCCGGCACGAGAACGAACACCAAGGGAGCCGGCCTGGAGCCCTGCCCCTGAGCCCCGCCCAATGAGAAACACTCCGTCCCAAGGTCTCCGCCCCCAAGGTCAGCCATCTGGACGCGGAGGGAGGGGGAATTGAGTCTGTTGTACCAGACACCAGACCTTGAGAATATGCTGATCTGGAATGGCTCTGTGTCTCATTTGAACCATCCAATGGAAATGATTCTGTATTTCGCCTCATTTGAAAGACTCTGTGTTTCACCTCATTTAAATAACTCTGTACTTTGCCTCATTTGAATAACCCTGTATAGCGCCTCATATACATTGACCAATGGGAATAGCTCTGTATAATGCCTCATTAGAATTATCCAATCGAATCCCTGCTCCTAGCTTGCGCCTTTTTCCTTATATAAGGACCCCTTTCCTTTGGCTCGGCGCGCTTAGCCACACAAAGGCTAAGTCGCCCCGGGTACCCGTGTCTCCAATAAAGCCTCTTGTTTTTTGCATCCAGTTCGTGGCCTCGCTGATTCCTGGGTGTGTGGGTCTCCCTCTACGAAAGTGCCTCTTCGGGGGACCCAACTGGAACCCGAAGAGAGACCTGCACTTCCTCTCCTCGGGCCTATATCCACACTCCCTGTAGGCACCTGTGGCCATGCCCAAATGGGCATGCTCAGCGCCACAGTACATAGAAAGATCTCTCCCTACATTCAACCTTAACCACATCCTATGAGGTAAACAAGAAAAGAGGAGTCCACTACAGTTAGGGGAAAGTGGCCCATTTTTCAGAGCCAACGAAGACTGATTAGGTCATTAGTGGGTAGATGGGTGAGACAAAGATTCTTCTCTTTGATGCTTCCGTAGTAAGTAATTTAATGGTCTGAGAAGAGTCCTGCCAAGCCATTCTGCAGTCCAGGGTTGACGTTTGATGGGTTAAATATTTGCTGATCTAGTGCAGACATTACGTTCCTTGATATAAAAAGAGTTATGGAAAATAATTTGGTTTATTATTTTGCTACTGATATGTGGCTTGGTTAAGTGCCTTTAAATCATACCATTAAGGTTATGGTTAAGTGTCATTATCACAAATTTTACTGATTGTAGATTACATCACTATCATATTCAATATATATAGATTTCATTTTATTAAGTAAATGTTTCCACATATCAAGTACCTAGCGATGTATTATGTTATACTATAAATAATGGATTTCTGTAAGCTATTAAGGCTGATATTTAAGACATTAACTGGAGCCTTGTTTTGTTTTTTATTTCTTTAAAATTCATATCAGAAGTTTCCAGTTTTTTGTATCAGCCATCTACAAAGAATTAATTTACAAGTTTTAAATGTTTTAACTAAAAAGAAAATTGTATACACTTACTGTGTACAGTATATTTTGGAATGCAGGTACACTAAATACTGGCTGAATCAGTTATTAAAACATGTTTCACCACATAGAGATTATTTATAATCTGTTTGCTAAATAATTTTATGTGTATTATATATTGTTATTAGCATGTAAATTGTGTTTGTTTTCTCTGTTATGCAAAAGATCTGTTATGCAACCCTAATACTCTCTTTCAGACCAAAATTCCAGTGTGATAACATCACCTGCCTCGCAACATGCTGGCCTCTGGTAGTTAACTTGCAACTTTCTGTTTCTTGGAATTCAAAATTTTATGTTCCTTAAGATTACATTATTTCCCTTAGTGCAATCCCTCTGTTATGCACATGGAAGCTTTTCCATCTTTTTTTTTGTCAAAATAGTGTTCCCTTGTGTATATGTTTTTCCCCTGAGTATTTTAAAAACTTATTCTGTGATGGACATTTATGTTAAAAGTATGTTCTGCTTATTGTAAATTTTTCTAAAAACTATACTGGGAAATTTTGATAACTTTTTATTGTCATATTTTTATATTCTGTGAATATATAGCTATGTATATACATATACATATAGCTATATGATTAAAGGTGGGATTATTAGAACATATAATAATGATATAGTTAATCTCTTTAGTATTAACTTCGTATTTTCCATCCAGCTTATATTCATTTAGCTGTCAACCTAAAATTTAAAGGAGCTTTATGTATTTTAGATGGTTTTGCTGTTACTTATTAGCTTTTTTTCTGTTGATGTTAATTATTTAGCGAAACCTGAGTTGAACCCTTCTTGGATTTTCTTTTGATTTTGAGAAAGTTGTACTTTAAATATGAATTGCATCTTCTTTCTCATATTAGAATTGCATTTATTATAAAAAATGAATAGTAAATATTTGATAAATGTTGTAAAAATATATCCTGTAATTTTCAAGGGATTATTTTTTATCTCAGCTGTATTTTTTCTCAACTGTAAAGAGAAATTTTAGTTTGACATAATCAAGTTTGTCCGTTTGATCTTGATTTCATTACTTCTTTTTAGATCATGAATCCATATATATGTAGCAATAATTCATATTATTGACAAATATTTCTGCAAATAAAGTTTCCATACTCTTTTATTCTTGTCCTCATATATTTTATTTGTGTTGTTTATGATATCTTTGTCTAATTATATACTTAGATTAATTGTTTATAACTTTCCGTATGTGTCCCATAGTTTTCACCTTGTTTCTTGGTAGCCGTGTAATCTAATCTCAGATCAGCATATGACTTTACCTGTCCAACAAGTTTTCTCAGGCAAGATACCCATGGGAATAGACTCTCACTTGGCAGGAACCAATAGTCCACAAGAAGGCATAGGAATCTACAAAATTCATGCAGCTTGCAGGCTCTTTTCTCTCGCATTATATTTATAATTCCTTGGGTGGTTTTTAGTTTTACTTTGTCAGTCACACAGGAATTAGCTGTAATTTTCCATGGAAATTCAGTTCTTGAATATTTTCTCACCAAGATTCAATGGGGGGCTAATGTTTCTCTATTTTTTTTTTTTTTTTTTTTTTTTTTTTTTGAGACAGGGTTTCTCTGTGGCTTTGGAGCGTGTCCTGGAACTAGGTCTTGTAGACCAGGCTGGTCTCAAACTCACAGAGATCCTCCTGCCTCTGCCTCCTGAGTGCTGGGATTAAAGGTGTGCACCACCACCGCCCGGCCTATGTTTCTCTAATTTTGTATCTGCAATTATTAACTACTTTTCAGATTCTATAAAGACAGATAGGTAGATAAGAGAAAACAATACATGGAACAATAGGCATGTCTCACAATTCTGGAAAGGAGTGTAAGGCACACAAGCACAGAATAGGGGAAAGCCTAAGGAAAAGACATAATGCCTACCGTTGAAACCAAGTTCCCAGACACCAATCAATGATAAGATCTAGTGCATTCTAGTGGGAAAAATGCATTGTAAAATATGGGATGGAAAGTTCTATCTTTACAATAGATGGGCACTTATAAGGTGTAATAGGAAACAATAGTGAATATGGTATAGTGATATTGAAAAAGAGTGCCTTATCAAAGTCTGCCTTTTACAGAGAGATTGATACTTGGGACCCTCTTGTAGAAAAGGTAACTGTATAAATGCATATCTTACAGACATTAAAAAATTGCTTGGGTTTGAAATTTTTATCATTAAAGCATTGCACCCATGTCCATTACTTTTTTAACTTTGTAACTTCAAGTAGCTGCCAGCTGACATAAGTGCTGCAAGAGTAGGGCATGTCTGGCTGGATATTTATCTAATCTTGTGAAAATGCTGAACTCTATGTCAAGAATAAAGTTATGAAGAGGTGGGAAGGAATATTTGGGGAAACATAAAGAGGCTTTCATAATGATAACCATGTATATTTTGTTGTGTATTACTTTTTTTATTGGTAACATCATAGTAATTGATGCCATGAAAGTTAGGTGGGGGCAATCTGAAAAGAATAAATAAAAATGAAAATTTAACTTCTTGCTGATACTTTGATTTTTCTCAAAAACTAAGTTATACTAGTAATCTTTTTTCTTTTTCCTTTTTATCATTTTTTATTTTAAAACAATCTTTTATTTTACATACCAATCACAGTTCCCACTCCCTATTCTCCTCCTACTGTCTCCACCTTTCCCCCTCCATACACACATTTACTCCTTATAGAGGGTAACGTTGGGAGTCACAAATCCTGCCACAGCACAAGACAACTCTCCCTCCACTTATATCTAGGCTGAACAACTATTCCTCCAAAAAGAAAGGGCTCCAAAAATCAAGGATAAATCCTGGTCCCACTGCCATTGGCCCCACAGACTGCCCAAGCCACACAGAAGTCACCCACATACAGGGCGCACAGTTTGGACCTATGCAAGTAATCCCACTGTCTGTCTTTCTGGAGTCAGTGAGCTCCCAATAGATCAAGTCAGTTGTTTCTGTCTGTATCCCCAAAATTTCTTGTCTGCTTTGCTCATATTATCGCTCCTCCCTCTCTTCAACTAGACACTAGGAGTTCAGCCCAGTGCTTAGCTGTGGATCTCTGCTGCTGGATGAAGATTCTATGATGATAATTAAGGCAGTCATCAATATGATTACAGAGGAAGGCCAGTTCATGTACCCTCTGTACTAGTGCTTAGGATCTTAGCTGTTGTCTTCCTTATGGATTCTTGGATATTTCCATAGATCCATACTGGATCCCTCTATCAAGATACCTCTTTCCTTGTTCTGTCTCTCTCTGTCCCTCCCCCATCTAGACCATGCCACTCCCTAATGTTTTCTTTGCCCTCCCTTTCTGCAATCCCTTCTCTCCTCATCAAGCTCCCAATTTCTCAGATCTTGTCTATTTCTCCTTCCCAGGGGGAATTCTCTGTTAGGGTTCTCCTTGTTATCTAGCTTCTCTTCAGTCATTGACTGTAAGCTGGATATCCTTTGCTTTTGTCTAATAAACACTAATGAGTTTGTTCACACCATGTAGGTCTTTCTGGGTTTGGGTTACCTCAATCAAGATGGATTTTTGTTGTTGTTGGCTTGTTTTTGTTTTCTAGTTCCATCCATTTGTATGCAAATTTCAAGATGTCATTGTTTTTCAACTCTGGAGAGTACTCCATTGTTTCTCTGCCTTTTGGCTAAGACCAAGTGATTTATTTCTTAAAGTCAAAATTAGAAGCCAACAATAAAGTTGTTCATGTAACCATAGTAAGAGAAACTCTGTTTAAATATAAATAAAGATGGCTTCAACTATTCGGGTCTATTTGATTACATTCCCCTTGCTGGTCAGAAGTTTTCCTATACCTACTCCCCTTCCAAACCTCAGGACCTAATCCCTAGCCAAGGCTGGACTGGCACTTGTTCTTACATAAAGGTTTACAGTATCATCTTATAGTTATATATGATTACTTTAGGCAGAAGACACTTTAACCTTCACACCATCTATGCTCAATTTCTATCTTATATATCTCATAATGTATACAAATCAAAAAATGATTATGCCAATCAACATATTTATTGTGATGTTCAAATAAAATACATATTTTCTCAGAATTATCATATCATACCCAACCATTTTGAATTTCCTTGTGTAATTCTTTATATAAATGATTATTTGCATAGTAGTACTTTAATACTGCAAGATAATAACATGATATTTTACCTTGATAAAATATACTGGCATTTCTTTAAGACATTGGTACTAGTCAGTTAGACCTAATTTTTATTTTGAAGAAAATATTCATTTCTCATTTATCTCTGAAAAGCCCCCCCTGGAAGTTTATCATGTTTTTTTGCCTATTTACTTCCCAGAAATTTTAATATGTCATCTCATTACTTTCTTAATCATAAGACCTCTGCAGAGGAATCCACTGGGCAGCCTGTCATATCCTTCTATGGGACAGGTTCTAACAGCTTACATGCTTTTCTTTGCTGCTGGACTTTTTGCTGTTAGCAGTTTTATTTGACATTTATGGTCTACTTCTAAAATTATAGACATACCTAGTTTTATATTTGACTATATATATATCCTTGTTATGATTTGAGGTATAACTGTAATAGATTTTTGTCAATACAATTATATTTAATGTTTTATATTTTTCTCAGTCAAAATTCAATTATTCACTTTATTTAGTAAGCATGATCTATCTTCTTTGTAAATATACTTAAATATGTATACATAAAATATTTTATCTACTAACCTTTGTAATTTACTACTGTCTTCCATGCAAACAACCAAATTCCCTTGTGCTTGTATTATTTTGTATAACAACCTCATCAGTTTCACTGTTTTTTATACTAAACTGTTCTGAATCAGTCACAAGTGTTTAAGTTTTTGCTATATAAATGCAGGTATGACTTCAACTGAAGTTTTCACATAATGATTATTAACTGGCCACAGGCCAGAGTGATTCATCTTCAAAAAGCCTGCCATCACTCACAAAAAATATGCCAGCTGATATTGGGGCAATTGCTTTCCCTGTTGCATATGAGGCTATACCAATTGATGGAATTAGGGCTTTCAGAATAGTTATTGAGAAACACAGGAAAGTGATATATATAATCCCAGATAAAATTAATCTTAGAAGTGCAAATTACAAAAAAATTGATAAGTTCTTTGGGGGAAAACTGTATCTCTTTTTTTCAAATACTACTGGTGTCTTAACTATGAATTTCTGGTAATGGAAGATATATTTTCTTTTCATTAGAATGATATGTCTCATAAAAGTTAGTAGACTTTCCTTTCATACTGAAATTAATAATGAATATTTATCATTTTTACCTCTGTGAACTCTCCATAATTGAGGACCTTTTATTGAATACTTTAATTTCCATATCATAATTGTTTGAAAAGATTAAGGAGGGACATGTCTTTCAATGGCTTATAATTGACAACATTTATTATATAAGCTGTGCTTTGTTTGAAATATCCTATTTTCAAATTATATTAGGTTAAACAAATTTAACTAGGTGCTTTTGAGACAGTGAAGACATAGTAAATGTTATCATCTGATGTTGAAGCATGCAGGCTAACCTGTGAAACCTTAAGATGGTTTTAAAATATCCCTAAACAATAGAATTCTCCTAGGTCTATTCTTTGAAATATATCTGTGGCTTCAATAAGATCATGTCTCATAGAAAGATAAAATATGAAAAATATGCTCCACTCTTTTCTCATATTGAGCAGGTGACATCATATTCAGCTTTCTTCCAGAAGCAAATAGTGCTGAAAATGAAACTGTGTGGCACAGAAATGCCCAGACATTCCCCTCTCTTCATCCAGTGACAGGCACATTTTGAAATGCTCTCAAGAACGCACATGTAAAATATGTTCTCATGAAACTGAAAATTTCTTCTCATGTTATTTTACACAGATAATTATTTCTAGTTTCCAAAATTACAAGATTAAACAGTTACAATTTCATGCTGAAATTCTTTCTTGTCCTCTAAGACCTAAATACCCTCCCAGTGTCTTGCCAAATTTAAAACTCAGGAATGTATTATACACCAAATACACAACACACACACACACACACACACACACACACACACACACACACACTTACATTTCAAATGTTTAAGGGAGATATTTCCCTGTCTGCCATATTATGTTGAAGAGAAAGCACCTAAATTTGATGAACAAATTTAGCAGTTACAGATTCCTTAATTATATTGTCATTCTTTCCTTCCACTAACAGCCTCCAATATCTTTCCCTTTCTGTTAACTTAAAATTCTTCCTGACTCTTGCTTCACTAGAGTTGAGTTCACTGTTCCAAATATAGAAAAAGTCTTGAATAATGCATTTTCTGCCTGTTTGGCTATATCTGATCCACTGTCTCATTCACAGGTATGATCATTTCTGTGCATGATTCCAGAAAAAATTTAAGGGCATCATCAGAAACAGGCTATTCAGGCTAACGTCCCTAAAGTACTACTACTACTAGTCATGTTCCCCACTTTGTGAATTATTTTCTTCCTATCTAGCAACAGAAAGACTTGCTTCATTGCTAAGGTTGTTTAAAATATGTTAATGGGTATTTTTTATTCTGAATAACCTGTTATTCCTTCTACTAATCCTCTAAAACATAAACTGCCCAAGCATTGTTACAGGGAAACTAGCCAAACTCTATAAGAAACTCCCTCAACTTTAGTATAATATTTACTTTTATTAAAAATATATGATTATTTAGCACTTAGTGATCATTGTCAATTACTCACATAGCAAATCATTGACAGGTGAATAAATTCATTTTACCTTGCTTTTAATAATGATACCCTAGACTAGCCAAATCTGTTATCATAATTATTGCTTAGGTCTTATTAAATTAGACATACCAATATCATCTGATAAAATCTATACACTTTTGTATGTGACAATATTCTTCCTTATTATTTCCATTACAGCATTTATATCCTCATTGATTTAAATTGTTAATGAAACCAATTATTTAAAAATAGTTTTCACTGTGCATCTCACATATGTTTCCTTAATTAAAAGTTATTTTACTATTAAAATATAAAATAATATAAAATTTGAAACAAATGTACATCATAGACTGTCACATATTTTCATTCAATTGGCAGCTCTCATAACTTTTAAAAACAAACATTAAAAATTTCAATTTATGTGAAATGGATATAATAAATTTTGGGTTTCAAGTAAAGCAATTTGGAGACATATCGCAACTCTTGAGTAATTCAAGAAAAGTGAAAGTATAATTTTTTATATGTATATATTTATATTTATATAAAAAGAGCAATAATGGCAATATGTTATGCATCATTAGCAGCAACAGCTTTTCCGGGCTCTGTAGTCCTTTGAACAGAATTGTGGAGACATCCAGCACACTCCATTTAAAAAAAACACAACAAAAAAACAAAAACAAAAAAACAAACAACAACAACAAAAAAGTAAAAAACAAAATACCAGAAGACTGCACAATTCTGTTACTCTTGTGGTACTTGGGACCATTTTTTTTTAATTAGTTTCTAAGTTATCATCTGGGAGGAAACCATTCTGAGCAACATCATTAAAAACATCTCTGATAAAGCATGGTCACTACTGTGTATCATAAAGCAGGTCCACATATGAGTGAGTATATCATACCATGTTTGTCTTTTGGTGATTGGGTTACCTCGCTCAGAATGGTTTCTTTGAGTTCCATCCGTTTTCCTGTAAATTTCAAGATTCCATTGTTTTTTTCTGCTGAGTAGTTCTCCATTGTGTAAATGTACCACAATTTCTTTGTCCATTCTTTGGTTGAGGGGCATCTAGGCTCTTTTCAGTTTCTGGCTATTACAAATAATGCTGCTATCAACATGGTTGAACATATGTCCTTGTTATATGAATGTGCTTCCTTTGGGGTATATGCCTAGGAGTGGAATTGCTGGATCTTGTGGTATACTCATTCCCATTTTCTTGAGGAGTCCACACACTGATTTCCACAGTGACTGTACAAGTTGGCACTCCCACCAGCAGTGGAGGAATGTTCCTTTTTCTCTGGAGCCTCTGCAGCATAAACTGTGATTGGTATTTTTGATTTTAGCCATTCTGACAGCAGTAAGATGGTGTCTCAAATTTTGATTTGCATTTTCCTGATGAATAAGGATGTTGAACACTTTCTCATGTGTCTTTCCGCCATTTTAGATTCCTCTATTGAGAATTGTGTACTTAGTTTGTACCCCACTTTTTAATTGGGTTGTTTGGTGTTTGGGGGACTAGCTTCTTGAGTTCTTTGTATATTTTGGAGATCAGCCCTCTATCAGATGTGGGGTTGGTGAATATCTTTTCCCAGTCTGTAGGTTGCTGTTTTGTCTTGCTGACTGTCTCCTTTGCCTTACAGAAGCTTCTCAGTTTCAGGAGGTCCCATTTATTAATTTTTGACCTCAGTGTCTGTGCTACTGTTGTAATGTTCAGGAAGCAGTCTCCTGTACCGATTGATTCAAGGGTATTTCCCCCATTGTCTTCTAATAGGTTCAGTGTAGCTGAATTTATGTTGAGATCTTTGATCCATTTTGACTTCAGTTTTGTGCATGGCAATAGGCTTTGGTCTAACTGCAGTCTGCTACATGTCTGCACCCAGTTATGCCAGCACCATTTGTTGAAGATGTTCTCTTTGTTTCATCGTATAAATTTGGATTGTTTGTCAAAAATCAGGTGTTCATAGGTGTGTGGGGTAATATCAGGGTTTTCAATTCTATTCCATTGGTCTACCAGTCTATTTTTGTGTCAATACCAAGCTATTTTCAGGACTATAGCTCTGCAATAGAGCTTGAAGTCAGGGATGGTGATGCCTCCAGAAGTTCCTTTATTGTATAGGGATGATTTGGCTATGCTGGGTCTTCTTTTTCTCCATATAAAGTTGAGAATTGTTCTTTCAAGGTCTGTGAAGAATTGTGTTGGGATTTTGATGGGGACTGCATTGAATCTATAGATTGCTTTTGGCAAGATTGCCATTTTTATTATGTTGATCCTACCTATCCAAGAGCATGGGAGATCTTTCCATTTTCTGGTATCTTCTTTAATTTCTTTCTTTAGAGACTCAAAATTCTTATGGTACAGGTCTTTCACTTTTTTGGATAGTGTTACTCCAAGGTATTTTATGTTGTTTGTGGCAATTGTAAAAGGGTGATGCTTCTCTGATTTCTTTCTCCACCAATGTGTCATCTGTATATAGTAGGGCTACACATTTTTTTGAGTTATTCTTGTATCCTGCCACTTTGCTGAAGGTGTTTATCAGCTGTAGGAGTTCCCTGGTTGAGTTTTTCGGGTCACTTGTGTAAACTATCATATCAACTGCAAATAGTTAGAGTTTGACTTCTTCCTTTCCGATTTATATTCCCTTGCTCTTTTGTTGTCTTATTGCTCTAGCTAGAACTTCAAGGACAATATTGAAGAGGTATGGAGAGAGTGGACAGCCTTGTCTTGCCCCTGATTTTAGAGGAATTGCATTGAGTTTCTCTCCATTTAATTTGATGTTGGCTGTTATGTTGAGGTATGTTCCTGTTATCGCTGATTCCTCCAGGACCTTTATCATGAAGGGATGTTGGATTTTGTCAAAGGCTTTTTCGGCATCTAGTGAGATGATCATGTGATTTTTTTTCCTCAGTCTGTTTATATGGCAGATTACATTGATGGATTTTCGTATGTTGAACCATCCTTGCATCCCTGGGATGAAGCCTACTTAATCGGGATGGATGCTTTCTCTGATGTGTTCTTGGATTCGATTTGCCAATATTTTATTGAGGTTTGGTCTTTTCACAGTATCCCATATTTCCTGAATATTTTGTGTTAGGGATTTGTTGGACTTGAGATTTTCTTTGGTTAATGATTCTATTTCCACTAGTGTGTCTTCAACTCCTGAGATTCTCTCTTCCATCTCTTGTATTCTGTTGGTTATGCTTACATCTGTAGTTCTTGATCGTTTACCCAGCTTTTCTATTTCCAGCATTGCCTCAGATTGTGCTTTCTTTGTCTCTATTTAGTTTTTAGGTCTTGAACTGTTTCTTGTATTTTTTGGTTTGTTTTGTCTTCAATTTGTTTAAGTGATTTTCTCATATCCTCCTTGAGTTCCTCTATCAATTTCCAGAAGATGTTTTTAAGGTCATTCTTTTCTGATTCATCTGCAACGTGATGTTGAGCTCTTACTGGTGTATGGTTCCTAGTCTCCGGTGGTGTCATATTGGGTTTTCTGTTATTGGATGTGATTTTACCTTGCCCTCTTCTCATCCTTTCTTCTGGTGGGTGTAGCAAGTGTTTCTTGTTCTCCTGATGGGTGTGGGACCACGTTTCCCTTCTGGTAGAGGTAAACAGATCCAATACTCTGATGTCGGTTCTCTTCTCATCGATGGAGGTGTCACTGTTACCCGGGTGTCAGCAATGGAAATTTCTGGCATGCCGGTCCCGCCGGGAGGGCAGTGGGAGGTGGAGCTGTCACCGGGCCTCGGGGTGTCGGATCCCGCTGCTGAATTCCGTGTGGACACATGTGTCAGATGATTCTGAGCAGCGACGATGAACCAGAACTGGAAACAGTCCCTGGCCTACTTGGGCAGGCGGATGGATGCCAGGCTGCCTCTGGGTGATCAGTGTTCAGAGCCCACCGCTGCCGCTGAACTGGGTCTGGTAGCAAGTCGATTGCCTCAGATGACTCTGAGCAGCAACAATGAACTGGAATTGGAAACAGTTCCTGGCCTACCTGGGCTGGCAGATGTAGGCCGGGCTGCCTCTGGGTGTTCGGTGTTCAGAACCCGCCACCTCCAATCTGGGTCCAGCAGGAAGGTCGCTTGCATCAGATGAAAGTATAATTTTGAAAAATATAATAACCTGAGAAAATGTTTGGTGTCTGTGTGAGCAAGTTGAGGACGATTGCCACTGAGGAGATCTGTTTCAACATGGGTACCTAATAACCATTCTGTGAATGGGAAAACCAGGGCCGGGGGGGACTTTGGATTATGTGGCAGGGCTGTGTGTCATAGGGAATGCAATGTTTGCAATCAACACTTAAGCAGTGCTAAGGATTTCTTTTTTAGGTCACATATCTCCCATGAAGAAGAATTGAAAGCAGAGCCAGAGATTTATGCAATGGAAATATGAGATAGCCTGCAAAGCACTAATGCTGATAACTTTTATATATATAATAATTTTGTTTCTAGTCTTTGTTCAATCTTGGTTTATGAATGTGTAATAAATGAATGGAATTCTTTAGCAAATGTATCTGAAGCTCATATTATATCATGTTGATAATGTTGATTTTTCCATATTACATGAAAAAATATTGAAATATATTTTCTCCATGGTGAACTATTTATATGAAATCTCAGAAATAGAAAGAAGGACGTCTGGTATCTTTGATTATTTTGAGAAAAGAGACATCTGTAGTGATATACAGTTTATGATTTATTAAAGCTTACCTGAAGATTCAGAAAGCAAAGTCAACTACAAACCATAGACCCCTGTGCTCACCTTTAATCCCAGCAGTCAGCAACTAGGAGGTGGTGGTGGTGGTGCACACCTTTAATCCTAGGACTCAGGATTAAGAGGTAGGCAGATCACTTTAAATCCAAGGCCACACAAATCTACACAAAAGTGAATCATTCTGAAATAGCACTATAGCTCACATCTTTAGGGAACATTAGGGAAGTATATAAGACAGAAGCAAGGTTTCAGAGACACATTTGTGCTCCAACAACCCTGAAGAGAGGCAGCAGTTTGCGACTAGGTGAAGACTTCGTGTGTGGATCAGCACTTTCAGCCTGAGCTAAATGTGAGAGATAATGGCCAGCTGCTCTGCTTTTCTGATATTTATCTTGAAGTTAGAACCCCAATATCAGCCTCTGGATCATTTATTTATTCATGCTACAGACATCAGTGTACAAGCAATTAATTTCTAATTTAAATCAGTGATAATAAATTAGCCACTTTCCCTAAACAATAATGTATGAATTCACAATATGATAATTCAATAAATTATGAAAGACATAACGGCATAAAGTGATAAATAAGTGTACATATTATATGTTCCTATAGTTCATATGCTTTTAAAAATTCTGTAAAATTACTGATATTATTTTAGTGTAGCATATATCAGAATTTGCAGTTATATTTTGTATAAATGTATGAAAGTATTATTAATGTAGCTTAAGTTTTTCTTTTAATTCTTAAATTAACATTGTATTTGCTGTATGCTCTTTAAATTGTATGTCTGTCATTGGTCAATTATTATAGTCAAAGATGTGTTTTATAAATTTCACTGAATCAAATTCACAATGAGCATCAATTACAGACCAATGCCAGCAATGTAGGGAATATGAGAGACAAAGAATGAACTTAAGAAAAGAGGATGAGCATAGTTACTTAAAACACTGATTCATGATATTTATAAAGTGGAAAAATCTTATTCAATCTCTGTAATAAAAATACTTTTTGTCTGACTTATGATTATGATTTTCCTCTGGATTTCCTCAGTGTTTATTGTTTCATCTAGCTTTTCACCTCCAATTTTATTGATTTGGATTTTCTGTCTCTGCCTCTGAGTTAATTTGTATAAGAGTTTTAATCAATCTCATTGATTTGTTCAAAGAAACAATTCTTTGTTACATTTGTTCTTTGTGTATTTTTTTCTATTTTGTTAATTTGAGTCCAGAGTTTGATTATGTCTTGCTATCTTTCCTCTTGAGCATTGCTTCTCTTTATTGCTCTGGAGTTTCCAGGTTTATTCTTAAATTACTAAATTGCTAATGAGGAGCATGAGATCTATTGTTTCTACTCATCTTGAAACATTTTTTGGCTTTTTACAAGGAGAGCTTTTTCCTCTTGCTTACAATAATCATAAAAGGTAAGTATCCATTTTTATTTTAAAGAAGATCCAGAAAGTTAATCTACATGGATATGTCTAAGATTTTATATTTTGTAAGCTGTTAAATCTGTTAAATCTGTAGCAGTTGTATTTTTTAAAATAGATTCTTCTCTCAGGAGAAGGCTTTAGACCCCCTTTAAATTAGAGTTACTGATGGTTGTGAGCTAAAATTCAGATGCTGAGAATAAAACCTGGGACGTCTGAATGAGTAGCCAGTGCCATTAACTGCTGAGTCTCATCTCCATCTGATGAATTGACTTACCTTATTAAAAATATGTGGAGGTACAGAATCGATCACTCCATTGCATAAGGAATTAGTAGAGTTATCATATAGAGCACATCATTATCAAAATAACTTCAAGATAGAATGACTAGATCTGTTAATAAAAAATATTTATTTTATATTTCATATTTAGTAATCAGTAAATGTCTCCAATACCAAACTATAATGTTCTAGACTATTGTGTTTCAATATTATTGAGAGAAAAGAATATAGAAATAAATTTTTGTTGCATCTGAAAGCGGTTTATTCATTAATATGAAGTCTGTTAGCAAGGCAAATGGTTTGCCTTCCTCAGAAGGATACAAAGTAGCTCCAGAAAAAGAAAGACCTAATTTTTTTATTAATTTTTGGAATTATTTTTAATACAAATTAGGAACAAGCTTGCTTCACATGTGAATGCTTTCTCCCTCCCTTCCCCCAACCTTCCTACCCAAGCCCCACCGGCCCCCTACCCCATCCACCCTGCACTCCCCAGGCAGGGTAGGGCCCTCAACAGGGCTCCTCAAAGTCCACCACATCATCCTGGGACAGGCCTACACCCCCCATGTATCTAGGCAATGAGTGATCCTTTCAGGTGGGATGGGCTCTCAAAATCCCTTCTTACACCAGGGGAAAATACTAATCCACTACCAGAGGCCCCCTAGATGCTGAGGCCTCCTCATTGACATCCATGTTCAGGGGTCTGATTCAGTCCTGTGATGGCCTGCCAGACAGCAATCTGGGATCCATATGCTAACCCTTGTTCAGGCCAGCTGATTCTGTGCGTTACAGCACCCTGTACCGACCCCTTTTATCTTCATTCCTCCCTCTCTGCAGCTAAATTCCAGAGTTCACTTCAGTGTAGATCTGTGGATGTCTGCCTCTGAATCCATCATCCACTGGATGAGGTCTCTAGGATGGCATAAAAAGTAGTCATCAGTCTCACTATAGGGAAAGGCATTTAGGTTATCCTCTCAACCATTGCCTAGATTTACAGTTTGTATCATCCATGTAGATCTCTGGAAATCTCCCTACTGCCAGATCTCTCCTCAGACCTATAATAGCTCCCTCTGATTGGTGTCTCTCACCCTGCTCTCCTCTATTCCTCCCCCAACTCAACATTTCTAGTCCTCCATTTCCTCCCTTCCCCAGCTCTTCTCCTCTCATTCTGGCAGCTCCCTGTCCCCTACTCTCATGCTCCCAATTAGCTAATGAGATCCTGACACTTCCCATTCTCTGGGGTCCAGGCATTTTTCTCTTAGAATCCTTCATGTTTCCTAGTTTCTTAGGTGAAAAGAATTGTAGGCTGGTAATCCTTTGCTCTATGTCTAAAATTCATATATGAGTGAGTACATACACTGTTTGCCTATTTGTGACTGGGTTGCCCTCACTCAGGATGGTTTCTTCTAGTTTCATCCATTTGCCTGCCAATTTCAAGATTCCTTTGCTTTTTTCTGCTGAGCAGTACTCCATTTTATAAATGTACCACATTTTCTATATCCATTCTTCAGTTGAGGGGGATCTAGGTTGCTTCCAGGTTCAGGCTATTACAAACAATGCTGCTATGAACATGGTTGAACAGATGTCCTTGTTGTATGGAAATATATTATTTGGGTATATGCCAAAGAGATGAATTGCTGGATCTTGAAGTAGACTGATTCCCATTTTTTTTTGAGCAACTGCCATACTGATTTCCAAAGTGGTCTTAGAAGTTTGCACTCCCACCAGCATGAAGGAGTGTTCCTTTTTCTCCCCATCCTCTGCAGCATAGATTGTCATTGGTGTTTTTTATTTTAGCCATTCTGGCCGGTGTAAGATGTTATCTCAGAGTTGTCTGAGTTGCATTTCTCTGATGGCCAAGGATTTTGAGCACTTTCTTAAGTGTATTTCATCCATTTCAGATTCATCTGTTGAGAATTCTCTATTTGTTCTGCACCCCACTTTTTAATTTCAGTGTTTGGTGTTTTGGTGGCTAGCTTCTTGAGTTCCTTGTATAATTTGGAAATCAGCCCTCTTCCAGATGCAGGGTTGGTGAAGATCATTTCCCATTCTGTGGGCTGTCATTTTGTCTTACTGACTGTGTCCTTTGCTTTACAGAAGCTTCTCAGTTTATGGAGGTCCCATTTATTAATTGCAGACCTCAATTTCTATGCTAATGGTGAAACGTTCAGGATGCAGTCTCCTCTGTCAATTTGTTCAAGGGTAATTCCCACTTTCTCTTCTAGAAGGTTCAGTGTGGCTGGATTTATGTTGAGATTTTTTGATCCATTTCTACTTAAGTTATGTGCATACTGACCCATATAGATCTATCTGCAATCTTCTGCATGTCTGAATCCAGTTATGCCAGCACCATTTGTTGAAGGTGCTATCTTTTTTCCATTGTTTAGATTTAGAATATTTGTCAAAAATAAGGTGTTCATAGGTGTGCGGGTTAATATCAGTGTTTTCAATTCGACTCTATTGGTCTATCTGTCTATTTTTGTGCCAATACCAAGCTGTTTTTAGAACTGTGTCTCTATAAAACAGTTTGAAAGCAGGGATGGTGATGCCTCCAGAAGATCCTTTATTGTAAAAAGTTGTTTTGGCTATCCTCATTGGTTTTTACATAAGGTTGAGTATTGTTCCTTCAAGGTCTGTGAAGAACTGTTATGGGATTTTGATGGGGATTTTGTTGAATCTGAATATTACTTTTTGGCAAGATTGCCATTTTTGCAATGTTGATTCTACCATTCCAAGAGCATAGGGGATCTTTCCAATTTCTGGTATCTTCATTAATTTCTTTCTTTAAAGTCTCAAAGTTCTTATTGTACAGGTCTTTCACTTTTTTGGTTAGTGTTACCCCCAGAAATTTTATGTTGCTTGTGGATATGTTGTTGTGTAGGGTAATATTTCTTTGATTTCATTCTCATTGCATTTATCGTCTGTATATAGTAGGTCTATTGATTTTTTTTTGAGTTAATTGTGTATCCTTCTATTTTGCTGAAGGTGTTTATTAGCTTTAGGATTTCCCTGGTAGAGTTTTTTGGCTCACATATGTAGACAATCATATCATCTGCAAATAGTGAAAGTTTGACTTCTTCATTTCTAATTTGTATCCATTTGGTCTTATTGCTGTAGCTAGAACTTTAAGTACAATATTGAAGAGATATGGAGAGAATGGACAGCCTTGTCTTGTTCATGATTTTAGAGGAATTGCTTTGGGTGTCTCTCCATTTAGTTTGATGTTAGCTGTTGGTGTGCTGTTCCTGTTATTCCTGTTCTCTCCAAGATCTTTATCCTGAAGGGATGTTGGATTTTGTCAAAGACTTTGTCAGCATTGATTAAGATGATGATGTGGTTTTTCTTTTTCAGTTTGTTTATATGGTGGATTATATTAATGGATTTTCATATGTTGAACCATCCTTGCATCCCTGGCATGAAGTCTACTTGATCATAGTGGATGATTTTTCTGATGTGTTCTTGGATTCCATTTGCCAATATTTTGTTGAGTATTTTTACATCAATGTTCATGAGGGATATTGGTCTGTAGTTCTCTTTTTTAGTTGTATGTTTGTGTGGCTTGGGTTTCAAATTGAATGTAGCCTTGTAAAAAGAGTTTGGCAATATCTCTGCTGCTTCTATTGTATGAAACAATTTGAGGAGTATTGGTATTAGCTCTCGTTTGAATTTCTGGTAGAATTCAGCAGTAAAGCCATCTGGCCCTGGGCTTTTTTTGCTTGGGAGGCTTTTGATGACTGCTTCTATTTCATTAGGTATTATAGGTCGATTTAAACTGCTTATCTGTTCTTGGTTTAATTTTGGTAAGTAATATCTCTCCATAAAATTGTCGATTTCCTTTAGATTTTCGAATTTTGTGGAGTACGGGTTTTCAAAGTATGACCTGATGGTTCTCTGAATTTCCTCTGTGTCTGTTGTTATATCCTCCTTTTCATTTCTGATTTTGTTAATTATCATGCTCTCTCTCTGCCTTTTGGTTAGTTTGGACAGAGGTTTTTCCATCTTGTTGATTTTCTCAATGAACCAACTCTTTGTTTCATTGATTCTTTGTAATGTTTTCCTAGTTTCTACTTTATTAATTTCAGCACTCAGTTTGATTATTTCCTGGTGTTTACTCTTCCACAGTCAGGTTTCTTCTTTTTGTTCTAAAGCTTTCAGTTGTTCTGTCAATTCTCTTTTGTGACTTTTCTCAAGTTTCTTCATGTGGGCACTGAATGCTATGACCTTTCCTCTTAGCACTGCTTTCAGAGTGTCCCATAGGTTTGGGTAAGTTGTGTCTACATTCTCCTTAAATTCTAGGAAGTCTTTAATTTCACTTTTTTCCTTCCTCGACCATGGAATGATGCAATTGTGTTTCACTCAATTTCCGTGTGTTTTTAAGTTTTTTTATAATTTGTATTGCTGTTGAATTCTAATCTTAAAGCATGGTCGTCTGACAAATACAGGGTTTATTTCAATTTCTTTTGTGTCTGTGGTGCTTTGCTATGTTGCCAAGTATATGGTCAATTTTAGAGAATGTTCCATGCGGCGCTCAGAAGAAGGTATATTCTTTTGTTTTTGGATGGAATATTCTACAGATACCTGTTAATCCCAATTGGGTCATAACTTTTATTAGATCCTTTGTTTCTTTGGTAAGTTTATGTCTGGTGCTCCTGTGTAGTGGTGAAAGAGGGGTGTTGAAGTCTCTTAATTTAAGTGTGTGTGGTTTTATGTGTGGTTTAAGCTTTAGTAATGTTTCTTTTACAAATGTGGTTTCCTTTTGTATTTGGGGCATAGATGTTCAGGATTGAGACTTCATCTTGATGGACTTTTCCTGTGATGAGTATGAAATGTGCTTCTTTATCTCTTTTGATTGAATTAGTTTAAAGTCTAATTTGTTAGATATTAATATTGCTATACCAGTTTGTTTCTTGGGCCCATTTGATTGAACAATGTTTTTCCAAACCTTTACTATGAGGTAACGCCTGTCTCTGAAGTTGAGATCTTTTTATATACAGCAGAAGGTTGGATTCTGTCTTTGTATCCATTCTGTTAACCTGTATCCATTTATAGGCAGGTTAAGACCATTGACATTGAGGGATATTAATGTCCATTTATTGTTGGTTTTTGTTTTGGATTTGTTGGTGGTGGTTTCATTGTGTGTGGATTCTTGCTCTCTTGTTTCTTTTCCTGTTTGGTAAAGTTGGATTATCTATTACCTATGTTTTTGTGAGTGTAGTTATCTTTGTTGGGTTGGAGTTTTCCCTCTAGGACTTTCTGTAGTGCTGGATTTGTGGATATGTATTGTTTAAATATTCATAAGAATTAATCTCATGTTGAACTCAGGAATAGTTAAATTGAAAGCTGTTGGTGTTTAATGAAATACAAGTATTAAGCAAAAACACATGCATTCCAATGATTAAATAGTATGGGGAATAGATCACATATCTATTCTTAGATTTTCATATCTATGGGAGTAGTGACTCTAAACTCAATTTTTATGAGACAATTAATTACCTCTTACACTTTCATACACCTTTTTTTTCACTGATTTAATTAATTATGAAAATACTACCACACATTAAATGAATAGTAAATACCAAAATTGAGAAACAAGAGTATTATTAATATATGATACTATTCATAATTTTATAGGAAACTAAAATATTAAACCTTATATTGTTATTAATAAATATAAAATTTTGTTATGATTTTGTGGGTGGCATATTAAACACAGAATTGCAAGCAGTTCTCAACTTCATAGTCTGTAAACACTAAGTACTTTATTTGATGTTTCATTAAAATAAGCATGGAATTTATGTTTCATAAAGGATCATGCAGTTCCTTTTGCAGAGTGAAAATAACTTTTGTCTTTATAAAGCATTAACCTGGTTCTATCCCCAAAAAAAACAATTTTTAAGGAAGAGATCTAAGTACCAAACAAATCATGGAAACAAGATGTGAAAGTGGTATTGTTGCCAGTGGTCATTGATCTTATGAACACTTACATATGCAATTAAAACAGCAAGACTTGATAAACACAAAGTAATTCATCATTCTTAATGTTCTGGAACATTCCTTTCATCCTGAAGTTGTTTCATTTTGAAAACAGTAAAAGAGTATTCAAACCTCCTGTATAAACTTCAAGTTCGAACTTGAGATATTATAGTTTAGGTTTGTTCTTACTAAAGAATGGGTCCATTATTCTTTTAGCATGATTCATTTGACAATGGTGACTGTGTATAAGCATTACATAAGAAATGACATTTATTGTACATTATCATATGTATTGAGGTTGCGGGAACCAGTGATAGGACAAAATAAACAAATGAAACAAATCTCAAAAATAAACAACAAAGCCACAACAATGGCAATAACAATAAAACACAGTGATTCAGGAGAATATTTAGTTCAGTCTCCCTTTTCATATGAATATTAAGCTCATGTATTGTCCAATTTAATAAATATTTCAATGGTTTTAGACGTAAAGCAATAGGAACTCAAGTGTGCTAATGTCACAGGAAATGGCTATGAATTAAAATATTACAGAATGAAAGGATCTGTTCCGACAGAACAGATTTGATTGATATTGAAAATGGTCACAATCTATGAAAATTTCATACTTTTGCCAAGATTTGAGGTACTGTTGCTTAATTTGAAGCAATTCCTTGGAGAATATGTTCATGAGTTTTCCAAATAGTCAAATACAGAAAACAAAACAGTATTGATAACTAGTAATACTAATATGATAAAAAGTTCAAAGATACATTAATATGGTACTTTAAATATATTTATTATGAAGACGATTAAGAAAATATCATTTTTATGTATTTCATATTATAAAGAACATTTAAGGTTTTTCAATTTTTAATAATTCATATCACAATCATTGCATTACTGTTTAATACTTAACCCTTAAACATTTTCTCTATTTTATCTTTTGGCTACAATATTTTTTAAGCTTGCCAAAGGGAAGGAATTCTTAAACACTTAGGGACCTAGGCTGAGACAGTTTTGCTTCTAGGGACAGGTGGGGTTACTGTCCAGTGAATAACAAATCCTAGATCACAAGAGAAAACTCTTGGATACTAATTAAGGAGCGTCCCAGAACTATTCTGTCTTGGTTTGCAAAGAACGCTCACAGCCCATCCCCAGGCTTCAAGACCGAATCTCAGTGTCCCTTCCAGCTGAAAGCTAAGTTGGTGGCTTCTGATTCTCACTATGTTCTTCCTTCCGGTAAGTGTGGACATTTGCACAGTAGAGAGAGGATCATGGTGGGTTTCTGAATGCAAGCTTTCTGGAAGCCAGTCACAGCAGAATTTCTAGCCATCTTAGTTTTGTTCAGCCTGGGATCCACCATTAACTTGGGTGGCTCAGAAAAACCCATACCTGTAAACATAGTCCTCATATCCCTTTGTTTTGGACTCAGAATTGCCACCATGGTACAGTGCCAACACCTCTGTGACAGTGGCCATTGTGGGCACAAGAAAAATCAGCATTGCCAAGTCAGTCTTCTACATCGCTGCACAGTGCCTAGGGCCCATCATCGGACCTGGTATCCACTACCTGGTCACATCTCCCTGCGTGTTGGGAGGCTTGGGAGTCACCACAGTAAGAAAGCTTTGGTTGGCTAATTTATTCTTTAAACTTCAGATTTATCCAGATTATTATTTTTGGTGATTTAGAATGCAATTTTAAAACACATAAATTTGTTAAAACCCAGATATACATTTCAATGCAAATTTAATTTTGTAATACTTTTCAGAAGCAAAGAAAAAGTTGTGAAAGTTTTACAGCAGCAAACATGTTGTACTTAATATTTGTCACACAATTCCAAGACACTATTCTGTGTCACTTCTCTCCAGTAAATCAGGTAATCTCTGTAGTAAATGAATATTATTCATATTTATTGTTACAAATTAATAATTGGGGCAATAAAGGTATGTACTACTATATTTCTTAGAAGGCAACAATGTTTTTAAATACCACATGAAAATGTTAACAGAAGCACATTGCTTTAAAAGATTGACTAGGAAAATCTAAAAATTAGAATGAATTAGCATGCAACATTTGTGACTGGGCAGTAGGAAAAACTAAAGTCATTAAGAGTAAGACTAAAAAGTAAAGTTAGCTAAAATCACATCAGAAACCAACTCAAATTGACCATAAATATTGTTAAGATACACAACAGACTGAAGGGACACATGCAATTCACAGAGAAAATTGATGTCTATGATACAAAACCCATTCCTCCAAAACAAATAATGAAAATGAAAGCAAATCAATTATATAATTGGAAGACAATTATGGAAATAATCTAAAGAAGAGGAGATAAAATGATCAATTAAATTGTTCTTCATCTCATTAATTAAAAATGGAAAAGCCAATGAACACATTATTAGCATATTTTTGCCATAACCTTTTAATAATGCCAAATGTTTTTGAGAATAGAATTTTAATGGCTGTATAAATAAGTTTGGAAGAAAACTAAATAAACAATAATCTGCACAGTTTGTATCTAGGTTTTTATTTATTTATTTCTTGTGACTAAAGAGTTGCCTGTGTCCACACAGTGAAGTATACTTCAGGTCTCAAGCATTCTTTCCCTAACACTAAAACATAATAAGGAATAAATAGATGTATAATATTAAAGGATGAATAGGTAAATTAAATATACAGGAATTGTATGTTATTTAATATTCATGTTCATTTAAAGATATACTACATTTGAAATAAATGCATATGCATGAAACATATCTTGAAATCAGCAAATAGGTTGAGTTTCAAAAAAAGATATCTAACAAAACACATATCATATTAGCAGCATGGATTTCTGTTTTATGTGCACATGAGAAAAGTTAATGTGCATTTAAACATAAGTACAAGGGAAAGGTCTTGAATTAGCAGATATTAATAAGGTATATAGTTTAAAAGTTTTATTTTCATTTTAAATTGTGATATCTAGATTTATTGCTTGACAGATAAAGCTGGAAATGAAGCCATTCTCTAGCAAAAATAGTGCAACATAATCACCTGAGTAGATCAGATTTGGAAAATGGAAAATGTATAGATTTGCTCATTGCATAGCTGTCTGTTTTAATGTTGAAAATGTGAGCTAGATTGCATGGACACCTGATACAGTTAATGCAAAACTCACTGTAATTTGAGTCATTCACAGAAGTATTTTGAGCTGAAAGACAGGTGACAAATCGTAAAGTTTTAATAATAATGATAAAATCAGTACTAAAACTAATCTGGGTATGTTGAGAATGTAGAGAACAAAATGTACCATTATTAAAATGTACACAGAAATGTTTCTCTTTGGCAAGATGAAAGATTTTTAGAAATGGGAAGAATTAAGTGTTAAAATATCCATAACAAAATTTATTTCTTCAAAATAACATAATAATTGAGGCAGGAGTGGGGCTCACTTCTATAGTCCTAGCATTGGGGGGAAATCATGAACAGTGTAATTGTTTGTAATAATATGCAAGTAATTGTTTGTATGAATCTATGTCAGAAGGTAAGATCCATGTGATCTCATTTTATTTCCCTGTCCTATTTTCAAAGATTTCACAGCAGTGAATGGTCAAACTTAAAACTTCAGTTGTGGTTTAGAAACCAGCAAAAGAAGAAAAAGGGGGCAGGGAACTTAAAATAGAGGGCAGCAATTTGTCACCAATGTCACCTTGAACCAAAGGTGAACAAATAATTTTAGTGTCATTTCCTCCCTATTTAATGCCCTCATTTTTACAACTGAAAGTCAATACTTCAAACACATTCCATGTCTTCAGTTTCCTGATTATGAATTCAATATCTTTAATGTTTGTGATTTCTGAGAAAGGTAACTCAAGGGCCAGAACTATCTCTCAAACTATAAAGTTCTTTCAGGTGCTACATATTTAATCCTTTACACTTACACTACAATTTAACTCACTGACCCTATAAAATTTATTGGAAATTAAGATATTGGATTCTAATGTCTTCTAAACTCTTCTCAAAGAATAGAATAAATTCCCAGTAGGAAACATAACTTTTATATTATAAATTTCATAGAAATAATCCTTCTTATATATAAATAGTAAACAACAAATACACAGTATTTTTTATTCTACAGATTTTGAAAATAGAGTTCATGGTGATAAAACTGTTAAAAATAAAATTTTCTGCCAAAACTCTTCTACCCCTAATATAGAAATTGACATTGTAATTGTGGACATATTATCAGTTTTAATATATTTTAGCATAAGAGCAGTAAAAAAGTATCCTTTAAATATCCTTCGTTTATTCTCTGAAGTGAGATTTCAAAATCATTGAAAAACTTTAAGGGTTTTAAGGTATTTTATCTCCTAGATCTTAAATATACAATAAACACAATATAGTTGTCTTTTGAAAATTATTCATTTGGTAATTTTACATTATATTAGAAGTAAACAAAAATATGTAACAGAATAGCTGCTATTATTTTAAATGTCTGCATACAGACTCCTAAAATTTACTCCATAACACACTCTCTGTATACACCATTAATACTTCATTTTATGTTTACTTAGAAAGTAGAGTGTTTGTTATTCCATTTTCCTGTGTGTGTGTGTGTGTGTGTGTGTGTGTGTGTGTGTGTGTGTAAATACAAGTTTGCACTCCCACTGTCCATGGAGGATTGTTCCCCTTGCTCCACATCCTCTCCAGCATAAACTCTCACCTATGCTTTGCTCTTACACATTTTGACTGGTTTCAGATGGAATCTCAAAGTCATTTTGACTTGTATTTCCCTGATCACTAAGGATGCTGAATATTAAGTGTTTTTTAGCCACATGATTTTTCTTTGTTGAAAATTTTCTGTTAAGGTTTGTACCACATTTTAAAATTTATTTTGTTTTTTGATGTCTAATCTCTCTCTCTCTCTCTCTCTCTCTCTGTGTGTGTGTGTGTGTGTGTGTGTGTGTGTGTGTGTGTGTGTGTGTGTGTGTGATATTAGCCCTCTGTCAGATGAGGAGTTGGTGAAAATATTTCTCCATTCTGTAGCCTAAATTCTGTCCTATTGATGGTGCCCTTTGCCTTACAGTGCTTTTCAGTTTCATGAAGTTACATTTATCAATTATTGATCTCAGTGCTTGTGCTGTTGGTGTTCTCTTCAGGAAGTTATCCCCTGAGCCAGTGCATTCAAAGCTATTACCCACTTTCTCTTCTTTCAGGTTGAGTGTGTCTGGTTTTATGTTGAGGTCTTTTGTCCATTTGGGCATGAACTTTGTAGAGGGTGATAGATATGGATCTATTTGCATTCTTCTACAGAGAGACATTCAGGTAAACCAGCAAGCACTGTTTCTTGAAGATGCTGGATGCCAGAGTTCTATACCACGTGGAGGCTTAATATCAATAAATTCACAACCCTGTGATGTTCTGTCACTGTTTATCAAAACAAAGTTAAAACATTGGGTTTAGCTTTTTTATTCATTAATGTTTATAAAATTCCATATTGTTATTTGTATATACTATAAGTGATCAATTACTGTTGAAAATTTCTCCTTTAGTTTTCAATATAGATGAAATTGTTCCAACCATGGCTTATATTTTATTGTTTCACATTTTCATTAATTTTATAAAACAACTTAGTCATGTTCACCCCATTTCCCCTCCTCAGTACTTCCCTCTCCTGCTGTAGCACTATGGGGTTAACTCTAAATTTGGCCATCACTGATTATCTTTCCAATGTTTTATACAGGTTTTATTTAGGTTTACTTAATGCATTGGGTATATTGATTATATACATCACATAGATGTCTTGTCCAGGGAGGTTAAAATATGGCATTGGATCTCCTGGAACTAGTGTTATGATGATTCTACACCACATTTTTGGTGATAGTATTTAAATCCAGTTTTTCTGCTATTACAAGTGTTCCGAATCAGTGAGCCACCCTTCAGAGCCAAAATTTCCAATTCTTATAATAAATTCTTTGTAAGGGTTCCCATTACATATCTTGTAGTGATAAATTTTAATCAATAATTTAATTTTCATGTTAATAAGAATTACCTAGTAAATCTTTGCCATACACTTAACTAATCATTTGGAAATAAAGTTTATATCAGTGGCCTTCTATAGTTCTTGCCATTGAGTACACCATATAAAGAGTTTTTAAAATAATACTACAAGCCAATAGCATCTTACTTGGAAACTTTGACAAAAACTTTGAAATAGGAAAAGGAGCCATATATATATATATTAAAATATATATATATATTAAAGTAAAGCAGATAGCATAAACAATTTCAATTAATTAAATAATTGAGGTAATTTAATATTACTGATAGGACCAAAACTGAGTACTCAAGGCTTACTATGTCACAAAAAAGGTAGATAATGTTCAGAATTATACAATTACTCAAATATTTTACACACTCACATAAACAAAACCTTAAAATATGTAATGACAAAATATAATTACCACATCAAAAAATTAGATAGTCTACTAGTGTAATATTGAACTAAATATAAATGAATAAATCCAAAATTTTTAAAATACAGTGGTATCTAACTAAAAACATGAGCCTGCCTTATGACAGTTCCCGTAAATGTAACTATGGTTTGGTAGTGAAGATATTAAAGGAAAAATCTAAAGTTGCTAAGATTTTATTAGAAGAGAGTTTAGGGAAATAAAATGTTTTAATTGGGTGAGTTAATGTTCCAATGAAGGGTAGCCAAGACTGGAAAGATAAAAACCATAATATAACTGTGATCAATAAAGCAGATAGGCATTATGTTTACAGGAACAATTACATTAGGGCAGATATAATTTGGAAGTTATTTTTGGAAATTGCAGTCTCTCTTTCTGGTCAGGTGTAACTGTTAAAAGGAATAGTGTCATCGTATTATGGCATAAAATGAATAAAGGAGTGCAATCAGCTGTCCCTTTTGGTCTCAGTTCCACTGAATAAGTATAAATATACTGCTTAAGAGAGCTATAAATTAACATTTCTAGTCCACCATGTATTATAAAGACAGCAAAATAAAATTAAGAAAGTGATTACACATGTGACTTTTCCAAATCTCTAATATATGTTATACCATGTAGTTTGTACTCCTGAAGACAGATTCAGCTGTAATCAGTGAACTGAGGAAAGACATTGAACTGATCTCAGCAAACATTTTCTTCAGGTTTCAGCATGTTGGATCTTACTTGGTGTCTGAAATAATTATTGCTCTTTTCTATCCAATGAGATGTTAAATCATGTAGAAATTTTATTTCCTCTTTTTGTCACATTTTGCCATTTCTGCTAGCAAAGCTAATTTTTTCTTTGCCAAAACTTGCCTAACAGAAAATTATTTGTTGAAGTAGATGTAAAAGCTAAGACTTTTGTGTGTGTCTAATGGTTTTGCTACCTGATAGGAGTTTTTGATGTGATTAAATATGATTTACTTTTCTGATGAGATAAAATAACATGTTAGACATAATAATTGTTAAGAAGAGTTACTCTGCTTCCATCAGCCACTGGATGAGGGCTCTAGGATGGAATAAAAAGTAATCATTAATCTCATTCTAGGGGAAGTGCTTTTAGGTTATCATCTCTGGTGCCATCCTAGAGCCCTCACCCAGTGGCTGATGGAAGCAGAGACAGACATCCACAGATACACACTGAGCTGAAATCTTGAATTTAGTTGAAGAGAGGGAGGAATGAAGATCGAAGGGGTCTGTACCAGGTTGGAGAAACCCACAGAAACAGTAAGCCTGAACAAGGGAGAGCACATCGACCTCAGATGCTGTCTGGGGGGCCAGTACAAGATTGATCCAGACCCCTGAACATGGATGTCAATAAGGAGGCTTCTGCATTCCAGGGAGCCTCTGGTAGTGGTTTAGTATTTTTCCCTGATTTAAGAAAGGACTTTGAGAGCCCATCCCATATGAAGGGAGACACTCTGGCCCTGGACACATGGGGAAGGGCCCAGGCCCAGCACAGGAAGATTTGGTAGACTTTGCAGAGCCCCCATTGAGGTCCCTACCCTTCCTGGGGAGTGTTGGATAGATGGGATGAGGGGTAGGTTGAGGGTGGGGGAGGAGGGATGGGGGTGAGGGGAGGGAGAGGGAGAAGGGGCTTATATGTGAAACAAGCTTGTTCCCTAACTTGAACTAATAAAAAAAATAAAAAAGAAGAATTACTCAAATGTGTATGTAAGAATTGTATCAAAACATGATTTTAAAAAGCCAAATTGATTCATTTCCCCACACTTGGATATAAAAGAAAGAAATTGGTTATGAGGGACTTTCCCCAAGCTTTGGAAGGGAACTGTCAGATTCAATTGCTATCATTCAGTAACATAACACACTTTCCTGATATTATCTTCCTAATGCTGCATTGGAATACAAAGTCCCTTATCAGTTAGTCTGATCCTAGGATGAAAATCAAAATCAAAACCTGTTTGTTTATAGCATGACAGCTTATACTTTATTATCTAACATAACCATTGTGAGTTTACATGAAGAAACAATGGATTTTGGTATTAAAACAAAATGTCTTTCATCACAATGAAAAGTAGTTGGTTTAGAAGAAACTGACAATATGTTTGACTTAGTACATTTCCTATGATTTAGAATTTTTTTTCTAGGAGAAGGAATCATCCACATTTATAGATCAAAGATATTTATGGAAACATAGCCTTCTGTCATTCAAATAGACTTTAGGCATGTATATTCCAGTATTGACATGGGTGTTTGTTCCCAAGACGAACAGTAGCTCAAGAAGGGAGCTCCACAATTACTCTATAGTTTTTAACATGTTCTGTAATTCTTAGTAAATGATGCTACATTATAAAATAAATATATTTATTAAATCGAATCAAGAATAAACAAACATTAATAGTACATCAGTCGATTATGCATGGGTAACAAAAACTAAGACATTTCATCTGAATAGCCTCTGCCGTTGCATTCCCTAATTAAAGACAAAACACCTGCTAAGGCAAATGTGTCTGATCACTGATAGATTGCCACCTGTGAAATAATACACCTCGGCAGTCTGATTGAACATTTAGTAGACCATACATTTGCGTTGATAAATTTTCTACATTAATCTATTCATTATCATCATTACAAATCATTGTGATTGTGATGCCTGTCTTCAACAATTTAAAGAAGTGATTGACGTCCTGTTGCTTGACAATGTTAAGGAAATAAAAAGCATGACAATAGTTATCTACAATACCCTAAAACAACATCGAGCTTCTGTTAAGTACAGAATGAATTTGAAAAGCATTTGGATATTTTGCAACCCCAGAAGAGCAAAAAACACACACACACACACACACACACACACACACACACACACACACACACACTCAACAAACGAATTAATGAGTAAAATCAGTGAAGTTTAGATCTGAGACAATTCTTCTGTCTTACGTACTCCTTTATATATCACAGGACTCAGATCCGTTTTGTCACATGTCTTCAACAAATACTATGGAAGAAAAAATATTCTAACACATTTCTGATGTTCTCAATTTTATCCCAATCAATTTGTGTTCCTATGTTCTCACTCCCTTGACAGCCTTGTTATTTGTGAACAGACAGGTCTACATTCAATATGAATTTACCTTTGTTTTCTCCACTGTGAAGATGGTTGAAAGTATTTAGTGAAGTTAAAGAAAAGACACGTGGTGAATATTTTTGATGTTCTTGCAAATTTTTAGATTATCTCTTCTATTTTGAATGTTTAATTCATTTATTTGTTGTTTGTGTGCATGTAGTATAAATACGCATATGTGTAGAGTTCAGAGGACAGGTCTCAGAAATCTGCTCTCTACATTCTGATGTGAGAACAGTAGAAAATACTCAGTATTTCAGTTCCACATTTGTATTGTATAAAATCCAAATATATATGCTGGGACAAAGAGAACATCTTCAATAAATGGTGCTGGCATAACTGGATGCAAACATGTAAAAGACTACAGATAGACCCAAGCCTTTCGCCCTGCACAAAACTTAAGTCAAAATGGATCAAAGACCTCAACATAAACAGCCACACTGAACCTACTAGAAGATAAAGTGGGAAATACCCTTGAATTAATCGGTACAGGAGACTGCTTCCTAAACATAACACCAGTAGCACAGACACTGAGATCAACAATTAATAAATGGGACCTCTTGAAACTGAGAAGCTTCCGTAAGTCAAAGGACATAGTCAACAAGGCAAAATGACAGCCCACAGACTGGGAAAAGACATTCACCAACCCCACGTCTGACAGAGGGCAGATCTCCAAAATATACAAAGAACTCAAGAAGCTATTCTCGAGCACACCAAACAATCCAATTATAAAATAGGGTACAGAACTAAATAGACAATTTGCAATAGAGGAATCTAAAATGGCTGAAAGACACATGAGAAAGTTTTCAACATCCTTAGTCATCAGGGAAACGCAAATCAAAACAACTCTGAGATACCATCTTACTCCTGTCAGAATGGCTAAAATCAAAAATACCAATGACAGTTTATGCTGGAGAGGATGCGGAGAAAGAGGAACACTCCTCCACTGCTGGTGGGACTGCCAACTTGTAAAGCCACTGTGGAAATCAGTTTCCTCAAGAAAATGGGAATGAGTCTACCACAAGATCCAGCAATTCCACTCCTAGGGATATACCCAGAAGAAGCACATTCATAAAACAAGGACATATAGTCAACCATGTTCATAGCAGCATTATTTGTAATAGCCAGAAACTGGAAGCAGCCTAGATGCCCCTCAACCCAAGAATGGATAGAGAAAATATGGTACATTTACACAATGGAGTACTACTCAGCAGAAAAAAAATGGAATCTTGCAATTTGCAGGAAAATGGATAGAACTCAAATAAACCATTCTGAGATAGGTAACCCAATCACAAAAAGACAAACATGATATGTACTCACTCATATGTAGACCTGCTTTATGATACATAGTAGTGACCTTGCTTTATCAGAGCTGTTTTTAATGATGTTGATCAGAATGGTTTCCTCCCAGATGATGACTGAGAAGCTAATTTAAAAAAAAAATGGTCCCAAGTACCACAAGAGTAACAGAACTGTGCTGTTTTCTGGGATTTTGTTTTTTGTTGTTGCTATTGTTGTTTGTTTGTTTTTGTTTTTGTTTTTTTGTTGTGTTTTTTTAATGGAGTGTGCTGGATGTCTCTACAATTTTGTTCAAATGACAGCAGAACCTGGAAAAGCTGTTGCTGCTATTGATGCATAACATACTGCCATTATTGATATATATATTATTTGAAACTCAAATATGTGATAAATCCAAGGTGTTTCAGTGAGAGCTAACCTGTGCATGCAAGTTTGATTTCATCTTTAGTAAGTAGTAAAGTTATATGCTTGCCAAAAAAAAAATAAGTGACACACTGGAAGACAAATGTCACACAATTTCAATTTTATTTGTAACCTAGAAATGATGAACTTATGGGAACAGAGAGCAGAATTGTGGCTATTAGGCTTCAATGTGATTCTTTTAACAACAGGAAAATGATTGGTTTAAGAATATAAAACTGCAGTTGGATAAGAGGCATGGACTCTGTGAAGTCTTGAGGTCTACTGAGAGCATGATAAATATGGTTGATAACAATATGCTTTATTTTAAAAGTTGTGAGATAGTATACTTTAAGTGTTCTCAAAACAAAAATGATGAATATGTGTGATATAACAAGTTAATTGGTTTAATTTAGCCATGCCATTGTGAACATACTGTATTATGTATCATAATTATGCATGACTTTATTTATGAGCTAAATAAATGAATGGAAAAAATAATGCTTTTGTCAATTCTTTGAGAATTTCATTGACTCTATGTTGCTCAGATTCACTACTGTCCTCCAGTTGTTGTCCCATATATCCTCACCTATCTACTTGTCTTCTCCACTTTTAATTAATAATTTTAATTTGTTTGTAATTAATATAGAAATGCATCACTTTCCTAGTTCTTGTTACTTCTTCTAATCTATTACTTCAAATCTTCAAATCTACCCAACTTTTAACCCTTTCCATTCACTCCCTATGCTGTTGATAGCTTCTTATTCTTTGTTGTGAAATGGATATATTATATATATATATATATATATATATATATATATCATATACATGTGGCTATCTAAACATATACATGCATGTGTAAGTATATAGTTTACTATACACACAAACATACACACACAGCCACACATACACAATCACACACATAAACACACAGGCACAAATAGCCATATATATATGTGTGTGTGTCTTTCTATAAAACTTGTCAAGTTCTGTTTTGTTGTTTGTGTGGATATGTTATTAGGGCTGACCAATATATACTGGACAACCAGTAGTTTTATCCCTAGAAGGAGGCAATTCTCCTCTACTCAGCAATCATTAATTGCCAATAGCTCATCATCAGAATGGAAAAAAAAAGAAACTGGGAGCTATTCTATTGAAATCCAATTGCTTTCTAATGCAGTGCCCAAAGATAGCCAGAGCAAATTGGCAGCACTGTGGGAGAGAGGAGGGATGTGGGAAGGGGAGGGGGAGGGAGAATAGGAGAGAACAGGAGTACTGAGATAGTAGAGGAACAGAGGAAGGCAAGAAAGATGATGCCTTGATAGAGGGAGCCAGTATAGGTTTAGATAGATGTCTGTATCAGGGGAAATGTTAGGGGATACATAGGGATGATACCAACTAAGAATCTAAGCAGTGATGATGGCTGCATTTGATGACCTTTCCCTATTATGAGATTGATGACTACCTTGGTTACCATTCCTAGAGTCTTCATCCAGTAGATGATATAAGGAGAAACAGCCACCCACAGCTAAAGACTGAGTCATACTCCTGGAATCCAGTTGCAGAGAGGGAGAAAGGATGAGCCTAGGAGCCAAGACTCTGCTGTAGAAACCCGCAGAAACAGTTTATGTGACCTAATGAGAGCAGGGAGACCCTAGTAGTAAAGTTGGGAAACCAGCATTGAAGTGAACTAAGGATTCTGAATGGGGTGCCAGCTAGGAGGCCAGGGAAATCTATTGGACCTCTAACAGTGGAGCCAGTATTTATCCCTAGAGGACAAATGGACATTGGGACCCCATTCCCTATGGAGAGATACTATTGTAGCCCTCACCCAAATGATGTGATGGACTTTGAAGGTCCCCCATGGAGGGCATCACTATCCTTGGGGAGTGGGTACGGAGTTGAAGGGATGGGTCAGTGGGGAGCATGGGAGGATGGGAGGGAGAGTGAATGGGGATTGATAAGTATATAAGAGTGCTTCTAAAAAAATAAAAATAGATAGCCAGTGCAATAAGGCAAGCAAAATACATTAATGAGATATAATTAAGACAATTGTTCCCTTCTGCAGAGAAATCTCCAAAATATCAGAAATTGCTAGAGATAAACAATTTACACAAAGTGTGTCTATGAACAATCAAGTTTAAAAAAGCAGTAGCCTTTCTATATACCAACAGCAAACATACTAAGAGAGACAAAGGACACATTCCCCTTCAAATACCATCAATGAAAATAAAATATTTTGAAATAAACCTAACCAGGGTGGTGAAAGACCCCTAGAAGAAGAACAAGAATAAAACAAACACAACAGAAAACCCACAAAATACCTGAAGACAATAGGAAACAGGAGAGAATACCGAAATACATCTTCATAAATTAGTAGAATTAATATTATTAAAATGAGTGATCTACACAAAGCAATTTACAGTTCAGTAAATTCCCAAATCAAAATGCCTACAATATTCAAGGAATTAAAAATAATATTGAAGGAAAAAAATCCCTGAACAGTCAGCAATCTCTTAAATCAAAGCAGAAATCATCAAGTTCAATTCACAGCACATGCTCCTGAAGAATGTTTGACATACCTGCGGTAACTCCCTTAAAGAGAATCAATTCTGCTTTGCTCAGAAGCAACCAAATATCAATATTTCCTGAGTTAGGGGTAGAGCTTAGTGTCAATATTCCAGGAACTATACCAGATTATTTTTCTGACTTGAGATTTTGCAGGTCTTCTGTGTCCTGTCACAATCAATGTCAGTTCATATATACAATTATCAAACTTTATCCCGAAAACACTGAACACTTATATTCATCCACACTGCTACCTCACAAATATGTAAATAAATAAATGGTTATAATGAATTGAAAAGTAAGAACATTTGACTTATGGCTTAAATAGTGTGAACACATCCAAAATACTTGTACCATACATTGTTTTTTCACGCCACTCTACCGAAAACTATTATTTTCAATCTGGAAAAATGCACTGCATTGATGATTTTTGGGGAAATTTCCAAATAATGTCTAATTATGAGGTCCTCATTGCTATTTGTGATGATTCTGAGGTTATTCCCTGTTGCTATGAGAACTGAATGCTGGATGTGGGGGCTGTCTTCCTCCAATACAGCCCTAATTCATTAAAGCAAGGAGAGAAAACAAGTATTTCTTTCCTCTTTTCCTATCTAGCAGTGTGATGTATATGTCTCATTTACAGGTGAGGACCACACATTTTGTTATTTCCACATGCTCATTTATTTTAAAGAAAAGAAAGAAATATTTCTGATATATTTTCATCAAGTAGAAAATTATTTTGTAATGATTGATTTCACATCACTATTAAGAAAAAAATCTGACCCTTGTTCTTAATTTTATCACTAGTCACCAATTTATTTTCACCACTAAACACTCTTCATATTATTATGACAATCTCTCCACTTTTAACATTTTTATATAATGAGTAGAAAGATAAAACTGAAGTTACTCATATTTTAATTCATAAATTTTAACATTTGTAAAGTTGTAAGAAACAAACATGATAACTGGCTTTTATTTCATTTTACTTTATACCCAAATGGTAAGAGATGCATATCTTCTCAAGATTACAGGATTTTTTTCAGTTCAATGCCTTTTGATAAAACAATATTTTAAGTAGATGATTTTATTATCATATAAGGCATCAAATGCATTGAATTTTGAAACCATGTATTAAAATGTTATTTGCTTGTGTATTTGTTCCTAATTACAATATTTTAAGGTGTGTTGAAGAAAACACAGTATATTAAAACTGACTATAGAATAAATACAGAAAGATTAACATTTGCAATTTCCAAATTAATTTTTGTGTCATTATCTTCTCAAAGAAAAAAAACTGCTAGTACTTTACATTGTACACCAACAGATAATATTTTGGTTTTAAAACTCTACTGTATTCTTTTAAATCTCATGTATATGTAGTCTCTTTTTAATATATTGATGAAGACCACTATTTTTTTCCTATTAACCTTCTTTGGGCTATGCAATGTGTATAGTAGCTGTATAAAAAAGTAAATATGGTTGCTCTTCAGACCAAAAGGGAAATTTATACGTTCATTCCTGAGACATGCACTGCATTGCTAATTGTTAAGGAAATGCCTCAATAATATCTAACTATGAAGGTCTCACAGCTCCTTGCAATGATGTAGTCAGTTCTTTCCTGTTGTTATTAAAGTGGCATGTATGTCAAGGCTGTCTCCTTCTAATGCAGATCTATCTCATGAAAGCAAAGAAGGAACACACTAACAACATTATTCACTAACTTCTCACTCATTCACTTATGGAAAACACATTTATCAGACTTCTATTTTAACTTACATCTGAATTTTGTAATATCATACACATAAGTGTAATTATGGAAAATATAGGGATATGAGCCATGAAAATGCACCATAATTTTCTGACATAACCAAATAGAGGAACCATGGAAGTATTATAAAGTTATTGTTAATTTTCTTGGTTTGTAGGTGTTGAAAAATGTTACAAGAATTCTTGGAGTCAAATCTTCTGCTACACTGAGGGCATGCTTTACATTTATTTATTTACAATAAACCAAGCACAAGTATTGTGAGTATAAGTTCAAACATAAAATACTCACTTAATATATTACATTGTGATGGGTCAGAGAATTTGGTTGTTGTGGTTAATTTTGTGACAACTTTACTTGTTTATTAAAATCTTGCAAAAATTAATACACTATGATATTCTGCATGTTATAGGGCTTCTTTTGCAAATGTCTATAGGAGACTGAGTTGTCAACTAATTTCCTGGGGACCCAGAAATTGCAAAGGAGGCAAACAAGTTCATTTGCTCACACCTGTGTCAGGGACACTTTTTCTTTCATTCCCTTGAAGGTCAAACCCAAAGACCTTCACATTTTTTCTGCATAATGTAGACTGTTGCTATATTTGCAGTGGGTCAACAGGTGTATCTGGGAATTGCAGTGTTTGCTTTCATGGGTGCTTATTTTTTGGGTGTTGAGTCACAATACTGCCAACATCCTTGGTCAAAATTTCTTAGTTTTATGGCTGAGGTGGTGATTGCTTCTTTTAAATCACATCTCATGTCCTGAATTTATCATCTATCTATCTATCTATCTATCTATCTATCTATCTATCTATCATCTACAATATATCTGTTGACCATAATCAATATTAAATCTCTATCCATCCATTCTCCCAACCTATTTTGGTTTTCTCAGGAAAATTATGACCAACAAAATGTGAAGACTAAATAGGAAAAGAAAGGAATTTTGGTGTCTACATTTCTGAGTGTGATATCAAGTAATCTGTATTTACATTGAGAACAAGAAAACAAGGTCAATTTGCTCAAACATAAAAACTGAATGTAGGAGCTATAGAGATGCCAGAGTTTGTAAGAATAAATGCTGCTTTTGCACAGGATATTAATTTGGTCCCTGGAACATTTGTCTGGTAGACTCATACCTATAGATAACACCAGTTCAGTAGGATCAGACATTCTAATTTGCTCTAGTTAAGACTAAGTGGGGGCTGATGCACATACAAACACATACAAAAATAAATATCCCTTAAAATAGAACCCTTTTAATGTTTATTTGAAAGCTGACTTTTACTTGTGGTGCTGTCATGTGTATACTGAGTCAACTTGTGCTGCTGTCATGTGTGTACTGAGTCAAGTAAGTTGCAAAGGTTAGGCATTTCATTGACAAGGTCTATAAATAGTATTAAATCTAATGGTTAGTCAAATTGGAGGTGAGGAGAATAAGAGAAAGAGAATAACCTAAGATTCTACAGTTGATTCCAGTTGGAAAAAAAGGTCTATATAATTCAATTCATGCCGCTCAAAAGAACTGAATCAGAAGCTGTTTTCTCAAAAGAGAAAGTTGAGGACTTTGTGCATCTTTGCAAAATTAACAGACCTGACAAACCATCCCATCTGGGTGAATGGTAAAAACAATTTTAGACAAAATGTTTTCATTTCAGATTTAAGCATTTTCATTCTAGTTGCATTTATATATTCATTCATATAATTATTTTAAAAACTTTCTTGTGTAAAATATAAAATTTACAATGCATAACATTGTTTTTATATTATTTTAATTTATGAATAGGCTTCTATTATTTTGAAGTAGTTTTATACTCATATCAATAGCAATGAATTTTCCTATGATCGTGTTTTTCACATACTAATTTAAAGTTTCCCATTTATGAACATCTCCTACAAGAATTGGGCCAGGCATTGGTGGCACACACCTTTAATCCCAGCACTCAGAGGGTGGAAGAAGGCAGATCCTGTGTGATTTTTGAGGACATCTTGGTCTATTAAATGAGTTCCAGAACAGATTCACAAGCTACACAGAGAAACTCTGTCTTGAAAAAAAATGGGCCATTTGTTACTTAAAAAAGTCATATAGTGGCACAGGGTTTACATCAGTTCTACTCAATATTCACCTCACACTAACTCTTCCCACATACACTTAACAATTTCAAATTCATGACCTATTAGTCTAAAATTATCATTGTTATACATACATTTATAGATTGTTACATTATATTCTACTTAAGATTCTTACAGTATATTACTTGATATTTGGAATTGGAAATGACTCATCCACTGAACATCACAGAAAAGGGAAAGGAAAGTTTGGAAATGATCGAAGAATAAGATGTCTTTTAAAAGACAATATCTGCTGTAAATGACATGGAAACGGCATCAATAAATGTTAACAATTTGTTTTTCTCAATAATTTTCCATACTGACAAATCCAGTCTACAGAGAAATGTGGAGTGAGGGAAATCCTATATGCCATTACCCTTAGATGAAGAGCAACAGGCAAATATGGGTTATTAAGAGAGGAGGAATCATGCTTTTCCAGTAGCAAATTATGTATTTCTAAGAAGCCATTCATAACCAAGATCTATATTACATTTAAATAATTGGCTTTTTTCTTGTTATATATTTGACATTTATTAATATTCATGATAAAATTGTTTTAACTTTAGTAAAACATAAATTATAATAAAATGTATGGTCACATAACTCAAAAGTGAAGTTATACTTAACTATATCCCTCATGCTCAGAGAAAAATCAGCAAGCCATTCAGTGTGGCCCATACCTCTAATTTCAGCACTCAGGAGGGAGAGGAAGGAGGTTCTTTGTGATTTCAATGCATTCCTGGGCTACAGAGGAAACTGTTCAGCTAACATAAGATAATGAAGATTCTAATGTCAGAGTTGAAATTAAGATGCAAATGGTAAACCTTTGTACTATTGTCTAAATTCCAACTCTCCTATTAAAGTCAGCATGGTTTCTGTGGCAATATTAAAGGAGTTTCAGTAAATAAATAAGTCAGGCAAAATCTAGTTAAATAGAAAAGAAAATTTTGTTTATTTTTCTACTTACTTTAATAGCCATAATGTATTTATTATTATACATATAGTATGTCATTAATAAAGATTTTTCATGTGTTGATATGACTTCTCAGAAGATCAATGTGAACCTTAAAAGTCTGTTACAACAAAAGCATAATAACTGCCAAAAAAATGGCCTTGAAAATGCAGAGCCTGCTTTATCAGAAAACATAATCTTTCTTTTAAATATGTATGAAGCTGTAAGCAGACAATTTTCTATAATTTATCTCCCAACTGCATGCTATCATTATATCTTCCTGGATGAAGAGATCAGAATGAATTATGCAAATTCTTGATTGTGTTATCAAGCACTCTTTTACCTTGGCAATCACTGCATGTTTCTTTGCTAGTTGAAAGTAATGATTTTCAGAATGATCATGACATGTTTGTAATCTATAATCTACTCAAGAATATCAATACAAAGATTGTATTACACTATTAAAGGAATCCTCCAATTGCAAAGGTGGAACACTATCTTGAGCTGTAGAATTAATTATTGTGTTTTATGTAAATGGCTGTTTTTAAAAATGAATAATTTTTATTATTTTCTTTCTTTGCTTTGAGACATGCTCTATGCATATAACCTTGGCTTCCCTGATATTCGAAAATTAATCACAAACTCAAAATCCTCCTGTCTCAGCCCTAATGAGGTCCAGGATTATAAACATGCATCATTAATACTGTCCATAGAAGAAACATGGGTTAAAAATACATTAGTAGAAGTTGCCTGAAAATAGTATTTTAGATGCAGTAATATATTAAATGATGCTGATGAAATTGTTCATATTCTATAGTATTATTTATATACCACAAATTTACAAAATCAGTTTAATTCTATATAAAAATAGTAATGTCAATACAATATCTTCTAACAGAATACTTTAAGTAAACCCACTTCTAAAATTTACAAATTACCTGAATGCATGTCAAGTTTTATTCATATTCATGCTAAAAGTTTATGTGTATGACTTTTTGTACATACATTACATACTACATGAATGATGGATTATTTCAATATATTGTGTGACATTTTGTAGGTTTTTTTAGAAAGTATACATGTAATTACAGGTAAAACTTACATTAATTTTCAGTTCTTTATTGAAATCTACCAAATATATTTTGATAAACATAAATTTTAAATTCATCAGTAGACTACTACACTTAAGCATTAACATTTCTCACTCAAAATAAATAAATAGTACTAAAGAATTATGCTATGCCTGTTATTAAACTTAGATGTCCTAGAAAAAGCTTTAATATGAAAAGGGTTTCAAATGGAATATTGAAAAGCCTATTCAAAGTACAATATAAGGTTTGCAACTGGTATTCTGATTTGTTATAAAATACATTGATGTTTTAAATAAGTTAGTACTAATTCAAAATAATGAAAGTTAATTTCTTCATAGTTTAGCAGTTTTAGAACTACAGAAAAATAAAAACCACTGGTTCATTTTTTGACACATTGTTGGAATTGATATGCAACTTTTATGGTTTTTAAAATACCATCTAGTTCTGGCATGAAATGATGAACAATGGAAATAGTCTTTACTATTTAGGGGGCTTTAAATCTTTGTCACATACAACTCATATAGAAGTATCCCACACTGGGCACGGGGATTTTCTTTCTAAAGACATCATATACTTGTTTACAAAATAAAAAGAATGCAAGTGGGGACCTGGAAAATCCCTTCCTCCTGGCTAGCTTACATAGTACTGAAAGGTTCCATGCATGCCCCATTTCAACCCAGGACTCTACATGGCCTGCCTGCATCTCAAGCTGCTTTTCTTATTCAGATAAACTGTGTTCTTCGCAGATTTGCTTAACCACTTTATTGCCCCCCCCAAAAGTACTGCTATGAATTTTTTTCTCAATTTAATAGTCATTGACTTATAAGGGCTGAAGACACGGCTCAGTGGGCAAGGCACTTGTGTGAACTGTGAATTTGGATGTGTGTAAGTGATGGGAATGTCAGATTTGACAGCATAAGCTAGGAAGGAAGAAGGGAGGTTCTGGGTCTTCCTAACCTCAAATTCCAACTGATAAAGTAAACTCCAGTATTAGTGGGATAACCTGTATCCAAACTTAGGTGGATTTTTCTCTTAGTACATTTTGTGAGCTATATGTCATAATAAATTTATTTTCTCACAGATCTGTAAACTGAGTAGTCCCATACCATGCTGTTTTTAACTAGCCAAGGTCTTTTTGTATCATGCAGTGAAAGAAGCAATTGGAAACATGTATTTGGGCCATAAGTTCACTTTTAAGGTCACAATTCTCATGGACACATTACATATAATGTGTTTTGTCCATTAATATCATGCCCCTGGCAAATTAATTTTAATGTGAGTTCTGGAGTGAATAAATACACCATTACACACAGTTATGTTCCCATTTTTATTAAACCTCTCTGAAATATACATATTATATAGTACTATTTGTCCTTAATAAGGCTGCCAAATGCTGTGATGTTACTCATGTTAGTGTTACTTTGTGTCATGTTTGTCTGTCACAAACAACATTTTCTGTGGCTTTCCTGTTAACCTTCCTTACAGACACTCAACAGCTAACTTCACTGTTTTATTCCAAACTTCACAATCCAATCAAATTGACAATTAAGAATTATCATCATAACTCCCTTGCAAAGGGTAGGAAGAAAATAACTTTGAGATCAAATGAGCAATGTTCATTACATACTTTAGAATTTTGGTAAAAAAAAAAAAAAAAAAAAAACAGTCCATTTAGAAAGGTAACAGTAGCAACAATTAAGTTTAAACTGGTGTAAGGAGGATTCTGTATACTCACTGAAAGAAGGATGGAAGCAGGCAGAATTTGGAAACAATTTTGTTTGCCCCATAAGGAACCAATTTTGTAATTAAGAAGTAGATACATTTATTGTAGTTTTTCCAGTTACTTGGCATTTGTTTTATTAGGACACTTGAATTTAAAAGTTGGCCATGAATTGTGTTTAGTATCACCAAGTCAGTCATTTTGCTTTCATTTCTTTATTTTCCTCATTGTTTTATTAACTATGCTTATTTGGGGCAATTACAGAGATGCAGCTAATGCATTGTAGTGACTGTTAAGCTTCTCCTTCTCTTTCATCCCATCAAATCACCCTTCTCTTCTCCAAGACACTATCCCATGTTCATGTCTTTATGTCTTGCTTATGACCTATCGATTTCAACAGGACTAGCAGCATGGCCATGTCTCTTGGTCTGTATTATTGTGTTGTGAAGTGACACTGTAACCACAGCAACACTTCTAAAATAAAGCATTTAATTGGTGTTTACTCAACAGTTTCAGAGGTGTAGTCTATCATCATCTTGGCAGGGAGCACAGCAGTGCATCAGGTTGTGCATAGTTCTGGAGAAGTAGCTGGGGGGGGGTCTACCTTCAGATCCACAGGCAGCACAAGAGAGAGTAGCGAGTAACACTTGGCCTTGCTGGGGCTTTGAAACCTCACAGCTCACTCTAAGTGATACACTTCCTCCAGCAAGGTCACATCAATTCCAAGAAAGACACACATCCTAATCCCTTTCAAGTTGTGCAATTCTCTCATGACTAGGATTTCAAATTCATGAGACATTGTGGGTCACTCATATTCAAATACCACACATGGGGTCATAAATCTTCATTGCAGTCTGCTGGACTTAACAATCCCTCAGGGCTGCAGACAATGACTTCTTTATTATTAGTCCTGAACTAAAATTGAATTCTTCACTGGGTAGGGACAGGATCACATGGACACTTGTGCTATTGGTCAGTGATTATTGACAAGCCTAGTCTTGTGTAGGCCTAATATAGGCCAAGAAATCTAAGCTCTGAGGGAACACCTGAACTTGAATAGTTCTGCAATGGCATGCTTCTTATGTTTATTAGTACCACAGTGCATATTTAAAAGAATGTCTGCTTTTTCAATTAATTTATAATCATGGTTTCTATGCATCAGATTTTGGTGTTTGTTTAGAATATTCATTATGCTGAATATGTAATTCTAAGGAGAAAATAAGGGAACAATAAGAAAAGTAATTAGCTATTTATTTAAGTGTCATGTCTAAGAAAATATTTGCAGAGTGATAGAAAAACATCTCAATGTGGATCTCTCTACCTTATGCATGTGCAAACTGGCAAGTTACCAGCACACCCATGTTCACACATTTACATACACAGAATGATTGGGGTGGGACCAGTGACACTTGACATCCTCAGTCACTCTCACAGTTTTAGGTCATTTTCTAATTTCCCACTTAAAATTTCCTCTATATTCCAGTGAGGTGAAAATGTGAAGCCATTGAAACTTTAATCATTATCAAAATATGCCTAAGGATTAAGTGATTTATTCTACTTTATCCAGTAATTCACTGTTTGCTCAGTGATCCTTTGGGGAGCTCTGCAGGTGCTCTGTGTTCAGCTAATGGAAGGATCTTCTTTATTCCTTGACTTAAAGTGAGAGGGATGCTTCCCATTGGCTTCCCAATGCTTTGCACATGCCAGTGATCTATTGGAAGCTTCCTGCTCATGTGTCTCCACATTCTGTTTTGTCTTTTCTGCACAATCATCTGTTGCATGCTACAAGTTCCAAGTGGTTTCAGCAATTCTTTGTACTGTTAGTCACTTGGCAAAACCATTTTCTGTGGTTATCTGAGTATGTGTCCTGTATGCAGCTTTCTTTCTTTTTTTCTTTCTTTCTTTCTTTTTTTCTTTCTTTCTTTCTTTCTCTCTCTCTCTGTCTCTGTCTCTCTCTCTCTCTCTCTTCTTTCTTTCCTTTATTTTTTAAGGGCTGCTTCAGATGAACACCTTTATTTTGACACTGAAAATTAGGAAACCAAATATATTTTTTCTCTCTTATTATTTAATTACATTTTTTTATTTTGGGACAATAATATTTACATATCTATTCCACATTCCCTTGCCCTCCCATGCTCCCATGTTCCCCACCCCTCAAAATCCCCAACTCCTCCCCAAGGATAGTGAATTCCTCCATGTGTGACCTTCAAAGACCATCATATCACTTGGGGGAAGGCCTAAGACCTCCTTGCTGTATCTGGGCTGCAACAGTATCCCTGCATAGGAAATGGGCTCCCAAAGTCCATTTGTGCTCTAGGGAAAAACACTGGCTCCACTGTTACAGGTCCCATAGACTTCCCTGGCCACCTAGCTGGCACCCACATTTAGAGGGCTTGGTTCACTCCAATGCTGTTTCCCCAGTTTTATGACAAGGGTCTCCATGCTCTCAGTAGGTCCGGTCAAGTGTTTCTACAGGTTTCTCCAGCACGGTCTTGGTTCTATTGCTCATCCCTCCTCCATCTCTGCAACTGGATTCTAAGAGTATGGTTCAGTGCTTAGCTGAGGGTGTCTCCCAACCAACAAAAGCCAAGGGCCACTTGGATTCACTGCAGAATTCTCCCAGAAATTCAAAAACAGTTAAAAACAGTACTCCTCAAATTGTACCACACAATAGCAGCAGAAGGGACATTGCCAAGCTCTTTTTATGAGGCTTCAATTACCTTGGTACTCAAGCCACACAAAGACACAACTAAAAAAGAGAATTACAGACCAATATCCCTCATGAACATTGATGCAAAAATATTCAACAAATTCTGGCAAATCAAAGAACACATCAGAGAAACGTGGCATGTATCTTTCTTAATGTTCATAACTACTTGTCATTGTTGATTTTCACTAGCTATATTTATTTCTTATTTTGCAAACAAATATCTATCTTCAGATGATGTGATACTTAATATTGTTTGGATGTATATCTTAATTACATCCTATTTGTGTTTTATTACTTAAAATTCTGGTAAAATGATGGGTTTGGACATGTGGATTTATTTAAAACAAACTAACATTTTACTTTTTTCTCAAATAAAACAATCAGTAATATTGTAAATGTACATAGTTTTCTCATATAGGTAAACCTGATATTGAAATATATCTCAACTATTCTTTAACTACTTAAATACTATGGAATACCTTCAGTAAAGACTAGATATATATTGTTATTTAAATTTTAAAATGAAGTTAACAACAATATTTTGACTTTTGCATATCTTTACTCAAGTTAATACACACTGTAAATTATGTATCCTGACTGATTTAATGAGATTATAATTCATTTAAGATAATAAAATATCTGTCACATTGCTAACATTATAATTTATGCAAACTTATGGCATAAATTATTTATAAGTTCAATCTCTGTCAATTTTTCTCACAAGGTTCCTAGCAAATCCAAACATGTTTCTTGAATTCGGTTTTCTAATTTATATAACATGTGTTAGAAATTAGTAAGTCTTCATAATGTGGCATGTTTTGCTGTTTGAAAACTTGATTATTCACTTACTATCTAAATTCTTCAACTTTTTCTGATCCAGAGCATCATTTTTTCTCTTTTATGTAATGATCTATATAAGCAAGAAGGTCATCACTAACAAACAAATTGCATAGGGTAGTGAAATATTTCATGAAGGATTAAACTGTTCTTTTATTAATTTTATCGCAACTAAAATGGTCTCCATTGTGTTACTTTTAAAAGTTTCATTTTTGATTTTTATAAAGTTAGAAGATTTATAATGATTTCTGAGAAGAATTAATTAACCCAATGTGACTGATCATAAAAATTTATAAGTCATGATTTGTTTCCAGAGCAGTTACTTGAAAGACTTTCAACTATAGAATGTTTGCATCATCACCACTTCTTCCTAGCTAAGAATAATTACTAAAATGAAAAATTATACTCATCAATATTAACCTCTTAAACTAATAATTCATAAAACATAAACTCTCCTAAGTTGGATATTCTTGATCTGGAATAATAAAGGTTGCCAAAAAATTCTTACTATGGTGTTAAAAAGATAATGAGTTGGCTGTTGTTTTGTCGTACTGTGCCCTTTGCCTTACAGAAGCTTCTCAGTTTCAGGAGGTCCCATTTATTAATTGCAGATCTCAATGTCTCAGCTACTGGAGTAATGTTCAGGAAGCGGTCTCCTATACCAATTCATTCAAGGCTATCTCTTTCTTTTTCTTCTAGAAGATTCAGTGTGGCTGGATTTATGTTGCACTTAAGTTTTGTGCATGGTGACAGATATGGATCTATCTGCAATCTTTTGCATGTCCGAATCCAGTTGTGCCAGCACCAATTGCTGAAGATGCTATCTTTCTTCCATAGTATAGATTTAACATCTATATACTCTGAACTGAACTCTGGAACCTATTTGCAGAGAGGGGGGATGAAGATCAAAATGGTCAGTACCTAGCTGGTGAACCCACAGAAATAGCTGGCCTGAACAAGGGGGAGCACATGGACCCCAGACTGCTGTCTGGGAGGCTAAAAACTATATTTCTGTGAGGTTGCATAAAAGAAAGGAGATTAAGATTATAGTGTGTTGGGAGCAGGATATGGTAGCAGGCATCAAAACAGCAGCCAGAGGCTGAGAGATAAATCTCAACCATGAATATAGGACAAAGAATGGAACAATTGGAAGAAGAGTTGATCTCTATATTTTCAAAGCCACCATCAGTGACACATTCTCTCAAGTGGGCCACACTTCTTAAGTTACCAAATTGGAAGCAATCATTCAAGTACCTGAACCCATCAGGGGTGTGCCTCATTGTAACCACCACATTCCCTTTTTGGCCCATCTCATGACAACATCATAATGCAAAGTGAATTCAGTGCAATGCCAAACACCACTTAGTATTTCAAAGTCTTGACACTTCAAAATCTCTTCTGAGACTCAACGTAATTTTTTTAGTAAACAATTTGCATGTGTTTATTAGTCATTTGAATATCTTCATTTTATGTTTTCTTATACTGAAAATATATTATTTTCTGTATGAGTGTTCTGGGTGTGTACTTTTGTATCAGAGGGGGGCACCAGATCATATTAAAGAAGGTTGTGAGCCACCACGTGATGGCTCAGAATTGAACTCAGGTCCTCAGGAAGTACAGTGCTCTTAACTGCTGAACCATACATTTTTCTCATTAATATATTCTGATTACACATTCCTTTCCTTCTGCTACTCCCAGTATCTCCTCCCATCCCCTCCCCTGCCCTTCCCTCCTCTCCTCTCCCCTCCCCTCCCAATCTACTCCCTGTCTTTCATATGGAAAAATAGACAGGCTTGTTAGAGATGATATCTGATTTGACTTAAGAATCACTTGGAAGGGAATATACATTAACATTCCAAAAGGGAAGAATGGAGGCATAGTGAGAAATTACAGGCCAGAGACACATCAGAACCTATCAGGGTGAATACCAAACCCTGTAGCTACATATCTAGAACCAAAGGGATTTAGATGGCTCTGTTGCTTAAGCATTGCTACCTTTGACATGCCTCTCTTCTCTCCTAAAGCTACAAGTCCTCTGTGGCTCTCTTTCTGTGATATAAGAACACATGGCCACATTTACTATTCCATACATCATGCCTTAAGTTTCATAACCATGAAAATGGCATGGCCATGTTTGGCTGCCCCTTCAGATAAAATTTCAACCACTTCAGTTGCATTAGCAACAGTGCTTTTATACAGTCATTTTCTTGGGTCATATAGTGAGTATCTTCTGAATTGGGAACATTCTCTAAGTTGGGGGAAGGGTTTCTGTAAGGCCACTCTTCCCTGTGCCATGGTTCATAACAGTCCTCTCTGTAATCACACTAATCTTCTTGACATCTTAACAGTTATAGCCTCCCTTAGAGCATCCTCATGGGCTGTATCATTAAATTTCCCATTAATTTCTGCTTGCAATATTCTACAACTCTTCCACCATAATCTCCAACATATTCTACTATCTACAGCAACATTCTACCCACCCCCACACACAGAGAGACAGAGAGAGAGAGAGAGAGAGAGAGAGAGAGAGTCAGGTTCATCACTTCAACATTTCAACATCTCACTCTTGCTACCAACTTCTGTATTAGTTTTCTGTTTTGGTGATTTATTTTTAAACACTATGATACTAGACAACTTGTTAAAGGAGTTTATTTTGGCTTAAGATTCTAAAGGTATGAAAATCCATTATTGTGAAGGGATAGGGTATGTAGCAATAGGCATGGTTGGAGGAATACAAAGCTGAGTGATTACATCTCAAAGACAAGTACACTGCATGTGTATAAGGGGAAGTAGACAGATGATAAGCATTTTCAAATTGTACCCTAAGTAACATATATCTTTAAGCAAGGTAGCACCTTGTAAACTTTCTTAACTAGGGTGTTAACTGTTCCAGATATTATACAAGGGAATTTCCTGTGTACCAAATTAAGGGTAGAAGTTCTAAGTTAAGCTATTAAAATATGTAGCTATTAAAATATGTAGTGGTCAGAAATGTACCAAGAAAGTAATAAGTCACATTATATATTATAAGGTTAACATCAAAGAAGAACAATACCTGAATACTATGCAATATTCATATTCTATGAATTATCTATCGAATTATCTATCTGTTGTCTATCATCTATCTGTCTATATCATCTCATCATCATCACCAAATTACTGCCACACATATACCCCTCTATGATATTTCCACTCTCAAATTAACCACATAATATTTTGCAATAAAGGGTATCTGAACTTTGAATACAGGCACCCAACAGATGGATGATGGCAGGGGCTGTAGTACCCTTGCATCTCTTTGAACGATGCATGAAAATATATTTTCCCAATAAGTGCTGCAGCCAGTTATCCTGCTGAACAATGATGTGTTTATCTAGATCTTAGTGGGTAAGCACATATGGTAGAATGAAACCACACTGAGTGTTACCAGTGGAGGCCAATTTAAAGAAGACGTAGATGATAGCACAGATGTTCTCCAATCATGCTTGCACTTCCTTTTCTATTTATATATCATATGCTTGCCTGTTTCAGCAAATTATCTGTCCATTACTATAGTCTTTGTTCCTTCACTGATTTAGTCCCCAGATAATATATCTTAAGTATTTATTCCTCTATATATCCCAGCACACATTTTATACATCTTTTTATGTAACTTGAATATTTGAATATTTCATAAGTACCTATATTTTTGTCCATTTATAACTTTACTTGTATTCCAAATGTGTTCATTATTATTTGCCCCAAATTTACTTGCAATATGTATAGCAACCCACATGTTGTCTTATCATTTTTGTCAATACCAGTCACTATTTTTAATTAGTATAAATGTTGTGTTTCATTACTTAAGTAAATTGATGACCAGTAGTCTTTAAAACATAACACTGAATACATAGCCACTTATTGTAGCCATAGCACTAAAATGCTCTAAAACTTATGAGATATGATTCCCCATATTTCTTTTCTTCTAATGTCTTGATTTCTAATTCTGAAATTTCAAATTGGAGGCACATAAATCAAAGGAGGAAATTAACAAGCTGGTATCTGTCACTATGTATTATCAAAGGTCAACTTTCAGAAGATGAGAAAATTGTTGAATTAATGGGTCAAGAGATGATTTGCATAAATTTGTTTACTGTTTCCTTTAGAAATCAATAGAAAGAAAATTTTATGTCAATCAATGGAAGCATTTCCATATTTCTAAGTGAATCAGAAAATGCTTTTATTCTAAACGCTTGTCAGAGTCTATTAAATATCATTTCTTTCCACTTTACCTTTCAATTAGATGTGAACAAATATCTCTTGAATATTTAGCAGCTTCTGTTTTCAAAATGCCCTCATTATTCCATATTTAGCTGAAGCTGTTCACATAATGAACGTCTCTAATTCAGAGGTAGAAAACCAATAAATACTATTAAATTTTATCCTCTATTTTTATAGAAGATATTAATTTTAAAAATTCGAAAGTATTTTCATATACTCTTAAGCACTTACTTAGTAGCAATTATTTAAACAATGGTGATTTTTTTTACTATCCTGTGTCTGTATTCAAATACGCCTTCATATGTTCAAATGCAAATAAGTTGTTTTATAATTATCTTCTTAATAGAAAATAAAAATATTCGGTTTCATTATTATTAAAATGAGTTATTTAACAGATATTATAATATTATTTATTGTATTTATAATTGTAGGATACAGAATTAAACTAATTTTATGTGACACATTTTAAATAGAATGTGTACTTTTGTCCTTAAAAGTGTATTCTTTATTATTTGCTTTAAGTCATTGGATACAGCAATATATTCCCTATTGTTCTTTAGTAGTGAATAGAAATGAAATGCATGCTTCATTAAAGTAAAAAATAATCGAAAAGTAAGAAGGGCTAGCAAATTGAAATAAAATTGTGTGAAAGTGCACTTTGGTTGGAAATAAGTCATGATGATCTAAGATATATTGGAAGGTTTAAAAGTCACAATAATATGTAAAAGAATAATTATTGATTAAATAATAATAGTTTGTAAAGACAGAACTTGGTTCATATCTAATAAAGACACCATGATTTTAATATAACATTGATCATAATTAGATTTTAGAGAATGAAACAATAACACATACTAGAAGCATATTTATACACCATGGACCATTCAATTACTTTTGGATTTTGCTCCAAATGATACAAGAAAAGCCAGTAGAAATTGAATTTTCAAGTTACCTTTTGGTTGTGTTGTGAAGCATAAATTATCAAGGATGAATGTCTGGAGCAAAGATATTATGTGGGTGTAAACTAAATCAACCCTTGAGAGTATCATCACCAATATATTCCTTGAGAATAGCCTGATGCTAAATTTTCAGATCCTGTACCTTTCAGTACTGTTTTAGGCACAAATTCCTGAAAAAATTACAAAATTCTCCTCAAAAAAAAATTCATACTCAAGTTTAAATTTTATGAGATAATTAAAGGCAAAATATTTCTTAAATCAGAAATATATATGTGGGCTGGAGAGATGGCTCAGTGATTAAGAGTGCATACAGTACTCCTAGAGGACCAGAGATTGGTCCCCAAATCTCACATCACGTGACTCAAACGTCACCATATCCTCAGCTTCAAAGCCATCCTTAAGCAAGGTGCTGAGGGGGTTAACCAAGAAGTAAAAGGATGGAGAAGATAGAGATTCTGAGGTTTGGATGTCTTGTTTAAGCAAAAGGCTATGCCAATCAGGTTTATTAAGTACAGTGTTTATAGTATTTGTAGGAGAGAGAGGGGAGGAGAATGGAACAGAGTCAGTGGGAAACTGGCAGGAAGTCATCAGGAAGATATTTACACAATGTCACATAAGTGAAATGATGGGGCATGCACTGTGTGTTTTCATCTTATTGATTATTGAATAAAGTACTTGTTTGGCCAATGAGACAGCAAGTTAGACGGGACCAGGAGTCAAAGAGGATTCTGGGAAGTGTAGTAGAGAAGTGGTGTTCCAGGCAGGAAGTGACATAGCAGGGAAACTCATATTTAAGAAAGGAGAAACAGGAAAGATCCCCTTTTTCCCCTTCCTCCTCCAGCGTTGTCATGTGAGCCACCCCCAAGAGAGGGTGCCATAAGTCTTATAAAATATATAGATTTATGATAATTGAGACTCTGCCAACAGATGAGAATCCTAGTCATTGGCCAAGCAGAATTTGAACCTAATACAAGTTTCTGTGTATTCATTTGGGCCCTAACTCGGGCAGGCAGCTGGCGTAAAGCACACACATGGCGGTGGGGCTCAGGCGCCTTTTGGCAGAAAGATTTATCAAAACAGTGAAACAGTGGATATCTAAAGGGCACCACAAACCAAGCACACAGAGGCCTTGGGATGGATAACCATATCTCTTTAGCATGGTCAGTAGAAGATGCCTTGGCCTCAGGCCATTACTGGCATTGGCAAGCATGTTCCTAGTTTAGAAAAGGATTTATATTCCTTTTCCATACATCGTGATTTCATGGAATGCCTCAAGTAAATTTAGCCTTAAATGTCCTTAGAAATCTAAATTCGTGAACAATACATACACACACATTTAAAAATAAATTAGATTAAAAATAAAAAAGGACTGCATGTTTACTATAAATTAGAGTTTCCACTACAGAACTGAGCTCATGTTAACTCCTTAACTTTTTGCTAGTCGATATATATAAGGAAATTCCCATCAATATTTTCAGTACTTGATTAGCTAGGGATTCTAACTTTTGAAATTCAGAAAATATAATTATTAAATGTAGTTTACACACAGAGCAGAAACATCATGTGAAAGTCAGAAACAATAATTATATTTAGAGAGAAATTTAATCTGGAATGATCCTGAATGAAAAGAATAATACTTATAGCTCCATATGACTATGTTAATTTTAGTCATAGAATACAAATGTTTACATTTTCTGAAAAAGGAACCTTTCCTTACTACTAACTTGATTCATTGGGCTGAAACTTACACTGAATTTTATATGATTTTATGTATTTAATAAGTCAACCACCCAGTGAAAATGATTACAATAACTTGATTTTGTATACAAAACATTTTAATAATTATTGTAAAAACTATTCCTTCTATTTTTAAATACCTACCATGTTTTACCAGGGTTGTCTAAGTTTTTGATATTGTAATATGACATTGTCATCTGTGAACATGTTGGCCTATATTCATAGTTATTCTGGGACACATGAAGTCCATGGGCTGTAGATAGACATGCCTGACATTAAACTGTTTATTTTATTAGTGAAGTTTCATAATGCTCAAATGTTTGACAATATTACCATCATCCTCTGTGATGCTGAAATACATGCAGGTTGTTGTATGAAAACTATTAATTTGCATATTTTTGTTTAAAAAATTACACTGGCTAATTGTATAAATTTCATTGTTTTAATAACACTTATTGAGTAGTTATTAAAATTTAAAAGAAATAAAGAAAATTCTAAAAAATAATTTAGGGAAATCATAAATAAAAAAACTTCCTGATATTGTCACATTTTTAATGCTTTAAAACAATATTAAGTATTTTTTCAATGTTTGTAATGGGTCAACCTACAAAGAATTATATCTTATACAGAATTTGATAATTTTAAGTGACAATTCAAGATACACACTTACCCCTCATATACACTTGGCCCCACGTAAACTATTATTTCCAAGATGCACTTGGTATTAACTGAAGTTTCTTTAAGTCAAGCCAAGTAATTTTATTCTGTATTTTGCAAGTGAAATTCTTAGGCAAGTAAAATATAATAACTAAATTTCATACATTTTTTGATAGCAGGTGACAAAGTGAGGAAAATACTAAAACTATCTCAAAGTAGAGAAAAAGAAAATAGATGTTTAAAACAGCAATTTTCAGGAAAAAAGAAACTATATTCCAATTCTAGTTATGTCAGATGTATCATTGCATGTATGAAGATCAGTGTACTCTCTTTGTAGCTGCTTCTCTTTAGTTTCAAAAAGACTTCCTAGCTTCTAAAAAGAGTTCATTATGCAGGGGCGTGGTGAGGGGGAGGCCCAGCTCAGCCTAATCGTATCCACATTGGACTCTCTCAGATATCCCTACTTCTGACTATGCTCTCCTTTTATCTGCAACAAATTTTCCACCTTATAAAAAATTCCTTACACTGTCCACTATGATATAAGTAACTGTTGATGCATCTTCAGTTTTGTGAAGCCAATGCACTCAAGGGAAAGATTCTGTAGTCTGGCTACTTCAACTATCTTCAAGTTAAAGATTAGCTCACTTTAGATACTCATTGTTTGTGCAGAAATAGCCTAATAAAAATACTTAGGAATCAAGGTATGGTGCTTCACTCCTGTTACCTGGGAATTTGGGAAGTTAGGAAAAATATCAGGAGCAGTGATCCTTAAGGCCACATAGGATGTTTAAGGGTAGCCTATGCTATAGGAGACTAAATCTCCATGTAAGATAAACCTTAGATTAATATTATGCTATATTTTATGCATATTTGATCAATTTCTAACTGCCATAGTTTATATTATAGTTTACTTGGGATAAAATAATAGTTTTGAAAATAATATCTGTGAAAAATTTTAAATTCTGGATAATTTCTACAAGTGTTTCTGTATTTATATGCACGTTCTTAAATGGTATAGACTTTTCACTTAAATATGTTTTAGCATTTCAAACATTTAATTATTAATTAATAGGTGCATTGAATAGAATGTTTCAGTGAGGGACCTTGGTGTTCAGTAGAGCGTTATTCTGGATTGTCTGATATTCTCATACAGTTGTCTCTTCAGAGAAATAGGCAATGAATCACACTGTACCATTCTGCTCCGTCAGCTGCTGCATCTGGCTCCATAGAAGCAGCTGCAGCTCCGCATCTTTCAGGTTTTAGTCAAAAAATCAGCTTATACAGTAAGCCTATCTAGAGATTAAACTTAAACCCATGTCTCTAAGGAAATTGAGCCCATTATACATCCATATTGGGAGGTACTTTATTTCTGCTTTTGTGTCAATGGCAAGGGAAAATTTACAAGTACTAGAGAGAATGATTTAAGTGTCGAATATTTCTTTGTTTTTCCTAGATTCTGTCTTATTTCTAGTTCATCTTTGAGAAGCTATCCAGCATAAACAGCAACTCTTTCTCTTGCCTATTTCTTCGATACAAGGACTAGATATCAGAGAGAACACACCTTATGGTTTACTGTACAGATTTTAGGCTCCTCTGGACTTTGTTTCCAATTTGAAACTAGGACCTGCAAATTTGTAATGTGTTGGGAAACATAATGGAAGTGCTGATAGGTAATGTTTCCAACTCTTTGGTTCATGACATATTCATTACAACAGCTTCAGTACTGTTTAAGTGTACCCAGGTCCATATACATGTGCCTAATTTTCCATTGTGAATTATGAAGCATCATAATGCCATAGGACAGTATTGTCTGTAAGATGGCATAAACCCCAAACAAAGTATGTATATAGTATTTTGGACTTCAATGTTAGGAAGACACTTCTATATGCCTCTTGCACAGGAAAATCTTTATGTAAGTGTATGTGGAACAAAAATTCCGTATCTACATTCTGCCATTTTTGCATTTACAGCCTTCAGAATGAAATATTATTTAAGTGGACAGACTCTACTGTAGTCAGATGTGTTATCAAGAGATAATGTTGGGGACACAGGATTAAAAGTTTTAAATTGTAACCAAAAAATTCTTATGTTTTCCCTCCATGTTGTGGGGAGTGGGTAGGTTGTATGTTCTACTGATGCTTCTCTTTCGATCTGAAGTGTAAGAAGATAATGACGTTTCTACTATTATTTTTCTAAATTACAACACATACTATTTTCTACAGTCTTTGACTAGATTGTCAAACTTATCTTGAAATGTGTATTTCTTCTTCGAATTGAAGAGGTTTGAAGACTTCTACAACACCTTCCTTAGTATACAGGAGAATCTAAAAGGAACCCTGAGAACCACTAGAAATTCATTCATCAAATCACAAGATCTCTTAATAGTTTCCATAATCTCTGAAACTTTTTGTGTTTGGTTATATTTGCTTGCTGACTTCCCCTTTGATACTGCAGTAATGAGGTGAAACATCTGGGAGAAATTGGGATATTCCTCCTTAGCCATTTTTAATTGTCTTTATAAATCTCTGAGGATCAGAATCTGACCTTGTCTCTCATTTCTTATTTGAGTAATTGTTTCCACTTGTATCTTGCTGAATTGGAATGCTGCCATCCTCACTGATTATCTGGAAACAGTCCAATAGGGATGTTTTTGTTATTAAATATAATGTAGAACTTGTCATGAAAGGAATACCCTCACTACCAATTCATTCCAAGCCTTTTTCAGGATTGTTTATTCAAAAGGCAGTTCTGAGAAGTGAGATCATATTTCTCTCCTAAGAATCTCCTTGTTTTGGCTTGTCAAGAGCATGGATGCTACATGGCATACTCATTATTGTGTGAGTATGAATTTGTCTCAGATCCAGGAAGGTCCTCATCTATTTTACTTTCTATAAAATCTCCACAGACCTATGTGTTGCTTTAAAAATTATAAAATCAATATCATCACCCCATTTCATTAGTTTCTTAACCTCTTCCTTTAAAGCCATTCCTATTTACAAAGGAGACTTAACAAGAATTCCTACCAATAGATTCTCTTATTTTGCTGAACTATTTATCCCTTAGCTTTTGTAATACACCATAAAAATTTCATTTTTCTGGTTATATAATACATATCTATCAGGGTGTCCATACTTGCAAACTTTTGCTGATTTTTTCTACTTTAACAATATTCCTGGTTGTGTGTGTTTAGTATTAGACATAATCTTTTCACAGTACCAAAGGACCTTATTTTATGAAGCCATTTTCCAAGTTTTATTTTTGCTGGATGTTTCAATAACATGCTACGAAGCAGGTCCCCAATTTTAGGAAAGTATATATTTTGATGCCCAGTTTTCCTGCTCCAAATCCAATGCTCTCTTCTCACTTCATTAAGCACATTACTACCAGAACATGCATTTTTCTTGAAGATTTTATAATTACCCTTATCATGCTCATATCACTGGTTGGGTTAAACTTGTGTTTACTACTTTTTTTTTTCAGGAGAAAGCATAAAATCTCAGTCTCCAGTCTAAGGTTAGAGGGAGGACAATGTCAGCTGTTGAGTTCCAAGCACATAGGAAGCTGTGTCTCTGATAAAACAAGACTACAATTGTTTTGCAGGTTCCTACCATTCAGGAAAACATGTTAATTCAGTATAAACATCTTGGGTTTCTGTCTCATATTATTCATCACTATGTAATTTATGTCACATTATACCTAATCCATAAATATTGTAAACAATCTTCCCTACCTATGAGCTAGGCCTGGCTACTCATTAGCTCACAGAGAGTTTCTGCTGTCCTATAAGAGGGGATGAAGATATTGAAGTCTGCACAGATCAGGTGGATCTGCAAATAACATTTGATTAGCTATTCATCTGATCAAACTTATCAGGATTTTTGTTTGTTTTGTTTATCCAAAATCAGTTTATCATGATTATCATCATCAAATACATTGATCTGATATTTATTCTGATTTCTCCATGCATTGCTACCTTTGCTGATTAAATTAAGTTAATAAATACTTTAAATCAATATAACTGTTAGCAGTTGGGCTATCTTTCTGTGTGACATCTATGCTGAACATGTTATTTATTGTCATGCTGACAGCAGGAAGGTCCGGACAGATTGTAGAAATGCCTGTATAGGAGCTTACTTTCCCAAATTGCTTTATTAATAATACCAATACAATAATTTTACATAGTAACCAGTTCCTAGATATTCTATTTGTCATAGATTATTATTCTTACTACACCAAAAACTGTTTGGTATAAACACCTCAAGCTTGAAGAATATGAGAAAGCAGGAGTGGAATGAATTAAAAAATGACATTTACTATAAGCAGAACAGCAACCATACTATTGTCTATAGAATATTCTTTTTATAATTTACTTATTCTTTTACATTTTATTTTACAATCCAACCACATTTTCTCCCTCCTACCCAGTCTCTTCCCCGCAAGACCAGCCCAAGTCCACTCCTCCTCGTGGATGAGGGCTCCCATGAGCAGTCAACAAGTATGGCACAATAGGTTGGTGCAGATTCAAGCCCCTTTCCCATGCATTTAGACTGAGCATGGGATCCCACCATAGGGAATTGGCTAAAAGTAGCTAGTTCATGTACCAGGTGTGTATGATGGTCCTACTGCCAGGTGCTCCTCAGATAGTGTAAGCTTCACAGTTGTATTCCACATACAGACGGCCTAGGTCCGTCCCCCTGGAGTCTCCACAGCTGTCAGTCTAGAGTTCATGAATTTCCTGTTTCTGTAGATTTCATGTCATTATCTTGACCTTCCTTTTTCGTATATTCCATCCTTGCTCACTTCAACTGGATTCCTAGAGTTTAGCCAGGTGTTTGGTTGTTGATCTCCATGCCTGGTTCCGTCAATTACTGGATGAAGGCTCTCTGATGATAGTTGAGTTATTCACCAATCAAACTTTTATGGGTTGTGTGTCTTTTCAGGGGTGGTCTTATCAGCTTAAGAGTATCATCTTACATGTTTTCCTCCCCCGACCCTTCTCCCGTCTGCTTTCTCCTACCTTCCTCGCCCACTCTCACATGCTCCCAATTTACTCTGGAGATCTTTTGCTTTTCCCCTTCTGGGAGGTTCCATGCATGTCTACCTTGGGGTCCTCCTTCATTCCTAGCTTCTCTGGAGTTGTTGGGGTAGGAACAAAGAAAGAGAGATACCTGTTTCCATTATTCAATCCATTTTCTGCAATTAACTACTGTTATGAGTTCTTTTTTCTCTTGTAGTTTGGAAATAAGCAGTAAGGATTTATATATTTCATTGTGTCTTCATATTTTACATAGATAATCACATATGGTTTAGTTTATTTGTAGCACAAAAATAACAGATCCAGAGACAGATATTGGTGTTCAAGCTTCAAGCTGAAGGTCCGAAAAACAAAGTAACCAAATGAGTAGATCTTACCTCTACCCAGCTGAAATGGCAATCTTGTTTCCACAAACTCTCACCAAGTCTCAGACTTCCCCCTTTCTTCCGGATGGCCGGAGAATGAATATCTCCCTATCTTCAATGTGGTTGCAGAATGAATGTCAGATCTGAGACCCTGTTACCTTCTTAAAAACCTCTCATGAGTCCTGGGATTAAAAGCATGATCTGTCTTGAGTCTGTTAGACTGATTCAATAAACTCTAGCCCTGAGTGGCCTTGAACTCAGGGAGATACATCTGCCTTTGTGTCCTGAGTACTGGGATTAAAAGTGTGTGCTACCCCTGCATGGCTTCTATAGCTAACCAGTATGGCTGCTATGCTATTTTGATCTCCAGTAACTTTAATAAATCATAATCAATATGTCACCTAATTTAGTGGCTATTTTATTTTAATTGTTAGAAGGTATTCATTTTCTTTTTCATGGAAATTAGCCCTTTTTCATATACTATAAAGGCAATTGTTTTTAACTTTCCTAATACTGGTACCTTTTAATATAGACCTCATTAACCATAAAATTATTTTCATTACAGCTCCATAACTGCAATTTTTCTCTTGTTATATATTATATTGTAACTATCTGAGTTTTCCCACGGTTTTAGTAGACCTCTATGAATGGGTCATTTGGACCCAAATGGGTCTTGACCCATAGGTTGAGAACCATTATTGTAAAGTTTAATTTTCCTCAACTTCTGTTGAATCCCTCCAAGCTCTCCTTACTTTCAAATCCACCACCTTCCTCTCCTCTTAGAAAACTAACATGTATCTAAAAAATAAAATACCATTCAAAAAACAATAACAAATAGAACATCAAAAAGGAAAAACCAAACAACCATAAGAAAAAGGCCAGAGAAAAGCACAAAAATCACATTACTAGTGGAGACACACAAGTTCTCAGATACAGAAGTCCTATAAAAACAGAAAGCCAGAAACCAAAATATGTAGGCAAAATACTGTAGAAGGGGGAAAAAGAGTCATGCAAAGTAATAGAAGACAAAAACAAGATAAACAAACAAATGAAAAATTAAAACATGCTATTGAGATTGTTTTGTCTGGACCATATACTGCCTGCCCTTAGAAGTCATTAGCCGAGAGTGTACATGTTAGGGATCTGGGCATGTGTTCATATTCCCTCACAGCACTAGAACCTCATCTTTCTTTGACCTGGGGAAACCTTGTGCATGCTGTCACAGTCATGGATTTCATATTTGCTTTATCCCTCTTGTGTTTAGAAAGACTTATTTCCCCAATATCTTCCATTCATCTGACTATTATACTCTCGTCAACTCATTGTTATCATCATTTCCTGAGTTGTGCCTGGAGAGATTTTTGGGAGATATTCAATTCAGTGCTAAGTGTTCCAAGGTCTTTCACTTTGCACATTGTCTATCCTTGGGTATCTGTGTTTGTTACCATGTAGTGCAGGAGAAGGCTTCTCTAATAATGACTGAGGATGACATTGATATATAAGTATAACAATGTTGTTAGGAGTCATTTTATTGATATATTCCTTTGACAGAACAGTAGCATTTCATTTTCCTCTAGGTCTCTGGCCTATGCTCAATTTCATTTATGCAAAAGCAGTTTCTATAGTGGCTCACATCTCATGGAGTAACCAGGAATCAATATTGGTTGATTACTCCAAGCTTTGTACCACTAATGCACTAGCCTGTCTTGAAGGCAAGTCAGGATTGTATCACCATTTGTAGTTGGATTGATGTTTATTTTCTACTTCAGTAGCATTAAGAGTTCATTCCGTCTCAGTGTTTGTGCTTCTGGTATTATGTTCTGGAAGCAGTCTCCTGTACCGATTCATTCAAGGGTACCCCGAAGTTTCTCTTCTAAGAGTTTCCATGTGGCTAGATTTATGTTGAGGTCTTTGATCCATTGGAGTTAAGTTTTGTGCATGGTGATAAACTGAGATCTATCTGCAGTCTTCTACATGCCAGCATCCAGGTAAGCCAGCACCATTTGTTGAAGATGCTTTCTTTTTTCCATTGTATAATTTTAACTTCTTTGTCAAAAATCAGCTATTCATAGAAGTATGATTAATAGCAGGGTTTTCAATTTGATTCCATGTTTCTACATGCCTGTTTTGTGCCAATACCAAGCTCTTTTCATTCCTACAGCTGTACAGTAGAGGTTGAAGTCAGGCATGGTGATGCCTCTGGAAGTTCCTTTCTTGTACATGGTTGTGTTATGATAAATATTTCTGCCACCTGCTTGAGTTCTGCCCACCGTGTGGATGGCCAAAATAATACATAGAGACTTATATCAGGCACAAATGTTACCTAATTTTTGGCCAATGACTAGGATTTCTCATCTGCTAGCTCAGTCTTAATAATCATAAATCTATATATTTTATAAGACTTATCTTATTGGATGCCTTCTGCTTCTGTCCTCATCCCCGGGATCACATGGTGGCTCAGAGCAGAGAGCAGGAGGAAGAACGAAGGGGAAAGGAACCACTTCCTGCTTGTCCTTGCTTAAATATGAGTCTCCCTGCTATTTCACATCCTGCCTGGATCACCACTTCTTTGCTACATTTCCCAGAATGACTCCTAGTACCATCTAACTTGCTGCCTCATAGGCCAAAGAGTACTTTATTCAACAATCAATAAGATGAATGTACATGGAAGTACATTCCCCATCAGAGTTGTTTTCGCTATCCTGGGTTTTTTGTTTTGTTTTGTTTTCATAAAAAGTTGAGTATTGTTCTTTCAAGATCTGTGAAGAATTGTGCTAGGAGTTTGATGGGCATTGCATTGAATCTTTAGATAGCTTTTGGTAAGATTGCCATTTTTACTATGTTGATCCTACCTACCCAAGAGCATGGGAGATATTTTCACTTTCTGGTATCTTCTTTAATTTCCTTCTTTAACCACTCAAAGTTCTTATCATATGGCCTTTCACCTGCTTAGAGTTACCACAAGGTATTTTATGTTGTTTGTGTTATTGTAAAGGGGGATGTATCTCTGATCTCTTTCTGAGCCAATTTGTCATGTACGTATAGTATGAATTCTGAATTTTTACACAATAGAGAACTACTCATTGGGAGAAAACAATGAAACCTGGAAATTTGCAGGCAGATTGATGGAACTAGAAGAAGCCACCCTGAGTGATGTACCCCAATCAAAGAAGGACAAAAATGGTATTTACTCACTTATATATGGATATTAGTCATAGAACAGTATCTTAAAGATGTTCCGTGTCCCATGATGTAATGTCAGGGCTCTCTTTGCTTTCTTTCTATTTCATGTTTTTTCTTTTTCTTTTATGTACTTTTTATATAATCTTTCCTTTTTGTTCTTATTTCTTAAGATTTTTTAATTTGAATTAGAAACAGGATTGTTTTAGATGACAATCCCAGTTCCCTTCTCCCTCCCATCCTCCCCTAACACCGCCCCCCAACTCAAACCCTACATATCACATATCCTTTCTGCTCCCCCAGGATGGTGAGGTCTTCCACAGGGTGTCATCAGAGTCTATTGTATACTTTGGGATAGGCCTAGACCCACCCCCGTGTGTCTTGGCTCAGGGAATAGTTCTCTATATGGAATGGGCTCCCAAAGTCCAGACCTATGCTAGGGGTAAGTACTGAACTGCTACAGCAGGTCACATAGCTTTCTGACTGAAACCCATATTCCTAGGGTTTGGATCAGTCCCATGCTGGTAATCCAGCTATCAGTCTGTGGAGCAACTGTTCCCCTATGTTCAGGTCAGCTGTTTCTGAGGGTTTCACCAGCCTTGGCTGTACCCCTTTGCTCTTCACTCATCCTTCTCTGCATCTGGATTCCTGTTCAGTTTGGTGATTAGTTGTTGGTGTCTGCTTCTACTTCCACCAGCTGCTGGATGAGAGCTACCAGGTGGCATATAAGTCAGTCATCAATCTCATTATCTGGAGAGGACATTTAAGGTATCCTCTCCTCTGTTGCTTAGATTGTTAGCTTGTGTCATCTTTGTAGATCTCCAAATATTTCCCTAGTGCCTGATTTCTCTGTAAACCTAAAATGTCTCCGTCTATTATGGGATCTCCATTATTGTTATCTTCTATTCTTTGCCTGAGTCAAACTTTCTGCTCCCTCATGTCCTCTGCATCCCTCCACTTCTCCCCTTCTCATTCTCCTAGATCCCTGCCCTCCTGTTCCCATGCTCCCAATTTGCTCAGGGGATCTTGACCCTTTCCCCTTCTACAGGGGACCAAGTATGTCTCTCTTAGTGTCCTCATTGTTTATTAGCTTCTTTGGCAGTGTGAATTGTAGGCTGGTTATGTTTACTCTATGTCTAAAATCCGCATATGAGTGAGTGCATGCTATGTTTGTCTTTTTGTGATTGAGGTACCTGTCTCAGAATAGTTTCTTCTAGTTCCATCCATTTTCCTGCAAATTTCAATTTCCCATTGTTTTTTTCTGCTGAGTAGTACTCCATTGTGTAAATGGACCATATTTTCTCTATCCATTCTTAGGTTGAGGGACATCTAGGCTGATTCCAGTTTCTGCCTATTACAAGTAGTGCTGCTATGAACATTGTTGAACATATGTCCTTGTTGTATGAATGTGCTTCTTTTGGGTATATGCCTAGGAGTAGAATTGCTGGATCTTGTGGTAGACTGATTCCCATTTTCTTGAGGAATTGCCACACTGATTTCCAAAATGGCTGTACAATTTGGCACTCCCACCAGCAGTGGAGAATTGTTCCCCTTTCTCCATATCCTCTCCAATGTGAACTGTCATTGGTGTTTTTTATTTTGGCCATTCTGACAGGAGTAAGATGGCATTTCAGAGTTGTTTTGATTTGCATATCCCTGATGGCTAAGGATGTTGAAAACTTTCTTATGTGTCTTTCAGCCATTTTCTGGGCGGGAGAAGGGAACTGGGATTCTCATGTAAAACAATCCTATTTCTAATGCAAATTTAAAAAGTTGGAAAAAAAAAGATGAAGTAGGTCATTTCATATTCATCACAGGAAAAAATCCATCAGGAAGAAGTCTCAATTCTAAACAACTATGCCCCAAATACAAAGGCACCAACATTCATAAAAGAAACATTATTAAACTCAAATCACAAATGAGACCTCACACAGTTATAGTGGGAGACATCAACACCCCACTCTCACCACTGGACAGTACCACCAGACAGAAACTTAAGAAAGAGACAATGAACTAACAGAAGTTATGACCCAATTGGGCTTAACAGACATCTATAGAAGTTTCCATCCAAACACAAAAGAATATGCCTTCTTTTCAACATTACATGGAACCTTCTCAAAAATCGACCACATATTTGGCAACATAGCAAACCTAACCAGGTACAAAAAAATTGGGAAAATCTTTCTTTTTATCTTTACATTACAGATCCTTTGCATATATATTATGAATTCTAATTTTTGTATGTTTTTATGAGACTTCAACTTCCTTTGTAAAGAAGGAAGAACAACAAATAAAATTGCAACCATGAGTATATGGGTAGATAGTATTTAAAAAAACATGTTCTAAGTGGTTTAGAGAATGAGGTGCAGAAAAACAAACTGTTAAGTATCTCTCTGCACCATTAAAGATAAAACACATTCCCCAAACTTTAAATATTGAACTGGCAACTACCTGTGTAAGACCTTGCCATTGAAAGGTACCAGTTATTAATACAGTAATTTCATTTGAAGAAGGAATACCTTAAAGTGAGGATTTCCTCCCTGGATTAATTTCCAAAATTTGCATCAAGAAAAGTATAACTTTATTATCAATAGACCTATAGTAATTCTAAGAATTTCTCATTCAACTTGTTAACTGATAACATTTCAAAGAGTTTTAATTCACAACTATTTGGAGTACAAACACCATGCTGCACAATTTATTTGCTCTCTAAGGTGGCAGGTAGCAATCTGGAAGTACCTATGTAGAAGATTCATTCAATTCTTGAATTTGAAAAATTATATGCTCAAAAGAATATGCTGTCTTTTCCAGACTTCATGATATTTTTTCATATAGCTCATATTTTTTAGAATATGTAAATATGGGAAGTTAAAAGTTCAAATTTAGTATCTCACTATCAAATGAGTTTTTTAATAATAGCCACAATTCTAGAAATAAATTAATTTGAGTTGAAAAGGAAGCCCTTTATCATTACTCAAGAAAATATAATGAAAAAAATTTAAGTATGAGCACCAAGAAGTATAGGGCTTTTTATTTCTCTAAAGTAGGAAAAAAATCATAGAAACTAATTATTTTAAATAAAAAAATTTGTCATACCTTTTTTGACATGTAAAGTAACTTTCAAGATCAGTCTTGAAAGATTTAATCTAACTCTATTACATATTTTTATATTCAAAATTCTGTGTAGAATTTTTAAAAATGCCTTTTCTTAATGAATTATAAAATATGACCTCTCTTAAAGTCAGTCCTGCGATTGAAATGTTTTTTTCCTGAAATATATCCAGAGTGTTTTATGGTCATTATACAAGCTGGCTGTTTTATCTACTATTGCAGTTTCATTTAGCCCTGGGGAACCCAGCTGCCAGAAAAATGTGTTATCATTACATGCATGTCAAAAAGATAGTACACACTTCAGTAAAATGCACTCTTTCAGCACATTCATCTGGCAACTTCCAGCTGCTACATATTTAACACAACCTTGAAATGATCTGCTAAACTGGGGATTGAAAACGAGATTTACTTCAGTGCAAATGTAAAGCTAATTGGATAATATAATTTGCAGTTTATTCCCTTACATTCCGATAAAGCACAAATCACTCTTAGGTAGATTTTTTAAATGAATTTACTATGCTCATCAGAATAGTAGCTCAAGAATAGTGATTCAAAAGTTTCTGTAAGTAGATTAAGAAAAATAAATCTCCCTGTAATTCTTTCGGCAAACTATTTTATACAACAATAGCAAGTTTATTTTTATTATTTTCAGTCTCCTTGACCATGTTCCTATTTTATGAATTGATTTAGAAATCTGATCTTTCCCATAAAATATATTCAAATAAATCAGATATAGATTCAGGTCCATGAGAGTTTTAATTTTAAAATATAAATAATAACTGTCCTTATTCCACCCAGAGATTGAAATACTAATCATCAAGATACTATATGAAAAATAAGGATTAAGTACTGGGAACTAATAGATCTCATATGTAGTCAGGCATTATTGTAGATACCTAGAGCATTCATGAAAAACACTAATGACATTCCTCATACAAATATAAAACAGTCACAAATTTAAAAACTACACTACGGAGAATACACTAAAAAGATATTCAATCCTTAAAACATTGATGCTTCCTGAAATAGCAGTCATAATTCTCAAAATCCATATCCCATCTAGAGGACAACCAGCAAATGAATGGTAGTGTGTTTAAACAGTAGAAGGATTATAATTTTCAAATAATATTAAACCTTCAAGTTCAGAAAAAATGTATATGTTAAGTGAAACAAGATACGAAGAAGCTTAATGGCTACATATTCACTCTCATCTAAGTAAATAAGTAATCAAACTTGTAGATGTGCCAAATAGAATGATGGCTATTAGATTACATGAAGGATAACAGAGAGGAGCTAAGAAAGGCTGAGAGTGAGGACTATGAGGCTGAGAGTCAAGCACAAGTCAAGAGATATGATCAGTGCATGGCCTATACACATATGTAAGGTTGCTTCTCAACAGTCATTGTTGATTTGTAGTGCTAATATCTTAATTAGTATAATAGAAAAAATTAAAGATGTTTTTAAAAGTTAATGTAATGTCAAAAGTTAAATACATATTTATCCTTTTGTTTTAGAAGCTTTTGAACCATGCACTTTTGGGTTTAAATAACATTTTTTCCTATGAGAGAGATTTTATAAAGGGGGATTTCCCCATGATCTTTGATTAGTAAATTAGGAATTAAAAACAAAATCTCTGTAGATATGGATCCTAGAAAATGGTCCTCAAAGTTATTTAGAACTTCACAAATCATAGTTGGTTAAAGAAATCACAAACACATAAACATAGAGAACACACACGTGTGTGTGTGTGTGTGTGTGTGTGTGTGTGTGTGTGTGTGTGTGTGCACGTGCACTCGAGAACACACACACAGAGAGAGAGAGAGAGAGAGAGAGAGAGAGAGAGAGAGAGAGGCAGAGACAAAGACAGAGACAGAGACAGAGACAGACACACAGAGAGAGACAGACACACAGAGAGATACAGAGAAAGAGACCGAGAGAGGGAAGGAAGAAGGGAGGGAGATTACAAGTAAAAATATTTGGGGATATAAAATATAAACTAAATGATTCCTTCCCAGAGAAACAAACATGAAATATATGAATAAAAATGTTTGTAATTTTTAAGCCCTTAACCTACTGAGTTACTTTGTGAAATCAGCACTTAGATTCACAACAAATAAAAACATAAATTGTAAAATCTGTGTGAATAAGTGAGATTGAAATAAATTCATAGCAGTACTTTATTTTGTCTTCAGTACTAATAGAGAATTGATCTCATTCTATATAATTCTATGTTATTATTTTTTCTGAAGTCAATTATTCTTTGGTAAATGTATGTCTACTATACACAAGCATGGTAGTGTTGCTTGAAAAGTCATAGTTGACATCACAGACTCACAAACCATCATTACATAGTTGCATGTAAAAATAAGGTCAAACTCCATTTGTTAAAAAATGCATCCGGGGTAGACATAAATTTCATTTTACATGAAAATTGTGAATTGTTAATTATAAGAATTAAGTATGTTGATAACCCAAAATGTATGTTTCCTTAGTTAATTAGGAAATACTGACTGTGGTAATATATTACTTATTCATTAAAGCTTGCCTGAGGACTCAGAAAAGCAAATTCAGCCTCAAGCTATAGAGATTAGGCAGTGGTGATACACACCTTTAATCCTAAGATTCAGGACTAAGAATTAGAAGGATCTCTGTGAGCCCACAGCCATCCAAATCTACAAAAGATTGATCCAGTCCTAAAGAGAAAAAGTGCACACAAAGATGATCTCAGAACCTGCGATCACACACCACACACTAGAGAGGTATAAAAGATAGGAGCAGAGTCTTCAGTAGTCAGTATCAGGTTTTCATTCTCCAGCCATATGGAGGAGAGAAAGACATTGAAGTTTCAGGAGTCTCCAGCCACTCTGAGGAGTGGCTTCTGTCTGTGATATGGGAAAGCTTGTGGATCAGCCATTTCAGTCTGAGGAAGAGTGAGAGATAGTGACTGGCTGCTTTGCTTTTCTGATCTTCAGTTTGAAACTTGAACCACAATATCTTCTCCTGGGTCTTTTATTTTTCAAGTTACAACTATGCAAGTAACTCATACTCTTCTACTCATAAAATGGTTGCTTTCTACTCATCTACAATGCACTCATCTGCATTATTTGTCCTTCATCAATTTGCTTTAAATATGGAAAGCAAAAAAAGCCAGGATATAAATTGTTTTTATTTCTCAGAATGGGAACCTCCAATATTGTTTCTTCCAGTAATACCTCAGGGGCAAACAGAAAGTTTTCTAAAGATCACTCAAGCCTCTAATTCCACTTTTGCTCATTTGTTGGAAATTCATAGCAAACCAGAGAGAGCACACCTTCACAAATCATCACAGGATTAACTGTACCTCAGATTTTAACTTTTTCTCCATCTGCCAGCTGTTAGCATATCTGTATCAACTGCTCATCTTTTCCTTTCTACTTTCAATTTCTTCTATTGCAAATCATTATTCCATGCACAACAAAAAGCTCATTCCCTTTCAATCATTCAAGTTTTTATAAAATATCTAGAATTTAGAGGGGAGAAATTCACCAAACATATTATTTCTACTACATTAGCTGGTTTAGGTGTCTGTGATAAAACAGCATTAAAAATAAACTTGAGGCGGAAAGGATTGTTTCACCTTAGATTGAACCTAGAATCAGGAACTCAAATAGATACCATTCCAGAACACTTTATCTTGTCTGATCCCTGTGTCTTTGTCCACTTCTTTCCTAATATAATCAATGTAGACTTGATGCCACTACTTTGAGGACTCTGGGCCTATTCTGAATCAATTAGCCATTAAGAAAATGCCATAGCCATTTCCATCCAATGTAAAACATTTCTGCAGTTATTGTTTCTTTCTCCTGGCTGACTGTAGTTTACATCAAGTCAGCAAACTTAGCCCTACGCCTCCACCATCTCAGAAGTGGTGTAATTTGCAGTTTTCATTGCTGATGTAGGTTGGACATATAACTGATTACCTCCCATTGGAAATCCATGATTTCTACAGGAAACAATGGTTGCTATGAATGTAAGGGTGTATATCCATGTCTGTCCAGAGGTCAACATTTCACTGTATTCCCTGAGCCTATGATGGAGACAGGGGGTTATTTAGATATTCCATATTGGTGAAGCATTCACAGTTCTATGAACAGATTTACGTCCAGACATCAACCTGGAGCAAACTCCTAAGAGCAAGACTGAAAGCACCAGAAATATATGGCTATAAACATAAAGGTTTAAAGGTTGGTTTAGTAATATGAATACCTGTAAAATAGCACCAATAGGTTCTCCTGTTTTATGACTTCCACTGATCAGGAAAATAATAGTCATAAATTCTCTCCTTTGAAAGATGGCTCAAATGCAATGAAGAGAAGAGTTGATTATTCCAATAAAACCTCTTGCCACTATTATACAAATAGCCATGCCTTTACTGTTAAGGCAGTTTAGGTAATATACATTTGGCCTCTGTTAATTGGTAAAAACATTGATGTCTGTTTCCCCAGCAGCCTACCTATGATCTAACCAGCTTGGAGAGTGTTTCCTGGCCAGTTCAAGTTATGTATTATGTATTGCAAACAATCTCTGGTGTCTTCAATAATTGGGAGTTAACATCTAGTTCTGATTTGCAACAAAGAACCATCAAAAGAGCCTGTGATATTTGGAGTACCCCTGGGGCCTCCTTGAATAATAATTTGTAGAGGGCAGATTTAATGCATGGCACAGGTTTGTTGTTGTTGTTGTTGTTAATCCCATGACTTCTGAGAGCAGAAATATTCACCCATGTGGGAAAGCAATGTTTAAACTATCCTTTTAAAGATTATATTTTAAGTAGCTTACAAATAATAAAAATGTGATATATATAGAATAGAATAGAATAGAATATTATTTAACTCTTAAGATGATGAAAGCTATGAAGTTTGCCTGTAAATATGGTGCTGGAAAATCATTCTGTGTGAAGTAAACCCCCCAAAAAATAGTAATTGCCAGACAAATTACAGTAAAACATGTGTGTCACAATAATAGATAAGCTATTAAACTGACCATATTTTTAACTTCCCTTTTACAATCACAAAAATAAACATTATGGAACACTGATGGCAGCTGTTTGTTGAAGTAAATTTTATAAACTACATAGAGGAAATGTGTTTTTAGTTGACAATAATTTTATTCAAATGCTTTTAGAAGTGGTAAGACTTAAACCTTATATTTCAAGCATATTTGAAAGTATTTGAATAGAATCATAAATAAGTCTTTAAAGAAATCCTCAATAAGGAGAAATGAAGACTCATTTCTGCTCAATAAGGAGAAATGAAGACTGAACTTGAGGAAGCTCTATATGTAGAGTTTTCATGAGAAAAGCCTGTAGCATAGATAACTTGTCTTTCTTAGTTGTAGAATATGAACACTCCAGTACTAACCTACTAGGCAAGATAAAAATATGACCACTGGGCCAATAGTGGCCTGACGGTTTGAATGTCCCAACCAAATTTTTATTGGCTTTGAAGCATGATCTGGTAAAATGAACCCAAACAAATCCCCAGACTGCCAAATCATAGGTCTTAAGGTATAATTTACTGTTGATGTTATACTACATGGGTGTGCAGCCAAATTTCTTCCTAAGGAGCTATGATTCTACACTTATCTCAGTGTTGGTCAGAAAATACTTGTCTGCAGAAGACAACAGTTAAAACAGACTTAGGGTAAAGGTATGTGGTGTCTGGCAACCATAGTTCTTTTCTTAAAACCCACACAAAAGTAGAAAAACAAGATGAATTCTACCAATTTGTCCTCTGATTTTCATTTTTTCCTCAATTTCTATGCTGATTACATATCATAGACCCACATGTACAATAATTATTCATAATTTTTAAAAGTAGTAACTCGTACTTCAAACTTTTAACAAATACTTCAAAGCTTGGAACTTAAAACCCATACCTCCAAACAGAAAGACAGCATAGAACATCAAGACATCCAATGTGCCTTTAGTCAATTTGTTGGATGACCTTCATCAAATGATAGACTAAAAAAGTAAGGAATCTGTAGGGAGTTAGTATTTCAAAAGAAAAATGACCCTTAGCCAAGGAGAAGCTGAGAGTTATTTCAAGTTCAGGTCAAACCCTCATTGTTTAGAAAACAAGAGTGGTTGCATAAGTGCCTTAATTAAAGATTACCTATCAAAATATTTAATAAGTTTTTTGACCACTGATTTTGTACAAGTAATTTCATGATTTTGTATCTATTTAAAATACTGAAGATGCTTTAATAGTTTAAAATCATTAGTTTGCAAAAAATAGAATATAATAATTTTAAATGTTTTGTTCTCAAGTGAGAAAACATTTGCAATTAAACACACAATGAACAATTATGATTATCTTATATAAAATATTTTAACTATTGCTAGGATTCATAGTTGGAGTACTCCTTGTGGATTCTTGGGAATTACACTAACAACAGGTTTCACCTAAGCCCATAGTGACTCTCTCTATTAAGATATTGTTTTCATTGCTCTTCATCTGCATCCCGCCTCTCATATGCCATCTTGTTCCCTCCTGTTCTCATCCATCCTCAACTCCCCCTTACCACCACCACCCAGCCCTGAGTTTTCCCTGTTGATCTCATCTAATTTCTCTTCCCACAGTGATTCCTGTGTCCTATTTATGCTCCTCTTTCTTAGGTAGTTTTTCTGGAGCTGTGGATTTTAGTCTGGTTATCCTTTGCTTTATATCTAATATCCACTCATGAGTGAATACATACCACATTTGTCTTTCTGAGTCTGGGTTACCTCAATCACCATGGTTTTTTTTTTTTTTTCTAGTCCATCCATTTAACTGAAAGTTTCATGAGCTCATCATTGTTTAACGCAGAGTAGTACTTCATTGTGTAAACTGTAGTCTTCTTTTGCATTCTTAAGTTGAAGGGCATGTAGTTTGTTTTCAGGTTCTGGCTATTACAAATAATGCTGCTATGAATATTGCTGAGCCTACATCTGTAATCAGATTGAGCTCTCACTGAGTAATTTATGGAACCAAGATTCACAACCAAGAACCAGGTCAAGCTCTGGGAATCCAGGCAAAGAGAGGGAGGAGGGAACATATCTATAATAATCTACAGAGATAGCTGAACCAAGTTCAGGGAAACTCATGAACTCTAGAAACCTGCAACTGTGGAGACTCCATGGGAATGAACTAGGCCCTCCATATATGGGAGATAGTTGTTAAGCTTGAAATAGCTGAGTGGTCCCTAGCAGTAGGCCCATGATATAAACCTGGTTCATGAGCTAGCTTGTTAAAGCCCATTCCCTATGATTGGTTGCCATGTTCAATCTAAGTGAATTGGAGAGAGGCCTGGCTCTGACCAACCTATTATGCTAGACTATGCTGACTCCCATTGGATCCCTTACCTGTGATGAGGAGTGGATTCTGAGTGGGCTAGGTAGGAGTTGAGGGGGGTGAGAGGAGGCTACAGGGGTGGGAGGGAGAACAGTTGTTGGAATGTAAAATAAAATATGTAAAATGAAAAAAAAATTAATTTTAAACCTGGATCAATTATAACTGGCATATTTTATCCTTTTTTCCATTACATTTAATTTGGTTCCTTCTTTCTCTCAAGATCTGGCTAGCACATATGTCCCACACATCAGGAAGATGCCCTAAGATTCTATGAGATTTTGATTATGTCTTCAGGCTGACTGATTAATTAAAACTTAGTATTGTATTGTGCTTGCAAAGGAATTTAACCTACTTTTTTTTCTTGCTTTGTTTATTTGAGGCAGGGTATCTTGTAACCCAAGCTAGCTTTTTTTAATTTAAATTCTTTAATTACTACCCATATTTATATATCCATCCCTCACCCTCCCATCCTCCCATGTTCCCCATCCAACTCCTCCAACTGACCCCCCCAACTCCTCCCCAGGGATATTGAGGCCCTCCACCAAGGACCTTCAAAGTCTGTCATACTGATTGGGGGAGGGCCTAGGCCCGCCTTGATGTATCTGGGCTGCAATAGTATCCGTCCATAGGGAATGGGCTCCCAAATTCCATTTGTGCTCTAGGTAGAAAGACTGGCTCCACTGTTAGAGGCACCATAGACTGTCTTGGCCTCCTAGCTGTTACCCACATTCAGTGGACTTGATTTGGTCCAATGCTGTTTCCCCAGCTTTATGACTAGGGTCTCCATTCTACCAGTAGGTTGGGTCCATTGGTTCTGCAGGTCACTCCAGCCCAATCTTGGCTCCTTTGCTCATCCCTCCTCCCTCTCTACAACTGAATTCCAGTAGGTATGGTTCAGTGTTTAGCTGTGGGTGTCTGTTTCTGCTTTGAACAGCAACTGGATGAAGACTCTCCTTCCTCTCCCTGCCCCTGGGCTCCAATTTGGTCAGGGGTTCTTGTCCCCATTCCCTTCTTTGAGGGACTATGGAATCTTCTCTTGGGGTCCTCCTTGTTTCTTCAGTCCTCTGGCAGTGTGGATTGTAGACTAGTGAACCTTTGCTCTATGTCCAAAAATCAAAAATGAGTAAGTACATACCATGTTTATCTATTTGTGATTGGGTTACCTAACTGAGCATGGTTTCTTCTAGTTCCATCCATTTGCCTGCCAATTTTAAGATTCCATTGCCCCCTCCCCCCTGCTGAGTAGTACTCCATTGTGTAAATATAACACATTTTCTCTATCCATTCTTCAGTTGAGGGACATCTAGGTTGTTTTCAGGTCCTGGCTGAACTATGCTATGAACATAGTTGAACATATGTCCTTGTTGTATGAGTGTGCATTCTTTGGGTATATGCCCAAAAGAGGAATTGCTGGATCTAGGTAGACTGATACCCATTTTCCTGAGAAACCACCATACTGATTTCCAAAGAGGTTGTACAAGTTTCCTCTGCCACCAGCAATGGAGGAGAGTTCCTCTTTCTCTGCATCCCTTCTTGCTTAACCTACTCTTTTTTAAAGAAATGATTCTCTGACTAGGTTTCACAGACTACTTTTATAGAACTTATGCCTTATTTATCTCAGTGAACCAATTATGACTATTGAAATATTTGAAGCACAGTCAAAATGTGAGTAAATAAGAAACATCAAAAGCTCCTTTTGTGAATGTGATTGTCTCTCCCCCCCTTTTGGAAGCTGTGCTGGGGATGAGTAATAATGTCAGGCCCCTGACCATGCCAGTATAGTGTAGGATCATCCAAAATCTATAGAGTTTAGAATAGAGAAGGAGGAGCAGGAGAGAGAACCATATGCTACTTATACAATATAGGAGACTATCTTTATAATATTATTTAGAAAATCCATTGTTCAACTTGTATTTATTGTTATTAATACAATATGTAATATTTAAGCTATTTAAAAAATAGACAATGAAAAACAACAAAGGCAACCCATGTTCACAATATCTGTGATAAAATAGACATCAGTGTGATTATTTTAATTTTAAAATGGCAGTGAATTAAACCCTTACTAGGCTTCTGCCATGTGTTTCTTAAAACACTAAATGTGGGTATCAGTTTGGAGGCCTTGGCAGTCTTTGGGACCTCTGGTAGTGGAATAGTATTTATTACTAGTATACGAATAAACTTTGGGAGCCCATTCCACATAGAGGGATACTCTCTCAGACTAGACACACCACACGAGGGAGGGCCTAGGCCGTGCCCCAATTGATGTGACAGACATTTATGATCCCCCATGGAAAACCTCCCCTCTCCATGGGGAGTAGAATGGGGATGGAATGGGGGGTTGGGGAGACATTGGAGAATGGGAGGGAGAGGGCACTGGGGTTGATCTGTAAAATAAGATTCTTTCTAATTTAAATTTAAAAGGTATTTTGAACAGAAAAATGCATGGAACCAGAAAAGTTGTTGTCAGGCTTGAAGGAACTTATGACAAAGATAAATAAGTTCATTGTTTAAGGAGAAAAGGGAAACAAAAGCAACAGCAGGCAAACAATAATAATCCTCAGTGCATAATCAAACAAATAAAAGACAAACTGGAAGAACCCTTTATGAGAGGACAATGAATGGTTTAGGAGACCAAATAGTTGCTTAACAGTAGAATATAATTAAAAGAATATAACAAATAGCAATGAGACTAGGGATGATTGGTGAGTGGTTTGCAGCCTCCTTTTACAGAGATTGCTTGATGATTGTTTTCCCTCATTCTAGTCCTGTTATTTCATAACCATCCACCTCTCTTCCCATGTGTATCAAATTCCTTTCTGTATTTCATAAGATATGAACAGGTATCTAAGATATATTAAATTATGTATAATTAATAAGTTACAACAAAACAACACTATCATATCAAACTTAGACTGGACAAACCAACAGAAGCAAAAGAGTCCAAGTGAAGTCCCAATAATTAGGGACCTAGTCATTCACATAATGAAGAATTCCATTAAATAATTATACTGGAAACCATATTAGATATGCAGAGAACCTTGTGGCAACCTGTGAAGGCCCTGTGCATGCTGCCTCAGTGTCTGTGAGTTCACATGAACATTCTTCATTTTTATCTACATGGCTTTATTGTCCTGGTTCCTTCTTCAGTCTTTTCTTCTGTGAGGTTCCCTGAATTCGTAGTGAGTTATTTGGTGGAAATATCTCATTTAGATCCTTCATTCCCTGTCTTATGTCTGGCTGTTAGTCTCTGTACTTGTTCCCATCTTCAGAAGAAAGCCTCTTTGATGACAGCTGAACAAGGCACTCATCATTCCAATACTATTCAGAATTATTTTACCAGTATTTTTTGTGTTTGGCCTTTGTTTTATTCTCTTTTTAGGGCAGTCATACCTGATTTTACCTCTATTACTCACTGACTCTTGGTCACCTAATCAGATATCTGTTCCATATGATAACATAGGTATTAAGTAAAATCAGTTCTTGTTTATTTGGATATCCACTCTCATTTTTATAGTTAATGTGGAGGGGTTTTTTTTCAATCTCATTAATTTTTCGTAGAACCACTTATTTTTTGAAAATTAATAGTTTCATTTATTTTAAAAGACATACAATAAGAAATTTTATGCACAATCACTGTACACATTCTATCCACCCAATGCACACATTCTCCTGTCCTAAATTCACATATGAGAGTTTTCACTAACCTGTGGCCATGGCAGTGTCTCCTTTTTCAGAATTCTAGAATGGGATGGAATATTGCCATGTCATGGCAAATGGAGTCTTTCTCCTTGTTTGTTTTCACTTTCAGAAACATTTCTATTACTTTGCTTGGTTTTTTTTTTTTCCTCGCAGATGGATATCGTTTCATCCTGGAGGCTTCTTACAGCTTTCCTGCAGGACAAACTGAAGAGTAAAAATTCTAACATCAGTGTAAACTGAGACTTTAAACCATCACCTAGAAAAAGATTCCTTATGACTTGCTGCCTGCTCATTCTCATGAAACAATTCTTTGTTGCACTGACTCTGTATTGTTCTCTTTCGTGTTGATCACACTCTTGCTCTTGATTACTTCTTGTATCTACAACTTTAGGTTGTGCTTTCTGCTTTAAGTTCTAGAGATTTCCAGGTGCTGTTAAGTTCTTCTGAGTTATCTCCAAAATTTTTGGAGGCAGCTAGTGCTATCGACTTCCCTCTTAGCACAGGTGTCACTGTATCCAGTAAGTTTGAGTAAGCTGTGTGTTCATTTTTATTCAATTATAGAAAAGATTATTTCTTTCTTAAGTTCTTTCTTGATTATTTTCCATGCAATGGAGTTGTTCAGTGTCCTTGAGATGTTAAACTCTGTTGTTTCCATTGTGGTGGATATCCAGCTTTAAGCCATGGTGGTCTGATAGGGAGTTATTTCAATTTTCTTGTACCTACTGAGACTTGCTTTGTTGCTGAATATGTGGAAAATTTTGACAAAAGTCCAATGAGTTGATATTGGTTGTTAAAGCTCACCTCTGTGATGCCTGATTAAGTTCCTAAATATTTCATTTCCTTATTTTATTTATTTACTGCATTTCACTTTTAGAACTTCGAAGGTTTTATTCACTTCCTTCTACAGTTTGTTTTCACAGCCTTCTTTAAGTGACTTATTTATTTCCTCTTTAAGAACCTATATAATACTTGCAAAACATATTTTAGGGTGTTATCTTTTTTTTGATTTTTTGAGACAGAGTTTCTCTGTGTAGCTTTGGAGCCTATCCTGACACTTGCTCTGGAGCCCAGGCTGGCCATGAACTCACAGCGATCCACCTGCCTCTGCCTCTGAGTGCCGGGATTGAAGGCGTGCGCCACCAACGCCCAACTGGGTGTTATTCTTGTGCTTCATTTATTTTAGAATATTCACAGCCTGCTCTCAGAGGCTATATCTAGTGAGAGATATTGTCATGGCTGTTATTCTGCTTTTACAGTAGCATCTAGGCATCTGTAATTTGGAAGATTATAATTCTAGGTGCTGATATCTGGTCTAGTTTGTTGGGTGGATATTTTGTTCCATTATTTCTGTTTCCTCTTCAGTTCTTAAGAATGCATACAGCTGATTGTTTCCTGGAAGGAAAATTTCTAAGTCCAGACAGATGATGCCACTGTATGGTCCCTATAAAATATGTTTCTGATTATTGGGATCAGACACTGAGGAATTGCGATATCTGGAGGTGGTGGGTGGGCTTTACACTAGGGAGGAAATCAGGGTGTTCCACGAGATCTGCCTAGCTAATTTCCTGGGAAATAGAGCAGGATGTGAGGAAAGGCCACATTTAAAGCCATGCCACTGAGCCTGTGATATGATAGGAGGTTGAACTTGGGGGAATGGAGGGCAGGATGAAGATCTGTAGTTAACCTCCATTCGTACCTGGTCACAATGGCCTGTGGGTTTCAAGGCAGTGTCTCTGAGTTTAGGGAATGGACAAAGCCATGGTTTGTTGCAAGAGAGTTTATAGAGCAGAACCTGTGCTCCACTGCTGATGAGTACAGGAAAGGAAGAGAGGCTGCAGAACTTTTGATACAGAACTTTGGATGAGAACGTGGGATTAGGACTGCAGAAGCAGAGAGAGAACTGAAAAACTGTAATTAGCCTAGCTGCTTCCTTGACTCAGAGTCTCCAGGGAGAAACTGCTGGAGTTTCCAAAAACTAGGATAAAAGTACAATGAGTTGGGGGGTGGAGGTTAGGATGTAAAAAAATCTGTGGGTATGGGAGACGGCCACAGGTGTTCTGTTGCAATGTTGAAGATGATGCTGGGGTGGAGCAGAGGGAAACCTGAAGAACTGTAGTCAGTCTACCTGTTTCCTTTGCAGGAGTGCCCAGGGAACGTTTGCTGAAGTTTGGGGCTGGGATAAAATAAGATTTGGAGGAGGGAGATTAGGAAACAGACTTCTATGGGGTCCACTGGAGACGAGGGGATTTGCAGTGCCTATTCTGCTCCAGAGCTGGGGAAATGGACTTTGAGGGACGGAGGGAATAGTGAAGATCTCTAGATAGCCAACCTGCTTCCCTGGCCAGTTTCACAGTACACTTTAATACACGAGACTTTATGGGGCAATTGTGATGCAGAATATAGCACATATTCATAATGTTTGGAACTTTAAAATTGGTTTGAAATAAAAATAGTGTTACAAAGGGCGTTGGTGGCGCACGCCTTTAATCCCAGCACTCAGAGGCAGAGGCAGGCGGATCTCTGTGAGTTCGAGGCCAGCCTGGTCTCCAGAGCAAGTGCCAGGATAGGCTCCAAAGCTACACAGAGAAACCCTGTCTCTGAAAACTAAAAAAAAAAGAAAGAAAGAAAGAAAAAAAGAAAGAAAGAAAGAAAGAAAGAAAGAAAGAAAGAAAGAAAGAAAGAAAGAAAGAAAGAAAAAATAGTGTTACAATGTATAGATTTATTAAACATGTAGTATCTTTGGATACCACTAGCCAGAAGCAGATAAAAATCATTTGCCCATTTAACCACTACATATCACAGTGGTCCAGTGACATCTAGTTTCATTCTACACAAAGGAAGCAAGAAAGAAGGCCACAGCTGATTACTCTAAATAAAAGGTACTCTAGCCATTGTGTTATGACTTGTTTGTTTCCTATATAAGGTTATCATTAAGGATAATGGAAATAATCTCTGAGATTATATAGATAGAGGTGAAACAGTAAGTAATAAGCAAGTGTTAGAGAAAGGGAAAGTTTTCTATAAAGAAAATAACTAACATATAATGTTCAGATATTCATATTTTAGACATCCTTTGCACTTTATTCTCTATTTACTGTCGGCAATTCAATGAATCACAATTTGAATGTTGAAGTAGGTATCTCTTCCACAGATAAGGTTATTGTAAAACTATATTCATTTGGTATTCTGTGAGTGACAGAAACAATTCAACTTTTGTAATATTCTTTCACAAATCCCATTTCTCTACTTAATCACTAAGTAAATACCAGTTTAGCCCAAACACTCTTTAGTTGCTTTAACTTGGGACACTTGTGATGATTAAGCTTGTCAACTTGACTGTATCTGTAATTAACTGTATTCATTTGTGAGGGATTCCCTTGATCAAGTTGTTTCAGTTAGGAAGGATCTCCTGAATGTAGTTAATACCCACTAGCAGTAGCAGCACAGATAAAATAGAGTTTAAAGGCAAAATCTTTGATTTAACTACATTTCTTTGTGTCTTACTAACAAAGTGAATTCCTTGGTCCTCTTTTTTTCTGATATTTTTGTTGTGCTCACTGCTATCATTCACTGCTATCAGAACAAGTTCTTCTGACTTCAGGCCAACATTGCACAATAGGATTTCATTGTTTTTTTCTTTATTTCTGGTTTCAATCCACACCACCACAGAACTTAGGAAACAAGGAGGACCCTAAGATAGACATACATGGTTCTGTGGAGAAGGGGGAAGGGACAAGATCTCCTGAGCTAATGGGGAGCATGGAGGTGGGGAGAGGGAGCTAGAAAAAAGAGAAGGGAAGAAGAGGAGGGGAGAGAAGGACATGAGGGAGAAGGAAGATTGAGTCAGAGGAATAATAGAGGAGAGCAAGATAAGAGATACCATAATAGAGGGAGCCATGATAGGTTTAAAGAGAAATTTGGCACTAAGGAAATGTGCAGAAATCTACAAGGATGAACCCAAATATCAATCTAAGCACATGAGGATTTCTAGGGTCGACAGTTCTTTTGGACTTATAAAGTATCATATTTTCAGATGCTCCATTGTTAACACAAGCATTGTTGAATTACAAAAACCATATCCTGTAAGGAAGTCATTTAATATATAATTATTATCTAGGCTGCTTAGAGTTTCTGGCTATCATAAATAGTGCTGTTATGAACATCGTTGAACAGATATCTTTGCTGTATGAATGTGCTCCTTTGGGTATATGCCTAGGAATGGAAATGCTGGATCTTGTGGTAGACTGATTCCCATTTTCCTGAGGAGTCACGATACTGATTTCCAAAGTGGCTGTACAAGTTGGCACTCCCACCAGCAGTGGAGGAGTGTTCCCCTTTCTCCACATCCTCTCCAGCATAAACTGTCATTGGTGTTTATGATTTTAGCCATTCGAACAGGAGTATGATGGTATCTCAGAGTTGTTTTGATTTGCATTTCCCTGATGGCTAAGGATGTTGAACACTTTCTTATGTGTCTTTCAGTCATTTTAGATTCCTCTGTTGTGAATTGTCTATTTAGTACTGTACCTGGATTTTCAATTGGATTGTTTGGTGTTTTGGAGACTAGCTTCTTGAGTTCTTTGTGGGATGGTTAGAGAAAATGTGGTACATTTACACAATGGACTACTCAATGCAGAAAAAAAAAAAAAAACAATGGAATCTTGAAATTTGCAGGAAAATGTATGGAACTACAAGAAACCATTCTGAGCAAGGTAACCCAATCACAAAAAGACAAATATGATATATTCTACTCACTCATATGTGGATTTTCGACATACAGTAAATGATTACCAGGCTATAATCCACACTTCCAGAGACACTAGTAAAAGAGGAGGCCCCTAAAACAGACAAACATTGTTCGCTGGAAAAGGGGAAAGGGTCATGATCCCCTGAGCAAATTGAGAGCATGGGAAGAGGGGGAAGGGAGTTTCTAGAATGAGAAGGGAAGAAGAGGAAGAATGCAGAGAACATGAGGGAGCAGAAAGGTTGAGTCAGGTGAAGAATAGAAGACAGGGTATGTGATAGGTAGTATTTTACTTGTGGGAGTAGGAGGGGAGGAAGGGAGGCAAAAGGGAACTGGGATTGTCATATAAATCAATCTTGTTTCTACTTCAAATAAAAAAATGAATATATATATATATATATATATATATATATATATATATATATATCAGTTATGTTCCTCTAGACCACAGATTGTCAACATGTGGACCACAACCAGTTTTAAGGCCAAATGACACTTTCACAGGGGGTCACATATCAGATATACTTTTTATTATATATTTATATTATGATTCATAATGGTAACACAATTATGATAACATGAAGAACTTTATTAAAGGCTCACAGCTTTAGGAGTGTTGAGAACCACTGCTTTAGAGAATGATAAGCAATATAACACACAAGAAAACAAACAATCATGCAGTTTTGAAAAGGTTTTAACCCAATTAAACTTGATGAACAATTGGGAGTATTAGATTTATTTATAGGAACATGGTGACACCAAGCAACTGCAGCATCAAAAACTTTCACATCATCATGGATCATATTCACACAAAAAGAAAAATGTAATCTGACTTAGTTAACATTCTATTCCATGTTTTCCAAACCCTCTGCTCCATGTCTAGCAGAAACCTCGGACAGATCATTGGGTAAAAATTTATAAGGATGTCCTGTGACCCTCTAGCCCATTCCTACTATGCATCATTAAGTTTCAGTATTATTGACCCCATTATCATTTTCTTATTTTGCTTATTTTACTCTGTGGATTATCAGACTTATATGTTATGAGATAATGAAAATACAAGGGTGATTAGTATATTATGCCTAATGAAAAATGTCTACTTCAATACAAACAATTTGATGAATGTTTTGAGAAATTTGCCTAACAGTTTTCAATATTCAAAGAAAACAGAGGAGCCAATCCAGTCCACAACAGAAATAGTGATGACAAAATACAGCCATAACATGTTACCATATTGTGAGAGAGACAAATGCAATTATTTAAAAAAGAGTGGTTAGATATGAATAAAGTTGAGAACATATTTAGGGGTAGTTTATTACTATTGAATCCCATCAATAAGATTTATTTTTTGAAATTTTCATCTGTGTAAACACTGAATCTTCATATCTATCCTACACTCCCTGCTCCCAACTATTCTCATGTCTCCCAAATGAATGTTTCTCAAATTAATGTCTTCTTCTTTATTGTTTAACCCATTGGTTTGGATTCACCCACTTGGGTACTGGCAACCTATGGCCATATCCCCAAGCAAACTAATTCTCTACACCCACATAGATATTAATACCAACAACACCTCAGATAAATATAACATGGTGGCACACAGGGTCCCTTATCCCCTTCATACTGCAATATTTTACTCTGTTTATCTTGTACTGATGACAACAGTTATTATAAAGTCCATGTGCAATAACTCTGCCAGGTCTGGAATAGAATGTTTCACAGTTCTCTTTGCAGCATCCTTTTCATTCTCTCTTTCATAACATTCCATGAGGCATTGGTGAGAAGGTTAAAATTATATAGATGTCTGACTGTGGCTATTCATTCACGATCACTTTTTCTCAGCATTTAGAAGAGACATGAGTCTTTGCTTACACTATAATGAACTGAAAGGAATGCATATCTATAGATATTAAATATTTAGTAGGCAGCTTCATATCAAGAAGCTTTTGTTTCAAAACCAAAGCAGTAAGCCACCCCCAAGGGCCTATGCCTCCCAGATCCATAGTCTATTTACCAGATGTACAGTTCCAGACATTAATAGAATAGATTCTATTCTATTAACAAGAGAGCCACAAGTTAGTTACCTGCATAAACAGACTTCCCTTATTGTATCAGTAGGCATAGTTACCTCACAAATCAATGTTGTGATATGCCAGTCTATTGCTGCATAAAACCAATTATGACTTCTTTTGCAATGACATGAGTAGTACTTTCCATTTCCATTGAAGCTAAGTAGCAAGAAGAAAGTTTCCCATTCAGTTTGAAATTGTTTAATCTAAATGCTGCATGTTGTCGATTTGCTGGATCTTGAGGGAGACTGATTTCAATTTTCAGGAGAAAGCACCATATGAATTTACAAAGTGGCTGCACAAGTTTGCACTGAGGAAATGTTACACTTTCTCCACATCCTCTTCAACATAAACTGTCCTTGGTGTTTTGGGATTTGGCCATTCTGATGGGTATAAGATGGTATCTCAGAGTTGTTTTCATTTGCATTTCCCAGATGGCTAAGGGTGTTGAGCAATTTTTTAAGGGTCTTTAAAGCCATTTTAGCTGCCTGTATTGAGAATTCTCTGCTTAGTTCTGTACCCCACTTTTTAATTGGATTGTTTGGTGTTTTGGTAACTAGCTTTTTGAGTTCTTTGTATATTTTGGAGATCAGCCCTCTATGAGATATGGGGTTAGTGAACATGGTTTCCCATTCCATGGGCTGCCATTTTGTCTTGCTGAATGTGTCTTTTGGCTTACAGAAGCTTCTCAGTTTCAGGAGGTCCCATTTATTAATTGTCAGTCCCAGTGTTTGTTCTACTGGCATTATGTTCAGGAATTGGTCTCCTGTGCTACAGAGATTTACCATCTAGTTGTGGGAAGCAATCAAGAGCCTATATTGTCTTGGTTGCAGGCGAGGCTCCATGATCACTCATCTTTTCATAACAACATCTACCTTACCTATACATCTGATAATGTGTTTTCTTTATATTAATCTGTAGCATTCTATTTGTGCTATCTGTGTCTTCTCATGTGTGAGCTTATTCACTGGGTATGGTCAATTTATCAGAGACCACACCCATAATGGAAACTAGTTTCACTAGCTGTAATTTGCTTATATCTTATCAGGTAAGGATCAGTCTTCTTGCCACTTCATCTGCCATGCTGGCATTTTTATGTGGCTTGATCTTGTTGAGCTGTTTTAGATGCTGTCAGAACCAGTTTGACATCATATGTACAACTACTGTAATATAACTGGAAACCTCTTTCCTGATACTCATCTTCCTCTTTGGCTCTTTCAATCTTCCCTTTCCCTCTTTTGTGATAATCCATAATCCTCTTAAAGGAATGGAATGATATTGGTATTAATATTCCATTTATAACTGCAGAATTGTTAGTGCTTTATATTCTAACTTTTGGCCAGTCTGAGGCTTTGTATGTATCATTGTTTACTGCAAAAGAAGGTTTTCTGATTAAATCTGAGAGATATTCTAGTCCATGGGTAAACTGATAAGTCATTATGAATTATTTCGATGCTCCATCCATTTAGCAAAATAATGTAGTAGATCTTCACTCTGTTCAATGAACTGTCTAGACACAAGATCTTGACCTGGATATTGGTATAGATTTAGTTTTTCATAATTAACCTTAAATCAAATCAGAAAGTGGTTAGGTTTTCCACTAGCTAACCCTTTTGAGATTTAGTAAAAATCTTTTTTTACTTTATCAAGTGGAAAATAAGAGTATAACAATAAATGAAACTAATCAAAACTATCTAAGAAGCTGTATGCTAATGAATACATTTGCTTGACAAATCTGAGAAAATAGACACTATATATTAAAATTTCTGTAAGAATTTGAATACCACAGTATATTTATTCTTTCTCATAAACAAATAAGAAAGAACTGCCACAAAATATCAGTGAAAACAAATAAAAACAAAAACCAATATGCCAATGTCAGAGAAGAGGGACACATGAAAATTTTCTTTTAATTAATTTTGCATGCATTTTGACCATATTTCTCCTACCCCAACTCCTCTTAGTTCCTCTCTATCTCCCTAATCATCCATGTTGACCTTCTATTCCCCAAAACCAAACTATATCAAACACAAAATCAAAAAAATAAAATGTAAATGACATAAAAATTACAAAATTAAAACAAAAAGCCCCCCTCAAGAAAACCCCTCAGAACAACAACAGAATGAAAAGCATAGTCTGTCTTATTTTGGATATATACTCCTTGTCATGGGGCCTGCCCCATAATGTATTTCTTATACTAGAGATACACCCTTAGAGAGTACTAATTTTCCCATTCCTGGTAGGTATCATTTCCAAATGCCTAAGGATTACCATTTGGATTTGTGTTACTTTCTCTTCTCAGTGCTTGGATTCTGTATGTTTTGAAACTTTTGAGGTCTTGTGTCTACCTTGTCACAATTTTGTTTATTCATCTCCCTATGAATTATGTTGTGTCTGGAAGGCAGTGTTTCCTTGGAGTTACCCATGATTTTGACTCTCCCAAAATTCCAAGACCAGTTGAATTCAGGGCAGAATTCTACCTGACCATCAAAGAACCATCAATAACCCTTAAATAGTTCTTTCAGAACTCAGTATTGGTGGACCATTCCAAATAATATATGCCGATAGCCCCCCCTATAATTTGACTACGGGCAAATTAGATGGATTTTGAAGGATTCCTACATGTTTATTTTATATTTTTAAATTAAGATAATTATAAGTGGTGATTCACCAATATATAAGCAGATAGGGCACAGGTATATTTACTGCAGAAATATGCTTTATTTACAGTGTACCTAGCCAACTGGCAGGGAAGCAGAACCAATCAAAGCAACATCGAGAAGAGAACTTTCCCATGCCTGTCCCCAACTATTAAGCTAAATTCACATCATCTTGTCCATGCCCTAGGGTGGGTAGCCAGCTATACCTGTAGCCAGCCCCAGGAGACATGGTCAGTGTGACACCTACAATTCCCCTTTTAGTCTGTCTAAAAGAGGAATAAAACTTAACAGTGTAAAGTATCTAAAATTAACAATCACAAAGGTGAAATACAATAAGATACAATAATCCGCTATGTCACATCATAACTATGTCTATACAACTAAAGCCTAAAGTTGTCTGAAAGAGGTGTCTAAGCATGAACACCTGGTTCCAATCAAAACCATAAACAATAGGAAATTATCCCTAATAATGTGTACATTGTCTAATGTACAACTTAGTGACAATAATGGGGGAAAGGGGGGCATAGCATTCATTCTCCAAGTTACTTCCTGATGAAATGGGATGACAATAGCCCTGTAGGTAGAAAATGATATTATAGTGAAAGTCTCGAATGGATTATATCCAGTCCATGTTAGGTGGGATTTGCTTGATTGAAGATGCAGGTTAAAATGCTCAACTTGATTGAAGTTCTTCTGTTTATTGGAATCTGTACCTGAAGGTTTGGCTGGAGTGTCAGTTGAAGTGGAACAAGTTGGATCCAGAGTAGCCAAGGAGATATTGTCCATTTTCTTTCTGGAGCATCCAAGGATTGCTGTCTGGCAGATCTTAATTTGCTGTGTGGGACTCAAACGTTAGTGTTAGCAGAGAAATGTTTGCTTGTATATGTATGAATACCAGGAAAGGCAACCATGGGAAAATAATAATTATGAGAGGGAGTACACCTTGAGAGAAAGAGCCAAGAAAAGAAAAAAGACAGTCCCCAAATTTTCTCTTATTCTGTATTGCATCAGTTGCCTTCTTGATACAATATAGAATCTATAAAGTTTAGTTAAACAATGTGCTTGGATTTTAGAGGAGGAAGGCCATATCCAACTTTAAATCCAGCATAGAGTTAATTGAATGAGGATTAGGAGACAAAGAGAAATAGGCTTTGTGGAAATTGTCCAATGACTATTTTTCTTTTGTTTGATGGTTACAGTTACCTCCTCTTTTACCCTATGTAGTATCCTTTGACTTCTAGAAATGAGTTTTCCTGTGAAAAGAAAAACAAAACACTTTCTTTTCCTTTATGAGGTTTCCATTTAGTTTATGAAATATACCTTGGTAGAATACCTGTCATTTTTCCTTGTCGAGGGATTTTTACTTTTCAACAGGAATCTTGATTAACTTTGATGGTATCCAAAGTTTTTCTTCTACTGTGTAAACAAATGCAAAACACCTTCCCCAATGTAACACATTTCCTGGTTTCCATTCAGAAGTTAGTACATCTTTGAAGTATACTGCCTGATTCAGTTCAGCAGTTTTTTCCATAGTCCAGTGTCTTTCTGAAGCTGTTTGTCCTTTTTCATTGGCATTAAGAAAGTTTAGTGTTAATAAAGAATTATGTAACCTCTGTTTGGGAGGGGTTGTTGCCCCAGCATGTTTATGGAGCATCTCCTTTATTGTTCTATTAGATCTCTCAACCACTGCCTTTCTCGTAGGATTGTGTGGTATACCAGTGACATGCTTTATGTTAAAATATTTGAAAAACTGTCCCAATTTGGTGGAGACATATGCTGGAGCATTGTCAATTTTTATTTGTGCAGATGTAGCCATAACTGCCATCACCTCCAGCAGTTGTGTAATAACAGAATCATCTTTCTCAGAACTAAGAGCAGTAGCCATTGGAACCCTGAGAATGTGTCTATAGTATAATGCACATATTTCAAATTCCAAATTCTGCAAAGTGAAAGACATCCATCTGCCAAACCTCATTTGTCTGAATGCCTTAGGATTACAGCTTGCTGGCAATGGAGTTTGATTATAAAAAGAACAAGTAGGACAGTTTCTCAGTATCTCCTTGGCTTGTTTCCAAGTGATGGAGAAGTCTGTTTTTCAAGCCTTTGCTATTTATGAGATGCTTCTTATGAAATTCTGAGGTTTCTAGCACACTTCCAATTGATAAATCATCAATCTCATCATTGACTTGTGCTAGTGGGCCTGGAAGACCCATATGGAGTTTGATATGAGTTATATATAAAGGATTAATTCTTTACCTGAAAGTGTCCTGCAATTGTATAAACAGTGAAGTTAATTCTGTATTATCAGGAACTAATTCTGCAGTCTCAATGTGTAACATGACTCTCTCTGCATATTGAGAATCAGTAACTATATTAAGAGGCTCTGTAAAATCCATAAGCACCATGAGAATTCCATATATATGAGACATCTGAATACTTAATATTCTTAAGATCCTTTAGCTGTATGGGTTGCCATTCATAAGCCAAGTGTCCCTAAGGGTGTTTTTTATAATGTGGCTTCTCTATCATGGGTTGCTGCAAAAACTAATGGTTTCTAGTTGGCTTCAGATATTCTTTAGTTCATCAGGGTCCTCAGACAGCCTAGCCACCAACACCTCAGACATGGAGCGTCTCTCTATGTTTATCTTATCATAAATATGCTGCATCTCACCTTGGGTAACAGACAACTTTGTCTCTAGTGGACATAGAACAAATCTGTCATCTAACTTGCCACAATTCTGTTCCACTTGCTGCAATAATGTGGCATGACCCAATCTGTTATCCAGTACCCCTTTATGTAAAGGTTTTATTTCCTGCAAACAGGTGGTGAAATTGTATCTGTCCCTGTTCCTGAGGGCTCTGACTATAAATATTAATTGTGCTATAATGCTGACTGCTAATATGGCATACAGACATGAATTTTGCCAATTGGGGCTCTCTTCAAACATTGAATTTACGTAAGAATAAAGAAGCAGACACCCACAGCTATACACTGAAGTGAACTCTGGAACCCAGTTGCTGAGAGGGAGAAATGAAGATCAAATGGGTCATAGGCTGGTGAATCCCACAGAAACAGCTGGCCTGAACAAGGGAGAGCACATGGACCCCAGACTGCTGTCTGGGAGGCCATCACCGGACTGATCCAGATCCCAGAAAGTGGATGTCAACAAGGAGATCTCTGCACTCTATGGGGCCTCTGGTAGTGAATCAGTAGTTTTCCCTGGTGTAAGAAGGGACTTTGAAAGCCCATCCCATGTGAAGGGATGCACTCTCGGTCTGGACACATGGGGGAGGGCCTAGGCCAGACCCAGAATGATGTTGTGGAATTTGGGGAGCCCCTGTTGAGGGCCCTACCCTCCATGGAGAGAAAAGGAGGGAGGGGGTTGCAGGAGAGGGGAGGGAGAGCGAGAAGGGATTGACATGTGAAGCAAGCTTGTTCCTAATTTGAACTAAAAAAAAAAAGGAGGAAAAGATTAATTTGAAAGCAAACTATGTTCATTTAGACAGTCTTTCAAAAATTAAGGCTCAAAATAATTTCACATTGTTTCCATTTTCTGTTTGATTATTCTTATTATCAATAATAAGTAGTTTCCACGAAAATGTCTTACAGTTTTAAATAAAAATCTTATTTTAAGTATTAAAAAATTAGAATAAAGAATATTACCTATGGTTTGTAAAGACAGGCTGTCTGCCATTTTTACTTGTCCCTTTTGGTTTATACTCCAGGCACAGTAACTGTTTTTGACCAGCAGGTGGCACAGGTGTTCAGCTACTGAAATCTGGCAGTAATTGCCCTAGGTCATGGAGGTCGATGATGGTGGTGGTTTAATTCGTGGCTTTGGCTGGAACTCTGGTATCCGCGCAACTTTTGGCAGTGGCCAGTCAGGTAGGATGGCGGCAGGCATGCTGAAGTCACTCAGGTGGCAGCACTTAGATGAGAATGATGGCAGCGGGTAGTGGTGCAGAGGTGGCTTCTCAGGGGGCAGAGGTCGTGGATCTTCTTGGAGGTATGCATATTAAGTTTCTTGGAAAAACACATGTTTAAATGAAATTAGTCATCCAAATAAAAAATTACTGAAAGTTTCCTAATTATTTTTACAAAATCATTATTACCCAATACCAAAACGTCACATAAGCCTAACAGAGACTGTAAATTTTAATGATTGTTCAAATGTATTATTTGTTTGTTTGTTTATTTATTTATTTATTTATTTATTTTTGTTTTTTGAGACAGGGTTTGTCTGTATTTCTTTGGAGCCTGTCCTGGAACTCTTTGTAGACAAGGCTGGCATTGAACTCACAGAGATCTGCCTGCCTCAGCCTCCCTAGTGATGCAATTAAAGACTTACACCATCAATGCCCGGCTTTACTATGTATCTTTATAATGTTAATTCAACATTTGAAAATTTGTTAAAATTATATAATCTACCTGAATATTTGAACAGTAAAGGATAATCAAAGTTTTATAAACTCCATAATTTGTATTTTTAAATTCCTCTAAATCTACATATTTGAAGTGTTAATGTGTTATGAAAAAATGCCTGCTTGTTAATACTATGTATGGAAAATTTCACCTTGCTTGAGAATGAGATGTTTTCCTCTTTCAACATAAGATTCAAACTCTGTCTTGCCATTGTTAGCTACTGCTTGGGACTATGTCTATGTAACTGACAACAAATCTGAAATGAAATTGACTTCATTTTCCCCAGAATCTTTCCACAGAAATTTCTGAATACAGTTTACACTTGGGCTGGACATTTAAAAATGTGATTAAAAGTTTGTATCTTTTTCTTTTCTAAGTGTTACTGTTGGAATTTAAGAAAAGCAACTTCTGAAAAAAAGATGCCATGTGACAGAGTTCAAGCAGAGGGTTTTTTCAATTTGGGGTGGGGGGCGGGGGGGGGAAGGAATCATAAAAAGGGCAAAGTGAAGGGGGAAGACTGGCCTCTGGAGACAAGAACAGCATGAGAGAGGAGAAAAAAACGGGAAGATAGAGAGGGAAAGAGAAGGAGTAACAGACAGAGAGGGAAAGAGAGAGAGAGATAGAGGTGGGCGGGGACCTTTAAAAAGGTAACATAGTGAATGTGCGCAAGTGGTGCACTTAGTGACTGCAGCTGAGGTTGTATCCTGTCGGAGTCGCAAAGACAGGGGAGTACAGATGCCAGAATACTAACAGGTACTCTACAAACATTTTGTAAATTCTCATAAAAATTATTATAAATGATCTCACTAAACTGTAGGATATATAATAGAACAAAATATTCAAATATCAAGCCAGTCTCTTTTTATTTTATTATTAATTTAATTATAAATAAATCTATATGTAGTTACTATGAATTTCTATAAATGCTATTCATTGTATCAATGTAATAATAATGAATTTATATCTATATACCCTACAAAAATTTGATGTTATTTTGAGATTAGTAATGCAGCATCAAAACAAGCTGCAATTGTAAATAACTGTATAATACACCCTCCTTTCATTATTACGCAGTTAATATTTTACTCAATTCAGAGCTTTATGCATGATGAAGATAAATTGAGTATGTTCTATTAAGTGAATTTTCTGAAATATTATTTCATCAAGAGACAAAACAGTCTGATAAATATAGATATATGTGTATGAATCTCTAAAAATTCATTTAGGAAACTCAAAATTATGTTTTAATACTCTAAAACTACGAAATGTGCTTTATGAATAAAAAGTAATCATCAATTCTCAGGTGTCTTGGTGGTATTCATTAATATTATCCTCAAAGAGGAACTGTAAAGGAAATTAGAAAGCAAAGCCTCATGTTATTTATAGCCTTTGACTTTAAACACTACACAATTATTTTTGGGAGGCCAGCATTAAATGGGGCAGCAGCATGCTTGAGCCTACTTTTCATTCCACTTGAACACTGATCTGTGAAAAAGCTGTAGCCACAGTGTTAACAAATGCATAAAGCCAGCAGTACCATCCCATAATTCATGAGGAGAGAGACAAGAAATGGAGGACCCAGCATTAATATGTGGCTGCTCTCATCTGGATTGCAGTCAGTTTAATTTAAGCAGCTGCAGAGCAGATCATTTATCAGGATTGAATGTATTACTGTAATTCATTGCTGTGATTGTGGGGAAACAGCAGTTGTGTAGATGTGTGCCTGTAACTCATGATGACACAACCTGCCTGCTTGCTTTCTGTGCAGCTATTTTCAGCTTGAGCAGACTTTCTCTCAGAATGTTTTGTGCACAATGGACTTATTCAAAAATAAGATCTGAAAAACAAAGCATCATCTTCTAGGACATACTGAGAAAGACTAAATGCCTGGCATTCATTTCAAAGTAAAAGATTCTCTTGTAAGATAACTGCGTTTTGGGGTCTCTGGTCCCCCTAGTTCTTCTTAGGCCATGATAGTCTCTTACTCAAGACAGAAAGAGAAATTCCATATTCATATACTCTGTGATATTTATACATGTTGAAGAATTTAAATACATCCACTCATATACGCCAAGACTATTAGGTGGTAGAGTCCTAAAAGCTGGTAGCTAATGTACTTTCCATGAATTATACTGACATTGTCCTGTCAGGTGGTGCTGATATATTTCAGAAGGCAATATAAATTTCCTCCTTATCCTATAAGATTTGTTCAGAATAAATTAAAACCATTTTATAATGTAAATCAATTGCAAATTATTATCACTGATTCCATTGTTCTTCTTGAAATATTTCAATCATATATTGATAAAATGAATTTAATTTTCTAGATTTAGCTTCATATATCCGCTAAGATTTCATGCTCTTATCATGTGATCAAAATCTCACTTATTGAAACATTGTTCACCGGTGAACAATTTTTTACAATTATAAGTTATATGTATCTATGCTGATGATACTTTGTTTACTTTGTCTAATTTTAAATTTTCCAAATACTTTTCTTCAATTCAAACCACATCATTCTACAAAATTAGGCTACTAACGTGTTTTAAAAATATTATGGAAATGCAATAATGTCATTATGAGTCATTTTATTGCTACATTCTTTTAGGAGAACTATAGTGTTTGGTTTTACTCATGTCCATGGCCAATCTACTCTTAGGTTCTTGGCAACCTGCACAATATTATACATGGGTTTCAGATCATGGAAGGGTGCTTGTATCCAACTGGTTAGTTGTTGTTTACTTCCACAATACTTATTCCACTGTTGCCCAGTGTATTGTGCAGAACAGACACTGGTGTAAATCAAAGTGTTTATAGCTGGTTTGGTGTTTAGGTTTTACTTTGGATTATGGTATGAATAACTTCCAGTACTTAGGAAGGAGGTGTGAAGACTGTTAGGTAACAGCTACAGTTCTCTGTATTCATTAACATATGTAAGCATTGTCTACACAATAGGATCTTATTTATGATCTTTTCACTGCTAGCCACTAGTAGGCTTAGAAAAAGCTCACGTAGGTTGGGGATTTCCAGTGGAAATTTTGACCAACTATTCAACTATATTTAACCCATTAATGACACCTGAGGTTACCCTTGATGATACAAAACAGGTCAGGGCTTAGTTTCATGATTACTTGGTAATTGCATCTAGATGGAATCTTCTATTGTATTAGCTTTCCATTTGGTTCCTCAAATAACTCATAGTTTTAGAAGTTCATCCCAGTATTCTACCAACTTTCCCATTGCTTCTGATAGAATTCACCACCCCATTTATCCATAACTATCTCTCATACGTTCCATTCCAAAGAGATCTTTCCCTCTTCATTCTCTACCGAAATCTGTGTGGTTATACTGATAGTAGCAGGCCTATAGAAGGCTGAAAAGATAACATCCACATATAAGAAAAAATGCAAATACATTCTCTGATGCAATGAAACTATGTATTTGTCTCAACTGCATTTTTGACATTTAATCACTTATAATTGTATATTTCAAATGTATACATCATGTTCTCACTTTATGTCATGATGAGGATATTTGAATTAATAATTTCTTGTTCATTCATCCATTTCTCAGCTTTAAATGTTTTCTCCTGTGGATTTGGGTGTTTTTTTTCCATATATTTGTGAAACGTGTGTGGTAGTACCCACATTGGAAAGGAGAAGGTATCAGGTCCCCTGAAACTGGAGTTATGTTTAGCTGTGACCTGCCATGTTGGTTGTAGAAATCAAAACATATTCTCATCAAATCATATCCTCAGAATTTTCTTAACTGATGGACCATATCTTCTGCTCCCTCCTCACTATCTCAACTTTATTCTTTATTTTCATTAGGAAAACAGATGTAGGCCTGTTGTAGATGTGTTATATTTGATTATGCTGTGGAACATTTGTTTAATGATGCAAAGATGTCTTGCATTTTTTCCATTGTTTATTTGAATTAGAAACAAGATTGCTTTACATGTCACTCCCAGTTCTCTCTCCTTCCTCTCTTCCTCTACCACACACCCAAGTAAAACCCTACCTATCACATACCCTTTCTGCTCCCCAGGGAGGATGAGGCCTTCCAGAGGGGGTCTTCATATCCTTTGTGATAGGGCCTAGGACCACCCCCTTGTGTCTTGGCAGAGTATCCCTCTATGTGGAATGGGCTCCTAAACTCCACACCTATGGTCTGCTCAGGATAAGTACTGATCTACTACAGGAGGCCCCATGCATTTCTGAGGTCTCTTCACTGACACCCATGTTCCTGGGGTCTGGATCAGTCCTGTGCTTGTCCAGAGGCAAACATTGATGGGATAACTTAAGAAAAGTTGGCTGTGGTTCCCATCACCTTGAAGAAGGGGAGGGGGAAAAGAACCCTTGAGAAAATTGGGAGCATGATGGTTATAGCTACCTACCTTCTTTAAGTATATACCCATGCAGTGTCCTTTGACTTATGGAGATGAGTTTTCCTGTGAAGATAAAAACAAAACACTTCCCTTTTCTTTGTGAAGTTTCTACCCAGTTTATGAGATATAACTTTGTGTGGTTACAGTGTCTCCCTACATAAGACCCCAACTAAGATTATAGGCAGAGGTGGAGAGTCTGGCTTTGATGCCCTTCTCCTACAGTGAGATTGATGATGACTTTGGTTACCATTCCTAGAATATTAATGCAGTAGCTGATAGAAACAGAAACTAGCACCCACAGCTAAGCACTGATCCATATTCCTGGAATCCAGTTGCAGAGAGGGTGGAGGGATGAGCAAAGGACCCAACATGGTGCTGGAGATACATAGAAACAGTTGGCCTGACCTAGTGAGACCACTAAGACCCTACTCAAAAAGCTAGGGAACCAGCATTGGACAGAACCAAGCTCTCTGAATGTGGGTGCCAGCTAGGAGGCCCAGATAGTCTATGGGACTTTTAATAATGTTTTATCCCTAGAGTACAAATGTACTTTGGGAGCCCATTCCCTATAGAGGGCTACAATTGAATCCCAGATACAGCATGGAGTGCCTAGGCCCTCCCCCAGATGATATGATGGACTTTGACTGATCCCATGGAGGGCCTCACTATCCCTGGGGATGATGTGGGGGGGTGGGATGGGAGGTTGGTGGGGAACATGGGAGGATAGGAGAGCTAGGGGATGGGGATATGGATATGTAAATATGAATGCCCCTAAAATTAAAATGATAATAATATATAAAAAATAAAGAAAAGAAACCTCAGCCAGAAACAAGCCAAGCTAAGGCTGGGAATTTATCAGAATAAGGCTCAGTATGACTTATTTGGGAAGTTGTTGGTGGGAACCCAAAGTTAAAAAAAAACTACATAGGCCTCTATTATATATTTGTGTCCAATGCTCACTACATTTGAAACAATTATCTTATCTTTGCCATTAATGACAATGACACTGCTTTATAAAGGTTCTTTAAACAGAATAGATGGATTTCCATTGTGCTTCCCATATCCTCATCAGAAATGTGATGTGTACATGAAAGATTCCATTCTTTTTGCTGTTCACATGTACTTCCACAAATCCATTCCCTCGGTCCATGGAAAGTTTATGTTTAATCAAAATAAAGCATGTAACACTCCTGTTTTAAAAGGCATGGTTTATTAAATGAAATGTGCAGTTCCAGACAAAGGTTGCCTCCCTGTATATTATTAGTTAGGTATGTCCCCAGTCACACAAAACAACAGAGGACAATGCAATTATTCTTGGTTACCCACCATAACTAGAATGTAGGACCCTGTTGCCAAAGACATACCATGTATTTGGTGTAGGGATTATGTGCCTAATTACAGAACTGACAGGAGACTCCCAAAGGAGTTTACAAAAATACAAATGTGTAAAATCAGCATTACTTTGCTATCTCTTGCTATCTTGACATATTACATGGAAGCAAATGCATTGCACTTGCACAAGCATATATAATGAGGTTTATAGAAAAAAACATCATTTATATTAGACCTCTAAGTAAAATCATGCTGGGAATGAGAATGAAAGTATTCTAAATCTGTCACTCTTTGATTTATCATTCTTAATTCTGATCATATACAAATTAATGATTTAATTGCTTCAATGTGCTCTTGAATTTAAAATATGCTTTAAAAGATTTATTAATCTCTTTAGAGTAAATACATCCCTTTATTGCCTTTACTTCTTAGAAAAATTTGTCTTGCTGTTGTGAAATTAACAAATAGCCTATAGCAAGCAAGCAGTTTTATGTTGATATAGTTGTAATATAAATTTATAGTGATGAATCATTATATTATTCTTCTAGTTATTTTTTCTTCTAGTGCATAAAGCTAAATTCAATTGGAGCAGATATTAAAGTCTCAGAGTGTGGTAAAGGTCTTTAATTTTGGCCTTGCCCTGCATGCTGTAGGTTTTGCTCTCAGTTTTGCATGGTATCAAATCTGGCATCAATAGGGAATCTGAATTGTCATTAGTTTTCCTTATAGAAGTAAAACATCCCCAAGAAAAAATCTTATAAAGGAACAAATGCCCAAAATGTATCTAACAAATGCTTTTTAAGAGTAATTTGGAAGGTAAGGATATAGCTTTACGTAGACTAAGGCTCCTGAGAAATCTCAAAAGACTCATGCTATTATACCTGTCAAGTATTCACATTGCAAACTTCTTAATCTAGAACTGAGAATTGTGGGTCAGGAGATGCCTAAACATTCATTTATGAAGACAGCATACAACATAGATGTTAAAAATAAATTCTGCTTTCATCTGGGTCATCACTAACACTGCTTCAATTTTAGAATGTAGTTCCAGTACTCGTCTTTTGCTAGCCTGTTGTAAATTAATTTTCTATCTTTATCTTTCCGTTGAGTTAAAGCAAAGCTGAAACTGAATGTCTCAGTCTGGCTAATTAGCTTTCCTCTAAAACAAAATAATTCAATGTAAACAAAACAAAACAATACCAAGTAACAAATTCCCCTTTAATGGACACTATAGTCAACAAGTCAATGTGCCTACCACCATGACACCTGCTGTACAAAGGAACAATCACTATCTTTTGGTGCTCCACAAATAGTATGTGTCCATTATTGGCCCACAGAAGACCAAATGGCTGAAAGCAAATTAACTATCTTGGAATAAGATGATAATGCTATTTCCAAAGAGAAGACAGCTATTTAAATCACCCAGGCTACCTCCTCACCTACTAGTTCCTGAAACTTCTCAGGTAACAACTGAGAAATCTGGCAGATCAGAAATCTCAGTGCTGGCTCTCTCTCTTTTTCTGGTGTTTGACCATTATATCTTCTATCTTACTCTCTGCTATGTTCTTGCCTTACTCTCTATTTGCTCTCTCACTCTCTCTAGCTCTCTTACTTTCTTGTCTCAATTTGTCTCTCTGTCTCTGTCTCCATCTCCCCCCCTCTCTCATCTCTCCTGCTCTCGATCTCCCAACCTGTAATAAACTGTTAAATATACTCTCCATGGTTCATGTTCCATCATGCCAAATCAGTTCTTCATCTTGTGGTTTCTTTTCTTTTCTAAGTTTTGAAGTTTTACAGAACAACAACATTTTGTCACCCAATGTGATTTAGGCTCTTGATGCTCTCTGGGGTTTGTGCAAGAACCCACAGGGATACTAAAATCCAAACCAATGACCTACACTTCTGCCTGATCACTGCAACCCGGATGCAGTGGCCAATCATGATGTGTACATCAACTTCACTCAGGAAGAGTGGGCTTTGCAAAATTCTTTCCAGAGGATTCTCTACAAATATATTATTCTGGAGGCCTACAGGAACCTCACTGATTTAGGCTACAGTTGAGAAGACCATAATATCGAAGAACATAGTCAAAGTTCTAGAAGACATAGAAGTACTCTTCAAAAGCATGAAAAAATTCCTACTGGAGAGACAACATATGAAAGTCTTCAATATGTTGAAGTCTTTGTCACAGTCTCAGTTGTCTGAGACTCCATTTATGAACACATGCTGGAGAGAAAACACATGGTTGCAATCAATGTGGTAAAGCTTTTGCACATCATAGTCACTTTCAAAGACATAAAATAAAACTCTCTGGAGAGAAACCCTATGCATATAATCAGTGTGGCAAAGCCTTTTCATGTGTCAGTAGTCCCCAAACACATAAAAGACCAAATCTTAGAGAGAAACTCTGTGAATGTAATCAATGTGGTAAAACTTTTTCACACCAAGGCATTCTTGTAATTCATAAGGAACAAATACTGGAGAGACTCTATAAATGTAATAAATGTGGTAAAGCTTTGGCATGTCATACTCACTTTCAAAGACATAAAAGAAAACATGCTGGAGACAAACCCTATTAATGTAATTGATGTGTTAAAGCTTTTTCACACCAGTGCAATCTTGTAATTCATAAATAAACACATACAGGAGAGAGACTTATGGGGAATGCACTTCTATGTATGTTTATCTTATTGATGTTGAATAAAGCACTGTTTGGCCAAATAGGCAGCAAAATAGGCAGGACAACGAGTCAAGGAGGATTCTGGGAAATGTAGTAGAGATCCAGGAAGGAAGTGACATGGCAGGGAGACACATATATAAGCAAGGGCAAGAAGGAAGTCCTTTTCCTTTTTTCTTCCTCTCTGCTCTGCAGTCGCCATGTGACCCAAGAAGAGGATGAGAGCAGAAGGCATCCTCCTAAAGATAAGTATTTTGATTATGGATGATAATTAAGACTGAGCTATCATATAAGAAATCCTAGTCTTTGGCAAAGCAGCATTTGTACCAAATATAAGTCTCTGTGTATTATTTGGGGCCCTAAGTTGGGGGGGGAGAAACTCAGGTGGCTGGCAGAAAGCACCCATGTGGAGGGCTCGTGCAGCTGTGGCATAAAGAATTATTGTTACAAGAGACTCTATGAATGTCATCAATGTGTTAAAACTTTTGCAAATCATTTTGAGCTTAAAACATAAAAAAAACACATATTGGAGAGAAACCCTACAAATGCCTTCAATGTGATAAAGCCTTTTCAAAACACTACAGTCATATAAGTCATGAAAGAACACAAAGTGGAGAGAAACCCTATGTATGTAATCAATGTGATAAAGCTTTTTCACAACAGAGCAATCTAGTAACTCCAAAAAGAACACATACTAGAGAGAAACCCTATGAATGTAGTCAATATGGTAAAGCTTTTGCAGGTCATGGAATGATTAATAGACATAAAAGAACACATACTGGAGAGAAACCTTATAAATGCCATCAACATGGTGAAGTCTTTTCACAAAACTGCAGTCTCATAAGTTATAAAAGAACACATACTTGAGAGAGACACTGTTAATGTCATCAATATGGTGAAGTCTTTGCTTGTATCATCAGTCTATAAAATCATGAAAGAGATCTGAGGCAAGAGACCTGCATGCTTGACCATGATCAGTGGTTGCAGGTTCCGAGCATCGAACACCCAGAGGCAGTCTGGCCTCCATCCACTGGCCCAGCTAGTCCAGGTGCTGTTTCCAGTTCCTGTTCATCGTCACTGCTCAGAGTCATCTGAGGCAAGCGACCTGCGGGCTGGACTGTGTTCGGCAGCAGGATCTGACACACTGAGGCCTATAGTGGGAAATTACCAATACGGAGTCAGGTAGAAATATAAAGGTATTTAATAGGGAAAAGCCTTACTTACAGAGAGACCTAGCCAGCCGGTGGCAGCAGCCTGTACAGCAAGAACCAAAGAAAAACCAAAACCGCAAATCCAGTCACACTACGTCACTCTGACAGCGCCCTCACAAGCCTGGTCACGCACACCTGTAGCCAGCCCCTAAGAAGGGGTGGCTACAGCTTCCCCTACAATTCCCCTTTTAGTCTAAAAGAGGATTAAAACTTAACAGTATAAAGTATCCAAAATTAACAATCATAAAGGTAAAATATAAGAAGATACAACAATCTGCTTATGTCACATCCTAACTATCTATGTTAACTAAACCCTAAAGTCATCTGAGAGAGGTATCCAAGCCTGAACACCTCCTTCCAATCCCAACCATAAACAATAGGAAGCTATCCCTAACTAGTTATATACACTATCCTAAGTGACAACAATGGGGAAAGGGGGCGTAGCATCCTCCAAGTTACTTCCTGCTGAAATGGGATGATGATAGTCATGTGGGGTCCTGTAGGAAGAAAATGTTAGTATAGTGAAGTCTTGAATGAATTGTATCCAGTCCATGTTAGATGGGATTCACCTGATTGAAGATTTCGCTTGAAATCCTCAACTTGATTGAAGTCAGTACCCGAACCTCTGGCCGGAGTGTCAATTGAAATGGAGCACGTTGGATCCAGTGCAGTCGAGGAGGTGTGACCCATTTTCTTTCGAGGGAGTCCATGGATTGCTGTCAGGAGGTCTTCTCTTGGCTGTGTGGGACTCAAACATAAACAGTTAGCAGAGAAATGTTTGCTTGTGTATGTACACATGCTGGGGAATGCAACCAAGAGAGCATAACAATTATGAGAGGGTGTACACCTTGAGAGAAAGATCCAAGAAAAGACAAAGACAGTCCCCAAATTCTTCTTTTATTCTGTATTACATCAATTGGCTTCTTGATACAACACAGAAACACTAAAGTTTAGTTAAATAACGTGCTTGGATTTTAGAGGAGGAAAGCCAAATACACCTCTAAATCCAGCATTGGTTTAATTGAATAGGGACTAGGAAATAAAGAGAAATAGAGATTTTTGAGAGACAGCTGTAAAGTTTAATGTATGGCACATTCCTTCTATTTGATGGTTATAGCTACCTTTTCTTCTTAAGTATCTACCCATTCAGTGTCCTTTGCCTTCTGAAGATGAGTTTTCCTGTGAAGATAAAAGCAAAACACTTCTCTTTCCTTTGGGAGGTTTAAATTTAGTTTATAAGATATACCTTAGTAGAATACCTGTCATTTGTCCTCGTCAAGAGGTTTTTCCTTTTCCACTCGAATCTTGATCAACTTTGATGGTATCCAAAGTTTTTCTTCTCCTGTAGAAACCAATGCAAAACCCATACCCCAACGTAACACATGTCCTGGTTTCCATACAGAGGTTAGTACATCTTTGAAGTATACCGGCTGATTGAATTCAGCAGTTTTCTCCATAGTCCAGTGTCTTTCTGCAGTTGTTTGTCCTTTTTCATTGGCATTAAGAAAGTTTAGTGTTAATAAAGCATTATGCAACCTATGTTTGGGGGGTTTAGTCTTCCAAGCTTGTTTGTTGAGCATCTCCTTAAGTGTTCTATTAGATCGCTCAACCACTGCTTGTCCTGTAGGATTGTGTGGTATACCAGTAACATGCTTTATGTTATAATATTTGAAAAATTGTTCCAATTTTGTAGAGACATATGCTGGAGCATTATCAGTTTTTTTTTGTGTGTGTGTGTGTGTGCAGGTATACCCATAACTGCCATCACCTCTAGCAGGTGTGTAATAACAGAATCAGCTTTTTCAGAGTTAAGAGCCGTAGCCCACTGGAACCCTGAGCATGTGTCTATAGTATGATGCACATATTTCAAATTTCCAAACTCTGTAAAGTGAAAGACATCCATCTGCCAAACCTCATTTCTCTGAATGCCCTTAGGATTACAACCTGCTGGCAATGGAGTTTGATTATAAAAGGAACAAGTAGGACAGTTTCTCACCATCTCCTTGGCTTGTTGCCAAGTGATGGAGAAGTCCTTTTTCAAACTTTTGCTATTTACATGATGTTTCTTATGAAATTCTGAGGCTTCTAGCACACTTCCAATTAATAAACGATCAATCTCATCATTGCCTTGTGCTAGTGGGCCAGGCAGACCCGTATGGGATCTGATATGTGTAATATACATAGGATTACTTCTGTTTCTGATAGTTTCCTGTAATTGTAAAAACAGAGAAGTTAATTCTGTATTATCAGGAACAAATTCTGCAGTCTCAATATGTAACACGACTCTCTCTGCATACTGAGAATCAGTAACTATATTAAGAGGTTCTGTAAAATCCTTTAGTACCATGAGAATTGCATATAATTCTGCCTTCTGTACAGATGTATATGGACTCTGAACTACTTTACTTACCTCACCTCATTTATAACATGCCTTAGCTGATTTGTTGGCATCAGTGTAGATGGTAAGAACTCCAGAAATAGGAGTTTGTCTTACAATACGTGGAAGAATCCAGAATGTCTTTTTTATGAATTTAATTCTGTCAGTTTTGGGATAATTGTTGCTAATTATTCCCAAAAAGTCAGTAAGAGCTCTTTGAAAATATTCATTATCTTTCCAAAAGGAAGAAATTTCTTCATTAGTTAAAGGTACTATAATTTCTGCTGGATCTTTTCCAGTCAGCTGAGGAAGTCTTAATTTACCCTTTAAAATCAAATCAGAAATCTTTTTATATATGTCTTTAACTTTTTATTCTGTTTATGTGGCAGAAATATCCATTCCAATATAGTGTCTTCCCTCTGCATCAGAATCCCAGAAGGGTATTCTCTGGATGGTAAGATAACCAGAATACAGTCTAAATCAATGTTTATCTGATCTACATGCGCATTCAATATTCTGTTTTCTACCCATTGTAACTCTTTTTCTGCCTCAGCAGATAATATTCTCAGACTCTTTAGGTGCTTATCACCTTTAAGGGCCATTTTTAAATGCTTTAAGTCATGTCCTTCTACACCAATAATTGTCTGTAATTGAGAAATTTCCCCTAATAATTTCTGAAGTGAATTAAGAGTTTGATACCGATCTCTCCTAATTTGTATCTTTTGAGGTCTGATCTTTGTAAGTCTATCTTGTAACCTAAATAGTTAATAGAATCTCCTCTTTGTATCTTTTCTGGTGCAATCTGTAATCCCCAACGAGGCAGAACTTCCTTCACCATTTCAAACATACATTCCAAAGTTTCCTTATTAGAATCTGATAAAAGAATATCATCCATGTAATGATAAACAAGAGATTGTGAAAATTTCTTACGAATTATTTCCAAAGGTTTCTGTACAAAGTGTTGACACAAAGTAGGACTATTTAGCATTCCTTGTGGCAAAACCCTCCACCGATATCTCCTAACTGGCTGTGAATTATTAAGAGTTGGTACAGTAAATGCAAATTTTTCTCTATCATTTTCCTGTAACGGTATTGTGAAAAAACAGTCTTTTAGATCAATGACTATGATAGGCCATCCTTTAGGTATTAAGGAAGGTAATGGCATTCCAGGTTGCAGAGAGTCCATTGGTTGAATTACCTTATTTATGGCTCTCAGGTCTGTCAGCATTCTCCACTTACCTGACTTCTTTTTGATGACAAATACAGGAGAATTCCAAGGACTGGTAGATTCCTCTATATGTCCAGCATCTAGCTGTTCCTGTACTAAATTTTCTAAAGCCTCTAGCTTCTCAGATGTCATAAGCCATTGTCCTACCCAAACTGGTTCATCTGTAAGCCACTTCAATGGCAGGGCCTTTGGCTGCTATGAAGGTCCATCATTTGTACCTAGTTTCTATACAGCATGGATGGTTGGTAACAGTTTTCCATAGCGTCTTACAAGATCTTTTCTACTATCTAAAGATTGTACATAATTTGTATCTGACAATGGAGGAATATTATTCTGAGTATTCCATTGCTGTAATAGATCACAACCCCAGAGATTTATAGCTATATCTGCCACGTATGGTTTCAGTATCCCTTTCTGTCCTTCCGGTCCAATGCAGACCACTGAGTTAACACTCTGTCAAACTCTAGATAGAGTTCCAATTCCTAAAAATTGTACATTTGCCTCTTTAAGAGGCCAATTCTGAGGCCAAGACTTTTGAGTAATAATAGTTACATCCGCCCCAGTGTCCACGAAGCCAGAAATAATTTTATTATTAATTTTTACTTTTAACTGAGGCATTTTATCATTAATAGAAGCTTGCCAAAATATGCGTTTCTCATTTTGCCATTCACACTTGATTCTTCAGCACTATTCAAACTACCATCTAGAGCAGTATCATTTTTCACAATAGGCAAAGAACTATCTATTGTTCCTGTGAGAGATTGTCTTCCACTGCCATTGGGAATGACCTGACATTTCTCGATGTGGGGGCCTTCTTGAGTCCCCCCTCGGGGTTTCCCAACCTTAAGGGGTTTCCTTGTATGTCACTGGTCGATCTACATTCATTGGTCCAGTGTCTGCCCTTACTACATCTTCTACAAAATTCAGAAGGCAGTGGCCTTCCATATGAGGCACTGTTAGAATTCATTTGTCTACAATTTCTCTTAGTATGTCCCATTTTACCACAGTTGAAACATCTAGGTTCCTGGAGCCTTCGTGGTCTCCAGGGGAAGGCTCTTCCTCCCCAAGGTTGTGGTTCATAGTAGTAGTAACCTTTAGCCTCTTGGTACCTATGTAGACCTCTGTAAGGTGCTTCTCCTTGTCAATCCCTTACATCCACACCTCTAAAATTTTAATTTCCTGTTGCCGTTTTAAACCTTTGGAGATGGCTTCTCCTACCCAAGCTCCAGTATCTTACACATTATAGTCAATGTTGGCTGCATACAAACCCATTCTTCTAGCATAGCTGATCTGATCTTCAAAGGCAAAAGTATTCTTTTGCATATAGGATTTGCATTTTCATACGCTATTGTATATATAATTGATTGTCTCGTTTCTGGATCTGTTACCTGTAATTCTACTGCCCTAGTTAACCTTTGTAAGAAGTCCTGGAACTGTTCTGTAGGTCCCTGTTCTATTCTGGTATAAGCTTCTAGGCGTTCTCCTGGCTCATGAACCTTATCAAGGCATTTAATGCTGCTTTCCTGCATAGAGACAGTATACCATCATCATATTCAGCCTGAACCTATGGGTCAGCATAAATACCCTGAACAAGAAGCTTATCTAGAGGGGCTTCAAAACCTTCCTTTATGCCCTGATGCTCAAGGAGCTTTGCCTCTTCCCTTACCAATGCCTTCCACTGGATTTGGCATGAATTCTCAAGTACAGCTGCTACCAATCGTTCCCAATCTGTGTGTGTCACCCTGTTAAAGGTTGCCCATGAATGTAATAGCTGTTTTATGTATGGGCTATGGAGACCATATGAGACAATTGATTCTTTAATATTCTTAAAATCCTTCAGCTGTATAGGTTGCCATTCATAAGCCATCTGTCCATGAGGGTGTTTCTTAGAAGCTGGTTTTTCTACCATGGTAGCTGGGTACACTAATGGTGTACGAGTAACAACCTTAGAAGAATAGTCATGATACCTGGGTGGAGTAGGTGCCTGGGATTGGAGTGATTCTGCTTCTGAGGCATCCCAATGATCTTTAAGCCTAGCAATGGTATCCTTTTGAAAAGTTTCAATCTCCTTAATCATAAAAGATTCCAAGCACGTTAGTGAGTCTGTAAATTGCTCTAACTGCTCATCTACATGTTTTGCTAGGTCTTTAATACAATCATCCTTAGGCAGCATCTGCATGGCATGGAAACTGCCTTCTAGGTATTGGAGTCTAGATTCCAGGTCATGATTTGCTGATTTTGAGTCCTCAGCAATTGACCGTATGGACCTATGTAATCTGTCAGCCCTGTACTGTAAATTATCTTCCAAACATTCAAATCTAGACTCAAATTTCTGATCTGCTACCTTGGATGCTTCAATAACTGATTGAATGGCATTGTCCAATTCTTCAACCCTATGCTGGGTATTTTGCACCATTGCATCTAGTTGATGAGTAACATTGCCTATCTGAGTTTCTAGCTGGCTACAGATATTCTTTAGCTGGTCATGGTCTTCTGACAGCCTAGCCTCTATGGCCTCAGACATGGAGGATCTCTCTGTGTCTATCTTATCATAAATACGCTGCATCTCATCAGACAGCCCTGTCTTTAGTGTATTGGACACAGAGCCAAGATTATCATCCAATTTCTGTTCCACTTGCTGCACAATTGTGGTCTGACCTAATCTGTTTCCAAAACCTCATTGTGTAAAGCTGTTATTTCCTGCAAGCAGGTGGTGAGGTTATCTCTGTCCCTGTTCCTGAGTCCTCTGGCTAGTAATACTATTTGTACCAGTAAGCTAACTGCCATTACAGCATATAGGCCAGTAATTGGCAAATTAGTATCCTTCTCAAACAGTGAATTCACATAATAAGCAAAAATATTACCAATTTTAGCAAATGGTAAATATTCCACCATAATTTTACCTGATTTCTACTCCAGATGCAGTAAATATCTTTGACCAGTGGGTGGCACAGTTTTTCAGTGAGTCCAAGGCATTTGGTAGCAGTTGGTCAGTGGTGGAGAGAGGTCACAAAAGCAGCTGCGCTTATCTTAGAGAGTATACGGCTTTGTGGCTGCAACCACTGAAACAGACACAGCTTTCCCGCAGCAGCGGCCAGGGGAAGCCTCTGCTGAAAGCCGAGGCTTACTCACCTCTAGGCAGCTAGAAACTGTCTCCGGACTGGGTGGATGGTTCTGAGCAGCTCAGCTGCAGCAGGTCGGCTGCTAGCCAGGAACACCTGTGGAGAGAGGGCGCTTTCCGGGCCTAGGCCGCAGGCCCGATGGAACCCACAGCCTGTCCCAAATGGGGTGTAGGTTTCCAAAATCCCACTTCTGACAACCAGATATAGTGGGAAATTACCAATACGAAGTCAGGTAGAAATATAAGGGTATTTAATAGGGAAAAGCCTTACTTACAGAGCGACCTAGCCAGCTGGTGGCAGCAGCCTGTACAGCAAGAACCAAAGAGAAACCAAAAACACAAATGCAGTCACACTACGTCACTCTAACCACGCCCTCACAAGCGTGGTCAGGCACACCTGTAGCCAGTCCCTACGAAGCTGTGGCTACAGCTTTCCCTATAGAGGCCCGGTGACAGCTTTGCTGGTACTGCTGGCCCAGGGTGACCAGGCACACCTGAACACTGCCGACACCCTGGTAACAGTGACATCTCCATCCACGAGAAGAGGACTGACATCAGAGTATTAGATCTGTTTGCATCTATCAAAGGGAACCTTGGTCTGACACCCAACAGGAGAACAAGAAACTCTTGCTACACCAACCAGAAGAAAGGATGAGAAGAGGACAAGTTAAAAGCACATCCAACAACAGAAAACCCGACATGACACCACTGAAGACTAGGAACCATACACCAGTAAGACTTGAACATCACAATGCAGATGAACCAGAAGAGAATGACCTTAAAAACATCTTCATGAAAATGATAGAGGACCTTAAAGAGGATATGAGAAAATCCCTTAAAGAAATTGAAGAAAAAACAAGACAAAACATACAAGATATTAACAAATCTCTCAAGGAAACAGCTCAAGAGCTTAAAACTGAAATACAGACAATAAAGAAAACACAATCTGAGGGAATGCTGGAAATAGAAAAGATGGGTAAACAATCAGAACTACAGATGGAAGCATAACCAACAGAATATAAGAGATGGAAGAGAGAATCTCAGGAGCTGAAGGCACACTTGCGGAAATAGATTCATCAAGCAAAGAAAATCTTAAGTCCAACAAATCCCTAACACAAAATATGCAGGAAATATGGGACACCATGAAAAGACCAACCTAAGTATAATAGGTATAGAAGGAGGTGAAGAAATCCAACTCAAAGGCACAGAAAACATATTCAACAAAATCATAAAAGAAAACTTTCACAACCTAAAGAAAGGCATACTAATGAAAATACAAGAAGCCTACAGAACACCAAATAGACTGAACCAAAAAACGGTCACCTCTCCACATAATAATCAAAACACCAAACATACAAAACACAGAGAAATTATTAAGAGCAGCAAAGGTAAATGGTCAAGTAACCTATAAATGCAAAACTATCAGAATCACACCTGACTTTTCCTTGGAAACTCTGAAAGCCAGAAGGTCCTGGATAGACATTCTACCTAAACTAAGAGACCATGGATGCCAGCCCAGACTACTATACCCAGCAAAGCTTTCAATCATTATAGATGTAGAAAATAAGATATTCCATGACAAAATGAGACTCAAGCAATACATATCCAACTATCCAGCCCTACCGAAAGTACTGGAAGGAAAACTGCAACCCAGGGAAGTTAACTACAACCAGAAAAAAGTAGGCAATAGATAATCCCAACTTACCAACAGTCAAAAGAAAAAAAGTGATAGAATTCTCACACATAATCTCTCCACCATAACCAAATAAAAACCAACAAGAATGAACAATAATCAATGGTCATTAATATCCATCAACATTACTGGTCTTAACTCCCCTATAAAAAGACACAGATTAGCAGAATGGATAAGAAGAGAGAATCCTTCCTTCTGCTGAATACAAGAAACTCACCTCAACCTCAAAGACAGACGGTACCTAAGAATTAAAGTTTGTGGAAAGATCTTCCCATCAAATGGACCCATAAACATGTGGGGGTAGCAATACCAATATCCAATAAATTGGACTTTTAACTAAACTCAGTCAAAAGAGATGAAGAAGATCATTTCCTACTCAACACAGGAGAAATCCATCAGAATGAAGTCTCTATTCTGAACATTTATGCCCCAAATACAAAGGCATCAACGTTTGTAAAAGAAATACTACTAAAACTAAAATCACACATAAAACTTCACACACTTATATTGGGAGACTTCAACATCCCACTCTCACCACTGGACAGGAACACCATTCAGAGACTTAACAAAGAAACAAAAGAAGTAATAGAAGTTATGGCGCAATTGGACTTAACAGATATCTATAGAACATTCCACCCAAGTACAAAACAATTTACCTTCTTCTCAGCACCACATGGAACCTTCTCAAAAATCGACCACATACTTGGCAACATAGCAAACTTCAACAAGTACAAAAAATTGAAATAACCCCCTGTGTCTTATCTGACCACCATGCTTTAAAATTAGAATTCAACAACAACACATACTATAGAAAACCTACAAAATCATGGAAATTAATTAACACCCAATTGCACAATTCATGGGTCAAAGAAGAAATAAAAAAAGAAATTAAAGATTTCCTAGAATTCAATGAGCATGCAGACACAACTTACACAAACTTATGGGACACTCTGAAAGCAGTGCTAAGAGGAAAGTTCATAGGGCTAAATGCCCACATGATGAAAGAGGAGAATAATTACACTAGAGAATTAACAGCACAAATGAAAGCTTTAGAAAACAAAGTAGCAAATACAAACCAGAGGAGCAGATGCCGGGAAATAATCAAATTGAGGGCTGGAAACAATAAAATGGAAACTAGGAGAACAATACAAAGAATCAATATAACAAAAAGTTGGTTCTTTGAGGAAATCAACAAAATAGACAAAACTTTATCCAAACTTACCAAACAACAAAGATTGAACATGCATATTAATAAAATCAGGAATGAAAAGGGGGTCATAACAACAGACACAAAGGACATCCAGAGAATCAGGTCAACTTTGAAAACCTATATACCTCAAAATTTGAAAATCTAAAGGAAATGGACAATTTTCTGAATAGACTTCACTTACCAAAATTAAATCAAGAACAGATAAGCAACTTAAATAGACCTATAACCTCTAATGAAATTGAAAAAGTCAATAGAAGTCTCCCAACCAAAAAAAGCCCAGGGCCAGATGGCTGCAGTGAATAATTCTACCAGAAATTCAAAGTACAGCTAATACCAATTCTCCTCAAAGTATTCCATACAATAGAAGCAGAAGGGTCATTACCAAACTCTTTTTATGAGGCCACAATAACTTTAATACCCAAGCCACATAAAGACACAACTAAGAAAGGGAACTATAGATCAATATCCCTCATGAATATTGATGCAAAAATTCTCAATAAAATATTGGCAAATCGAATCCAAGAACACATAAGAGGAATCGTCTGGATCAAGTAGGCTTCATCCCATGGATGCAAGGATGGTTCAACGTAAGAAAATCCATCCATGTAATCCACCATATAAACAGACAGAAAAAATCACATGATCATCTCCCTAGATGCCAAAAAAATCCTTTGACAAAATCCAACACCCCTTTATGAAAACGGTCCTGGATCAACCTGGGATAACAGGAACATACCTCAACATAATAAAAGCAATATACAGCAAGCCAACAGCCAACATCAAATTAAATGGAGAGAAACTCAATGCAATTTCTCTAAAATCAGGAACAAGACAAGGCTCTCCACTCTCTCCATACCTCTTCACAACTGTCCTTGAAGAGCTAGCTAAAGCAATAAGACAATAAAAGGAGATCAAGGGAATACAAATCGGAAAAGAAAAAGTCAAACTCTCATTATTTGCAGATGATATGATAGTCTACATAAGTGACCTGAAAAACTCAATCAGGGAACTCCTACAGCTGATAAACACCTTTAGCAAAGTGGCAGGATACAAGATTAACTCAAATAAAATCTGTAGCCCTACTATATATGGATGACACATTGGTGGAGAAAGAAATCAGAAAAGCATCACCCTTTACAGTTGCCACAAACAACATAAAGTACCTTGGAGTAAAACTAACCAAAAAAGTGAAAGATCCCATGTTCTTGGTTAGACAGGATCAACATAGTAAAAATGGCAATCTTGCCAAAAGCAATCCATAGATTCAATGCAATCCCCATCAAAATCCCAACACAAATCTTCACTGACCTTGAAGGAACAATACTCAACTATATTTGGAGAAACAAAAGACCAAGGATAGCCAAAATAATCCTGTACAATAGAAGAACTTCTGGAGGCATCACCATCCCTAACTTTAAGCTCTATTACAGATTTATAGTCCTGAATACAGCTTGGTATTGGCACAAAAATAGACAGGTACACGATTGGAATAGAGTTGAAAACCCTGATATTAACCCACATACCTACCAACACCTGATTTTTGACAAAAATCCAAATATATATGCTGGAATAAAGAGAACATCTTCAACAAATGGTGCTGGCATAACTGGATGCAAACACATAGAAGACTGCAGTTAGACCCAGCCAGTAACCTTGCACAAAATTTAAGTCAAAATGGATCAAAGACTTCAACATAAACCCAGCCACACTGAAACTACTAGAAGATAAAGTGGGAAATACCCTTGAATTAATCGGTACAGGAGACTGCTTCCTGAACATAACACCAGTAGCATAGACACAGAGATCAATATTAGTAAATGGGACCTACTGAAACTGAGAAGATATTGTAAGGCAATGGACATAGTCAGCAAGACAAAAAAGACAGCCCACAGACTGGGAAAAGGTATTCAGCAACTCCACATCTGACAAAGAGCTTATCTCCAAATTATACAATGAACTCAAGCTATTCTCCAAAACACCAAACAATCCAATTGAAAAATGAAGTACAGAACTAAATAGACAATTCTCAATAGAGGAATCTAAAATAGCTGAAAGAAACATAAGAAAGTGTTCAACATCCTTAGCCATCAGGGAAATGCAAATTAACAAAACTCTGAGGTACCATCTTACTCCTGTCAGAATGGCTAAAATCAAAAATACCAATGACAGTTTATGCTGGAGAGCATGCAGAGAAAGAGGAACACTCCTCCACTGCTGGTGGGAGTGCCAACTTGTACAGCCACTTTGGAAATCGCTATGGTGACTCCTCAAGAAAATGGGAATGAGTCTACCACAATATCCAGCAATTCCACTCCTAGGCATATACTCAAAATAAGCACATTCATATAACAAGGACATCTATTCAACCATATTCATTGCAACATCATTTGTAATAGCCAGAAACTGGAAGCAGCTTAGATGCCCATCAACTGAAGAATGGATAGAGAAAATGTGGTACAGTTACACACAACGGAGTACTACTCAGCAGGAAAAAAAAACAAAAAAACAAAAACAAAAACAAAAAAAACAACGGAATCTTGAAATTTGCAGGAAAATGGATGAAACTTGAAGAAACCATTCTGAGCAAGGTAACCCAATCACAAACAGACAGACATGATATGTGCTCACTCATATGTGGACATGCTTTATGATACATGATAGTGACGGTGCTTTATCAGAGCTTTTTTTAATGATGTTGCTCAGAATGGTTTCTTTCTAGATGATGATTGAGAAGCTAATTTAAATAAAATGGTGCCAGGTACCACAAGAGTAACAGAACTGTGCTGTTTTCTGGGATTATGTTTTTTACTTTTTCTTTTTTTTTTAAATGGAGTGTGTGGATGTCTCTACAATTTTGTTCAAATGACTGCAGAACTTGGAAAAGCTGTTGCTGCTATTGATGCATAACATACTGCTGATATATATATATATATATATATATATATATATATATATATAATTCATATATATATGAATTTTAGGAAACTTTAGCTGTGCTGTCAACTTTGGAAAAAGTATCCCAGTTTATTCAGTTGAGTTGGCATTGTACAAAAATTAACAGCCATATTTTTCTAGAAATGTTGAACTTACTGTTTTTACATTTGTACAGGGGTAACACACTGTATTAAATATGTAAGATCTTAAAAACAAAAGAAGGGATTTTGAGAACCCATCCCATGTGAAGGGATGCTCTCTTGGCCTGGACACATGGGCAAGGGCCTAAGCCTGGCCCAGGATGATGTGCTAGACTTTGGGGAGCCCCTTTTGAGCGCCTTACCCTTCCTGCAGAGTGGAGGAGGGATGGGAGGAGCAGGTGGGATGTTGGGGGAGGGGAGGGGGGTAGAAGTGATTGACATGTGAATCAAACTTGTTCCTAATTTGAACTAATAAAAGAATAAAAAAATCATGAAAGAAATCATGCTGCAGAGAAACCACATAAATATAAGCACTGTGGTAAACTTATTCATTTTGCATATCACAATGATTTTTGAGGGCCTGAGAAATTTCATATTGAAGGGAATCTTATTATAAAATATTTGGTAAGAAATTCAGAAACTAAGCACATTTTGTTCCACAAGATTCTGGAGAGAAAACAATCTGACAAGTGTCAACAATCTGTTCAAACCTTATCATGTCTCTATTTTGTTTGCACCTGTAAATTGATATGTAAAATTCATTGATAAGGTAACCCTTTTTGATTACACTCTTTTCTCTAATTTCATAAAAAAACTTCATTCAGATCAGTTGATTATTCTAAAATCAATCCTACTTGCTTCCTTTTTGTTACAAGAACCTATTCATGATGAAGGTAAACTGTTAAGACTTTTAATGCCTCAACATCTGGTTTACAGTAATAACTGCTTACAAGAGAAAATATTCACATGTGAAAATCTGTTTGGTTAGGGATTTGTATTAATTTCAATTTTGTGATGTCAGTGTGGGGATTTGTGACTGTTCATGCTTGTTTACAAGAAGTTATCCCAAATACAAACGCACCCACATTTGTAAAATAAATATTACTAAATCTCAAATCACACATAAAACATCACACACTTATAGTAGGAGACTTCAACACCCTGCTCTCACCATTAGATAGGACCATCAGATAGAAACTTTACAAAGAAACAAAAGAAATAACAAACATGACACAAATGCATTTAACAGATATCTGTAGAACATTCCATCGTGAACACAAAAGAATATACCTTCTTCTCAGCGTCACATGGAACCTTCTATAAAATTGACCACATACTTGCCAACGTAGAAAACCTGCTCCGATACAAAAAAATTGGTATAACCCCCTGTATCTTATCAGACCATGATGCTTTAAAGTTAAAATTCAACAACAACAAAAATTTCAGAAACCCTACAAACTCATGGAAATTAATAATGTGTAATTCAACCATTCCTGGGCCAAGGAAGAAATTTAAAGAAAAAAGAAATCAAAGATTTCCTATAATTTATTGAAAATGAAGACACAAAACACCCCAACCTATGGGACACTTTGAAAGCAGTGCTAAAAAGGAATGTTCATATCATAAAATTCCTACATGTAGAAATTGGAGATTAGTCACACTAGAGAATTAACAGTGCAACTGAAAGCCCTAGAACAAAGGAAAGCAAGCACTCCCCAGAGGAGTAGATGTCCCGAAATATATATATATATATATATATATATATATATATATTATATATATATATATATTAGGAATATTCACCAAAGCAAGTAATTTAAAAGTATATCATTGGAAAATACCAAGTTTTAGCTTATTATAACCTATATATTTAATTGAAGATTTCTTATGCTAGTTTATATAAAGGACAGGTAGTTGTAATGCATGTGATTTCTATTAAAAACACAATAGTATCCTGTCTCAAAGTTATTAATCCTTTAGTCTCTAATTTGATATGTGCCTTTCCTCTTGTAAACTCTGTAATAGCATTAATTAAATTTAATTGTTTTCTTTTCTATAAATTCCCTTCTGCCATATATGACATTAGTTTGTTTGGGAATTCCGTAACATACTACTATACTCTAGGCAGCTGCACACTAAGAGATCACCTGTTACCTATCACTGTTAGAAATGTGATGAAGAACTATCTTTCTGGGTCTGAGATGTGGGCAGCTCCCCTTCCCCTGCCTCAGATGACAGTAAGGCAGGCAGCGGTAACTCAGAGAATGTGGTCACTGGGGTAGAGAATCATAACTTATTTTTGGTAGCTCTTCCTGGTCCTCATGCCGACCACAGTCACAGAAGCACCTTGAACTAAAACATAACCATGAAACAGGTGTGATTTAGTCTCTAGTGTTTACTGAAAATTCTAGGATCTAGATAAGTAACATTACATTTATCCTCAATTATTGATTATTACATGTTTTATAAAATCCCCTTTCCTAAACTTTTCATTTATGTACAATGGTAATATGAGTTTATAAAAGCAATTAAATAATTTATAATATGTATATACAATATGATTTCATAATTTTCAATTCTTTTGAAAAATTAATTAAATTGTATTTCCTAAACACTGTGAAAAGTAAAAAGGAGCCTTCCTGGTAGGGCAGCAGAAGATTAGTAGAAAAGAGGTTGTAGAAATTTTAGGATTCAATCTCCAGAAAGTACAAAACTGGGTCAAAATTATTCTACCTTAAGAAAATAAATGCATTTTAGTATTTGTGTGTATATTTTGTATAACTTTATTAACTATATTAAATTTGGAATACATTCATTTGATAAAAATTGTATTTATAATAAAAAAGCAAGTGATTAAAGGAATATACATTAAAAGTTTTTATTTTATTTTGAATTTTTAAGATTATAATAAGTTTGCCTCTTTGGCAAAGGCAAAATATCATGAATTAATTATATAATATGATAAATAAATAGACTAATCAATATTTATAACTACAATATTAGGAATCTGACACTTGACATATCACTGTAAGCTCACATGGTAAGAAATATGTGAGATGTATTTTAGAGAACAGTTATTTCTATAAAAGTTTTAGTCATTAAATGGCAATTATACTGTCACCTAGCAAATTTCTTAATTGAATAGCCTCATTTACATCAAAATTTTCAGGATTGTGCATACTACTTCTGCATTATTTAGTTGTGATATTATATTTCTACTTAATGCATTATATATAATTATATATAATATATAAGTAATAATGTAATATATATTTAAATGTGAATATGATTGAATATCAGTGTTATATCTAGGAGATAAATTATTGCAATCTAACTACATAATTATTTAGAAAATGTGTCAGATCATAGAAAATCCTACTTGCATTCTACTTGTATATTATAATTCACATAAAGAAATCATTCTCTTTGTAGTAACATATAAACAACGGATGGTTAGAATCATACTGATTCATTCTTCACAGAATGAGAAATAGATATAATTATTTGAAACCATCAGAGACTGGAATCATAGCACAGCCAAGTAGAATGAATTGTTTGGAAAATTGGACACCACTCTAGAGATTTGAAATGATGGTATTAGATGAACTCAGCCAAATATGAATTTACGGGTGGCAGAGAAGCAAGCATGCAGGTAAGAAGATCAGAGGTAAAAATCTAACATGTAATTCCAGATAGAATGTGAGCTATTGCAGGACCTGTGGAGGATATTTGAACTGAGGGACAGGAAGACTTCCACAAACACTTTTTGCTGAAAAAGAAACTACCAAACTTAGAAAGGGAGTGAGAGGAGAGGAGACAAGCTTGCTCACAAAGGAGAAGGGGAAATTTTGTGGAGCTTCCTGATATATACGAGATTTATACACATTGTTCAACACAAAAATAAATGTAGCTAATAAGTGTAAGTTTGTCATATAATGATGGAACCTCACTAAGTCTGTAGTGCATTCCGTCAGTAACTTTGCTAGTCCATGCAAATATAGAATTAAAAGCAGATGAGGAAATATTTTATTTGGCTAAATAGGTATTTATTAAAAAATAATAAGGAAAGAAACTATTCTGACTTGCAACTAAAGGAGAGAATTTATGAATATTGTGGAAAAGAAAAACATAAGTAAGACTCATATGCAAATACATAAAAAAGCATATGAACACTGATACACACACACACACACATACACACACTAATACATATATGTACACAGCAACAAACAAAAACACACACAAAAATGCACAGAAAGACAGACAGATACACACACACAGACACATACAAACACACAGAAAGAAGCATTCAGACACACACAGAGGCACATACACAACCACACACATATGCACACAAAAATACGCACATAGACACACTCACAGATACATAAACAGACACATACACACACAAAAATAGATGCATATATGCACACTGAAGCACATGCATGCAAACACACAGAGAGATCCACACACTCAAACACACAGAGAGACACATAGACACACATATGCACATAAAAGCTCATATGCAAACACATACAAAAATACACACATTCTCCCAAAGATACCCAGAAACACACTCTCACAAACACATATACACTCACACACAAACACTCCAGAGACAGAAGCTGTGAATTGAAATTTCTTAAGACCATGTATGTTCTTCTGTTTGACATAGTCAAGCCCCAAGGTATGCAATACAGGAAGAGGCTCCTGCAAAATAGACATCAACCTCAAATTTCATCATAGGCCCTGATACTACAGATTTAATGATGTATATGTTCAAATTGTGTATTTATTATTTAGTTCCAAATGTGTGTCAATTATTTAAGTGGATATGGCTGGAAAATTATCCTGAAATCCAGGCACTATTTTTCAAAATTCCATTGTTACCTATGTAAGAATGCTCAGGATACCACTGCATAATGTAGGCCACTGAATCTTTATGCTTGTCGCATATATACTTGTCATGGGGACAACCACCAGACCCAAAGTAGAAGACTGTAAAAGTTTTAATCTCTATAGATTTTTGTCAGTTTTCCCATCACCTCCAAGGTCATAATTATTCAGAAAATTGAGAACTATGTTATCTAAGGAATTCCCAGAGATCACATAGTGTAGTCACTTTAATACTGAAAGGTTTAAATTCTTATAATATTAGAAATTCTCACAAAGACTAAACCCAACAGAAAGATGTATTCTAGCAAAGTTAATAAAATTGCCCTACAGCTATGATCTGTAAGATGATCTGATGGGAATTATATATGTCACTTTATTCTCTCCTGCAGAACTACCATCTTCTAAATTTTTAAAGTTAAAACAAAATCTTGCTTAAAACTTTACATTTGAATGTCAGTATAAGACATTTTTAACCTTTAATACAGGTCACATAAATTTGTGTTTCTTCATAGAATCAAACCCTCTAAATACAATAATTTAAGCTAATTTATTATTACAAATCAATCCTATCTGAAAATGGAATGGAGACACTGCAATAGGCTTATATTAAATGATATCACCAATGTATAAACTTTGCCATTCCACTATTAATTTCCTTAGTAGATTCGTATACGAATTCTTTTTTAGTTAATTAATTTTTTATTTATTTTACTTCCTAACTAGAGTTTCTCTTCCATCCTCTCTTTGCAGTTACCCCCCAATCTCCTGTCTGCCTCTCCTAACATATTTACTACTCTTAATTTTTAACCAGAAAACATCAGGCACCAAATTGCAGTAAGACTAAGAACCTTGCCTTGTATTAATTAAGGCTGAACAAGACAATCTACTAACAGAGATGGAGTCTCCTCAGCAAGGCAATCTACTGGAAGGCATAGGGTCCCAAGAGACAGTTAAATAGTAGAGAACATCCCTGCACTCACAGTGAGGAATCCCCCCAAGAAGATGAAGCTACACAACTGCCAGATATATACAGGGGGCATAGGTTAGTCCCATGAAGGATTCCTCATCATCACTCCTGTCTCTGTGAGCTCCTATAAGCCTACTTGAATTAATTCTGTGGGATTGCTTGTTATGTCATATGAGATGGCCAGTTCAAGTTACATATTCCCTTTTTCTAGGGGGTCTTATGTAGAGTCATCTTTGGGGATTACTGGGAGTTTCCCTTGCACCACATTTCTGTTTGACCTTTACATGATGCCATTTTATGTGCATATTTTCAGTATTGTTCCCCTGCCTCCACCCCACCTGTTCCCATATGTTCCCGTTTGCAACACCCCCAGTTTACCCAGGACCTCTCTTGTTTCCCCTTCCCATTGATATTCAAGTGTCACCATTGAGCCCAGCTAGCTACCTATCCTCTCTGTGCATATTTATTTTAGCATGGTTATCCTTAACTTTGTAGCTAATATCCACTTATATATGAGTCATATGTACCTTTTTGCTCATTCTGGGTCTGAATTAACTTAGGCTGATTTTCCTGTTCCATCCATTTGCCTTCTGATTTTATGGTGTCAGTGTTTTTAATGGCTGAGTAATACACCATTATATAAATACCACAATTTCTTCAACCATTCTTCAGTTGAGGTGCATCTAGGTTGCTTCCAATTCTGACTATGATGAACATAGTTGAACTAGTGTCCTTGTAGTATCATTGGACATCGTTTGGGCATATGCCCTAAAGTGATATAGATGGGTCTTGCGGTAGATAGATGTGGAGGCACAGATAAGTATTCATGGGACTATGTAACAATAAGTCTTTCTGCCAAGCCGCCCAATCCCCGCTGCCACGTTAAGATCCCAAATAACACACAGTGACTTATATTAGGTACGAAGCTGCTGGCCAATGACTAGGATTTCTTATTTGCTGTATCTATCTTAAGTATCAAACAAAATTATTAATATATATATTTTATAAAGTCTTATCTGATCCAGGATACCAAAGGCATGGAGAACAGAGCAGAGAAAAGAGCAGAGAAGAGAGCAGGAGGAAGAGAGAGAGTAATTTCCTGCTTGTCCCTGCTTATATTCTGAGTCTGCCTGCTTTGTCATAGTTCGAATATAAGTTAAATGTAATTTATTTCAGGCAGAAGTCACTTACACAAGAGATGGCTACTGCCGGTTCCCACTTTAAGGATCTGTACAGGCTGCTTCCTGTGACCTGTCCAGACACAAGAGAGAGCCACCTGCCTGGTCACAGACCTAAACTCATTCCCTGTCCTGTCCTCAGCAGTGACCATGTCCAAAAGGGTGTGGTCATCACGACAGGATTTTTCTTGATTTCCAAAGTGATTGTATGAGTTTCCAGTACCACCAGCAATGGAGGAGTCTTTCCCTTACTCCAAATCCCCTCCAGCATAAGTTATTTACTTGAGTTTTTTATTTAGTCTTTTTGAGAGGTATAAAATGCACTCTCAGAGTCATTTTGACTTGCATGTCAATGCTGGCTAAGGACATTGTGTACATCTTTAATTGTTTCTTGGACATTTGAGATTCTTCTATTGAGAATTTTCTCTTTAGATCAGGATCCTATTTTTTAACTGTCATTTTTTAAATGTCTAGTTCCTTAGATATTTGGAACTCTGTCCTGTTTCAGTTGTGTGGATGGTGAAGGTTTTTTTCCATTTTGTAGGCTGCTATTTATTTCTATTGATAGTGTACTTTGCCATGCAGAAGCTTTTCAGCTTAATGATGCCCCATTTATTAATTTGTTGATCTTAGTATCTGAGATATTGCTTCTCCATTCATGAAGTTTTCTACTGTATCAATACATTCAAAGATATTCCCTGCTTTCTCTTCTCTCATGTTTAGAATATCTGGCTTTAGGTTGAGGTCTTTGATTCACTTGGATTTGAGCTTTGTGCATGCTAACAGATGTGGATCTATGTGCAATCTACTTTCTGACAACAAGTTAGACCAGCAGGATTTGCAGAAGATGGTTTCTTTTTCTCACATTAACAATGATGCAAAAATACTCAATAAAATACTCATAAGACTAATCCAAAAATATCAAACAGATCATCCACTATGATCAAGTAGGCTTCGTCCCAGAGATGCAAGGATGATTCAACATATGAAAAAATGTCAATGTAATCCACCTTATAAAGAAAGTAAAAGAAAGAAAAGACCACAATTCATCCCATTATATACTGAAGAAACCTTTGAAAAAATTGTGTACCACTTCATGATAAAAGTCTTGGAGAGGTCAAGGATATATGGGATGTAAATCAACATAATAAAGGCAATTTACAACAAGGCTATATCACACACGAAATTAAACAGAAAGAAACTAAAAGTAATTATACTTAAATCAGGGACAATAGAAGGATGTCCACTCTTTCCATATATATTCAATATAGCACTATTTATCTATTGCAATAAGAAAAATAAAGGAGATTAAAGAGATATAAATTGAAAAAGAAGAAGTCAAAATGTCACTTACTGAAGATGATATGATTCCATATATAAGTGACCCCCAATGCTAAATCTATACAATGGAATAAAGATAGCATCTTCAACAAATGGTGCTGGTACAATTGGATTCAGACATGCAGAAAATTGCAAATAGATCCATACCTGTCACCATGCACAAAACTTAAGTGCAAATGCATCAAAGATCTCAGCATAAATCCAGCCACACTGAATCTTCTAGAAGAGAAAGTGGGAATTACCTTGAACAAATTGGCACAGGAGAACACTTCCTGAACATTATGCCAGTAGCACAGACATTGAGGTCTGCATTTAATAAATGGGACCTACTGAAACTGAGAAGCTTCTGCAAGGCAAAGGAAACAGTCAGTAGGACAAAATGATCACTCACAGAATGGGAAAAGATCTTCACCGATCCCACATCTGACAGAGGACTGATTTCCAAAATATATTAGGAGCTCAAGAAGCTAGCCACCAAAACACCAATCAAGGAAATTAAAAAGTGGGTTTCAGAACTAAATAGAGAATTCTCAACAGAGGAATCTGAAATGGCTGAAAGACATTTAAGAAAGTGCTCAAAATCCTTGGCCATCAGAAAAATGCAACTCAAAACAACTCTGAGATACCACCTCACACTTGTCAGAATGGCTAAAATCAAAAATACCTATGACAATCTATGCTGGAGAGGATGGGGAGAAAAAGGAACACTCCTCCATGGCTGGTGGGAGTGTGAACTTGTAAGACCACTCTGGAAATCAGTATGGTGGTTGCTTAGAAAAATGGGTATCAGTCTACCTCAAGATCCAGCCATTCTTCTCTTGGGTACATACCCAAATAGTGCATGTTCATACAACAAGGACATATGTTCAACCATGTTCATAGCAGCATTGTTTGTAATAGCCAGAACCTGGAAGCAACCTAGATGCCCCTCAACTGAAGAATGGATAGAGAAAATGTGGTACATTTATACAATGGAGTACTACTCAGCAGAAAAAAGCAATGGAATCTTGAAATTCGCAGGCAAATGGATGGAACTAGAAGAAACCATCCTGAGTGAGGTAACCCAGTCACAAAAAGACAAACATGGTATGTACTCACTCATATATGAATTTTAGACATAGAGCAAAGGATTACCAGCCTATAATCCTCTTCACCAAAGAAACTAGGAAACATGAAGGACTCTAAGGGATAAATGGTCCCCAGGAATGGAAGTGGCATGAATTCCTGAACTAATTAGGAGCATGAGGGTACGGGGGAGGGAGCTGCTACAATAAGAGCAAGAGAAGAGGAATAGAGGAGAGGAAATGGAGGGGCAGAAATATTGAGTTGGGGGAAGAATAGAGGAGAGAGAGCACAATGAGAGATACCATATCAGAGGGAGCCACTATAGATCTGAGAAGAGATCTGGAACCAGGGAGATCTCCAGAGACCTACAAGGATGACACGATCTGACAATCCAGGCAATGGTGGAGAGGATAACCTAAAAGCCCTTCCCCTAAAATGATATTGATGACTTCTCTTTATGCCATCCTAGAGCCCTCATCCAGTTTCTGATGGAAGCAGAGACAGACATCCACAGATATACACTGAGCTATAATCGGAATTTAATTGAAGAGAGGGAGGAATGAAGAGTGAAGGGGTCTTTACCAGGTTGGAGAAACCCACAGGAACAATTGCCCTGAACTAGGGAGAGCACATTGACTCCAGATGCTGTCGGGGATGCCAGTACAAGACTGATGCAGACCCCTGAACATGGATGTCAATAAGGAGGTCTCTGCATTCCAGGGAGCCTCTGGTGGTGGATTAGTATTTTTCTCTCATGCAAGAACGGACTTTGAGAGCCCATCCCAGGTGAAGGGTTACACTCTGGCCCTGGTCACATGGGGAAGGGCCCAGGACCAGCACAGGAAGATTTGATGGACATTCAGAGCCCCCGTTTAGGGCCCTACCCTGCCTGGGGAGTAGTGGGTGGATGGGGTGGGGGGTAGGCTGGGGTTGGGGGAGGAGGCATGGGGTGAGGGGAGGGAGAGGGAGAAGGGACTTACATGTGAAACAAGCTTGTTCCCTAAGTATAACTAATAAATAAATTTTAAAAAAAGAAAAAAATAAGTGACCCCCAAAATTCCTACTGCTTATAAACACCTTTAGCATAATTGCTGAATACAAGGATAACTCAAAACAGTCAGTAGCTATACTATATAGAAATGGTAAATTGCCTAAGAAAGATTTCAGGGACACAACACTCTTCACAATAGCTACAAATAATATAAAATATCTTAGTGTCACTGTAATCAATTCATAAAAGACCTTTATTACTAGAACTTCAAATCTTTGAAGAAATAATTTGGAGAATATGTGAGAAGATGGAAAAATCTCCCATGATAATTAATCAGTAGGTTAACAGAGTAAAAATATCAATCCTACCAAAAAAATGAATCTCTAGCTTCAATGCAATTGCCACTAAAATCCCAACACAATTCTTTACAGACAATTAAATATATCACTCAACTTCATATGTAAAAAAAAAAATCCAGGTTAGTTAAAATAATCATGTACAGCCGGACATTGGTGGTGCATGCCTTTAATCCCAGTACTTGGGAGGCAGAGGATCTCTGTGAGTTCAAGACCAGGCTGGTGTACAAGAGCTAGTTCCAGGACAACATTCTCCAAAACCACAGAAAAACCCTGTCTTGAAAAAAGGAACAAAATCCTGTACAATAAAAGTTCTTCTGGAAGGATAGGCATTCCTGGTTTCAAGGTCTACTACAGTGCAATAGTAATAAAAAACAAATGGTTTTGGCATAAAAAAAGAAAGGTAGATAAATGGAATGAAACCTGAGATCTAGACATTAATTCACACAGCTGTGGACACCTGATTTTCAAAAATGAAGACCAAATGCTGATATAATGCTTATCATAGACTCAGGACAGCTTTGTCTACTGGAACTAGCTACACTCAAATTCAGACTTCCTGATGGGTATGGATAGGAAAAATTCTGACTGATTGCTAAAAATTACAGCTTAAATATTAGAAACTGACACATTATGGAAGAAGGGGAGACATACAATCCATGTTTATACTCAGCCTAGATGAATTAGTTTCTATTGAAAAATTTCAAACCTAAGGTCAAACAGACAGCCTTAGATATCCTCTGTCACATAAGCAGAATGAATAGAATTGAATGTGGAAAAGATATTCATAAGTATGAAGTCTGGTAAGAGTGAAAAATTGTACCTTGTCTGGAAGTTAATCAGAATACAATAAATACATGTAGGAATTGTCAAAGCACTATATTTATAAGTTAAAATTATCTTAGATCTTGTTTCACCTTGCAATTGTCAAAACACAATAATCATGAAGAGAAAAATTCTTATATTTCTGTTCATGAAGTACTCTTCTTAAGTTAAAGAAATGATACTCAAATGCAAGATGGCCAACAATAAGTATTTACTTGAAAGTAATTATTATGATTCCTACATTTTAGAATTATGTAACTTAATAAAGGATGGTGTTTATGAGTTTATTCTTTTTATTATATTGCATTCTTATATACTTATTCTGTCATTATAAAACTTGGAAAACAAATACATCCTTTCTGGACATTGAAATTTAATAGTGAAAATCTTTTATAATAAAATAGATATTAAATATAAGAAAATTAAATTGCTAATGCTTATTATTACTATCCACACTTAACAGTGTTAATATAAATACATAATATTTGATCTAAATTCTTCTGACATGAAAATGTGGATATCTAAGTTATTCAAATGAAGCATTTTCATTAGCTACTGACTCCTAAAACAATTAATTAGAATTGTTATTTCCTTTTTTTAAAAAAAAGAAATAACATGCCTTGACCCAAAGAAACTTCATACACAGAAGAAATTGTTTTTTCTGATTTAGATGAAGTAAATGAGCAAAGAGTAACTGTTTAAGAAACATAATGCAAATATGTAAAATCTTCACAAAATGTGTTTCTGGCTACTGAGCTAGAATATCAAGGTAACATCATTGGTGATATTATTTTGTGTACTTGACTAAAGGATGTAAAATGATTTTCTATAACAGGATTTTTATTGGTATTATAATAAAAAACCTAAATATTTTTGACTGAGAAAATGAATTGTTTCATAAGACATAATATTTCTCAAACTGTTTTTATATAAAATTGGTGAGCATTCTGACCTATTTGATCTGGCTTTTTAAAAGATCAAAAAACAAGCTCTGTTTTTTATATGCAAATAATTGCAGAGATAACTTCTCCTTCTAACAAAATTCTGGAAACTAAATATTGTTCTTTTGCAATTATCAATATTTATAAAAACATGCATAAGAATAATAATTTTATATCTCCCCAAGTATTAATTGATTATTCCATGTAATGTGTACTATTATGATTTTGTTTTATAAACAGTGGTAATTATCACTAATTATTTAAATGCTGCAAAATTAAACTTACTTAAAAATCAGTTAAGCCTTTAAGTGTCCTTATTCTAGAGAGTCACATAATCTGTGTTTATAAATTTAGCATCTTTCTGTTCAGGGTCTTGCTTACATCTTCCCTTCCTCTCTCCTTCCCTCCCTCCCTTCCTTTGTACATTCCTTCTGTCCCCCCTTTCTTCCTTCTTATTTCTTTTTGTCTTGTAGTCCTTTCTCTTTTGTAACATTTTCGTTCATGTTACAAAGAGACTGGGACTCAACATGGAACAAAAGAGTTGAAGATGCCCTTGTAAATCTTGCACTTTCTGCCCCAATCTCCCAAGTGTTGGGATTACAAGTGTTCACACCCATTCCTAGCCAATATAAAAGTGCAATCCACCACTCCCACAGACTCAAAAAGATCAATGCCATGGTTATGTAGAGAAGAGAACATTACCATGCTGTTTTTTTGGCTTATATAATAAGAGCAAACCCCTGAATATCTTACCTTTCACATGAAGGTTTCTTCTCTCTCTCATGTTTTCACATCATCTGATTCCTTAGGTGTTTCCTTTCCCCAAAAGAAAGGATAGATTCTGTCTTACCATATATTGCATTAGAAAAAGATGGTGGTTTTTCTCTGATTAAGAAATTAATTATCAAAATTAGCCATTTATTGATGACCATTTCTTTGAAAGTGCCTAAGATACAATTAACTTGATCCAACCAACACAAATACATTGTGTTGTCCCCTAGAATACTGGGAATCACCTATACATCATCAATTCAGATGCTTGGTGGTGACAAGACACTGATAGTCATAAAGACACATTACTGAATAAGTTGGTGTTGACTGATTTCCAAATTCTCAATTTCTTTTCTTCTGCCAAAATTTCACTATTTCTTCCTTCAAAGTTCTCCTGACCATTCAAAGCACACAGGCTCACACCATAGAAATCCACACCTTCACACAGGCATTAATGCCCTCTTGAGGTGGGAGGGAGCTTATAAAAGACGGACCTGAGAGAAGCTTTGAGCAGATTCTTGTATTTCAGTGCGGGAGAAATCAGAAGCTCTTAACTCCTGTTTGAGAAATATGCCTGTATTCTGATATTTCAACCTTGCCCCCATTTGCTCATTAACTCAAAATTGAAAGAGAATTTGTGTTAGCAATATTATTATAATTTTTAATGTTTTTTAAAAATTTTTATATTAGAAAAAAATCTTATTTTACGTATCATTTCCTTATTCCCCCACCCTCACATCCTCTCATGCCCCGCACTGACCCACTCAACCCATTCTCTACCCACTTCCCAAAATAGTGAGGCCTTCCACTGGGGAATCATGAAAGCCTGTCACATCATTTAGGGGAGGGTCTTGTCCCTCTTCTGTGTATCTGGGCTGCAATAGTATCACTCAATAGTATCCCAGAGTCCATTTGTGCACTGCAGATAAACAGTAGCTCTGCTATTAGAGGTCTCATAGACCGACCAGGTCTCCTAGCTCGTACTCACGTACTGGGCTTAGTTCAGTCCAGTGCTGGTTACACAGGGGTCCCTGTGCTTTCACAGAGTCAGGTCAACTGTTTCTTTTGGTTTCTCCAGCGTGGTCTTGGCTCCTTTGATCATGCCTCCTCTTTCTCTAGAACTCGATTACAGGAGTATGGCTCAGTGCATATCTGTGGGTGCCTGCTTCTGCTTCGATGAGCTATTGCATGAAGGCTCTAGGATGGCAATTAAGGTAGTCATCAATATCATTATAGCATGTTGCGCCTGCCTCAACCAGCAAGGGAAGCGTAACACACAAACTCTTCTTTAAGCAGTTTATTCAGGAACCTTGAACAATCTTCTGACCTCGGGGAAAGCCAAACCACTGCTTATAAAGCCTAGGAGTAGCCAACCCCAGCCTGCCACGTGGTGATCGCAGATAGGTCAACATATGCAGAAGCAAGCCTAGATCTCAGCCTTAGCCAAATATGGAGTTGTTTATTACAGAGAGCACTCACCATCAGGAGGGTGGAAGGCAGAAACCAGTGCCAACTTTAAGGAGGGCACATCGCAGCTCTCTACAGTAGCTCTCTACAATAGTGGAAGGGCATCAAAGGAAGGCTCCCCACTACTGCCCATATTCTTAGTTGGGGTCATCATTTTGGATCTCCTCACACTTCCCTAGTGCCAAATTTGTCTTGAAATATTTAATGCCTTCTCTATTAGGGTATCTACTTGTTGAAATATTTAATGGCTCCCTCTATTAGGGTATCTACCTGTTGGTCTCCTCTATTACTTCCCTGTCTCAGTCTAACTTATCACTCTTCTTCCTCCTCCTCCTCTCTTCACCCCTTCTCTTTTTCCTACTCCCTCTCCTTTCCCCCAGTGCTCCCAATTTCCTCAGGTGTTCCTATCCCTTTCCCCTTCTTAAGGGTCCATATTTTCCTCTCTTTGTGTCCTCCTTTTTTCCTAGTTTCTCTGGAGGTATGGATGATAGGCTGGTAGTCCTCTGCTCTAGGTCTAATATTCATATATGAGTGAGCACATACCATGCTTGTCTTTCTATGATTGGTTACCTCACTCAGGATGGTTTCTTCCAGTTCCATCCATTTATCTGCGAATTTCAAGATTTCATTCATGTTTTTTTCTCTGAGTTGAGTAAGAATGCATTGTCTAAATGTAACACATTTCCTCCATTCACTCTTCAGTTGAGGGGTATCTAGGTTGCTTGCAAATTACAAACAATGCTGCTATGAACATACTTGAACATACATGCTTGTTGTATGAATTATGAATGTGCATTCTTTGGATGTATGCCCAAGAGTGGAATTGCTTGATCTTGAATTAGATTGATTCCCATTTTGGGGAGAAACCACCATTGTGATTTTCAAACTCGCTGTTCAAGTTTGCACTCCTTCCAGCAACAGAGGAGTGTTCCCATTTTCCAAGTCCTCTCCAGCATAAATTGCTTTTGTTTTTTTTTTATTGTTTTAGCCATTCTGATAGGAGTAACATGGTATCTCAAAGTTATTTTGATTTGCATTTCCCTAATGGCTAAGGATAATGAGTACTTATGTGTCTTTCAGCCATTTTAGATTCCTCTATTGAGAATTCTCTATTTAGTTCTGTACCCCACTTTTTAATTGTATTGTTTGGTGATTTGGAGACCAGCTTTTTTAGTTTTTGTATATATTTTGGAAATCAGTCCTCTGTCAGTTGTGGGGCTGGAGAATATCTTTCCTATTCTGTGGGCTGGGGTTTTGTCTTGTTGACTGTGTACTTTACCTTACAGAAGTGTCTCAGTTTCAGGAGGTCCCATTTATTAATTGTCTATCTCAGTGTCTGTGCTACTGGTGTTATGTTCAGAAGCTGTCTCCTGTACAAGTTCATTCAAGGGCACCTCCTAATTTATCTTCTAATAGGTTCATTGTGGCTGGATATATGTTGAGGTCTTTGATCCATTTGGACATAAGTCTTGTGCATGGTTATAGATGTGGATCTATTTGCAATCTTCTACATGTCAGCATCTAGTTATGCCAGCACCATTTGTTGAAGATGCTTTTTTCCCGATTGTATAACTTCAGCTTCTTTGTCAAAAATCAGGTTTTCTTAAGTGTGTGGTTTAATATCAGAGGTTACAATTCAATTTCAATGATCTAGCTGTCTATTTTTGTGCCAATACCAAGCTGTTTTCAGGTCTATGGCTCTATAATAGAGCTTGAAGTCAGGGATGCTGATATCTATCCAGGCCCTTCAAAATTTCAGAGTTTCCAAGGAGTAGTCAGGTATAATTCTGATAGTTTTCCCTTTATAATTTATTTGGCACTTTTTCCTTTTTGCTATTAGTATTCTTTCTTAATTCCATTTGTTTGGGAGTTTCATTATTATGTGGTGAGGGAACTTTTTTTTGTGTTCTGCTCTATTTGGTGTTCTGTAAGCTTTTTATACTTTCATTGTCATGCTCATCTTTAGGTTTGGAAACTTCTATGGTTTTGTTGAATCTTTTTTCTTCACCTTTGATGTGTATTTCTTGACCTTCTTCTATACCTATTATTCTTAGGTTTGGTCTTTTCATTGTGTGCCATATTTCCTTGATATTTGTGTTAAGACTTTGTTGGAATTAAGATTTCCTTTGGTTCATGAATCTATTTCTCCTAGTTTGTCTTCAATGCCACAGATTCTATCTTCCACCTCTTGTATTCTGTTGGTTATGCTTGCATTTGTAGCTTGGATCATTTGCCCTGCTGTTCTATTTCCACCATTCCCTCAGTTTGTGTTTTCTTTGTTGTCTCCATTCCATTTTTCAAGTCTTGCACTGTTTCCTTCATTGGTTTAATTGTTTTTTCTTGGCTTTCTTTAAGGGATTTGTTGATTTCTTGTATTTTTTTATTTCCATTGCTTTAAGGGATTTTCTCATATCCTCTTTGAGGGAATCTATCATTTCCAAAAAGTAGTTTTTTTAAGCTCATTCTCTTCTGCTTCATCTGCATTGGGATGTTCAGGTCTTGCTGGTATAGGATTCTGGTGTTATTGTATTGTTTTTCTGTTGTTGAATGTGTTTTTATATTGTCTTCTTCCCATCCCTTTTTCCAGTAGCTGCAGGAGGAGTCTCTTCTTTTCCTGGTGGGTAAGGCTCTAAGGTTCCCTTCAAGTGGGTGCAAATAGGTCTAATACTCCAATGATTCTCATCTTCCCATGTGTGGAGGTGGGACTAGTACCAGGTCCTTGGCATTCTCTGTGTGTGCTGGATGGGATGGGTGTCCCAGTGTGAAGTCCCCAGGCCACAGGTGGTTCTGGGCAGGGCACCAAAGGGTGGGCCACCCTTACATAGTCCCTTGTGTGGAAAAAGGGACTAGGACATTGGCAGTTCTGGGTGGCCTGGACTGCTGGGATGGGATCCCCAGTGCACAGTCCCCAGGTATTCATTTTAATTGAGATGAAAATTTTAATGAAATAATGAATTTCACTGATTTAAAGCATCTTAAAAATTGATAAACAACATCATATGGAGTTAAATTAATTATTATTTTCAAAGGTGGAGTAATCAAAAGAAAAAAGAGTAAATGTGTTTCTGACTTTTTAGTCTGTAATTGGGACCCTTTTCCTCCTACTTGATTGCATCTTCCAGCCTTGATATGGTGGTTTGTGTCTAGCCTTATTGCATCATTTTCTGCCAATTCCATTGATATCCCCGAGAGGTCTGCTCTTTTCTGAAGGGAAACTGAAATGGAGTGGATCTTAAAAATCCTCTATCTACTAGTTTACTATACCAGTATAATAACTAGCATCAATGTATAGACATTTGTCCTTATACCCACAGATATGGTAGAATGCCTCACCAAAGAAACTTTCCTATGCAGTGGAGTTTACTATGTCAGAGGTTACAATTCAATTTCAATTTCATCTAGCTGTCTATTTTTGTGCCAATACCAAGCTGTTTTCAGGTCTATGGCTCTATAATAGAGCTTGAAGTCAGGGATGCTGATATCTATCCAGGCCCTTCAAAATTTCAGAGTTTCCAAGGAGTAGTCAGGTATAATTCTGATAGTTTTCCCTTTATAATTTATTTGGCACTTTTTCCTTTTTGCTATTAGTATTCTTTCTTAATTCCATTTGTTTGGGAGTTTCATTATTATGTGGTGAGGGAACTTTTTTTTGTGTTCTGCTCTATTTGGTGTTCTGTAAGCTTTTTATACTTTCATTGTCATGCTCATCTTTAGGTTTGGAAACTTCTATGGTTTTGTTGAATCTTTTTTCTTCACCTTTGATGTGTATTTCTTGACCTTCTTCTATACCTATTATTCTTAGGTTTGGTCTTTTCATTGTGTGCCATATTTCCTTGATATTTGTGTTAAGACTTTGTTGGAATTAAGATTTCCTTTGGTTCATGAATCTATTTCTCCTAGTTTGTCTTCAATGCCACAGATTCTATCTTCCACCTCTTGTATTCTGTTGGTTATGCTTGCATTTGTAGCTTGGATCATTTGCCCTGCTGTTCTATTTCCACCATTCCCTCAGTTTGTGTTTTCTTTGTTGTCTCCATTCCATTTTTCAAGTCTTGCACTGTTTCCTTCATTGGTTTAATTGTTTTTTCTTGGCTTTCTTTAAGGGATTTGTTGATTTCTTGTATTTTTTTATTTCCATTGCTTTAAGGGATTTTCTCATATCCTCTTTGAGGGAATCTATCATTTCCAAAAAGTAGTTTTTTTAAGCTCATTCTCTTCTGCTTCATCTGCATTGGGATGTTCAGGTCTTGCTGGTATAGTCCCTCGATTCTGGTGTTATTGTATTGTTTTTCTGTTGTTGAATGTGTTTTTATATTGTCTTCTTCCCATCCCTTTTTCCAGTAGCTGCAGGAGGAGTCTCTTCTTTTCCTGGTGGGTAAGGCTCTAAGGTTCCCTTCAAGTGGGTGCAAATAGGTCTAATACTCCAATGATTCTCATCTTCCCATGTGTGGAGGTGGGACTAGTACCAGGTCCTTGGCATTCTCTGTGTGTGCTGGACCACTGGGATGGGTGTCCCAGTGTGAAGTCCCCAGGCCACAGGTGGTTCTGGGCAGGGCACCAAAGGGTGGGCCACCCTTACATAGTCCCTTGTGTGGAAAAAGGGACTAGGACATTGGCAGTCTCTGGGTGGCCTGGACTGCTGGGATGGGATCCCCAGTGCACAGTCCCCAGGTATTCATTTTAATTGAGATGAAAATTTTAATGAAATAATGAATTTCACTGATTTAAAGCATCTTAAAAATTGATAAACAACATCATATGGAGTTAAATTAATTATTATTTTCAAAGGTGGAGTAATCAAAAGAAAAAAGAGTAAATGTGTTTCTGACTTTTTAGTCTGTAATTGGGACCCTTTTCCTCCTACTTGATTGCATCTTCCAGCCTTGATATGGTGGTTTGTGTCTAGCCTTATTGCATCATTTTCTGCCAATTCCATTGATATCCCCGAGAGGTCTGCTCTTTTCTGAAGGGAAACTGAAATGGAGTGGATCTTAAGGAAATCCTCTATCTACTAGTTTACTATACCAGTATAATAACTAGCATCAATGTATAGACATTTGTCCTTATACCCACAGATATGTGTAGCTTTCAATGCCTCACCAAAGAAACTTTCCTATGCAGCAGATGGAGTTTACTATGACACAACCAATCAATATCCTGAGTTACAGAGACCAGTTCCAACAGTACATCTACAGAAACACTCATGTACTTATACTTAGGGAACATTGCTGAAGAGGAAGAAAGAAGATTGAAGAGCCAGAAAATCAAGGACTTTTCTTTGAGAGTATGTCTCCTAGTAACATCTGAAGTTACATCTGCAAAATCTTATCAGTAGATTTGGATCATAACTTTAAAAAGATGAACATTATGCAATATTTAAATAATTTTTTCACTTCTTAATTTTCCTTACACATTTTGTTTAATAAGATGCATTTTTATTTTATACTTTATGATGTTCATAAAATGTATTAGGTTTAACCATTGTATTTTCAAGCAAAATTTATTACTTTAATTCTCCAACATTTTTTATTCCTCTCTTTTACCTCTCTTTTACCTTTACACATACAATCTTCCATAAATATCTTTCTAGTTTCATGGCTCCTGTGGTTTTGTTTTTTAACTAAAATTCACACTGGATGTTCCCTTTCATTTTCAATTCTATTTTTGGGATTGTCCTACTTTCAATTATTCTATTAACCTTATTATCAGGATATGGATAGTAACACTCCATGTTGATGAAATTAAGTAAAATTTCAAATCCTAAACAAGTAATTCATTATAATTATTCAGTTAATCATCCATTTTCCTTGTACATTATTTTTACTAAATTTGACAAGTATTTCTGTGATCAGGTTATCTGTGAATTCTGCATGAGAAATTACTTACAAAAGACAAATTATTCCAAATTTTACAATCCCTTCTCTTTTTGTTAAGCTGGATATTATTAACTAAAACCATTACTTCACTATGTTCAAAACATACTTAAGGGTATTTTCTGTGTGTTTCTAAGGATAATTTTCCATTGGATGTGAAAAAGTGTCATCATATTTAAATATGTAGCAACTCAAGTTAAATTAGAAATGAACTTGTGAGAATAATTTTTAATTTTTAAAATAGGTATATAAAATGCTCTAGTGTTTTGTGATTTCCTTTAATGGTCCTCTTCTGTTGTAAAGAGAAGATTCTTTGTTTAGAAGTGATAGTTATAATTATCTATGGGTTTAAAGATAATATTTAGAATGGACTTAGGAACTATACTGACTAGCAAAGTGGTGGTAATAGTTTCTTTACTATGATTGATAGCTTCACCAGCTCACAGTATTTTTTTTTTTATGTTTCTGGTACCAGGAATGAGTTTTATCATGTTGAGTGGGACTCAAGGTCATTTAGATAGCTGTCGGTTATCATCGGCATATGAGTGCAATTATTTTGTGACTTTGTGGATATCTTCTCTTGCTGGCCATTGTTGTGCTAAATGGGTGTCACCACTGGGAAGAATTATTAATTGCTTTCCTCCCCTGGCATCTTGTTGAGTAGTTTCTGGTACCACAGTAGCTGGACATGCCTGAAGAACTCTCAGATTCTCTCTCATGGAACTGGCTACACAAACAAGAACTGAGCAAGGGCAATATCACAGGACACACTAACATAGAAGTGGGAAGATCAAATAGTATCTCATCAATAGATAAAGAATAGGAAATTCTCAATAGAGGAATCTAAAGTGTCAGAAAGACACTTAAGAAATTGCTCAACATCCTTAAGCATCAGGGAAATGAAAATCAAAATAACTCTGAGATAAAATCTTACACCTGTTAAAATGACTAATATAAGAACACCAATGACAGTTTATGCTGGAGAGAACTTAGAAAAAGGGGAACACTCCTCCATTGCTGGTGGGAGTGTAAACTTGTGTGGCATTTTGTAAATCAGTATGGAGGTTTCTCAGGAAAATGGGAATCAGTCTATCTAAAAATCCAGCAATACCACTCTTATAGGCATATACCCTACGGATGGCCATTCATACAACAAACAAGGACATATGTTAATCTATGTTCATAGCAGCATTATTTATAATAGCTAGAACCTGGAAGCAACCTAGATGACCCTCAACCAATGAATTAATGAAGAAAACATGGTACACTTAAACAATGGAGTACTACTCTGCAAAAAAAAAAAAAAAAAAAAAAAAAAAAAAAGCAATGAAATCTTGAAATTCCCATATAAATGAATGGAACTGGAAGAAACCATCCTGAGTGAGGTAACCCAGTCACAGAAAGAGAAGAATGGTATGTAATCACACATATATGGAAAAAAATAGACATTGAGCAAGGAATTACCAGCATACAATCTACACCTCCAGAGAAGCTAGGAAACAAGGAGGACCCTAAGAAAGACATACATGGTCTCACTTAGAATGGGAAAGTGACAAGAGCTCCTGAACAATTAGGGAGCACAGGAGGAATGGAGAAGGTAGGAGAAAAAGGAGCACAGAAGAGGTGGAGGGAGGAGAACATGAGGAATTAGGAAGACTTTGCCATTTGAAGAATATAGGAGTGCAAGAAAAGAGATACCTTAATAGTATCTTAAGAGTCATATGTTTAAAGAGAAATTCAGCACCAGAGAAATGTCCCGACATCCACAAGGATGACCCCAACTAAGAATCTAAGCAAAAGTGGAGAGGCAAACTTAAATACCCTTTTCCAATAATGAGATTGATGACTACCTTAAATGCCATCCTATAGCCTTCATGCAGTAGCTGATGGAAGCAGAAGCAGACACACACAGCTAAGCACTGAGCTGAACTCAGGGAATCTAGTTGTAGAAGGAAAGGAGTGATGAAGAAAGGGGTCAAGACATTCTGAAGAAACCCTCAGAAACAGTTGATGTGACCAAGTGGAAGCACAGGGACCCCAATCGTAAACCTGGGAAACAGCATTGGACAGAACCAAGCCTTCTGAATATGTGTGTCTGTTAGGAGTCCGGGGCAGTGTAATGGGACCACTGACAGTAGAACCAATATTAATCCCGAGTGCACAAATGGCCCTTGGGAGCTCATTTCCCATGGAGGGATACTCTCTAAGCCTAGATACATGGGAGATGGCTCAGCCCCAAATGATATGACAGACATTGATGATCCCTCATGGAAGGCCTCACTCTCCCTGGGGCATGGATGGAGTTTGGATGGGGTGGTCAATGGGGGGCATGGGAGGATGGGAAGGAGAAGAACCAGGATTGATATATAAAATGAAATTGTTTCTAAATAAAATACATTCAGGGCCACATAAGACTGCTGAGAGAGGTAGGATCCCACGGATAGCGTAGTTGATTCATTTTCTAATACAAAATAGCATGAAACCATCAATAAACAAACAGCAAAAAGAAACTCATAATGTCATATTTGCATAAACAAAAGCAAAAAGCAAATGGAGGAAAGATTGTTAGAGGTCTAAGACCAGGGAAGCTGCTATGAAGTTGCGTCACTTATTAATAACAGTAAAGTTTCATCCATAATACTTCAAATTGTAGTGTCCTAAACAGGAGTAAACAAAGGCAATACTAATAAGACATCTTAGTGGAGAAAGTCAAAACTCAAGGCTTCCCAACCCATAGATAAATAACTATAGATAACTAAGGACTAAGCACTCAATTGTTTAACAAATGCCAACTGGCTGGACTTGACATTATATACACACAGGAACATTAATTAACCCACCACCTGTGAACACTGTATTTATATATTTATGCATAATATGTAAATGTGTGTATAACAATAATATTGATAAAACAGGAGTAAGAAGGCATGAGAGAAATCCAAGGGAAGGATACTACAGGATTGGAGGGAAGAAAGTAATGGAGAAACAATGTAGTTAGATTTTAATTTAAATACAAATATATTAAAAACTGTGTCTAGGTTCATGAATACAGAGAAAACCTCTGCTCTGCTTGAGTCAGTTGTTATATGGGCATGGAGTCTAATGAAAAATTGATGATCTAGTTGTGGACTCCAGATGACCTGATGCTTGATTTATTTGTCAAAACAGTTCAATTTTCAATCTTCTGGGAAGCCTTATAAAACCATATCAAACTGAATTAACTTGTTACAATTATTTACATCGTAGAAATCAATAGTATTATAAATAGCATTTTAATAGAACTCTTGTCCTTACTAGAAACTTAGAGATATGAAACATTCAATGTTAGACAAGATTAAATAATGATCGCTGATATAAATAAAAGTTATATCTTATCAGAGTGGGAAAAATAAGTTTAATTCCCATTATATTATTGAGTTGAGATGTTGTCATGAGTGAGTATGTAGAAGCCTAATTCATTCAGACTGGTTCTCACTTGATTAAATATTTTAATTAAATTTTATAGACTGCTGATTTGCAAGCATTTTCCCAAAATTGTTTACTGAATACTTCCAATTTAAAAATACTTAAATTTCAAGTTTCTATATGAACAAATTTATTTCATGTACAATGCATATGGGTGTGTGTTACACTAATCAAATTTTTGTTTATTCTACACTTTGACACAAAATTTTATAGAAGTATTCCAAGTGATTTATATTATGCAGAAAAGATTAATAAAAAAACAGCCATTGTAAAAACCTCCTGACTGAAAAAGAAGGGCAACATTTATATGTATACTAACATTACACTTATGTTAATCTAAATATTGTGCTGCTTTAATTTAATAAAAAGGAACATAAGTAATATGATATATAAAAATGTGTGGTGGTTTGAATAAAAATGTCTTGATGGGTGCATGTGTTTGAATGCTTGGTCACCAGTTGAGGAAACTGTTTGGGAAGAAGTTGCATCTTTTGGGGGATGTGTTACTGGTAAAGAGCACTTTCCCCCCTCTCTCCTCTCTCTCACTCCCTCCCTCCCTCTCTCTGTCTCTCTTCCTGTTGTCTGAAGCTGAGGATCAGGATTATAGACTTCAGCTATTTTCAAGGTGCTATACTTTGCTGCTTGTCCTCATGATGCTTGTATAGTATGCTGCAATCCCCTGGTCAATATTTGATTAGTAAGAATCTACTAAGTTCTGTGTCTTCTCATAGCAAATGAACAGTAGCTAAGACAAAAATGAATGCAGTAAAATTAACTTCCAGAAATCTTAAGAACCAGTCATAAATTCCAGAGAAAAGCAGAGTTGATAATCTACCTATCAAGTATAGGTGGAGTGATCAAATTTGAAATCACAGTTTTTTCAATTTTTAAAATCCACCTCATTTTTCATTTATTGTGGTCACTTTTAGATACTTGCAATCCTTTTCAAATGGTTTTATGCAATTTTTTGCCATCTGCATTCTATAACATACTCTATTAAAGTTCTCATTATTGTTATAAATTTATATAATTATAATCTGAAAAGATTCCATAACTGACTAGTTCAGTGTGATAAAATATGCAAAATTAATCTTTTTAATATTAATTATCTTATGACAAACTTCTCAGACATGATGTTGAATGTATACCCTATTTGTTACCTATACATGAAATGCAATTCTCTTAATATTGATCCTGTGAATATTTTAATTTAACTTTGATAATATTTCATGTTTGTATTATCTCAACTTCTAAATTAAGGCGTGTCCTTTAAGGCTGCCTCTGAAAATTTTTTTCAAAACTCATGTATCTAGAAAATCACCCAAATTTATAAACTATTAGATCATACTAAGTAATTGTTTAATTCAAAGTGATACTTTTAGTTGAATCTTTTCTTTATTGTATTTATCTTGGAAAATGTCTCAAATGTTAATTCGTTCAACATTTTATATATTCATAAATGATATGGACCTTACTTTGTGGTTAAAAAGTTAGGCACATTCAACCTCTACCAGATGACATTTGTCTGAACTGAACTATTCATGATTTAGGAAATAAATTTCAAGTTGTATTTTCATAAATGACCTGTGACTGTAATTATTTTCTCATCGGTTCTGTTTTGCTTCTGTACATGAGTTTATGGATTTAGTATATTTATTGAGCAACCCAAGATAATCTCTGGATTGGGCTACTTACAATAATTGTGGGTGTGATAACAGCTGACTTTCAATTGCCGTTAATATAAAAGAATCAGCATCGCTGTTGCTATTCCAATGATCTTCACTATTAAAAATGCTAATTCTCATTATACAAATAGATGATTTCTCAACTGTTTAATCATGCTGAATGGATGTTATCCTTTCTAGATTAAGGTAGAGTAAAAACTTTCCACTTGACTTCCAGTATTATCTTCATTACCTTTTCCTTTCAAGATCTCTGAGTTATTTCCAAAATTATCACATTGTTTGTAATTTCAATGTTATAATTTTGAAGAGTCATTTAAACTAATGTTACCTGAAGATGAGTTGACAGGTTACTGACATAAACAAAAGCTCTAACTGAATTGCTGTATTTCTGGCTGATAGGCCATTACTGATAATGTGTGTGTGAATGTGTTTGTGTGTGTCTGAGTGTATGTGTGTGTGTGTGTGTGTGTGTGTGTGTGTGTGTGTGTGTGTGTGTGTGATATTTCGTAAAATTATAATTATTTATCTTAAACAAGAAAAAATCTATCTTAATTAAGAAAATGACTGTTAGAGATATTAATCTTTGTAAATAGGGAGTCACAATGTATTTTCAAAAGAATGAAAAGAAAATGATATTAAATTGTATTAAGCAAAAATATTTTATTGCATAAATGTCTATATTCATATAAAATCACATAAAGGCCAGAAGGAGACATCAGTGTCCCATCATCTGAGTTCTAAATTGTGGGGAAAGCCTGACCTACATACTGGGAGTCAAAGTCAAGTCTAATAAGCTAACTCTTCATTGCCACAAAGAACAGACTTTTATTGCAGACAGTCTTACATTACAAAAATTTGTAATTTTCTATGACCTTCAAAGTTACAGAAGAATGGTCAATTCCTGCCTTCAAATCTTCAAATATAAGGTTACTTTTCCTTAGTGGGTAATGCATCTGGTGACACCTCATTAAAATTATGGACATATATAATGCAGAAATTTAAAGGCCCCTAAATAATTATACTAAATTGAATCTACTCAACAAATGGCCTCTAACTAGAGTGATGAGGCCAATTGAGAGAACATCTGTTTACATCATGGTCTCCTAATATTCTAAGTCTTCTATTGAGACAGGTATTTGGAATATCTTTACTAAAGTTTTAATATGTGATTTCTTTGTGATTAGAAGTAGAGTTTTTAAATATTTAATTGGATTAGAAGACCAGTTGTTATAACAATTTCCAATTTTAAAACTAATCTTTAATATTGAGATTCTATAAAACTAAACATGTACTAATTAGAATTACCAAAAGAAATAAAAGAAACTAAGTCATTTTCTCTACAACTTTATCCTGAGTATTGTTTCTATGTCAACAAGAATATATCCTAGATGGACTAGAGAGGAAACAGAAGCAAAGAAAACAAACATCTACCCAACAAGGTCAAATCAGAAATTACTACCAAGCCTGTAATCATCACCAAGGCAGATGCCTAGATACTGAAAATAAACAAACAAACAAAGAAATAAAAGAAATAAATAACTTAAAATCATGCAGGGCAATATGATTTCATGAAAGCACAGGCATTTTCTACATCAGAACTAGACTATTCCAACATAGCTGATGCACATGAGGTAATCCAGTCACAAAAAGAAAAACATGGTATGTACTCACTCATGTATGTATTTTAGACACAGAGTAAAGGATTACCAGCCTACAATCCACACCGTCAGAGAAGTTAGGAATTATGGAGGACCCTAAGTGAGATACACATGGTCCCCCGGAAAAGAGGAAATGGACAAGATGTTCTGAGCAAGTTGAGAGCATGGGAGAGGGGAGAGCGAGTTGGGAGGGAGAGAAGGGGAGAAGAGGAGGCCAGAGGAGAACATGAGGGAGCAGGAGGATTTAATAGATGGAAGAATAGAGGAAAGTAAGAAAAGAGTTACTATAATAGAGGGAGCCATTATAGGTTTAAAGAGAAATCCAGCACTAGGAAAATGTCCAGAGATCTATAAGGATGATGCAAACTAAACAATAGTGGAGAGGCTATCCTTAAATGACCTTCTCCTGTAATGAGATTGTTGAACACCTTATATGCCATCCTAGTGACTTCATTCAGCAACTGATGGAAGCAGAAGCAGACATCCACAGCTAGATAGTGAGTTAAACTCATGGAATCCAGTTGAAGAGAGGAAAGAATGATGAGCATAGAGGTCAAGACCAGGCTGGAGAAACCCACAGAAACAGCTGACCTGAAAAAGGGGGAGCTCATGGGCCCTTGATTGATAGGTGGGAAACTAGCAAAAGACTGACCCAAAACCCCTGAACGTGGGTGTCAGTTAGGAGGCCTGGACAATATATGGGTCCTCTAATAGTGGATCGGTATTTATCCCAAGTTTACAAATGGACTTTTGGAGCCCATTCCAAATAGAGTGATGCTCTCCCTGGACACATGAGGGAGGGCCTGATCCCTGCTCCAGATGATGTGATAGACTTTGAGGATCCCTTATGGAAGGCCTTGCCCTCCCTGGGGATCAAAGGGTTGATGGGATGGGGGGTTGGTGTGGGCATCGGAGAAGGGGAGGGAGACTGAACTGAAACTGACTTGTATAGCAAGCTTGTTTCTAAACTAAATTTAAAAAGGAGGGAAAACTAAAAATAAAAATAAAAAAAGAGAATGAACATGATATTAAAACAAACAATATGTGAAGATGATAGACTTCCTTAAAGAGGAAATGAATGAATCCCTATTTCTCAGCAGGAAAGCATAATTAAAGGAATGAATGAAACTGTGGCATACCTGGAAATAAAAATAGAATCAGAAAAGAAAACAGAAATTGGGGGAATTTTGGAAAGAAATAATTAGGAATTTGAACACAACAAACACAGAGGGACTCTTTACCATCAGAATTAAAGAGATTGAACATAGAATCTCAGGTGCTGAAGAATAAATTGATACATCTGTCAAAGAATATGTTAAATCTAAAATACTCCTGAAGCAAAACAGCAAGGAAATCTAGGACATTGTGAAAATACCAAACTTAAGGATAATAGGAATAGAAGAAGTAGAAGAATCCCAATACAAAAGTCCAGAAAATATTTTCAACAATACTATAGAGGTAATTTTCCTTTCCTAAAGAAGGAGATGCCGATAAAGCTACAACAAGCACTGAGAACAGCAAATACATTGGATCAGCAAAGAAATCAAACTGTCACAAAATAACCAAAACATTAAAGGTTCAGAAAAAATGATAGAATTTTAAACACTGTAGAGGAAAAGACCAAGTAACATATAAGGACAGACAGACTTTTAGAAATAATTCAGATTTCTTAGTGAAGATTCTGTAAGCCAGATGGGATTGAATAGATGTTATATAGAATCGAACAGACCATGTACTCCAGGTAAATCTACTCTACCCAGCAAAACTTAGAACCACTCTAGATGTAGTAAATAAGATATTCATCCTATGACTAATCCAAATTTAAACATTATCTATCCAAAACTTCTGTCCTATAGGAAATTCTAACCCAATGGAATCACAGGGAATATATTCTCAGACCAGCAAACTCAAGAAAAGGAAACACACACTCACACCCTGTCACACACATATGAACACACACACACACACAACACTGCTACCACCAAGACAGCAACAACAAATAGGAATAAACAATCATCATTCAATATCAGTGGTCTCAGTGACCAAATAAAAAACAGATAGACTAATAGAATGAATTTTGTTGTTGCATCTAAGAAACTCACCTCAACATCAAGAATAGATAATAGGTAATGGCAAAGAGTTGTAAAAAGTTATTTGAAACAAATGGACCTTACAAGCAAAAGCTGATGCAGCCATTAATATATCTAAAAGATGGACTTTAAACCAAAGCTAATTAAATGAGATTAGGGTGGACATTACTTACCTATCAAAATAAAAACACAACAAGATGATATTTATATCCCCAACATTCTTAACCTTTATACCCCAAATACAAGATCGCCCATGTTTGAAAAAGAATCAGTACTACAACTTAAATCACATATTAACCAAATGCACTGATATTGGGAGGCGTCAATACCCAATTCTCAGCAATGGGCAGGTTGAAACAAAATTAAACCTGTCGTTTTAGACAAAAACTAAACAAATAAATACTCAAGCTAACAGACATTATTAACCAAATAAATCTAATAGGTATTTAAAAGAACACTTCACCCAGCACAAAGGAATATATCTTCTTTTCTGCACCACATAGAACAACTTCCTTCAGTCATGATCACTTTTTGGACAAATTGCAAGTCTCAACAGATAAAACCAAATTGAAATAACTCCCTATATCATATCAGAATACCATAGTTTAAAACTGGATATCAGAATGCTTCCAAACTCAGGGAAACTGAATAAAATTCTACCGAATGAAAAAATAGGTTCAAGAAAAAAATGAGGAAATTATATTTTCTAGACCTCTATGAAAATCAATACACAACTTACAATAGTCAATAAAAGCAGTTCTAAGGGACAAATTCATAGGATTAAATGTCTACATTAAAAACAAATATTTCCTTGCAAGCTAAGCATTATGAGGATTCATAATTTAATTATAGCTTAATCAGTATTTCTATCTGGAGGCCTGATACCATTTTTGACTTCTATGAAATTTTGTTGCCAAATAAAATATTACACATTTATTTGTAGATTGGAAAGGCATGGTGTGTTCTTAGTTATAAAAGAACTCATAGTTTGGTAAATACAGTTTGTGAATATTCACAGTACGGGGAGAAGCATGGTGCATACTGAATAATATCAATTACCTAAATGTATGCACACACACAAGATCTAGAAGGCCACATAAAGCTGAGCTATGTCTCACTGGGTGATTTTGTTTTTGCCTACTTGTGGTTTGCTTCCTGTAATGCACAATGTGTGTGTGTGTGTGTGTGTGTGTGTGTGTGTGTGTGTGTGTGTGATGTATATGCTTCTTTTTAAAGCTAAAAAATCCAAAACTTAAAAGAAAAAAGTTTACCCAAAGAATGTCTTTATTAATAAAATTGGACATGAAGAGACACCAAATGAATCCAAAGAAATTTAAGGACATAATTAATGTCCTCCACCAAGCTGGAAAATTAAGATATGTGGATAGTTTTCACAATAATTATCATTTAAAAAAATTAAATGAATAACAGATAAGCAATTTAAATATACCTATAAGGCTTGTAAAATAGAATTCATTATTAAAATGTTTAATGCCCCCCTCACACACACACACACAGATGGTTATAGAATCCTAAAGATCTTTAAAGAAAAGGTAACAGCAGCACTCCTGAAATTATTCCACAAAATAGAAACAGAAGAAGTATTGCCAGATACATTGTATGAGGCCACAATTGCCCTAAGAGCCAAACCACATAAAGACCCAACCATAAAAGAGAACAAGGTCTCTTTGTGAATGTATTGGTCTCTTATTCTTGACATGCTTTTAGAAATCTTTTCCTCTGGTTGGTTTGTTTCATCTAAGCTCAACATGATACTTTCTGATTTTTCTTATTATATTTTGTTGTGTTTTGTTATCTATTACATCACTGTTCTTTTTTAATGAGACAGAGAAATGGTTTGGATCTGTTGGGATGGGGGATGCCACATGGGGGGCTGGAAGGAGTAATGGGAGGGTAAATGGAAATTAGGACACAGTGTCCTAATAGAATATTCTATTGAAATGAAAAAAATATTTAAATACACACACATACACACACAAACAGAGAGAATACACAGAATAGTATCCCCTCCAAAAAATATAGCTTGACTACTGAAGATTCTTGAATCAGCTGAAACATAAATGAAAAAGAAAATACTTGAATGAATTCATAGGTTTACAATTTCAATGACAACAAATAACATTTTACAAACTAAATGAGAAAATATGTTTATAGCATCTAAGCACATGATTAAAATAATTCTCAATTTTTGAAAAATATAGAAATAAATTTTCAGTTAAAAATGTATTTTAATTCAATCATCAGGTATTTTATTTTTACTTTTCTTACAAGCATATATATATATATATATAGAGAGAGAATGACATTTCCATGAACATAAACATGCTGAAAGTCATGTGTATTTAATGAGGGATGCATAGTGTCTCCAGCTGCTATCAGATTTTTATCTCATACCCTGAGATAGGATGTTGAAAGGATGCATTGTGCAAACGTCGGTGTCAAGAAAATGACAGATGATCATCACCTAGCAAACAAGTGGACATTTTCTAGTTGATTTTTTGTCTCTCCTGTCAAAAACTTCTTCTGAGTTTTCTAGCTTTAAAAAAATGACACAGTAATATATGGACAGCTAACAGTTCCAGAAAAATGGAAAAAACTGAATACTATTTTATTTTTTTCTCCAGTTTATTTCCAAATGTAATACATTGTTACTAAATGTGTTATGATGTAATCTTTGTATTCATACTTGCTTGTGATTATTTTTTAAGGAAAACATAATTTTGTTTGCAAGAAAAACATTTCTCTTCATTTAAGTCTGAGATGATATTAATACATCCTGAATTATGACAAAATATTATAATTTTCTCTATTGTATTACATTAAGTGGTGATTCTTCATTTTATTTCATAGCATTAATGAAGTGAGAAAATCTCACAATTATCTCAGGAAACTTTGACAACATTGTATTTTTGTTAAGTAAATTTTATTATATTTGAAAATATATTTTTCATTTCACCTCAAAGTCATTATCAGTTTGCACACTCTGTATCCCTATGAGTATTTTGTAGTTCATATTTCATGGTCAATTTCTAGGATCAAAATATATATCCCTTCAATTTGTACTGGTTACAGTGATAGGTATTCAAGTTGTTACCTTTTAAGATGATCAGATTATTTAAACCTGATGTGTGTATCTACCAGGTAATGTTTAGTCAATGTTTCTCTTGCTGTGAAGAGACATCATGACCATGAATATTCTTACAAAGGAATACATCTGCTCAAAGATGGCTTTAGTCTATTGCCATTATGGAAGGACACAGCAGTATGCAGGCAGAAATGGTGCTCGAGAGATACCTGGAAGTGTTACATCTTGATCCATACACAACAGGAAGTAAGCTGTCTCCCTGTGAAAATGGCTTAAGCATATAAGAGACTACAAAGCCCGAACAAGGGTGACACTCTTCTTCTAACATATCCACACACTTCATAATAGTGACACTCTCTATAAATAAGGCATTAAAAGCCATGAGACTGTGGGGGCCATACCCCTTAAACCACCACAGAGAATACTGATGATAATCTGCAAGTCTTGTAGACTATCATTATACAAACAAATACAATAAATTAAACAAATTTAAAACAATATATATTAAAATTGTAATTGCTATAATAAATTGCTGTCTGTAATGCTTTGGTTAAAGACTTGTTCAAGTTTTATCTTTCATAGTAAGCCACAAGCCCTTGACATTTAGTTTTAATAGAGAAAGTATGTTAAAGACACAACTAGATACAGTAACAAAATTTATAGATTAAGCTAATATATTAAACTGCAAAAATTAAGAGTTATGAGAATGAAATAGCTGAATAAGGTTGAAAGCTATACAACTGGTAAGGAGACATGGATAAAAAATTAAAGAATTCTCAGACTTAAATGGGATATCCATATAACAATCCCTACTCTTAAGGCCCAAGGGCAATGTGGAAGAGGGAACAAAAACATTGGAAAACTCCAAGGAGGTATATGACCATATGGAAAAAATATGTTCTTGACACAGAAGATCACTTTCAAATATGAATTTTCAGTAGTTGGAACAGCATACACAGGACCTTCACAAACCCAAGCAGAAAAATTCCCAACAAAGGAGAGGGGATAGGGACAAGAAATCTCTCTGCTGCTAGATGCACTATTGACAATCATTAACTGCAACTGGAGGGAAAGTTAGTTTTCGTTAATTATGTTTATTAGGTATATCAAAATGCAAATTTAGATTGAAGTAAAATAAACGACACTTAAAGTTTAACTCGATACCTCAGCTTGTGAATTGTTACATGATTTTTGTCATTAATTTATGCTGGAGACCAAATTCTGACTTTGATCCAGTGACACCTATTCCTAGTCCTTCCTTTTAAATATATGGAAGATAAATTAAGGGATTTTTGCACACAATTATGTTAGTATGTACTTCAAAGCTTACACTGTATGTCATTTCTGTAACTTGTGTAATTTCTTGCAAGCTTAAATTGCTTAAGGCCAACTAAGTGGACAATTATTACAATTTTATTTTTCAATTAACCTTCGGACAACCCTCAGATTTGCAATTTCCTTTGAGCATGTATGGTGACAGGAGGACACTGTAAGCTATTTCAAAGTAATTTTTCAGACAAATATTATATAGAGATTAATTTCTAAATAGAACACACATACTGCATTGTTCCTGCCATTTTTTATTACATATTTGAACATTTTCCTTCTCAAGGTAAATGAAATATTTACTTGTTTACAGATACAACAAGGAAATACATAAGTGTTAATAAAAATATGTTTCATTTATATAATCTAGGTCCCATATAAACACCACTGAAGCTCAAAGCTGCTACCTTATTTGTTGACAGCAATTAATTCTTTCATTTTTCAGATTGGTAATTAAGTTTGTATTTGTAGCTGCTCCTTCTTACTATGTGGTCTTTCTGGAAATGATATATGTCAAATCATTATTATTTCTTCTCTTAGAAATCAAAGCCAGGTCCTTTAGTTTTCTTCCTTTTTTCCGTTTAAAGAAGAAATCTCTGCTTCTTTTTCAAGCCTCCTTATCCTTTCATTTTCGTTATCCATAATTGCATAGGGTTAATTAAGTATGTAATGAATATACACCGTTTTTGTTTGGTTGGTTTTTGGTTTTTCAAGACAGGGTTTCTCTGTATTGTTTTGGAGCCTGTCCTAGAACTCGTTCTGTAGACCAGGCTGACCTGGAACTCACAGAGATCTGCCTGCCTCTTCCTCAGAGTGCTGGGATTAAATGCTTGTGCCACCAACACCCAGCTTATAAAATCCCTTTTTAAGGCCTGCTAATAATCAGAGTTTATGTTCTTAAATTTGTTCAATTCACAGGGTGATAAAACACAAGGAAGACCCTAAAAGAGACATGCATGGTCCCCTGGAGAAGGGGAAAGAGACAAGATCACATGAGCTTTTTAAGAGCTTGGGGGAGGGAAGAGGAAACTAGAAGAGGGGAGAACAGGAGGGGAGATGAGGACATGAGAGAGCAGGAAGATTTAGTCAGGGGAAGAACTGAGGAGAACAATAAAAGAGATTCTACAATAGAGGGGGCCATTATAGGTTTAAAGAGAATTCTGGCACAAGGGAAATGTCCAGACAACAATGAGTTTGACCCCAACTCACAATTTAAGCAATAGTGGAGAGGCTACCTTAAAAACATTTCCATTAATGAGATTGATGACTTGCTTATATGCCATTCCTAGAACCTTCATCCAGTAGCTAATGGAAGTAGAAGCAGATACCCACAGCTAAACACTGAGCTGAACTCAGGAATCCAATTGCAGGGAGGGACGAATGATGAGCAAAGGGGTCAAAACCAGACTGGAGAAAGCCACAGGGACAGCTGACCTGAACAAGGGGTTGCTCATGGACCACAGACTGAATGAGAATGTCAGTTTGGAGGTCTGGGCAATCCAAGGGGCCTCTGGTAGTTGATCAATATTTATCCCTATTACATGAATGGATTTTTGGAGGCCTCTCCACATGGAGGGATATTCTCTCAGCCTGGACACACAGGGGAGGGTTTAGGCCATGCTCAAAATAATATAACAGATTTTGAAGATCCCCGTGAAATGCTGTGCCCTGCCTGCGGAGCAGACAGGGGTTGGGATAGGGGGTCTGTTCAAGACAGGGAAGAAGGGGAGGGAGAGGGAACTGGAATTGACATGTAAAAGAAGCTTGTTTCTAAAAAAAAATCAAAAAAGTTTATTTTAAAGAATATTCAATTTGTATGAATTTATATTTGGAAAATATGATCCTATTTTTAAAATGCCTGTCAATTTTTTAGCAAAAGGAAATAGTTAAGGATGAAGCAAATCATAGATACTTAAACATTTAACTCATAAAACCAGTTGTTTGAGAAATTTCTAATGAAGTTTGGTAAAATTTTAATTCTATCTATTTTTTGTATGTGCACTACAAATAATTGAAGAACTTTACAAGACATTGGTTTATCTCCTTTATCTAGACTCTAATGGGAAATATTAGAATTCCAAGTAACTGTGTAATTTAATAGCAAGGTTTTATCCCAAGGCCAAAAGGTACAACAAAACAAAACAAAACAAAAAACAGAAGTAGAGTGAAAAAAGATTTCAAAATCAAATTTTCAAGTGTGACATATTTGCAATACGATTTATCTTTAGATTATATGGGTCATATTATGTAATATTGCATTATAATGGGTTCTCAAGAATAAGTGTAAGGTGAACATGTTCACAGTCCTAATTTTTTAACGTATGTCTCCAATACTCCATCATATCCTCCCCCACAGAATACATATTTGAGAGCTCTTCCTCAGTATATTTAGTTTTGGAGCTACACTTCAGTTTCACAAGATTGTAAATGTTTGCAATTGTCAGTAATTGTTTTGTGTTTGACAAATGTCTGTGTTGAGGTGCTTAATGCCACAGCTGACCTAGGTGCCTAACTTCACAGGAAGCCCCATCTTCAAGTACAACAGGAGAATAACATTTTCTTCCATGTGGGATCTATGCAAAGTATAATGTATTCATGATACTAAAATTTCCCATAATTTGCTCTCTAATCACATAACCTATTTAAAGCACAGACTATCATATTTCTTTTTGCTCTTCTTTGTACAAAGTGTGTTAAAGTTTTTTAAGCCCAAGAACAAAAATTTGGAGGCAATCTTCAAATAAAATCTGCATCACAAACCTTGTTTAATCTATACTTTTGTTTCACCTTTCAACACCATTGTGTTTTGCTTTTACAATATGAATTTATGTCTATATGATGGGTTGAATAAAATGGTGTCCATAAGATCTTAGCAAGTAGCAGTATTGGTTGGGGTAGGTGTAGCCTTGGTGGAGGAAGTACAACACTAGAGGGTGGCCTTTGAACTTTGAGATGCTCAAACCAGGCACAGTGCCATCTCCATTATTGCTACCTACAGATGCAGATTTCAAACTCTACCACCATGTCGGTTTGCATGGGGCCATGTTTCCTATCATGACGATTAATGGACTAAACCTCTGAAGGACAATTCAGTGACAATAAAATGTTTTCCTTTACAAGAGTTGCCTTTATGGTGTCTCTTCACAACAATAGAAACCCTAACTTAGGCACACTTATTCCCCTCCAGGCTCAGGGATCCTTGCAAAAGTTGGGAAAGACTAATTGGAAGGGCCATAGTCCGTGTATGGCTACTATAGAACATTATTTTCAGGATACAACAGGATTTTGTGAATATGAATTCATAGAAGTTAAAATCATATACAAAGGACTCCATAGACTCAGACAAGAGAAACTTAAAGCTTTGGGTGATGGCAGAGCACTAGGTCGCACATCTACCTAAGAAGTGAATAACAATTGATACCTATTGGGAGTGAGTTATTTAGTATTTTTAAGGGTATGGCCCCTGGTAGAAACATAACAATCCAGTGAAGAATGATATTTAAAAGGGTATGGGCTTCATAAAATGTACAGAATGGCTTTATTGCACACCTTTATTCTGGCATTCAGAAAGCAAAGGAAAGAAAATGTCTGAGTTTGGGAATATCCAGAGAGAGTACCAGGAAACCATGGATACAGAGAGAAAACCTGTTTCAAACATAAAAAAGAAGAAACAAAGGAGATAGGGACTTGCAATGACAAGGGAAGAAGGGATGGTGGAGAGATTTGTAATAAGCTGCCAAGCAGGGAATACAATGAAAATATATTATACAATTGTCTGAAAGGAAGTTCAAATAGAGAAAAATAAAATAAATGTGTTCATAGAAACAGCAACAACAACAACAAAACATTTCCCTGATCTACTTCTTTTTATTCTACTCAATTGAATTTTTCCTGCAATATTCATTCCAAATTTAAGTAATAGGTCATAGTTCATTTTATATTAAAATTCTTTAATCTGCTCATAAACACTTAAGACATATTTCATTATTTCATGAAAATGATAGCTTATAAACCATGATACCAGAAGGTACCCTGATTCAAATTGCTCCTTCTAACACCAAGAAAAAATAGTCACAGATAAATGAATGAACAATTCATCCCTCATAAAAATTCCTGAATAAAAGGAACTCTCCATATTTTCAAAATAGTTTCTTACATACTCTAGTCAGTGATTTGTGCTATTAGACTTTTTTCCAATTATTAATACAATACAAAACTCATGGTACATTGCACTATAATGATTTGGAATATTTAGTTATATTTTTAAGTATGTAGGCATGAGTTACATAAGAATTTTACATTTTCCCAAAATATTTATAATTTTTGCTGCATTTGTATTTTGTTGCTGTTTTTAATATAGCTAACTGTCGTTATTTTTTCTTTGTAACTTGGTGGCTTTCTTGGAATTCTTTTCAATTTTAAGATGAAAACCATGAACATTTTACTTCAAAGTATTGCCTCTAGGCCCAGAGAGATGATTTTGTTTTATTTTCCTTTCAAATTGGCATGCTAAATATATTCGTTTATTGTTTTATACTTGTTCTGAGTATTGTCTCATTATCTACTATTATGTTCTCTTCTTGAGACAGAATATTTACATATTTTTGTCTACGAGTTTGTGTACTTACTGGGCTTTTAAATAATGTATTGCTAGAAGCATTTTTATTATAATTAAATGTACCTATTCAAGTGTGTGTGTGTCTGTGTGTGTGTGTGTGTGTGTGTGTGTGTGTGTGTGTGTGTGTGTGTCACTTCTGGGATCAGTGGACTCCCTATTTTCATTGTTTTGTGAAATTCTCAGCCACTACACTTGAAATAATTTGAACTTTTCTTCTCTCATTATAATCCTCCAGTAACACTACTTACATTTAAAGTTGTTAAGTACATCTGGGACCTCAGTCTCCTTAATATTCATCGAGATACACACTTATATAAAACTCCATAAGTCCATTTAGTATTGCTTATTTGTCTAGGGGTACCATCTCAGCGATGGTAATGTTATTCTAGATGTAGATTTTTGTAACAGAAGTATTGTGTGAGTCAAGATCAGCAGGGACACTTGTCTTCATTGATATCTGATTCTTTCATTTTTATTTTGAAAATACAGAAACTTTTAAAGGTAATGTACACTTCTGCATTAACACAAGTATATAATGTTAGATACAAACAAAACAGGTAATGATGATACTCTGTCCTATGTATGAACAGGTAAAAGGCTCTTGTCAACTTTATAAGTTAATTTGGACTGCAAAAACCAACTGTAATATAAATTTCATATGAATTGATGGCATGTAATAATAAATCATAAGAACTCTATAGCTAACAAGATTTATCATGTCTCATATAATCTTAGAGCTTCTCCCATGCCAAGCAATCTGCTTGAATGTCAACTTCTTTTAGTATTTATTTATTCCTTCCTTCATGTCTGCAGCCAAGATTTTCTGGAGATCTTCCTTAGCCAAATATTATTTTCAGTGATTTTGAATTAATCCATAGTTTTTTTTGTTTCATATGGAAAAAATCATAACCTCTCCCTCAATTTAATACATTTTCTGACTTCCATTCTAAAGTTAGGACATTCTTTAAAAATGTAGTCTGGCTTAATTCAGTAGTTTTTCCACAATCCAAAATCTATTGGAAGCTGCCATTTTTTGCTCTTTTACATTAAAAATTTCAAAGGCAACAAAGCACCATACATGATCCAGATGACCCATGTATTGTGTATCCTTAAGCAGCTTATTCATTTTATGTTACCTTACTTTTTCATTAAAGCCTTGCTATTTTTACCTATTTATTTATTTTTATGGCTATCTGTAGCACAAATAATAAAGACCCAGAGACAGACATTGGTGTTCAAAGATGAATATCAGAAAATCAAAGAAGCTAGCCACTATTTCTTACCTCTACCTCAGGTTGAGATATCTGTCCTATCCTCAGCATGTCTGGAGAATAAATCTCTAATACTGATTCCTGAATTCTCTGCTTATATCTTATATGCCTTTCTAGAACTTGGATTAAATGTGTTGGATTCCAAGTGCTGAGATCTCCTTTGTGTGAGCTGTTTCTCTTTTAGAGTTATTCACTCTAATGTAACCCTGAGTGGCCTTGACATCACAGAGATCCATCTGCCATTATCTTCTGAGTCCTGGGACTAAAGATATGTGGCACCACTGTCCAGCTTCTATAGCAGACTACAGTGGCTGGTATATTTAAATTTGTGTATTACCATTTCCTAAATCTATGGCTGTGACCATCTTTGCATTTTGGTTTATAGTGTCTTTACTAAATCATAAACAACATACCATCAGTACTATCTATATTGATTCTCTTTCCTTTATTAAGCATCTAAGCATATTTTTATATAACCCAAAAATTAAAAACCCAGAGACAGATATTGGGGTTCAACGTTCAAACTGAAGATCAGAGAAACAAAGCAGCCAAGCCGGTAGATCTTACCTCCACCAAACTGAAATGGCAATACTGTCTCCATGGATCCTCAGAGACAAATAATTCTGATTCCTGTCTCCTCCTTCTCATATTCTTTTCTCTGCTCAGCCATATCCTCCTGTCTCCACCTGCCTAGTGTTGGGATTAAAGGTGTGTAATGCCACCATGCTGGGATCAAAGTCATGAGCTCTGTTACTGTTCACTCTTGTGTAGGTCAGGGTGTTCTTAAACTCAGAGAGATCCATCTGATTGTGTCCTGCATTCTGGGAGTGAAGGTGTGTGCTACAACCTCCTAGCTCTATGGAATGCTAGTATGGCTGTTGGGATTAAAGGTGTGTATCTCTGGTGCCTGACCTCTATGAGTTGTGGCTAGCTTTGCTTTTTGAGCCCCCAGCAAGCTTTAATACTTAATAGTATTTTATAAATAACATATCACCACATTTTAAGCATACTGTATGTACTTTTTCTTTTCTTGCCCTGGAACTGCCCCACCACCTCAAAGCTGCAGCATTTATCTGACAGGTGAGCCAAACCTTAAACTGCTAGGCTTCTGCTTGGCATATAGTCCTGGTGGCTGGATCTGTCCCCTTGTAGTTCATAAGAACCTAGCCTCATGCCTCTGGGTTCCAGCCTGCAGCCATGCCTATCTGACCCAGCTCCAAGAAGTTTCTGGGCCTGTGTTGTAACAAGCGTTTCTAACTAATCTCATGTCAGTCAAGACCCTGTTGTCCAGCAGGGAATTTTATAGGAGCCATGTCTCTATGTCAAGAGCACTGGGCTCCAAGTCCAGCAATTTTCTTGGGTTTCTCATACACTATGTTTTGATATATGGGCCAGCCTTCATGTTGGATACCAAATGTAGCAGTCTTTCTCATCATACTTTCTTTTGGACTACTATCTCTCAAATAATGAACAAAGACTTATTGAATATGAAAGCTTGATCTTTTGGTTATGCTTATTCCCAACTTGCTCTTATCACTCAAGTTAACTGGTTTTAATTATTCTGTGTTCTGCCACATGGATTTTTACCTCTTGTGGTGTTTTGAGAGCAAATGACACTCAAAGGAAGTGGTACTATCACAACATGTTCTCTTGTTGGAGGAAAGTGTCATTTTAGGGGTGGGCTTTGTGGTCTCTTTTGCTTAAGCTTCCATTAATCTTACTGGCAGCTGACTTTCTGTTGCCTGGAAGATTAAGAGAACTCAGCTATTTCTCCATCACCACATTTCCTTGAAGACCAGCATGTTCCCTGCCATGATGATAAGGGACTGAATCTCTGACTTTAAAACAACAACTAAGTTAAACATTTTTCTTTGTAAGAGTTGATCATGTTATCCCTTCACAGGAATAAAAATCCAAGTAATAGGATCACCCAATCACTGTAACAGTTACAAAAGATGGCATTGTGTTTAAGAGATTCTTTTCTTTTCTGACAGTTTCTCATTGTTGAATTCATACTAATATTTAATTGTCAGTCTTGGACTAGCCTCTTTAGTATTGGCTTTAGAGTCATGCACTGCTACATACAGATTACGTCATGGGTATGTGTGACGTTGCCTACAAGTTTTCTAACATTGAAAGCTTAGTCTCCAGCTCATAGAAAAAAATCAGGGAAGTGATGACAACTTTATAAGTTTATCTCTAGGAAGTTCTCTCTCTCTCTCTCTCTCTCTCTCTCTCTCTCTCTCTCTCTCTCTCTCTTTATATCTCTATATCTATGCCTTCTCTTCTATCCTCTTAGATGTTATTTTTTCTCTTTCACTCTCAATTCTTCTCCTTGATAGAATGAAATCGCCAAAGCCATTCTTTGCCTTGCCTCTCTCAGGTGTCTGTCCTGAGTTATAATTTGTAATAAATTTGTATGTTTGTTTATAGCATGGGTCTTTTTCATCTTAATCATATTGTATCATATGCTATCATTAAGGACACTGACTATATACACTGCAGTTAAGAATTTTTTATTTCACCATATTTTTCTTATCTTACAAGCAATAAAGGAAAGTAAATATCATTCCAAGATAGCTTCTTTTGATCTTAAAATTTTAGTATATATTTGGATCTGAGCAGAATAGTTTTCTGATGAAAGAAACAAAAATGATCATGTTTATTGAATATTAAATGATACATGGCATTATACAAAAGTGTCCTGTTGGCAAGCGATAGAACTGTGATGCTGACTTATCAATTTATTTGGACAGTATCACAGTCTGCCTGGAGATTTATTAAAGATCATTTTTGCACGTGTATCTGTACTCGATGCTGACTGATGCTAACATTTGAATTTTTGAGGAAAGCAAGTTGCCTGAATATGGGTGAACCTCCTTCAATCACAAATCATAAAATTCTGAATGGAAAGGAATTTCTTTCCTCAGCAACTAGAGACACTCCAGTAGAGTGGATTAAGTTTTGGTTTCAATCCTAAACTAAAACATTTTCCCATTTTGTGTTTCTGGGCTCAAGTCTTCTAACTTCCATATTGCTGCACACTCCATCAGTTTTCCTCTCTGTATTATCTTTGCTCTCATTGAATTTCTTGTCATGCCTTCTGTGCCTAATAATATGTGACTATTCAATCAGCACCATGCACACACACACACATACACACACACACACACACACACACACACACACACACACACACGGTCAGTTTCACTTGGGAGCTCATCATATAATTCCATAATGCATTATTTTTTCTTTGAAATATATACAAGCTATTATTCTAAAAAATTAATGAAAAGCCAATAGATCATAACCATTTGAAATTAAATGCTCTGACTACACCCTCTGTCCTGGCTCAAGTAAGTGTGCTCTGCCCCCCAACCTCCCCTATCAACCACTGCTCGCTTCTGCCTGAACCCCCCACACCACAAGAGTGGACCTGCCCAGATCAGAAGACCTACCTTGAGTCTGGACACACCTCACCCCTTTCCACACTCTGCCTTCTCTACTACTTTGGGCACCTGAGCCTCAGATGAATCTGAGTCCACCCCTACAAGAATGGACCTGCCCGCTCCAGGAAAGTCCACCCTGCATCTGGACACACCTCACCCTTGTCCATGCACCGACCTCTGCCATCTGGCTGCTGAAAGAGTCTGAACCCTCTGCCTGCCACCTGAGGGGGAAACCTCGTGCACCCACTGGAAGAAGGTATGGGAAGAAGACAGAGTAAGAAGACACGCAACAACAGAAAGACCAATATGATACCACCAGAATCTAGGGACTCCACACCAGCAAGAACTGAAAAGCCCAATTTAGAGGAAGAATAAGAAGTATACCTTAAAAATTATTTTATGAGATGACAGAGATCATTAAAGGGAAAACAAGAAAATCCCTTAAAGAAATAGATAAAAAAACAAGCAAACAATTACATGAAATAGAGGAAAAGACAAAACAAAAAATTCAAGAAATAAACAAATCCATAGGAGTATCTAAAGAAAATCAAGAAATAACAACCAAACAAGTGAAGAAAAATTCAAACTTCATGGTTAGAAAGCAGAATTAGAAACAATAAAGAAAACACAGAATGAGGGGAAGCTGGAAATAGAAAAGCTGGGTAAATGATCAGGAACCACTGATGTAAGCATAACAAATAGAATACAAGAGATGGAAGAGAAAATCTCAGGTGTTGAAGACTCATTGGCAGATATTCAGTCATTGACCAAAGAAATTCTCAAGTCTAACATATCTGCAACACAAAATATCCAGGAAATATGGGACACTGTGAAAAGACCAAACCTAAGAATAATAGGTATAGAAGAAGGTGGAGAAATTCAGCTCAAATGTACAGAAAACTTGTTCAACAAAATCATTGAAGAAAACTTCTGCAACCTAAAGAATGATATGCCTATGTAAGTACAAGAAGCTTATAGACCACCAAACAGACTGGACCACAAAAAGAAGTCCCCCTGACACATAATAATCAAATACCAAATCTACAGAATAAAGAAAGAATATTACCAGCAGCAAAGGAAAAAGGCCATGTAACATATAAAGACAGACCTATCAGAATCACACCCAACTTCTCAATGGAAAATCTGAAAGCCAGAACATCTTGGATATATATCCTTCAAAAACTAAGGGAGCAAGTATGTCAACCCAGATTACTGTACCCAGCAAAACTTCCAATAACTATAGATGTAGAAAACAAGATATTCCATGACAAAAAAGATTTAAACAATACATATCCACAAATCCAGCATTGAAGAAGGTTCTGGAAAGAAAACTCCAACCCAAGGAACATGACTACATTCGCAAACACATAGGCAGTAGATAATCTAATTTTACCAAATATGAAAAGAAACAGAAGGGCCAAATCCACACACAATGACACCACCAACAATAAATCCAAAACAAAAAAGAGCCAACAATCAATGGACATTAATATCCCTAAATGTCAATTGTCTTAACTTACCCATAAAAAGGTATAGGCTAACAGATTGGACACAAAGACAGAATCCATCCTTCTGCTGTATACAAGAAACACACCTTAACTTCAAAGACAGGCGTTACCTCAGTGTAAAGAGTTGGGAAATGATTTTCCAATCAAATGAGCCCAAGAAACAAGCTGATGTAGCAATCCTAATATCTAACAAATTAGACTTCAAACTAAAATCAATCAAAAGAGATGAAGAAGGTCATTTCATACTCATCACATGAAAAATCCATCAAGATGAAGTCTCAATCCTGAACATCTATGCCCCAAATACGAAAGCACCCACATTTGTAAAAGAAACATCACTAAAGCTCAAACCACACATAAAACCACACACACTTATAGTAGGAGACTTCAACACCACCTTTCATCAGTAGACAGGAGCACCAGACTGAAACTTAACAAAGAAACAAAGGATCTGACAGAAGTTATAACACAACTGGGTTTAACAGATATCTATAGAACATTCATTCCAAACACAAAAGAATATACATTGGTCTCAGAGGCACATGGAACCTTCTCTAAAATTAACCACATAGTTGGCAGCAAAGCAAACATCCACAGTTACAAAAGAATTGAAATAACCCTCTGTATCTTATCAGTTCACCATGTTATAAAGCTAGAATTCAACAGCAATATAAATTGCAGAAAACCTACATATTCATGGAAATTGAATAACACCCAATTGTACCATTCCTTGGTTGAGGAAGAAATAAAAAAAGAAATTAAAGACTTCCTAGAATTTAATGAGAATGTAGATACATCATACCCGAACATATGGGATACTCTGAAAGCAGTGCTAAAAGGAAATTTCATAGCACTAAGTGCCCACATGAAGAAACTGGAGAAAAGTCACACAAGAAAATTGATAGAACAACTGAAAGCTTTAGAACAAAAAGAAGCAAATTCAAAAAGGAGGAGTAGATGCCAGGAAATAATCAAACTGAGGGCTGAAATCAATAAAGTAGAAACTAGGAAAACATTACAAAGAATCAATGAAACAAAGAGTTGGTTCTTTGAGAAGATCAGCAGGATAGACAACCCTCTATCCAAACTAACCAAAAGGAAGAGAGAGAGAGCATGCTAATTAACAAAATCAGAAACAAAAAGGGGGATATAACAATGGACAATGAGGAAATCCAGAGAATCTTCAGGTCATACTTTGAAAACATTTACTCCACAAAGTTCAGAAATCTAAAGGAAATGGACAGTTTTCTGGATAGGTATCACTTACCAAAATTAAACCAAGAACAGATAAGCAATTTAAATTGACCTATAACCCCTAATGAAATAGAAGCAGTCATCAAAAGCTTCCCAACCAAAAACAGTCCAGGGCCAGATGACTTCACTGCAGAAATCCACCAGAAATTCAAACAAGAGCTAACACAAGTACCCCTCAACCTGTTCCACACAATTGAAACAGAAGGGACATTGCAAATCTATTTTTATGAAGTTACAATCACTTTGATAACCAAGCCACACAAAGATACAACTAAAAAAGAGAACTACTGACAAATATCCCTCATGAACCCTGATTCAAAAATACTGAACAAAATATTGGGGAATCTAATCCGAGAACACATCAGAAAAATCATCCACCATGATCAAGTAGGCTTCATCCCAGGGATGCAAGGATTGTTCACCATACGAATTTATATATATATATATATATATATATATATATATATATATATATATGTAATCCACCATATAAATAAACTGAAAAAGCAAAACCACAGTATCACCTCACTAGACACTAAAAAGGCCTTTGACAAAATCCAACATTGCTTCATGATGAACTTGGAGAGAACATGAATAACCGGAGAATATCTAAACATGATAAACACAATAATCACCAAACCAATAGTCAACAACTAACCTAATGGAGAGAAACTCAAGGTGATTCCTCTAAAATCAGGAACAAGACAACTTTGCCCACTCTCTCCATATCTCTTGTACATTAAGTTCTAACAAGAACAATAAGACAAAAAAAGTGGATCAAAGGACACAAATTGGAAAGGAAGAATTCAAACTTTCATTATTTGCAGATGGTATGATAGTCTACATTAGTGATCTGAAAAACTCTACCAGGGTACTCCTACATCTGATAAACACATTCAGCATGGTAGCAGGATACAAAATTAACTCAAAAAATCAGTAGCCCTACAATATACAGATGATAAATCCAATGAGAAAGAAATCAGAGAAACATCTTCATTCACAATATCCACAAGCAACATAAAATATCTTGGGGTAACACTAACCAAAAAAGTGAAAGACCTGTATGTAAGAATTTTGAGACTTTAAAGAAAGAAATTAAAGAAGATACCAGAAAATGGAAAGAACTCCCATGCTCTTCAATAGGTAGAATCAACATAGTAAAAATGGCAGTCTTGCCAAAAATAATCTACAAACTAAACGCAATGCACATCAAAATCCTAACACAGTTCTTCACAGACATTTAAAGAACAATACTCAACTTTATATGGAAAAATTAAAAACTTGGATAGCCAAAATAACTCTGTACAATAAAGGATCTTCTGGAGGCATCGCCATCCCTGACTTCAAGCTCTATTATAGAGCCATAGTTCTGAAAACAGCCTGGTATTGGCATAAAAATAGATAGACAAATGGAATCAAATTGAAAACCCTGATATTAATCCACATACCTACAACACCTTATTTTTGACAAAGAAACTAAATCTATACGATGGAAAAAAGAAAGCATCTTCAACAAATGGTGCTGGCACAACTGGATTCAGACATGCAGAAGACAGCAGAGAGATCTATAACTGTCACCATGCACAAAACTTAAGTGCAAATGGATTAAAAATCTCAACATAAATTCAGCCATGCTGAATCTTCTAGAAGAGAAAGTGGGAGATACCCTTGAACAAATTGGCACAGGACTTCCTGAACATTACACCAGTAGCACAAACACTGACATCTGCAATTAATAATTGGGACCTCCTGAAACTGTGATGCTTCTGTAAGTCAAAGGACACAGTCAGTAAGTCAAAACGACAGCCCACAGAATGGGAAAAGATCTTCCCCAATCCCCCATTTGACAGAGGCAGAGCTCCAAATTATTTATTCTCCTTCCATAAGGAGGAAATTTCTTCATGAGTTAAAGGTACTATAATTTCTGCTAGATCTTTTCCAGTCAGTTGATGAAGTCATAATTTATCCTTTAGAATAAAATCAGAAGACTTTTCTTTATATGTCTTTAACTTTTTTATTCTGTTTATGTGGCAGAAATATGCACTCCAATGTGTTGTTCCCTCTGCATCAGAATCCCAGAAGGATATTCTCTGGATGCCAAGATAACAAGAATACAGTTTAAATCACAGTTTATCCCATCTAAATGTGCATCCAATATTCTGTTTTCTACACATTGTAACTCCTTTATTGCCTCATCGGATCATATTCTCAGACTGTTTAGGTCCTTATCACCTTTAAGGGCCATTTTTAAATGCTTTAAGTCATGCCGTTCTACACCAATAATTGGCTGTAATTGAGAAATTTCCCATAATAATTTCTGAAGACAATTAAGAGTTTGGTAACGATCCTTTTTAATTTCTACCTTCTGAGGTGTGATACTTTATATTAGTTTATCTTGTAACCTGAATAGTTAATAGAATCTCCCCTTTTTATCTTTTCTGGGGCAATCTGGAACCCCCAAGGAGGCAGAACTTCCTTCACCATTTCAAACATACATTCCAAAGTTTCCTTATTAGAATCTGATAAAAGAATATCATTCATGTAATGATAAACAAGAGATTGTGAAAATTCTTACGATTATTTACAAAGGTTTCTGTACAAAGTGCTGACACAAAATAGGACTATTTAGCATTCCTTGTGGCAAAACTCTGCACTGATAACTCCTAACTGGCTGTGAATTAGTAAGAGTTCAGTACAGTAAATGCAAATTTTTCTCTATCATTTTCCTGTCATAGGAAAATGATAAATGTGAAAAAACATTCTTATATACCAATTTCTATGATAGTTTAACCTTTAAGTATTAAGGAAGGCAAAGGCATTACAGGTTGCAGAGAGCCCATTGGTTGAACTACCTTATTTATGGCTCTCAGGTCTGTCAGCATTCTACACTTACCAGACTTCTTTTTTATAACAAATACAGGAGAATTCCAAGGGCTGGGAGATTCCTCTATGTGTCCAGCCTCTAGCTATTCCTGTACTAACTTTTCTAAATCCTCTAGCTTCTCAAATGTCATAAGCCATTGTCTTACCCAAACAGGTTCATCTGTAACCAACTATAATGGCAGGGCCTTTGGCTCCTCTGAAGCTCCAACATTTGTACCTAGTTTCTGTACAGCCTCGATGGTTGGTAACAGTTTTCCATATCTTCTTACCAGATCTTTTCTACTTTGTAAAGATTGTACATAATTTGCATCTGACACTGGAAGAATATTTATCTGAGTATTTCTTTGCTCTAGAAGATCATAACCCTAGAGATTTATAGCTATATCTGCCACATATGGTTTCAGTCTTCCTTTCTGTCATTCCGGTCCAATGCAGACCTCCCAGTTACAACTCTGTCTAACTCTCAATAGAGTTCCAATTTGTAAAAATTGTACATTCGCCTCTCTAAGAGGTCATTTCTGAGGCCAAGACTTTTGGGTAATATTAGTCACATCTGCCCCAGTGTCTACTAAGCCAGTAATAACTATTATTAAGTTTGACTTTCAACTGAGGCCTTTTATCAGTAATAGAAATTTGCCAAAATATGCGTTTCTCATTTTGTCCAATCACATTTGATTCTTCATCCCTATTGAAACTACTATCTAGAACAGTATCATTTTTCACAATAGGAAAAGAACTATCTATTCGTCCTGTGAGAGATTGTCTTCCACTGGGAATGCCTGGACTTTTCTCAATGTGGGGACTTCTTGAGTCCCCCTTCGGGGTTTCCTGGCCTAAAGGGTTTCCTTGCATGTTCCTGGTCGATCTACTGGCCCAGTGCCTGCCCTTACCACATCTTCTAAACAATCCAGATGGCAGTGGCCTTCCGTATGAGGCATTGTTAGAATTCGTTTGTCTACAATTTCTCTTGATATGTCCTATTCTACCATAGCTGAAACACCTAGTTTCCTGGTAGCTTTGTGGTCTCCTGCCCAAGGTTCTGGTTCATAGTAGTAATAACCCCTAGCCTCTTGGTACCTATGTTGACCTCTGTAAGATATGTCTCCTTCCCAATCCCTTGCATTCTCACCTCTAGATCTCTTAATCTCCTGTTGCCTTTTTAAACCTTTTGAGATGGTTTCTACCCAAGATCCATTATCTTGCATATTATAGTCAATGTTGGCTGCAAGCAAAACCCATTCTTCTAGCCAAGCTGATCTGATCTTTAAAGGCAAAAGTATTCTTTTGCATATTGGGTTTGCATTTTCATAAGCTATTGTATATATAATTGATTGTCTTATTTCTGGATCTGTTACCTGTAATTCTACTGCCCTAGTAAACCTTTGTAAGAAGTCCTGGAACTGTTCTGTAGGTCCCTGTTCTATTCTGGTATAAGCTTCTAGGTGTTCTCCTGGCTCAGGAACCCTATCGCAGGCATTTAATGCTGCTTTCCTGCATAAGGACAATATATTGTCATCATATTCAGCCTGAGCCTGTGGGTTAGCATAAATACCCTCACAAAGAATCTTATCTAGGTGGGGTCTTTAAAACCTACCTTTATGCCCTCGTGCTCAAGGAGCTTCGCCTCTTCCCTGACCAATGCTTTCCACTGGATTTAGCATGAATTCTCAAGTACAGCTGATAGCAATCATTCCCAATCTGTTGGTATCACCCTGTTAAAGGTTGCCCATGGATGTAATAGCTATTTTATGTATGGACTTTGGATACCATATGAGACAACTGGTTTGTTTATATTCTTAAGATCTTTCAGCTGTATAGGTTGCCATAATAAGCCATCTGTCCCTGAGGGTGCTTCTTAGAAGCTTGCTTTTCTACCATGGTATCTGGATAGACTAATGGTGTAGAGTAAAAACCTTAGAAGAATAGTCATGATACCTGGGTGGAATATGTGCCTCAGATTGTAGTGATTCTGCCTCTGAGGCATCCCAATGATCTTTAAGGCTAGTAATGATATCCTCATATAAAGTTTCAATCTCCTTAATCATAAAATATTCCAAGCATGTTAGTGAATCTGTAAATTCCTCTAACTGCTTGTCTACACATTTTTCTAGGTCTTTAATAAGGTCATCCTTAGACAGCATTTGGATGGTTTGGAAACTGCCTTCTAGGTATTGGAGTCTACATTTGAGGTCATTATCTGCTGATTTTGAGTCCTCAGCAATTGACGGCATGGTCCTATCTAATCTTACAGCCCTGTACTGTAAATTATCTTCCAAACATTCAAATCTAGACTCAAATTTGTGATCTGCTACCTTAGATGTTTCAATAATTGATTGAATAGCATTGTCCAATTCTTCAACCCTATCCTGAGTATTTTGCACCTTTGCATCTAGTTTCTGGGTCACTGATCCTATCTGAGTTTCTAGATGGCTACAGATATTCTTTTGTTTGTCATGGTCCTCTGAATGCCTAGCCTCTAATGCTTCAGTATTTCTCTGTTTGTCTTATCATAAATACCCTGCATCTCATCTTGGGTAACAGACAGCTCTGTCTTTAGTGTACTGGACACAGAGCCAAGCTAATCATCCAATTTCTGTTCCACTTGCTGCACAACCATAGTCCGACCTAATCTGTTCTCCAAAACATCATTGCAAAAAGCTGTTATTTCCTACAAGCTGGTGGTGAGGTTATCTATGTCCTTGTTTCTGAAGATTCTAGCTAGAAATGTTATTTGAACCAGCAAGCTAACTGCCATTACTGCATATAGGCCGGCAATTGGCAGATTAGCATCCTCCTCAAACATTGAATTCACGTAATAAGCAAAAATATTACCAATTTTAGCAAACGATGTATATTCTGCCATGATTTTACCTGACTTTTACATTTTGACCAGCAGGTGGCACAGGAGTTCAATTATTCTGCATGGCGTTTGTCAGTGGTTGGTCAGACAGAAAGTCACAAAGTTGGCTGTGCTTATCTTAGAGAGTATATGGCTTTGTGGCCACTACCACTGAAAGAGATGAGTCTTTAAAGCTGCAGTGGCCATGGAAAGTCACTGTTGAAAGCCGTGGGCTACTTGGCTCTAGGCCAGGAGGCCTCAGGGTGCCAGTAGGCTGCAGTCCAAGCTGGTCCTGTGCCTGCAACTAGAAACTGGGACAGGACCATAGGGAGGTCTGTGGAAGTGTCTCCAGCTGGGCAGACGGTTCTGAGAAGCTCAGTGGCAGCCAGAATGCTGCATTTGTGTTGAGCATCAGGTTGGCTGCTAGCCGGGAGCACCTGAGAGAGAGGGTGCTTTCCTGGCCTAGGCCACCATGGGGGCAGCCACAGGCTGTCCCAAATGGAGCTTAGGTTTACAATATCCCACTTCTGACTCCAAATAAAGTGGGAAATTACCAATATGGAGCCAGGTAAAAATACAAGGGATTTTAATAGGGAAAAGCCTTACTTACAGAGCGACCTAGCCAACTGGTGTGGCAGCTGTCTGTACAGCAAGCTGAAAGTGAAACCTGAAAGCAGAAACCCACCACTAGAATGTCCCTCACTCTATGTCACCCTGACCACGCCCTTGCAGTCATGGTCAGGCACACCTGTAGCCAATCCCTAAGCAGCTGTGGCTACAACATCCCCTACTGAATGGTACTCAACTTCATATGGAAAAACAAACAAAAAATGCACGATAGTCAAAACAACCCTGTATAATAGAGAAGGCATCACCATCCCTGACTTCAAGCTCTTTTATAGAGACATAGTCATGAAAACAGCTTGGTATTGGCACAGAAATAGACAGGTTGACCAATGGAATTGAATTGAAAACCCTGATATTATACCACACACCTATGAATGTCTTATTTTTTGACAAAGAAACTAAATGTATACAATGGAAAAAAGAAAGCATCTTCAACATATGGTGCTGGCATAAATGGATTCAGACATGTAGAAGATTGCAGATTGATCCATGTCTATCACTATGCACTAATCTTAAGTCCAAATGGATGAAAGATCTCAACATAAATTCAGCCACACTGAACCTCCTAGAAGAGAAGGTAGGTGTCATTCTTGAACAAGTTGGAACGGGAGACTGCTTTCTGAACATAACTCCAGTAGCTCAAACATTGAGAACAACAATTAATAAATGGGACCTCCTGACACTGAGAAGCTTCTGTAAAGCAAAGGACACAGCCAGCAAGACAAAATGCAAGCCCACAGAATGGGAAATGTTATTCACCCACCCCACATATGACAGAAGGCTGATCACCAAAATATACAATGAACTCAAGAAGCTAGCCACCAAAATACCAAGCAATGCAATTAAAAGATGGAGTGCAGAACTAAATAGAGAATTCTCAACAGAGGAATTTAAAATGGCTGAAAGACACTTGAAAAAGTACTCAACTTCCTTAGCCATAAGGGAAATGCAACTCAAAACCACGCTGTGATACCATGTTACTGCTGTCAGAATGGGTAAAATCAATAACATCAATGACAATCTATGCTGGAGAAGATGAGGAGAAAGAGTAACTCTCCTCCATTGCTGGTGGGAGTGCAAACTTGTACAAGCACTTTGGAAATCTCTATGGCAGTTTCTCTGGAAAATGGGAATCAGTCTACCTAAAGACCCAGCAACCCCTCTCTTGGGCATATACCCAAAGAATGCACACTCATACAATAAGGACATCTGTTCAACCATGTTCATAGCAGCATTATTTGTAATAGCCAGAACCTAGAAACACCCTAGATGCCCCTCAACTGAATAATGGATAGAGAAAATGTCTTGTATTTGCACAATGGAGCACTACTCAGCAGAAAAGAACAATGGAATCTTGAAATTCTCAAGCAACTGGATGGAACTAGAAGAAACCATTCTCAGGTAACTGAATCACAAAAAGATAAACATGGTATGTACTCACTCATTTTTTTATTTTTAGACATAGAGCAAAGGATCACTAGCCTAATTTCCACACTGCCAGAGGAGCTAGGGAACAAGGAGGACCCCAAAAGAAGATTGCATAGTCCCTTGAAAAAGGGGATGGGGACAAGAACCCTTGACCAAATTGGAGCCCGAGGGCAGGGAGAGGAAGGAGAGTCTTCATTCAGTTGATGTTTGAAGCAGAAACAGACACCCATAGTTAAGCACTGTACCATATTACTGGAATTCAATTGTGGAGAAGGAGGAGTGTTTAGCAAAGGAGCTATCACGGGCATGGAGAGACCAGAAGAAACAGTGGACCCTAATAGAATGGAGACCCTAATCATGAAGCTGGGGAAACAGCATTGGACCAATCCAAGCCCTCTGAAAATGGGTACCAGCTCGGAGCCCAAGACAGTCTATGTCTCCTCTGACAGCGGAGCCAGTCTTTATCCCTAGAGCACAAATGGACTTTGGAGCCCTTCCCTATGGAGGAATCCTACTGCAACCCTGACACAGCAAGGATGGTCTAGGCTTTTCCCCAAACAATATGACAAACTTTGTAGGTCCTTGGTAGAGGGCCTCACTATCTCTGGACAGGAGTTGGGGGGGTGGGTTGGCGTGGGTTGCATGGAGAACATGGGATCAGGGAAGGGGGAGGGAATGGGGAGGATGGATATGTAAAATATAAACGAGTAAAAAATAAAAAAAATTAAATGCTCCAAAATTTATAAAACAGCATTATACCTTCTGAAGTGATCTGACTATTGTTGTCTAATTGAATGTACATGCTTATTCTCATTTTTAGCATGGTTTTGATTTTTCAATGCTAGCATTGATTTTTCCCGCTCAAATAGTAAAAGTCCCTGTATTTATTCTCTATCAACTACAGGAAAAAAGTGTCTAGACCGTCAGTGTAAGGCATGGGCAGAATAAAGCATTCTGTTAGTACTCATAGGATGAAGGTGGCTCTCTGTATATCACAGTTAATATTTATCAAAACTATTTTGTGGGGATATATTATTTATGATTTATTAAAGCTTGCTTGAGGATTCAGAAGGCAAAGCCAGTCTTAGGCTATGGAGATCAGGAATTGGTGGCACATACCTTTAATCCCAGGACTAAGAATTAAGAGGTAGTTGGACCTCTATTAGTTCAAGGCCACTATGGCCTACACAAGAATGAAGAGTAAATGAGGTCATGCATTTGATACCAGTAGCTGGGATCACATGTTTTTAATCCCATCATTAGGGTTGCATATAAGACAGAAGCAAGGTCTCAGAGCTGTCATTCATTCTCTAGTCACATTGAAGAGAGGCAGACATTGAAGTTTTAGGATTTTTCAGCCAAACTGAGGAAAGACAGTAGTCTGAGGTTTGATGAAAGCCAGGACCACCTTTTAGTCTAAGCTAGTGGTAAGAGCTAGTAGCAAGCAGCTTTCCTTTTCTGATTTTTGGCTTGAGGCTTGAACCCCAATATGTGTCTCTGAGTCTTTTATTAATCAAGCTATATTTTTAAAGTTCATAATTTTTACCACATATCACAATTTTATTATAATAAATTCTGTATAAATTTAATATAATACTGTATTATTTAATAAATATTTAAAAACTCGTTTATGATTCATATTTATGATTATGCATTAGATTGAAAGTAAACATGTTTAAAGTGGAAAAATAAGCATGTAGCATATATATTTTTGCTTGTTTGTTTTTGAGACAGGGTTTATCTGTAGCTTTGCAGTTTGTGCTGGTGCTTACGTACTCTGTAGACAAGTCTAGCTTTGAACTCACAGAGATCTGCTGACCTCCACTTCCCAAGTGCTAGGATTAATGGCATACACACAATGCCCAGTATAAAAATCTTACAAAGAATTTAATGTAGTACAATTTTAAACATAAATAGAAAACAAAAGAAAAGCCACACCTGGAAAGAAGCTGCATTTTTGATTTTCCTATATTCTTAGGTTACTATGAAAACACTAAAACAATTTTCCATGGTTTTTATCACTGTCTTCTTAAGCTCTTTCATATTAAATTAGGTCAATGTTCAGAATTAGGAAAGACTCTCATCCATCCTAAAAATTCAGTTATAATGGGATCAGGTGGAAAGGTATTCAAAAGCACAATTTTCCTTGGTGATTTTAGCTACAAAGAAAGACAGCTTCTTTTGGTGGGATTTCTCTATTTAACAATTGTAAGGTCATATTTCCTGTCAACTAGCAAGAGATTCCAACAGAAATTGTTTTGTCATTCAGAATCATGAAAGTTCTGAAACTTTTTGGCAACACATTGCCAGAGGGATGTCATAGCAAATGAAAGTCATTTCTTTTCAAATGAAAATATGCCACATCACTCAAAGACAAGTGTGTTTTCTATCCAGAAAGGAGTGATTTTTTTCAAAAAGGTAACTTCATTTTTTAATCCTTTAAGGAAATACAATTTTACTAAATGCAAATTATGGCTAACAACAAGAAATTATTTCTCTTGAACTTTTATACAGATGGCAGATAGAAGTTTCAGGTGTGTGTTGATACTTGTATACTTTTTATTTATTAAATATCTGTTCATTATCTGTACCATTTTCTTGTAATTTTAAATTTTCATTTTACAAATAATTCATAATAGTATATTAAAGCAATTTGTTAGATATAAATAGGATTGTCTTAATGGTAAAATAATGCAAGAATAATTTATTTAGTTGATAGTAATTATGAAGTGTATTAATTTATGATTGCAATAAGAAAAATTGAGCCCTTACTAACACAGTATACATCTTATAAATATCTATGAGACTATGAAATTCAGTATAATTTAAATGATATTTTGTGATCAATACCTCCAAATTTATCTAGCGATGCAAGTTTAAACAATTGAAAAACATCTTTAAGACATTCAATCTCTGGCTATTTTATCTTTAAATACTTTACCTGGGTGTTTTGCTATAACTATGTAAGGACACATTCTTTTACTCATTTTTGTCCTATATTTACATTGATCATGAATCATACAATAAATTAGTAACAAAAATTTCTTATAATAATTTATTTTAATCATATTAGACAGAAATTAAGGATCAATACTAAACAGCTCAGAGGGCAGAGAAGAGATCGCTTTATGCTCAACTTTCATTGGGACATTCATAACACACCATCACTTCCCAGGGTTCAGGGATTATTGTGAAATAGTTTGAAAAGCTTGTAAGGGAGAGCTATGAAGGATGGCTGTAGGGAAAAGCCGTCTTGTAGGCACAGCACAGAAGTTGCACAGATGAAATTGCAGTGGTTGCCACAGAATGGAAGAGACCTGTGCAGTCTGAAGGCAGACAATGCAAGCATGGAGAAGGTATTCAGCCAGGAAGTGCCAGCAAGCTGAGGAGCCACTGTCGATTGATTGATAACTGATATTGAGAGGGAGACAACTTTCTTTAAGGATGACCCAGATAGGTGCCACGCCCTAGTAATTGGCCAACATAAATGGGCTTTGATTGGTTAAGGGGTTGCCATGTTGAGTGGATAGATAAGGTGATAATATAGAAGGAATTTCTGGAGAGGAGTGAATATGATCAAAACAATTTGAATTAGATTCTCAAAGAAGCAATAAGAATTTTGAAAATCAGATTAATAATACATATCTTAACACTCCATAAAAAGTTCTGGACTCTTGTGGCGAATGGCAAACAATGGATACATCTAATGTACATGCATTATCATAATTTTATTTAATGTGGTCTGTGCGTGGGAATAAGTTATGTGTCAGCTCATCAGAGAAAACAGTGTGGGATCACCTTGAACTGCACTTAAAGCAGCTGTGAGCTATCCAACATGCTCACTGGGAGCTGCGATCCTAGCTACTGTGCCATCCCATAGTAAACTCAACACCGTTTATTAAACAGCAACTTGATATAGCATATTTCTATCACTTTAAATGCACTATAGTTAAAGAACAGGAAACTCAAATCTTCTCTGAAGTTTTAAAATTTATACATTTCTAAATCAATATTAGAACTGAAAACAATTAATTCAGACATGGAGAACATCGTTGTTTTCCTGTGTCATTATCATCACAACCTTGAGACATATTCTGATGGACAGGTATCAGGTAATGAGGTGGCCCCGTACCACTCACTTTGTAGATTAACTTGTGTGACTCAGAGAATTAAATTTCACACACTCGGACAGCAATAGGGTTTGCTTATTTCTAAATCACATTGATCCTGACTTGTTCCCATAAGAGTATCTGGAATCAAACCTGGCACAAAGACATGGTAGCCCAAATTGCTTTAAAATCCATAAGCTGTGTGCTGCAAATAAACATAGGTCTGCCACTGTATGCCAAATTAGCCATTGTTGCCGGGACTTAAGTGACTCCATCTTGGTCTGATAGGTCAACGTAGATACTTGTCTTGCTCAGGCTTTGCTGAAATAAGACAAACAGAAACTTTTGCCAAGAAAAAACAGCGCCTATGTGACCTCCTTGAAACCAGGATGTTTTGAAGTAGTTTCTCACTGTTCCTTGAACCATAGGTAACTTTAAATAAAGACGTTTGTAAGGATATTGTCTATTTCTGAGCTATATATAAGCACTCAGGTGAATAAATGACTGACAGCAGTATACACAGAAAGTCCTCCTCTGTTGCTTATCAACAACTGTACCTGCGAATACTGCACCATTAAGATTATCATGTCCTGCTGGTTTTTGTGGGTCACAGGCATCATATCTGGGTAGTAAGTACACTTGCCTCTCTTGGAACTTGCATGGTAGATTCTAGTACCATGAAAATTAACCCTCAGGGAGGAGAATGTTAGGTGAGTTCTAGCTCAGGGAGCCAAGTGTTTTGTCTCTGAATTCCTGCATGTTTTTATGTTAAGAATTTGGTAGCTTTAACATTTTCTTACACTGATTAATCTTTTTCCTCTATCATATCTTCAAGACTTGAGATTCTCTCATCTCTTGTATTCAGCTGGTGATGATAGCATTTATATACCCCATTCATGTCCCCATATTTTCTGTTTCCATGATTCCCTCCAATTGTCTTTACTTTATTGCTTTTATTTCTATTTTCAGGTGTTGAACAGTTTCCTTTATCTACTTGTATTTTTTTTCTTTTTCCTGATTCTTTTGTAGAGATTTATTAATCTCTTCCATATTTTTAACTTTTCCTCAATTTCTTTAAGGGATGTGTTCATATACAACTTAAGGATTGATCTCCTAGGCATAGAATGAATTTTAAAGGACTTGTTATTCAACTCTTTTGGATCTTTCAGTTCTCACTATTGTAGGCTGGCTGGGTATTCATGATGCCATATAGCATTTTCTGCTATTCACTCTGTTCTTACATTGGCATTTAGGCATCTGGATTTGGTATGATTATAAATCTAGGTGTTAATTCCTGTGTTTGCCTTTGTTAGATGCTTTGTTCCTGTGTTTCATGTTCCTTTCTGATCTTGTGGCCTAAATGTCTAAGCATTTTGGTGGTCAGTTTGTTTTCAAGTCCATCAAGGTGTTTCCCCTTGGGTTTGGGTGGGTAGGTTTTCCCAGATCTTTCCTGTGCACCAGTATAGCTGAAGTTTTTTTTCTGAAGTTGTAGACCTGAAGTTCTTAGATCTGGCCTGGCCTATGGAAAAGCAGAATTCATTTTCCAAGTAATATGGCAGGATATGGAACCCAGGGGTGGGGTGAAGTCTGTGATTGCTGGAGGGACTTTAAGGAGTGTTACTGGGCAATGGCTCGGGTCTTACCTTGGGTCCTTAGATATGCCCTGCCCTTTGGAAAAGCAGAGAGGTCTTTTTCAAAAGTTGTAGGCCAGTAAATGTCATGCATGAGGTTTATGCAGTCTGGGATTGTTGAAAGTCTTAAAGTGGTTTTGTAAGCAGTGTCTTACCTAAGGTTCCTATGACCAGTCTGGCCTCCACTAAGGCTGCTCAGGATGTGGGCCCTAGTATGGAGGCAGGAAGGTGGGGGTGGGGGTTGAGGGTGTCATACATGCACATTTTAAAAACTGTATTTATTCTTCTCCAATACTAGACATCTCTATGGCAGCTCCTCCTCCCTCCACTCCTTCCAGTCCCCTTCCACCTTCTCTCTCCCCCAGATACAGACTCAGGAGCTACTGTCTTTCCTCAGGAAAGAGCAGGTCTCCCAGGGAAGTCAAACAAACATGTCACAACGATAAGCAATAAGACCAGACACAAACCTTCACATACAGGATGGGTGAAGCAACCTAGTATGAGGAAAAATATCCCAAGACCAGACAAAAGAGACAGCCACACTCCCATTGTCAGGAGTCCCACCAAGATACCAAATCACCATCCATAGCATATATCCAGATGACAGAACAGGCCCATGCCAGTCCTAGGGCTATCTTTACTCTCTGTGAGACCCCATGATGTCCTGTTGTCTTTGACTCCTCTGGCTCCCATAATTCTCCTTCCCTCTTCTACTTGGTTCCCTTAGCACAGAGTGGAGTCTCCCAATGGAGACCTCCAGCCTAAGCTCCCTCTCCATGTAATGTTTGGCTGTGTGTCTCCGAGTCCAGTCCCATTATCTGCATCTTTTATGGTGACTGGAGGAGACATTGTTGTTACGATGAATCTTTCCTGATTCTCAATATGCAGAGAGAGTCGTGTTACACATTGAGACTTCAGAATTTGTTCCTGATAATACAGAATTAATTTCTCTGTTTTTACAATTACAGGAAACAATCAGAGACAGAAGTAAACCTATATACATTACACATATCAGATCCCATATGGGTCTGCAAGGCCCACTAGCACAAGGCAATGATGAGATTGATCGTTTATTAATTGGAAGTATGCTAGAAGACTCAGAATTTCATAAGAAACATCATGTAAATAGCAAAGGTTTGAAAAAAGGCTTCTCCATCACTTGGCAACAAGCCAAGGAGATGGTGAGAAACTGTCCTACTTGTTCCTTTTATAATCAAAATCCATTGCCAGCAGGTTGTAATCCTAAGGGTATTCGGAGAAATGAGGTTTGGCAGATGGATGTCTTTCACTTTGGAGAGTCTGGAAATTTGAAATATGTGCATCATACTATAGACACATTCTCAGGGTTCCAATGAGCTGCTGCTCTTAACTCTAAAAAAGCTAATTGTGTTATTACACATTTGCTAGAGGTGATAGCAGTTATGGGTATACCTGCACAAATGAAAACTGACAATGTTCCAGCATATGTCTCTACAAAATTGGAACAGTTTTTCAAATATTATAACATAAAGCATGTTACCGGTATACCACACAATCCTACAGGACAAGCTGTGGTTGAGAGATCTAATAGAACACGTAAGGAGATGCTCAACAAACAAGCTTGGAAGATTAAACCCCCCAAACATAGGTTGCATAATGCTTTATCAACACTAAACTTTCTTAATGCCAATGAGAAAGGACAAACAGCTGCAGAATGACACTGGACTATGGAGAAAACTGAATCAGCTGGTACACTTCAAAGATGTACTAACCTCTGAATGGAAACCAGGACATGTGTTTTCATTGGGGGGTCGGGGTTTTGCATTGATTTCTACAGGAGAAGAAAAACTTTGGATACCATCAAAGTTGATCAAGATTCGAGTTGAAAAGGAAAAACCTCTAGACGAGGAGAAATGACAGGTATTCTACTAAGGTATATCTCATAAACTAAATAGAACCCCCCCAAAAGAAAGGGAAGTGTTTTGCTTTTATCTTCACAGGAAAACTCATCTCCAGAAGGCAAAGGACACTGCATGGATAGATATTTAAGAAGAGAAGGTAGCTATAACCATCAAAGAAAAGGAATGTGCCATACAGTAAACTTTACAGCTGTCTCTCAAAGAACTCTATTTCTCTTCTTTTCCTAGTCCATATTCAATTAAACCAATGCTGGATTTAGAGGTGGATTTGGCTTTCTTCCTCTAAAATCCAAGCACGTTGTTTAACTAAACTTTAGTGTTTCCGTATTGTATCAAGAAGCCAATTGATGTAATGAAGAATAAAATAATTGGGGGACTGTCTTTGTCTTTTCTTGGATCTTTCTCTCAAGGTGTACACCCTCTCATAATTTTTATGCTCTCATAGTTGCATTCCACAGCATGTTTACATACACAAGCAAACATTTCTCTGCTAACTGTTTATGTTTGAGTCCCACACACCCAATGAAGACCTGCCTGACAGCAATCCCTGGACACCCTGGAAAAGAAAATGGGCCACACCTCCTCGACTGCACTGGATCCAACTTTCTCCATTTCAACGGACACTGGCCAAAGCTTCAGATACTGACTTCAATCAAGTTGAGGATTTCAAGCAAGATCTTCTATCAAGAGAATTCATCTAACATGGACTGGATACAATCCATTCAAGAATTTTACTACACTAACATTTTCTTCCTAAAGGACCCCACATGACTATCATCATCCCATTTCAGCAGGAAGTAACTTGGAGGATGCTATGCCCCCTTTCCCATTGTTGTCACTCAGGATAGTGTATATACCTAGTTAGGGATAGCTTCCTATTGTTTATGGTTGGGATTGGAAGGAAGTGTTCAAGCTTGGACACCTCTTTTAGATGACTTTAGTGTTTAGTTAAAATAGATAGTTAGGATGTGACATAAGCAGATTGTTGTATCTTCTTATATTTTACCTTTATGATTGTTAATTTTGGATACTTTACACTGTTAGGTTTTATTCCTCTTTTAGACTAAAAGGGGAATTATAGGGGAAGCTGTAGCCACACCTACTTAGTGGCTGCCTACAGGTGTGTCTGACCACATTTGCGAGGGTGTGATCAGGGTGATGTAGAGTGTGGCTTTCAGGGGACTGTGTTTCTCTTTTGTTTTCACTTTTGGGCTTTCGTACAGACTGCTGCCATGCCGGCTGGTGAGGTTGCTCTGCAAGAAAGGCTTTTCCCTATTAAATTCCCTTGTAATTCTAAATGACTCCATATTGGTAATTTCCCACTATACATTGTTAGGAATCATTTCATTGCTTTTTGGCTTTTGGATTTCTGTTTGTTGTTTTATCTATGTCTCTATACTCTCCAGAATCAGGTTTCTGGTAATCCAGGCAGTATCAGTCATATGGTTCCACTTGTAGGATGGACCTCAAGATAGACCAGTCATTTGTTGGCCACTCTAACAAGTTCTGTGCCTCATTTGCCCCAAACTATCTTGCAAGCAAAAGAGATTGTAGGGTGAAGTTTTTATGACTGGGTTGGTATCCTTAATTACTAGTAATCCGCACTAGGGCCATCTTCTTAATTTTCAGAGTGTTTACATTGCAATAGGTTTCCACGTTGCTGCCAAATCCATTCAAAACCTAGTCATGTCTCTCTGTCCTCACTCCCTCCACTCCCTAAACCTTGTCTCCCCTACACACTCCCTACCAGCCACATTTCACCTGAAAAATCTACTCTATTTCCCTTTTACAGTGAGATCCATGCGTCCTTCCTAGAGCCTTCTTACTTGGCCTCCCTGTGGATTTTTCTTTGATAATCATTTATTTTACAGCTAATATCCCATTATAAGTGAATGCATACCATGCTTGTCTTTGTGGGTCTGGGAGAAACCCATAAATGTTAAACATTCTTTACTATCAGGGAAATTAAATCAAAATTTCTTTGAGATCCATGTTATATTGCCAGAATGACTAAGATAAATAACATAAGTGACAGTTCATGCTGACTATGATGTAGGGCAAGGAAAACAGTACTCCATTGCTCATGAGAGAACAAACCATTATAGCTCCTATAGAAATCAATATGGGAATTCCTCTGAAAAGTGAGAATTGATCTACTTCAAGACCAAGCTCAAACATTCTTTGGCATATACCCAAAAGAATCCCCATCCTATCACAAGGATACTGGCTCAAGTATGTTTATAGTGCTTTTATTCATTATAGCCAAAAATGAAAACAATCAAGATGTCCACCAAACACAGAATAAATAAAAATATATGACACATTTACACAATGGAGTATTACTCACTAGTTAAAATAATTCTATCATGAAATTTGCAGGCAAATATGTAGAACTATATGTCTACATTTTCCAATAGAAAATTCTTTAGGAATAAGAACTATACTGGCCTTGGGTAGTGTATCATGGCTTCCTACATTAAAACTTACCTGGCAAATAAGGTCTGGAATTTTTTTCTCTATATGGAAGTAAAAAATATTCCAATATTTGTGACTGTAAATTTTCCGCTGCATTTCTTTAAGGCATATTAAAAATCCTCAACCAATTCATGGCCTCTCCTCTTAAAAAGGAGAAGAAAATAAATGAACAAAGCTTTAAAAATTTTATCATATTATTTCAAATGGACTGTTTTAATTCATGAAGACGTTTTGGAAAGGAGTCAACAAAATTAAGGCTTACTTTGAATTAAAAATGCTAGTTACAGAAACAATATAGTTTTTTCCTATAGGCTCTACATGATTATTTTGTGAGTGACTTTATTCAACTAAGAGTAAATAGTGGATAAAAATGAAAATATCACATCACTTTTAGTTCTAACTTAAAATCATGTTTCACTAACATTGGTTATATTATCACGTTTCTCTAAGTGCAAATTTTAAAATATAACAACATATAAATGATAAAAATACTATGACTGACTTTATATACATGCATATGTGTGTCAGTGTTTGTGTGTATGTATGTGTCCATGTATGTAATGTGTTTTCTTATGGGTGGGAATGTATCACTTCTGACATATTTGGTAAGAAGTGCAGAATTGACCAGTACAGGTTTGGTAGACAATATTAATTATGGCAGCACCTATATTACGTGAAGCAAGTGAAGCAATTTCCCTAAATCCCTAAAGGAGAAAATGCACAATGTCATTCTGGGAATGAGTTGGATCTTCAATCAGACACAGACCTCGAACTCTCTGTTCTATATGTGGAAGCCTTGCTGTCAATTGCCAAGATGAATCAAATAAGCTATAGGGAAATGAAGGGACAACTAAAGAGACTTGAAATGACATGTTTACATAATTAACCTGGTGCTCATAATATTAAAGTGGGAAAAGTTAGAAAATATTGGATTCTCAAATACTTACAGCACTAATACATTTCTTTGTTAATATAACAAACTGTCATTTAATACACAAAATAATAAATTAACGTATTAATAGAGCTTTTCATTTGTCAGCGTTTTTCCATGAGATTGTTAGAATCAATTCATGTGCTAAAAACTGTTTATTTGATTCAACAATTATTTTCTAACCAACTGCTTTTCTCCAAAGCTTTCTTCAAAGTCCATTAACACAATTATCAAAGATTCTCTAGAACTGATGTAATTAATTCTTAACAATTCTATATCCTTTAGTAGCTATTTGAAAGCATAAACTGTATACATGGACTTTTATGCACTTAATTCCATAATGCACAAATATGCAATGTACTGAGATAAAAGATGAATTACTTCAATTAATATACAATATTATAAATAATATTGTAGTAAATGCAGTAATAAAACATTAATATAGAACATTATAATTCCAAGTTATTTTTAATCCATTATCAACTATATTTTCATTTTAAAGTGTCAAATGCAGAAACACTGCCCTATGTGATATTATCTTTAAAACTAAAAGAAAGGAAGCCATGTTTAATAATTGAGACATAGACATTGAAAGTTCAGTACTAGAATGGACGAGAGAAAGAACATGACTTCTCAGCTTCACACAAAGAACTACAGGCAGCTAAGGAATGCTGAGAGTGGGAGGAATAGTCTTGCTGGGGTATGAGCACAGCAATTGGTTATCCAAATTGTCTGTGGTGACAACATACATAAAGTAACAAGATTCTGACTAAGTATGTTATATTTGACAACATTTAAGGGTAAACAGTAGAAAGATGGTATACTTTTGAGGAAGGGACAAAAGGGGGGAAATAATGTAGTTATATTTTAATCTCATAAAATAAAAAATTAAGCCTACAAATACATGTGTACTTGACTTTAATTTTATTATTGATATTTAATGATATTATTTAAATACTCCTTTTAGATAGTATCTGAATAAGTGGTAGACTGTTGGCTCTACATGACCAGGTGCTTTGGGGACTAATCAAATTTCTGGCATTTAAATAAGATTCAACTTTGTGAAGAGAATGATGTTTTCCTGGGTGATTCTGACTGGCTGTTCAGGTGCAATCATTACTTTTCAATAAATTATCTTGACTAGCTGGGTAGTGGTTAATCCCAGCAGGCCTTAGAAGGGTTACAAAGGTGGATCTCTATGTGTTCTAGGGCATTTTTGTCTAAAGAGTGAATTCAGGACTGCCAGGGCTACACAGAGAGACCTTGTCTGGAACTCCTTCCTGCTCCCCCCACTAAAATAATCATGACCAATTTTTAATACATTTATCAATCTCAATAAAATATTAGAATTAGGTATCTGCTGGGGAATGCAAATAAAATAAAGTATGAATATGATGCTTTTGCTTTCTCAGTGTGAATAGCAGAATGGGTTTCTATTAGTGTATGCATTGTGTATAAAAACAGCTAAAGTCATTGGTTCTATGCTTTTGTAAAGCCATCCATCAGCCTCTATGCTTAATTTATTCTTATTGCTTCTGGCCCAGTTCTGTCACTGACTTTAAAGATATTCATGTAAATGACATTAACTTCCTTTCACTGCAAGTAATGGCAACTCATAAAGGAACAAAATTGAGAAACTTATTTTAAATCAACTTTTGATTTCTTTAATATGAGAATTGCCAGAGCATTCTCTGAGATTTCCTTATAAAATGAGAGGGCATATTAAACTAGTCACTGTTGCAAATAAAGTTAATGACAAAATTTCATCTTTTAAAATATTTTATTTTATATTTTAAGATAAAAGATTAATCAGTAAATGTTTATTTTACTAACCAGTATTTACATATGTTTTTCATGAACAATTCATAAGAATTTAGTTTTACAGGTATTATTTAACTGAAAGTAGTAATACACATCATTAAATCTTATAGGTAAACATTTCCATTATATACCAATATGTATCCTCCCCAGAATAAAATTGTTACGTATCTTCATTTTTTAAAAATGAGTTTGGGGCAAAGGTCCTCTTTCTAAAGATACTTAGCCCAATTAGTTTGTTTCTAAGCTTTTGCAGACTGTGAATACACACATCTTTTCAGACACAGACAGTGATGAGGGTCTCTTTATCTCTTGGATGGTTTCAGACACTGTTCTATTCCTTTTGACTATCCCAGGTGGGTTTCCCCTGATGGTTTGGTGGTTGAAATTTATCAGTATTGAAAGTAATCTAATTGCAGAGAGAAGATAATTGGGCCTTTATTTTTCCATGTAGATGATTTTTTTTAATAATTGACTATATTACACTTCTATAAAATACACTATGATCACATGGACACCTACTTGTCTCAGTCCCAAATCACAGAAGCCATGAGGTACAGCCTGAGAGTGGGAGCATGGACTTGGAAATTCCTAGCAACCCAATGGCAATAAAGACCAGACACAGGCATCTTGTCATCTTTTGAGAGCTCTCAGTTCCATGCTGCCAAGTGGAGTCTCCCATTGATTCCAGCATTTTCCTCAATGGCTTTCTAACCATTCCCTGGTGATAGCAGAGACCATTTCTCTTCTCAAACTCTCTCAACCCTATCAGCAGATACCTCAAAACAGTCTCTACTCCTTTAGACCTAGTTCTCTGCCCTGGGGCAGGCCTATTCAAATGCTTAGGTCTATAGAGATGCAAACTAGTGGACATTCTCCACTGAGGCTAGCCATTCAGCAGCAAATTAGCAACATCTGCAATACAATGGAGAGTAGGGCTCCTGGATACTGAAAACTGAGGTCTGGCTGGACCCCCAGAAATTCTCTGATAGAATATTGTTGGCTCCTTCCCACATCTATGGCCCTCATTAACCCCTCACTCCTCTCATTTTGACCAATGAAATTCTTCTTCCCAACTAACATTCATCTGTCTCTAATGCCCATATTTCTTTTTATTTTCTTTTATTCATTTAAATAGTCATAGTTGCTATGCATTCATGATTGCAAGCATCCTGTGATGTATAGGTGATATTGTTCTACTCTATCTGTAGACATAATTTTCACCTTCCACTGTTGTTCTATTACCTCTCTTGCCATTCCCCAAACCTCAATAGTGGGAATATACATGAGCACTATGACTCAGAATTCATAGTCACTAGTTTTCAACACTTCAGTCAGTTATGAGTCCTTGCATTGACCATTATACATTGGAATGTAGTATCCTCTGATCAAGGTTTGGAGATACAAACAACTTTTTATACAGAGTTGTCTAGAAGACAGTTTATTCCCATGTCCATTTGGAACCATATCAGTAGTACATTCCTTCATAAGGACTATAACCTCATTCACCATAAACGTTGACTATTTCTATATTGTCAGTAATTTTTCCCATCCCATGGAGCTAGCCTCACATCCATCTAGAAGCAATGTTTATACCCAGAACGTCTATGCCACTCTTGAACCAATAGGTATATCTCCTTCCTATTGTTAGACCCCCGGAAAACTCAGGTATCTGGGGTCCCAGGCCATGACCATGGTCACCCCAATCACCAGGCAGATTCAAGAGCTTGCCTCAAACTGCATGAGACTTTATTGTTTTTTAATGAGCTAATCCCATGTTAGCTCGGGACTTTTGTCCACCCACCATGGAAGTTGGCTACAAAAGACAGCTCCTAGGGCCTCCTGAAAGATCTTGTAGGGCAGTGTAAGGGGAGTGTCTAGGTGTACACACAGGCTCAGGATTGGTGTGGCCTCCAGGCTTGGAGAGCTTGCCCTGTGTTGATTGGCCAACTGGTTGTTATGGCCCAAAGGCCCTCCCAGGGTGGTTGCTATGCTCTGTGCATCATTGCTGTGTGCTTGTCCATAAAGTACACCCAAGGTCGTAAAGCATAGCGCCACCAGCTAACTTCTGATAGGTTCCTTGTCACAAGGCAGGCGTCTGACCTCTACGTGACCAAGGCAAGGTTATGGAAAGCACATGTTACTGTCATGGCTGCCGAAATGGGGAGCTGGTCCCTTCACTATTGTAGCAATTGTGTCTACACAGGGATGTTATAAGCAATTAATTTTCTTCTCCAACAGACTACATCAAATCCTCTGACACTATGAACACTAGTCAGCAGAGTAAAATCTTACAACGGTGTTCCAGTTTTTCTCTCTGTTCTTTATTCATAATGTGTCAACAACAAGAGCCTACTGTGTAGTTCTTCTGGGTATCCAAGAACAATTACAGCCTCTTTGGGATTTTCAGCCAATATTTCCTTGGGCAGGATAATTCGGTTGGTGTTGATAACAGCTGATCACTCATTCAGAGTTATTATACCTAATATTAGTTTTTGAGGGGGGTGCGATAGGAAACGAGGATTCTGAAGAAAGATGAGAAAATGCAGGAAATATGAATGTGGAAAGGGAAAAATGATAGGGTAAAAAAGTTTAAAAATAACTGGGCAATGGTGGCACATACCTTTAATTCCAGCACGCAGGAGCCAGAGTAAGAGGATTTCTGTGATTTAAGACCATCCTGGTCTACAAGAGGTAGTTACTTCCAGGAGAGCCTACAAAGCCACAGAGAAACCCTGTCTCAAAAAAACAAAAACCAAAAACACAACAAAACAAAAGTTTAAAAAGGGATATGGGTCAAAGTTTAAAAAGTTTAAAAAGGGATAGGTCAAAGTTCATCTACAACTGAGACTGTTTAAAAATTAATAATAATCTGCTATTTCAGTACCTGTTAAAAGCAGGCTGTTATGATCTAACCATCATGACCACCACAATTTTCATCTCTGTCAACTCACTTCTGAGTATCATTTCCCTTTGTAATGACTTATTTCCTGTGGAACTGTGTCATATTCTTCTAAGGCACAAGGTCCCCTGAAATCTTACATGTCAGCATCCCATCCTCTCTTTTCAAATTTCAGTTCCTTGAATTGACTGGAATGACACTACTAAAAATACAGTGGGGATTTTGTGGGGATTTTTGAAAGTGGGATAAAGGAAGTTCATAAATACTCAGATAAAGAATTAACAGATATTTATTTGGGTAGTACTCATATAATAACTACTGTGGCCTTCCTGCTCCTGGAGATTGATACTCTGCCCTTCAGGATTTGCAGACCACTACCCAAGTGAAATGAAGCCAGCCCCTCCTCCTCCTTCTAGGGGTTCATGTCCATACACTTGAAGCCACACCATAAGTTGTGGTCATCACATCAAATCTACTAGGGAAACAAGATGCCACTGAAGAGTTTTACTTGTTTCAGGCAGAATAGATAAAACCAATTTTTATTATACCTAAAACTGAGGTTGTGCCTACATTATTTAAATCTGCTCCCTTAAGATGTGTTATATAACCGTTTCTTAATGTTTTGTTTGATGGTGTGCTATTTAAGCGTTTTTTACTCCTCCACAAATGTGAACATCAATCTGTGTACATGTTTCCATCACTGCTCCATTTTAAGGTCAAGGAACAATATGAACTGGAAGATTTCCATATTTCTGAATTACATAACAAATTGTAAATAAAAACATAACAAAGAAAGTCTTCAAAAGTTAACATATTCAACATAAAACCCATTAAATAGTTTCAAAGTCATGACTTAAAATGATATAGAAATTATCACTGATGACCTTTATGGAATTAAGTAGAATGCTGCAAGAGCTGACAAATAATGAGGCCATTTCCATTTCAAAAGAAACACTTAATACAGCCAAAGTTGTAAAATGACAGGTTCATACTGACAAAGATATTTGCACAGTGCACCCTTCTTATCATGAGAATCAAACAAGCACAGTTTGTGTGTGGTGCTTTTATTCTTCAATGTCTAGTCTCTCAATGTGAATTTCATGAACAAAAGGAAATGCTCAAGTAAAACTCACTCTCAAATAATAGACAATATTGAATATCTCTTCTAATATGCAAATTTATGAATGGAATTCATAATGAATGATTCAATAATCAATCTAGGACCAGAAGTTTGCTTGCCACAGTAAACTGTTTATTGAAAATAAATTTGCTAAGAGTTTGATAATGAATTAAAAACAACAGGACCAAATCTGAGGATTTTTTCTATAAGTAATTTACATGCTACAGAAATTAGCCTGATAGACATACATAAAAGCAAGATGAAATGCAAAGAAGAAATTTAGCCTATAAAGTTTATTTGAGTTGCTTTTGCCTTGTTTCTGTTGTGTAAAGATGCATTTTATTTACTTACAGGTGCATTTGTATGCATCTATGGCCATAGAGAGCAGAATATGGCATTTGTATGACAAAGGGCTATTCATTTCCTTCTGGGATCGGAGCTCAGATCCTTGTGAAGTAAGGTACTCTTTTCTGCTTCACTCACTCCCAGTCCCATTTCATGTTTAGCATGTGCCTCATTTAAAATAAAAATTAAACAGTGTTCTGGATCATGCAAAATTCCAAAGCAAAACAACAAAAAACAAAAAAAACAAAAAAAACAAAAAACTGCAGAGCACAAATATTTCAATCATCATTCGTTCCTGTGTGTGATAAAGTCATAAATTACATAAGCAATGGTATTTTTTACCATGGTTGCAATAATACTTTGAGATTATTACTGCAATTTTAATTGGAGCTTTTTATATTGTTCACAAATTAAAATATATTTAAAAAATACACAATTTCAGTCTCTTCAACACTATATCTGCTAATTTTAAATTGTCTACCAGCTAAGTCAATGGATTTCAGTTGTTCATGTACACACACGCGCACACACACACACACACACACACACACACACACACACAAATCCCACGGTGTTTGATGCTTATAATGGTTCTGTAAGTGATTTTCTACAGTAAAGAAACATATTGAAAAACAGAAAGCCACTTGTGTGTTCACAACTCAATATATTTAAGCAAAGTAAGAGACTTTAGAACAGATGGACTTTAGCGAAAGCCAGTAAAGAATGGAGAGATGTTGAGTGGTGTGCAAGAAGGATTTACTGCATGACCCTGCCCACAAGAACTGAAGCAAGCAGACACCTTTGAATCATTCCTTTTAGGTGACCCCAGTGTATCTCTACATACTGTTGCCTGTCTTTCAAGTCATCCATATTTTAAATGTTCCTTTTTTAATGTTTTTCCTGTTTTTGCTGTGCTGTGTTTGACCCAGGTAATCTGAACTGTATGAGTAAGTGATTCCCTCATTACCATCCTGTCACATGTCACTCTTTTCATGAGAATAATTAAATTATTCACCTGCAGCCATCACATGATACAGCTGGAGGTCTTACTAGACTATGAATTAAAAGTTTTCTGATCGTTTATTTCCTCATAACTCCTGCAGGGGTGAATATTATTTTTTATGTAGAATGAAACGAGTAGAGAAAAAAAAAGAAATTGAGAAGTAGCAAAATAAACAAGGAAAGAAATGAAAAAACAAAATGAAATCAGCCCCCAGTCTTTTCTTGGAGTCATTAGATACCCTGTAGTTACATAGCACACGTGGAAATATATATATGTGAATCTACATTTCAAAATATTAAACTTGGCCTGTCTGCTATCTGTAAAATGCATCTAGACTACCCAGAATATTAAGACTGTATCTAAGAGTTACTGAAACTATGGCTGTAATCCAGAAAAGAGTGCAAAAATATTGCTAGAGTAAAATTTTGTAAATTATAATTTTAGAAGGACAGTTGTTCACGAAGATATTAAGCCTGGAAATCTAAGTATGTAGGCATAGAAACTAAAATGAGGTAGACTAGTATAAAGTCCATTCTGTCCTGAGGAATACAATGCATTTGAGTAACTGCAAACATTGTTAAATATATTAAGTACACATTTTATATAATTTTGTTTTTTAGAATGTGTTTTATTGAGAGTGCAACCTGGTCAAACATATTTATCAGTGAATACATATAGTTGCATGGCTAAACACTGTTCAAGCTTCACAATTCAACAATGATAAAACACCCTGTTCTAGGGAACAAAGAGGGACTAAGGAAAGGTAAGTATCAGGTGATTAGTATTGGTCTAATCAAGTAAAGAATGCAAAAGTAATTCATGGTGTATTAGAATACAAAGGGAAATGAAAGACAAAACACTAACAGTGGGGTGAACAAGGGAACAATGTATTTCAGATAGAGGAGACAGTGTGAGAAAGGTGTTCAGATTTGTGAGGTTCTAGTAAATAAGAATCACACATCTAATGTACAAGCAAGTAGATACTTGTCTTTCCAGTTTCTTTTTAAGGACAACTATTTATATAAAAGTATTACATGTGGTTTAGTCTATAATGGAATAAAGAGTCTCTGAGTAGGAAACATATAAGCAAATATGCCACACAAATAAGACAAAAGGTAAAAAAGATCTACTCTGTTCTTTGGCTAAATTGTTATATTTATTTTTTTTAGGAAGTGAAAGACTATTTCTGCTAAATGATAGATATGATAGTTTATTCCCATGTAGACAGCACATTACTCTATAGGTATTCTATAATATGTTGTATACTTTAATAAATGAAACAAGCTAAAATATCATTTTAATTATAGCCATTTATGACACATAAACTCCTCCTAGATTGTTATCTCCTACCAAACCATTCAACTTCATGTTTTTCACTGTTGTTTTCATAATATTCTTGAATTTAAAATAAACTTACAATATATTTAAATTATTCAATCAACAAATATATAAAGTTTATACAGGAATTCAAATATAAATCCATGTCATCTCAGTCAGGGCTACAAAGTTGGAACCTGTATCAAAAAGCATGTGGTGGAAGATGTCCTTGAGTACAAATGTTTCTCTTATTGATTGATGACTAAAACAGTGATTTGCCAGTTGTCAGGCAGGAAGTATAGGTGGGGCTACCAGCAAGGAGTATTATGTGGAAATGACACGGAGAGGGAGCAGCCAGGCAGATGCCATGTAGCTACTTGTAAGATAGGATCCTGGGCCTTTGTCCAGTAAAATAAGTCCAGGTAGAATTAAATAGGTTAATAGTTATTGGTTAATAATTAAGAGAAAGCTAGGTAAGAAGCCTAAGCCATCAGCCAAATATTTTACAGTTGATATCAGGTTTTTGTGTTTATTTGGGGCTAAACGGCTATGGGAAGAGTTGGGACAGAAACTCTGTCTACAAGCATGGGATAATTACTATTTGAAACATATGTTTACTCAGTGGAGAAACATAAGTAAATGGAATCTTTCACATTAGTTTATTAAAATACCCATGCACTATATTTATATTTGCTTTGTTACAGTAATAATTCTTATTACAGTGAACTCTAGCCCTACAGCAACTGTTCTATTCAGCTCATTTTGAGAAAATATGTTTATACAAAGTTTACATTTCTCATGAGCCAACTGTATATTTTATAAGGACAATCTCAGTAGTAAGTGCATAATATGATACCAAGTATTGAAACTGGATTGTGAATATACTTTCTTAAAGAAATTTTTACCCACTTTACCACTTTGTCATTAACAAAATTTTCAAGACATCACATTATTTTTGAAATTCAATGAGTGGTGAGTTATTATTTATATCATATAGAAAAATGATAACATCCAACATTTAATAGGCTATGTTTCCTAATTCCTAAGAGCTCATTTATCTTTGTTTACTGATGTTTTGAGCCCATACCATCCATTCACTTCCAAATCCAAGCACTACCCACATGTGATTTGAGGTATACAATTTTCAATGCGTAATAATGACAAAAGAGATTTTACAAAGGAATTGAACTAAGGATTTGAAGATGGAGAGTGCCATGTTGTTGGTTATGGAAATGCCAGAGGGAACTAGAGTTGAAGGATGAAAAGTGGAATCTGAAAGATTGAAAGGTGGCTTACTACTTTCATTAAATATGGATTATGCAACAAACACCGGTTGATTCAGGAGTGGAAAGAACAGAAGATAAACTGCCTCTTACAAATTTACTAATAAATTCAGCACTTATATACATCGACTTAACACAATGAAAATCATTTTCAACATACATGGTCCCCCAGAGAAGGAGAAAGGGACAAGATCTGCTGAGCAAATTGGGAATATGGGTGGAGGTGAGAGGGAGGTAGGGGAATGAGAAGGGAGAAGAGGAGTGGTGAGGAGGACTTGAGGGAGCAGGAAGATTGAGTTGGGGGAAGAATAGAGGAGAACAAGATAAGAAATACCATAATAGAGGGAGCCATATAGGTTTAAAAAGAAATCATGCACCAGGGAAATATCTGGAGACCTACAAAGGTGTCACCAACTAACAATCTAAGCAACAGAGGAGAGGATACCTTAAATGCCCTCCCCTGATAATGAGATTGATGACTACCATATATACCATATATGCCTTCATCCAGCAGCTGTTGGAAGTAGAAACAGACACCCACAGCTAAACACTGAACTGAACTGAAACCCAGGTGCAGAGAGGGAGGAGTGATGAGCAAAGGGGTCAAGACCAGGCTGGAATAACCCACAGAAACATCTGACCTAAACAAGGGAGAGCTCTTGGTCCCAAGAATGATAGCTGGGGAATGAGCATAGGACTGATCCAGACCCCATGAATGTGGTTTTTAGTGAGGAGGCCTTGGAAATCTATGGGGCCTCTTGTAGTAGACCCATACTTATCCCTAGTTTAGGAATGGAATTTGGCAGCCCATCCGACATAGAGGGATATTCCCTGAGCCTAGACACCTGGGTGAGGGCCTAGGCTCTATCCCAAAGAATATGATAGACTCTGAAGATTCCCCATGGAAGGCCTTAACCTCCTTGGGGAGTGGAAAGGGTATGGAATAGTTAGGGTGTCAGTGGGCGGCAGGGGAGGAGGGGAGCGAGAGGGAAATGTGACATGTAAAACAATCTTGTTTCTAATTTAAATAAAAAGTGAAAAAATAGGCTAATATTAAAACAGTTTTAAATGATATGTACATATTTTATATAGATATTAGATTTTATTGATATATGCAAAAACTACACTGTGTAAGAAATGTTAAATAGTAGGTCTCAAGAGTAGTATGCTAGTATTTTCTTTGTTAAATTTATTTTGGTATAGTTGTAATACAAGAAAAATATTTTGAATATCTAGTGAGTAAAACCTTGTGAGTCTAAAACAGGCAAAGCCATTGACAGCATTATTTGGAATTTGTTCTTTGTTGTTGTTTCTGCTGTTATGTTTGTGTCTTTGTTTATTCTTTGTTCACATGAATTAAGGAAGGAATAGTGTTTCTGGTGAGATTAAGGGAAAAGGGCACAGTTGGGACATTAAGCATATTATAAGAATATATGAAATTATCAAACAGTCAAAATGTTACCATCTTCAAAGAAAAGACACGTGAAAATAACCATCGAGGAAGATTGAAACAAGAGGATTGCCTTGATTTTGAGACTAGAGAGGAGTACAAAGCAATATCTAGACCAGCCTTATTTATTCCATTTATTCAATCTATTTATTTACTAATTCAAAGCAAAAGTTGAACTTTATTACATAGAAATCACCAGCATAATTTGACTTTGAATACTCAGAAATGCTGCCTCTTACATATAGGTGTTCCTGTGCAACCATTGGCTTCACTCAGACTCATTCGTTCACCACATCTGGATGTTTCAGATATTGTATCTTTTATTTAATTTTAAGAAGTCACAATAATAATCAAGAGTATATGCAAAACTTTTAAGTATATTAAAAATCAAGGTTTGAGATACATTTTTCACACGAGTAATATTCTCAAGATGAAAATAACTAAAACTTTGCTAAATGCTAAGCTTTTTTTTTTATCCCACAAACACCCTTTTAAGTTTGAATGCTAAATATAGTTCTCAGAAAACATATTGTCCATTAAATCCCACATAAGAAAAATATTAGGATAATATTGTCACCAAAATCATGTGTAAGAGTAAAGGATATTGAAAGAGTAAAGGATATCTTTGAATAAGAACAAGCTACCAGTATCTCTTCTGTATTTGAAATTATATGTCCATACTTATTGTTAGACAATAAAATAGTCACTCTTTGTATTAAAACAACAAATAGTTATCCTTGTCCAGTTATATTTGAGTAGATTATGTTTCTCCCCTATGTATATCTATATGTACATATGATATTTTTTACTTAGGAAATTTATTACTTTAATAATAAGAGGAGGAGTAGATGGAGGCTTATTGCATGTTGCTAGGGACTAGGAGGAGAGGAGGGTAGAAGGGGAAACTGATAAGGCTGTTTTTTTAAATTTATATTTCTGTGTTGATTTATATGTATATACTAGTCTTGTTGAGGCAAGCATATGGCTGACAGTGTAATTGATTAATTTAATTTAAAAAGATGGAATTTTTGAGAACTTGACACTTAATCACTGTACCTATATAACTCCTTCCCTGTGCATACTTGAAGCTCCTCCCATGCCTGTCTTCATAATTCCTGAGCTATTATTTTTATTGACTTTGGTACACACACACACACACACACACACACACACACACACACACACACGCTCACACACACCCATGTGTGTCCTGATGCACATAAGCATGATCATACTACCAGCTAAGTCTAGTCATTGTTGCCCAGAATAGGGGGTAGGATACTTTTAAAGATGAGTACCAAGATGCTAGCTCCTAGATAGTATGCTATAAATAGCTTGCATGCAGATATTGTGTTCAGTAATTGGAGCTTCTTCCAACAGTTGTGCAAAGCCCCTGTGTTGCATGAAGTCAATTTCCCCATGGGTTGTATACCAAATCACTAATAGAAGCTCCTAAAATAATTCCATTGTAATGGAGTACCAAAAAGAAGTATTGAAAAATACACCTCCTAAAAAAACCCTCTTTGTGAATAAGGGCACATGGGAACTTAGATTAAATCTTCCTTTACTTTTTCAGCCAATGCTCATAGTGCCAAAAGGTGTTGTCACTCTTGTCACTCATGAGTGATTATCACAAACAGCTGTAGCCCCTGCATCCTAAAATAGTATACTATTTGTCAATATTTGATGATTAATGAAACAGTCCTATGAATGACCTGAATGTCACCAAACATTACCTCTTTGTATTTGAGGCCCACCCCAAGGGATAGTTGTACCTGACATTATAGCACTGGTCAAATATTTATGACAAGGGAAATCAAAGTCTCTATGGAGGAATCTGCTATTGATGTTTTTCTAAATGAACATACAATCAACCTGCCATTTAACCATTTATATTTGTACACATAGACTTCTTCAGCATTTAGCTTTGATGAGAGAAGACTGTTTCTAGCAGTTGGCTATGATCCAAACAGGAACTATTCATTACTAATCACAGAACAGAAAATATATGAAAAATGAGTACTTGGTCCCAAACCTGAAATCTGTCACACACTTGAGGCCCAGAGAAATCACAGAAGAGAAGAGGGGTTATAGGAGTGATGTGTGGTGAAGAATATTTTGATTCATTTATCTGAGCATGGCATGGGCAATTTGACCCTTCTGCTCCTGAAGGAAGAGATGGGTGAAAGAGAGGAGAGGAATGTTGAAGAAGAATAGAGAATAAGAAGGACATAGATTAGTTTGGGAGGGAATTTAAGGGACAATAGGATAAATGTAATCATAACCCATTGCTAAAAGTATATTCTCATATATATATATATATATATATATATATATATATATATATATATATTCTGCACTATGTACAAACAACAGAAAACCGTAAAAAATAAATGAATGTTGAAAAGGAGACATACGAGAAAAATATAAAATTGTATAAAACAGTAATTGTGAGAGTCAATTTAAACTATGAAAGAAGAAAATGCATTACTTAATGAAATTATTAATGAGTACTTGTTATCTTTGTCAAATGTAGTCAATTAAAAGTGATACTGGATAGATATATTAACAGAAGAACATCCAAATTTCCAAAGGATGGATGTTACTAAAGTGTATTGAACAGAAGCCTATTGTATTTTAAGGAACAAACAATGAGAAATGACATAGTCAGTCTCCTTTTCCACAAATAGCATATGTCATTTTGGACAAATATGGGCATTGGTGCAAGGGTATAACAATTATCCAGGAATAAGATAATGAATAAACTTTGAGGTGGATGCAAAAGGTTAAGTATACTGAGGATAAATTAAAAAACAATCAGCATTAGGAGGAGATTGATTGGCATAATAAAGGGAATAATGATTATAAATCATTCTTATGTCCATTGCTTGGACCAAAGGACATATTCTGAGGTTGATTACAAATCTTATTGTAACAATAGCAAAAGTAAGTGGTATGTCATTAAGAAAGTCAAAGAGTGTAATATGAGGCCAAAAAATACAGATACTATATTTAGTGTTATATATCTTTTTTTTTTAACTCTGAAAATGAATCTGATGTAGTGGTTCAGAAAACAGAAGTCTAAAAGTCGTGTTGTTTTGGCTAGACAATGTGAGTACATTTTGTTGTTCTTAACTATTATAGGTTTTATTATAGGATAGTGAAAAGGCATTCACTCCTATTTTAATTTAATTTATTTTAGATTTTAACTGTTTGATTTGCTCTGCAGCTCAGACCATACTGACACGTATTTTCTTCTTTGTAAGCTTTTCAGTTCTGTGGGTATGGTGGTGTCCTTTAGAAATGCCACCCCCACATGGCTCATATGTTTGATTTCTTGCTAGTGCCATGGTGGAACTTTAAGTGTCGATGACTTTCTGAAGTATGTCATTAGGGGCAAGCATTGAGACTTCATAGCCTTTTCAATTTCCACGTTGTTTTCTCTGTTTTCTTTTTCTGCATGTTGTTCAATGCAAGAGTTTACAGGTTTCTAAGCTGACCACATGCTGTTAAGCAGTTATTGATTTCCCTTCTGGAAAAATAAGCCAAAATAAACTCTTCCACAAGTTTCCTTTAACTGTGGAATTTTTATCATAACAATAAAATGGAATGAAAATGATGGGTTTGTGTACACAGAATTATCAATGTTTTGTATTGTGTGGATTTATATAATTTTCTTAGTATTGTCAAAACTTGATCTATCCTTGTTAACATGATGATTCTTATGTGGAATATATTCTTTGCAAAATGCGTTTAGAGGCCTGAACCCCATCAATTCATACACAGAGAATGGCAGAATCCAATACAATTTAACTATCTTCACTGGAAATTTGGATATAATAGTGTCAAATAATTCCATAAGTCTCTGGGGAAGATAAATTGAAGTGTCTATGGAAGAAATCATAAAACCACATGATTAACTTCTACTTTTAATAAATTGTTTTACTTTGTGTTACACTTGTTGTTTCAAATAGCTGTCATACATAAAAGAACAAATTATTAAAATCAGTTTCAGAGACCAGGCTATAGTTACTTTTCCATCTATAATAGCTTATGAGTTTAGAATTAAATATGGACTGGCATTTTAGTGAGTGGCACTGAGAAAATGTTTTGTTTATATTATAATGTGGTAAAAGAATAGTTTATTTTAGGAAGTTGAGAAAACAATTATGAATTTATTGTCAAGGTCGGGTCAGACAAGGAATTCATCGAAGATGTGCTGATATACAAAATAGTTTCTGCATCTACAATGATTGTAATTCTTAAATTTTACTCTAAAAAGCAAATAATAACTGTTGCCCTAATTGAACTCATTTTATGGTTGTTTGGTTTTGTTTTAAAAAAATGAAAAGTGGCAGCTTCTTCTCCTTTTGTTTTCCCAAAACTTGGTAAGTATATTATAGAATATTTGTTTGAGGTTCCCACAACAGTAAAATAATTTTCAAATTGGCTCACTTGAGTGTAGCATTGCAATTGCTGAAGCCTTTCATAGAGGGCTTATTGCTTTAGTCATCCTTGTGCCATCCATGAACTCAGTTCGGTTTCTATAGGTCAACTGAGGTGATAAAAAAAAGAAAGGCCAAAAGATGAAATTTTTTGCCTCCCCCAAGCCCATTTTATTTTTTTTATTTCATTTTACATTCAAATAAGAGCTCTTTTTCCCACCCATCCTCATCTCCTTCCACTCCCCCTTACCTCCCAGCTAACCCACCACTAATCCACTCCTCCTTTGAGTAAGGGTTCCGATGAGGAGTCAACACACTCTGGCACAATATGTTGGGGCAGAACCAGGCCCCTCTCCCATGCATTATGACTGAGTATGGTATCCTACCATGGGAAGTGGGCTCCAACAAGCTAGCTCATGTGCTGGGGTATTGTGGTCTTGCTGCCACTCAGGATGGACTTCCACCCTAAGGAATGGGCTACAGCAAGCTAGCTCATGGACCATATTTGTATCATGCTCCTACTGCCAGGGGCCTCTCAGCTAGTCCAAGCTTCACAACTGTCTCCCACACACAGAGGTCCTAGTTTTGTTTCTGTGACTTTCAACAGCTGTAGTTCTAAAGTTAATGAATTTCCATTAGTTTGGTTCAGCTGTCTCTGTAGATTTCTCCATCATGATCTTGACCTCCCCTGCTCATATATTCCCTCCTGTCTTTGTTCGACTGGATTCTTGGAGCTTGACCAACTTCTTGGTTGTGGTTATCTTCATTGGGAAATTGGGAATAAACCTATCCCAAGATCCAATGGTACTTAATACTCTTGAGCATTTCCCCAAAGGGTGCTCAATCATACCATAAGAACATTTGCTCAGCAATGCTCATAGCAGAGTTATTAGTAATAGTCAGGACCTGGAAAAGAACTAGATGCCCCTCAACTGAAGAATGGTTAAAGAAAACCCAGTACATTTACACACTTTGATTACTATTCAGGAGGAAAAATTGATGACCTCATGAAATATTGAGGCAAATGGATGGAACTGGGAAACACCATACTGAGTGAGGTAACCCAGACTCAGAAAGACAAACACAGTATGTATTCAGTTATAACTTGGATATTCCAAAATTTTCAGGAACATTCCTCTTCTTTATGTATTATAAAATAATTTGTGACTAAACTATACTGTATAAAGTAAAATGACACAATAAGGTTTTGATGTAAATTAACTTGGCTTTCAGTATGTAATATGTTTTTGAAAAATGAATACAAATCTATATATGTAGATTATGACTAAGTTTTAATTATTTGCTTATAATTAACATAGATCAATATTAGGAAAATACAACATGTCTAACTTGGACATGAATGGGTGTCTTAAGAATGTAGAGATATGCCAAGGATACTTAGAGCACACATTTGTTCTTATAAAGTCAAACCCAATTTGTGACAACTTATGAACTCAAAAAACACATTTAGCTTTTTTTCCCTGTATTCATGTTTAGGTGTCTAATTATGGTTTAATGTATGAGACAGACAAATAAAATTATATTTGCAGAAAGGAACATGGATTCTTGTTAAGGCTGGAAAGTGATGAGGAAGGTATGTGTGGTCTGACTTGTTTCTCTAGGAATTTGGCAGCCAATAACTCATCAGTGAGGATTTAGATTAATGCTTAGTGGCTAAAAGCAGGACTCATCAGCAAATGCATGCTGATTCTCTCAGTCTGTGCATTTCTACTTTACCTACTATCTACCATTTAAAATACACCATGTGTTAGTAAGAAATGGAGTTTGCTAGACCTATCATTTCCTATTAAACAATCACACTCAATGTAGAATACTCACACAAAATACTCTTTTTCACAAGAAATTCTCTAAAAACAACTGGGTGTCCCCAATTCAATTCTATTTTGACCCTGTCTACCTAGACACTGACACCATCAATTGAGGGTCACCTTCTCAGCAACTAATGTTATTTCTAGTCCACATTTATTTCTGACAAATCATTTATAAATGTTCCCCATTAACTCCTCCTCACTTTCACTTTTTTTGGGGGGGCAGAGTTCTAAAGACAGGGAACAATTCCTTTATTCCTTTTCCTGTTTTCTTTTTATTATTTTGCATTTTGGGAGATTATCATTTAATTATAACATATTTTTCCTTCCTTTTCCCCTCCAAGACTTCCTTCATACTGCTTTTTTGCTCTCTGACAAATTTATGTTCACCTCTTCCACTAATAGTTTTTGCATTTACAACCTGTCTGTCCTGACTTATAATTGTAACTGTACATATGATTTCAAGGCTGATCTTTTGCACAGGACAACTAGTTGATGTGTTCTTATCTAAAGAATGTTACCATTCTGGTGTTCAGGTTCCTTCTCTTGCCTATAATGCTTTGTGTAGTGTTGACAATTGCTCAGCTTTTCTCTGTCCAGTTTGATGTTCATTGGTGTCATCTTTGTTTAGTTCATACTACAGTGGTCATGTTGGTGAGATTTATGTGTATGCTCTCTGATATTACTCAGACTAGAAGACATAATCTCACAAAAAAAAAAACCCGGCTCCTCTGCCTCTTACAATCTTTCCACCCCCTTTACTGCAATGAAGCCTGAGTGTTTAGGTGTGTGAGTGTTTTGTAGATGTATCATGAGAAGGTTCCATTCAAATTTCTAAAGAACGGAGGTAATCCACAGTCCTACAAAGCTATGACTCCTTGGGGCACACACCAGAAATCCCTTGTTGATATTACCTGTTACCTATTGATATTATCAAAATTCTAAGGATATATGTGGATAGTGAGATTACAGATTGAGAGGTCTAGAGGTGAACTTGACTCATAATAGAGTTCTTGTCCTCATTAAATAGGGCTGTTTAAACCTTAACAACTCTGAATATGTCCACAACCTGGCAGACCATGACATCTTATTCTGTTATTTTTCAAGAATCTACAGATACTTAATATTTTTATAATCCCTTCCTTGGCAGAATGTGTAGATGTTTAGGTATGAATACAATAATCTGAACACATATTCTTTCTGGTGAACATCTGCAAAAAGAGGCTCCCTATGGGCCCACTCTATTTCAGATAATTAGGTATAAAATAGAGACTATATTCTTTTCTCTTGAGTAATCAAAATATTTTATCAACCAGAATCCAAAGACTGAGACCAGATGACCTTCTTATCACATTCCTCTAATTAATAATCTTTTTAATTTTCTAAAATAATATCAGCAATATACACATAACCACACATAAGAAAGCAGGACTATAAACAAACCAAAATAAAAAGACTATTTTAGTGATCCTTTGCTTTCTTTCCTCTAAAAGTAATGCTGATTTGTATATTAAATGAACTACAATTAAGTATTATTTCTGTGTTTTTCAGTCCACTTATATATCCTTAGATGAAGAATAGACAAATGTATTTCAGAATATTTATTCCAAGTACTGCACTATGCACTATAATCTAACTCTACCTGCTGAAATAGATTCAGTAACAAATAAACCAGAGTCTGACTGATTCTAAGCATCTAAGTACACAATTAGGTACACATTTATTTGCTAAGAATTCTAAAATAACACTTTAGAGAAATATTTCTAATTATGTTTTTGGTGATTCTAAAAAACTTCAATATATACTATATACATTTCTTAATCATAGCAAGGATTTTTAAAGAAATCAAAAGGTACAGATACATTTGTGTATATTAAACTAATCCATTTTAGAAACTGGAAGTTATATGTTAAACTATTAATCAAAGAAATAATATGAATCCCATTACATAAAACCTTATTACTATTATACTCTTATAATGCTGAATAGGTATAAATAAAGTAATTGCTTAGAAGTTATTTATTATGATTTTTGCTTTCTCTGTATTTTTTTCTTTCTATAATGCATAAAATCAATGAATTAAGATTTGGTTCTTTGAGAAATTCAACAAAATAGATAAAGTTTACCAGAACTAACCAAAGGGAGAGAGAGAGAACATGCAAATTGGCAAAATCAAAAATGAAAATGTTCATATAACAACAGACACTAAGGAAATCCAGAGAATTATCAGGTCATTCTTTGAAAACCTGTATTCCACAAAACTGAAAAATTTAAAGGAGATGGACAATTTTCTGGGTAAATATCAGTTATCTAAACTAAATCAAGAACAGACAAGCAATTTAAATAGGCCTAATGAAAGAGAAGCAGTCATTAAAAGACTCCCATCAAAAAAAAAAAAAAAAAAAAAGGCCAGAGCCAGATAATTTAAGTGCAGAATTCTGTCATAAATATATAGAAGAGCTAATACCAATACTCCTCAATTTGTTCCACACAATAGAAGCAGAAAGATCATGGTCAGAATCTTTTTATGAGGCTACAGTTACCTTGGTACCCTAACCATGTTACAAGTAAAAAAGAGAACTACAGACCAATCTCCCACATGAACATTGACTCAAAAATACTCAATAAAATACTGGCAAATCAAAGAGAGGTAACATAGTCACAGTGGTATGTACTCACTCACATATGTGTATTAGCCCTAGAGAAAAGGGATACCAGCCTACAATCCACACCTCCAGAAAAACTAGGAAGCAAGGAGGACTGTTAGAGAGGCATACATGGTCCCCTGGTGAAGGGGAAAGGGGCAAGATCTCCTGAACAAATTGGGATCAAGTAGGAAGAAAGGAGGGTGGTAGGAGAAAGAGGAGGGGAGATGAGGAAGGGGGGAGAACATGAAAAATCAGGATAATTGATTCAGAAAAAGGAGACAGGGGAGCAAGAAAAGTGATACATCAATAGAGGAAACCATTATAGGCTTAAAGTCAAATCTGGCACTAGGGAAATGTCCAAAGATCCACAAGCATGACCCCAACTAGGAATCTAAGCAATAGAAGAGGCTACTTGATATGTATTTCTCCAATAATGAGATTAATGACTAATTAAATGTCATCCTAGAGCCATCAGCCAGTAGCTGATGGAAGCAGAATCATTGAGTCAAATTCCTGGAATCCAGTTTCAGAGTGGGTGTATTAATGAACAAAGAGGTCAAGACTATGCTGGGAAATCCAGAGAAACAGCTGACGTGAGCAAGTGGGAACTCATGGGTCTCCCTCTGAGAGCTTGGGAACCAACATAGGACCAAAACCAGGCCCCCTGAATGTGGGTGTCAGCTAAGAAGCCTGGACAGTTTATGGGGCCTCATGCAGTGGAACCACCATGCATCGATGGTACAAAAATGGACTTCAAGAGCCCATTTTCCATGGGCCTAGATATATGGGTAGGGCCTAGGCCCTGCCCCAAATGACTTGACAGATTTTGATGATCCCTCATCGAAGGCCTCACCCTCCCAGAGAGTAGTTGGGGAATGGGATGGGGGAGTCAGTGGCAGGCAAAGGAGAATGGGAGGGAAAGGGAACTAGGATTGATATATAAAATAAGATTGTTTCTAATTGAAATAAAATTTATTAAAAAAAATACTGGCAAATTGAATCCAAGAATAAATCAGTCAAATCATCTGCCTTGGTCAAGTAGGCTTCATTCCAGGGATGCAGGGATGATTCAGCATATGAAATCAATCAGTGAAATCCACCATATAAACAAACTGAGAAAACCACATAATCATCTCACTAGTTGCTGAAAAATATTTTGGAAAAATCCAACATCCCTTTATGATAAAAGTCTTGGGGAGATCAGGGATAACAGAAACGTATCTAAATATGAAAAAGACAATATCCAGCAAGCCAACAGTCAACATAATACTAAATGAAGTGAAACTCAATGCAATTCCTCTAAAACCAGGTACAAAACAAGGTTGTCCACTCTCTCCATATCTCTTCAATGTTGTACTTGAAGTTCTATCTAGAAAAATAAGGCAACAAAAGGAGATCAAGGGGATACAAATTAGAAAGGAAGAAGTCAAACTTTCAATATTTGCAGATGGTATGATAGTTTAAATATGTGACCTGAAAAATTCTACCCAGTAACTCCTCCAGTCGATAAACACATTCAACAAAGTGGCAGGATAAAAGATTAAGTAAAAAAAAATAAAATCAGTAGCCCTACTATATAGATGATAAATGGGCTGAAAAACAAATAAGAGAAACATCTCCTTTTACAATAGCCACAAACAACATAAAATATCTTGGGGTAACACTCATCAAACCTCTCAAAAGCCTGTATGACAGGAATTTCAATCTCTAAAGAAGAAATCAAAGAAGATATCAGAAAATGGAAATATTTCCCCTTGATCTTGGATAGGTAGGATTAAGATAGTAAAAATGGTGATCTTACCAAGAACAATCTACAGATTGAATAAAATGTTAGATTATTATTTTAGTATCTGAGAGGAGAAAATGAGTGCAGAGGCAATAAACATTGTAGTATATAAGATGTTCACAATTATTATGAGTATAGTTCAGGCAAAAACATTGCATTTTAAAAGGGAATATAAGTTGTATGTGTTGATAAACTAAAAATGTGTAGAAATAAGTTGTACAATTAAACAGTAGATGTTTGGAGGAATTAAGTGAAAACTGATATAAGAGTAGATGGAAGATCTGACATAAGATGATAGACTGAAGATAGGCAAGCCAACAGATTCCTAATGCTAAGGAGGAGTAAATAGTACACATGGATTAGAGGATAAGACGCCAGTCAAGTTAGTGATTTTCCTACACTTAATGTGAATAAAATACGAAAAACAAAGTATTCAAGTTGACATGGTATGACTTACTTCAGCTTCTTTTCAAAGACTAAGTAGAAGGGATAATTACTATTTCACATTTACATTAGTTCAGTTGGCTTCTTCTACATGACTTTCAAGTACTATTTCCTCAGATTGTTTCTTCAGATTCCAGTATCAGACTGACTTAGTAATCTGCCTTGATAGTTATTTTAATTTGAGAATATTTATTGAAAATATTTATGTATATATTCTTTTTTGAATTTATTGTGAACATTCTGGAATATTCATTTTTAGTATTCTGTATGTATTAAAGTATTATTTTTGTGGACATGAATGTACTAACCTTCCTTGTTATTATCAATTACTATATATATATATATAAAATATATATATAATATGTATATATATATGGTAAAATATGTATTAAAATACGTATTTTGTGATTTCCTGATAATTCAAATTTATAGAGATGATTTAACATTTTTCTGTATATAAAATACACTGTAAAGGAACTAAGAAAGTAGTTTATATGGAGGCAAAAATAAGTTGACTGTGGACCAGAACACATATTCTATATACTCTGATACACGTGTTCAGCAAAGAAGAGGTTGTATGTGTCTTATTGTTGAAAAGAAATGAAAAGTTATATTTCTGTTTTTTTCCTTTTTATTTAAATTAGAAACAAGCTTGGTTTATATGTCAATCCCAGTTCCCTCTCCACCCCTCCTTCCCTGCCCCCCACCAACCCCCTCTCCTGTTTTGCACCCCAGAGAAAATGAAGCCTTCCATGGGGGATCTTCAAATTCTGCCATATCAATTGGAGCAGGGCCTAGGCCCTGCTCCATGTGTCTAGGTTGAGAGAGTATTCTTCTATGGTCTCCCAAAAATCCTTTCATAGACTAAGGATAAATGCTGATCCACTGCCAGAGGCCCCATAGGTTGTCCAGGCTTCCTAACTGACACCCACATTCAGGGGGTCTGAGTCAGTCCAATGCTGGTTTGACAGATATCAGTCTGGTGTCCATGAGCTTTCCCTTGTTCAGGTCAGCTGTTTCTGTTGGTTTCACCAGCATGGTCTTTCTCCTCCCTCTCTGCAATTGGAATCCAGAAATTTAGCTCAGTGTTTATTTGTAGGTGTCTGCTTCTGCTTCCATCAACTACTGGATGAAGGCTCTAGGATGGCATATAAGGTCATCAATCTCATTATTGGGGATGTGCATTTAAGGTAGCCTCTCCACTATTGCTTAGATTGTTAGTTGAGGTGTTCATTGTAGATCTCTGGACATTTCCTTAGTGCCAGCTTTCCCTTTAAGCCTATAATGGCTCCCTCTATTATGATATCTCTTTTCTTGCTCATATTATAAAATATTGGTAAAGTTAAGTGAACAGAAGAACAGAGCAAATTGAAGGAACAATTGTCACATTCTTAGATTTGTCACAGATAGTGTCCTTTTCTACCTCAAAAGGTGTGAGATTAAAATTATAATACTGTTTTTGCTTCTGTATATTTATGTAGGTAATACTATATTATCGGAACAATAAAGAAATAACTACACTGAATAAGGGAAAATACATAGAAACAAGTATAGAGTTAAGAATTATCACAAGTATAAAATTAGGTAGAAAAAAATTCTAAGATACAAAGTACATTTCATTCTCAAGAAGCAAAATATGCATCTACCAGGTTGAGATCAGAATTAAACTGTATCATTACTTGACTAAATTTGAATATATCTAAAAAAGTATTTCATAAAAGACATGTAATTGTAAAAGTTCTTGTCTAAATTGGAAACACAAAGGCAAAGCAATTTAAATCTACAAATTCAGGTAACATGAATAAATAAATCATTCTCAACTGTGAAACAGTTATGCAATTATCAAAGCCTTCTAACCATGCGGCAGAGTTAAATTTCAGTTTATAGTGAATATCATCAGATCAAGAGATACGAGTGTCAACTTTATAAATAAAAACAATTAGGACAGCTTTAGTCATTACCAAGGCAGATATTTTTAAGTGGAATAGCTTGTTCAAAGCAATTGTTTTAAGTTCATGGTGGCTCTGTGGAAGTTTTCTCAGCTAATATTAGTTTTCTATGATTATGGGAAGGGCAAGAGTGGTGAAAACATGGAGAGAGGCATAAAGAAAGGGAGACCAACCCTTGGAGGTACTCATCTAAATACAAAGTCAAAAGCATACCTACAAAACATGGGGCTGCAGAGATGGGTCAGTGCTTAAAACACTTGAGGCTCTTTGCAGTGAACTTGGGATTGATAGTGAGCACATTTATGTCATCTCACCATGATCTAAATACCTGTTTCAGGGCCTCATGACCTTTTGTGGCCTCCACAGGCAACAGCTGAGAATGTGGTATAAACACATACAAGAAAAGTAACCAAATAGAAGAATAAACTAATAATTAAATCTAAGCCAGATTAAAAAGTTTCCTACAAACATTATCAGTATATTTCAGGCTTAATAATTTGGATGAGAACATAATAGGAAAGAAAAAACAAGAACAAATTCAGTATAAGAATGTCACTCTGTTACAAATAGTTCTCCCCACCATCCTGGATCCATAGCCAAGTCAGTCCCAAACATATACACAGATGCTATATTAATTATGACATTATTGGCCAATGACTAGTGCTTTTTATTGACTAGATCTTTCTTAATGATTAACCCATTTCTATCAATCTATGTATTGCCATGAGGCTGTGGCATATCTGGTAATGCACTGGCATGTTGTTACTCCTTCAGCAGCAGCATCAACTCTGTATGCCTGCCTTTCCCAGAATTTTTCTCCTGTTTATACTACCTATCTTACTGCCTTATTGGCCAACAGTGCTTTATTCATCAACCAATAGGAGAAACATAAAGTACTTCCCCCACCACTGCTCTACTGTTTGTACAGTGTATTAGCTTCAAATAACTTTGCTTATTGAGTAATGTGGAAGAAGTTTCCAGTGGACATCTGAATGGGGAGGGTCGGCTCCTTCCATTATCATACTGTGTTAAACATCACTATAGACATGGGAAAGCATATAATTAAGCATATACACAAAATAATAACTAAATGTCAGAATTAAGTAGTCATAAAATTTTGCAAATTTTATATGCATTGCTTCTAAGAAACTAAAGGATGAATGATCCCAGGTTAATACGGTTAAGACTGGAGAGCAGAGGATAGAATTACTTTGAGGGTGAAACAAAGCCTGTTTTGCCAAGTATCTAACTAAATATATCACTAACTGCCTCCAATTTTGTTTAATCTACAGTCATTTACAATTCTATAGTCTTTAAAAGCCAAAGGAGACAAAGAAAAAAAAGTGTGCCTTTAATGCTAAGAAAGAGAAGCTAATGGAAAATACATTGACAAAAATCACCGATTGCAAAGAAATGCCAACATTTTTGTATTTATTTTCAATAACAGAAAGAGACCTGCTTTAAATTTTATAATCCAAACAATTTACCTATAAACATTTAAGGTATTATCAGCTGTAACATTCCTCAATATGAAAATTTTACTGAGAAGTGGACATTTTTTTTCCATTTGTTCTCTAATCTTTTAGGGTTATTACTATGTCATTCAAAACAATTGCATACACCATGGAGAGAACACTCTAAATGAAAAGGCATGACCCCACAGCACTGTGAAAACTCCAACATCTTAGATTGACATCTGTGGCAGCAACCATCTAACTAGGTCAGTTTCTAAAAGGAAAATAAAGTGGAAACAAAATTGTTCACTTTTGTATGTCACTTGAAATGTTGAGTTTGATTGACAGTAGAAGTACATTCAAAGTAGTTCAATAAATGGAATTGTCTCACATAACCCCAAGAGCTTACTCTGTTCTCCGGAAAATGAAATCTCCTATTTTCCAGGGGGACTATCTATAAGGCATTCTAATCATGGAGTCCTTTTATTAATTTCACATCATCTTCTCCATTTACCCAGTGGAGTATATTGAACACTGTCCCAAACTCTTAGAGTTCTAAGAAAACTCAGAAACAATTACCAACCTAAAATTTGGTTGCATTTTATCAAATTCATATTACTCTTCTTGACATGGTCCCTTCATATTTATGCCACAGAGTAAACAAATCAATTGGTAGTTGAGGCATCTGCATTAGAATAAAAATCCACATTGCGACTTGACCTTTACATGGCTTTGATGTATAGGATAATATTAAGATGAGAAGGCTGCGTTCTGGATTTTTTCCTTTTCTGAACTTCAATTTCTGAGTTTGTTCCCCACTGCTCTATATAATGTCATCTTCCAAAAGTGACAGTACACTTACTACTTTCTCCCTCAACTTGACTCAAGCTGGAGTTATTTGCAAAGAAGTAACACAAAAGACAAAATTTGTCCATCCAGATTGCCTGTAGGCTGGTCTGTGGGGTATATTTTAACTTATTTATTTTACTTTTTGATACTATAATTACACACCCTCTCTCTTTGCTCTCTTTGAATTCATGTCCAACATTTCTCTTGTTTCTTTCTTCTTGTATGTATGCACACATAAACTCCTAAATACATAAATACAACATATCAGTTTATATAATACTAATTGTATGTATATTTTCAGGGTTGACTGTTTTGTATCAGATAACCAATTGATAGGCTTTTCCTTGGAAAATACTAGTCCTCCTGGCTTCAGCATTCCTTAGGTATCAATATATTTTTTGTTTAGTGTTGATGATTTATAGGCATTCCACCATCTATATTAGCATATCAATTGTTGTTGTCCTCATTCAGCTCATCTTTAGGTAGGCATTTTGTCATGATTAATATTTGATATGGCCACAGCTAGCAATTAAACCCCAGTGTCTTGAGTTTTATAGAAATCATGCTAAACAAGCCATGGGGAGCTTTGAGAGAGCAACATTTCTTCGTGGCTCTTCTTAACTTCATTCCTCAAGGTTCCTGCTGTGTGTTTCTTCCCTCATTTCTCTAAGTGATGGAGTATTACTTGAGAACTGTTCAATGATGTAAATTCTCTATTTCTTGTTATGCTTATAACTCTTGTCTTTACTTATTTCCCACATCCTATCCAAGTAAGAGTCAATAACTTACTTTTTCTCTACACTATGCTAGGCAACTGTAACTATGATATCTCACTAAATGAGACTCCAACTTTGAGAAAACGTTCTCACATTCAATTGGAGGAAAACAGATTTGGTTGTGTCCCACTTTGTATGACTCCAAATGACATTCTAGTACACTTATAGACCAGTTCCTTGTTCAGTCATCATCAGGGAAGCTTCCTACTGCAGCAGATGGAAAGAAATACAGAGACCACATCCAGACATGATGTAGAGAAAAAGAAAACTTTGAACATTCAGCCATAAATAATACATCTCCACCAAATACCTCCCCTCAGGACTCTGAAATTTACAATATAGGTGAAAGAAAAAGAGTAAGAGCCATTGAAGATGGAACACACCAAGAAAATAATACCCTCTAAATGAGTGTGATCTATGTATATGTGAATGTACAAAGACTGTGACAAAATGCCCAGTGCTGCATGGGTCTGCACAAAATGGTATCCTAGAAATAAAAAAGAGAAGTTGACACATGGTCCATCCCTAAGCAGAAGCAGTCTCCAATTGATAATCCCTTACAAGTGTTAATTTAGCTCTCTCCAAGGGGAAACCAACTGCTTTTTTAGGGAGGACTGCATACCCAACAGAAGATGGACAACAGAAAATGAAGGCAATAGCATTTCTGGAGTTTTTTTTTTTTTAACACGTTCATATCAGAGCTTTTCCTTTAGTTTAAATTTCATCTTACTTTTGTTTTGTTTTTTCAAGACAGGGTTTCTCTGTGTAGCTTTGGAGCCTATCCTGGCACTCACTCTGGAGACTAGGCTGGCCTCGAACTCACAGAGATTCACCTGCCTCTGACTCCCTAGTGCTGGGATTAAAGGCATGCACCTCCAACGCACGGCCTCATCTTACTTTTTATTTAATTATTCTCTCACTTGATTCTACAACTCCTATTGTGTATATTATGTCTTCCAGTTTTCTGTTTTATTGGAATTCTACATATCACAACACTGAGGTTCTGTGGTTTCTGCATTCTCTTGTGCCCTTTTCAATCTGGAAATTTGTTTTCTTTCACCCAGTGCTGATGTGTTCCTTTCTGTCATATCTTACTTGATGTAATGTACCCTATTTTATTTTGTCATCATCCCTTTGAAGTTTGTTTCTTTTCTGATGAGAGGAAAGATGTGGACATGTATCAGGGGAGTGGGGAGGAACTGGGAGAAAAAGTGGGGAAAGAAACTATCATCAGGGTATACTTTTGAGAAAATGTATTTTTAATAAAAAGAAATGACAAGAATTAAATTGGAAATTTTATAACGACAATGTTACTAAATAATCCTTACCAATACTTAATTTTCACATCAATTATAAAATATCGATATACATATATACACACACCTATCCCTAATAAAATTACTAAGTACATAATAGCCAACTTAATTCACTAAATTTTGTGATACTTGGTGCATATTTAAAATAAATTTAACTTTTTGTATGTTGAACCAGCCCATTCCACATAGAGGGATACTCCCTGAACCAAGATACAAGGGGGTGGGCATAGGCCCTATCCCAAAGGATACAATAGACTCTGATGATACCCTATGGAAGGACTCACCATCCAGGGGGAGAAGAAAGGATATGTGATAGGTAGGGTTTTAGTTGAGGGGGGTGGTAGGGGAGGAGGGGAGGGAGATGGGAACTGGGATTGTCATGTAAAACAATCCTGTTTCTAATTCAAATAAAAAAAAAAGTTGAAAAGAAAAACTATCTCAAGAAATGTAACTCGGGGGAAAAAAAGAGTCTAGCAATGTCACATTTCCCAAAAAGCATAATCTCTGGAGAAGGCAAGAATTAATGTCAACACACTACCTGACAGCATACCAATGTATAGCCTTGTTTTCTAATAAAGGAACCAAGATGCCTTGAAAAAGGAAAAACATAAATTTAACTTTTAAACTATTGTTTTTCTAATGAAATTCATTTAAAGCATTTAGTAACTTGTTACTTTATATTCATCAAATGTCTGTGTACTTTACATTTCTTAAAAAATTTCAAAATGATGTAAGTGGTAACAATTTGTGGAAAATGTAATTAACTGTTGGTCACTAATATAGAACTGAGGAATTCATTTGGATCCACAAATTCACTACTTGTTTGTGAAAATTAATAACTAAGTAGAGGAAAACACTGAAGCATGAAAGATTAACCAGGAACGTTACTGAGCCTATTTACATGAGATCTGCATCTCAAGAAGTCACAGCAAAGACATCAAAGGAAACGAAGTTTACAGAAGCTTACAGGAGCCTAGTCACTGCCTATTAGGATCCAGAATGTGTGTCAATCAAGGGCTTTAGTTTTATAGATTTGGAATGATTTCCACACAGGACTAAGAAGCTACAGGTAGATACCATCTAAGGAAATTTACCAGCTTAATGATGCTCTTGGTTCAATTTGAAACTAAAGAAAAATACCTTATGAACTTTGCATGAAGAAATTAAACTTTATATTATTATAATGCTTTCTTTAAAAATTCTAAATACCTTAACTATGCATAACTGCCCAAGGATATTGTCAATGATTTTGGAAAGAGATTAAGAAAAAAACACAGGTTTATTTGTAAATCAATATTTTTGAGTTTATTATTAGTTCAAATTAGGAACAAGCTTGTTTCACATATCAATACCTTCTCCCTCTCCCTCCCCTTACCCCCACCTCTCCTCCCCCACCCCTGACCTACCCCTCACCCCATCCACACTCCACTCCCCAGGCAGGGTAGGGCCCTCAATGGCGGCTCCCCAAAGGCCCTTCCCCTTGTTTCCAGGCCAAGAGTGCATCCCTTCACATGGGATGGGCTCTCAAAATCCCTTCTTACACCCGGGAAAAATTCTATCCATTATCAGGGTCCCCATAGAGTGCAGTGGCCTCCTCATTGACATCCATGTTCAGGGGTCTGGATCAGTCCTGTGCTGGCCTCCCAGACAACTGTCTGGGGTCCATGTACTCCCCCTTGATCAGGCCAGCTGATTCTGTGGGTTTTGCCAGCCTTGTATTGATCCTCCGATCTTCATTCCTCCCTTTCTGCAACTAAGTTCCAGAGTTCAGTTAAGTGTATATCTGTGGATGTCTGCCTCTGCTTGCATCAGCCACTGGATGAGGGCTGTAGGATGGCATAAAAAAGTAGTCATCAATCTCATTTTATGGCAAGGGTGTTTAGGTTATCCTCTCCACAATTGCCTGGATTGTCAGTTTGTGACATACTTGAAGATATCTGGAAATATCCCTAGTGCCAGATCTCTCCTCGTACCTATAATGGTATCTCTCATCCTTCTCTCCTCTATTCTTCCCCCAACTCAATATTTCTGCTCCTCTATTTCCTACTTTCCTCTTCTCCTCCTATCATTCTTGCAGCTGCTTTTCCCCTACCCTCATGATCCCACTTAGCTCAGGAGTTCCTGCCCCTTCCCATTCTTGGGATCCATGCATTTTTCCCTTAGAGTTCTTAATGTTTCCTAGTTTCATTGGTGAAGAGGATTGTAGGCTGGTAAATCTTTGCTCTATGTGTAAAATTCATATTTGAGTGAGTACATACCGTGCTTGTCTTTTTGACTGGGTTACCTCACCTCAGGATGGTCTCTTCTAGTTCCATCCATTTGCCTGTGAATTTCAAGATTCAACATTACACCAGTGGCACAGACATTGAGATCTTCAATTAATAAATGGGACCTCCTGAAACTGAGAAAATTCTGTAAGGCAAAGGACACAGTCACTATCCCCACACACTGAATGGGAAAAGATCTTAACCAACCGCACATCTGACAGAGGGCTGATCTCCAAAATATACAATGAACTCAAAAAACTAGGCACCAAAACACCAAACAATGAAATTAAAAGGTGGGGTGCAGAACTAGAGAATTCTCAACAGAGGAATCTGAAATGGGTGAAAGACACTTAAGAAAGTGCTCAAAATCCTTGGTCATCAGAGAAATGAAACTCAAAACAACTCAGAGGTACCACCTCACACCTGTCAGAATGGCTAAAGTCAAAAATACCAATGACAATCTATGCTGGAGAGGATGTGGAGAAAAAGGATCTCTCCTCCATTCTGGGGGGAGAGCGAACTTTTAAGACCACTTTGGAAATCAGTATAGTGTTTGCTCAGAAAAATGGGAATCAGTCTACCTCAAGATCCAGCAATTCCTCTGTTGGGCATATACACAAATAATGCACGTTCATACAACAAAGGACATATGTTCAACCATGTTCATAGCAGCATTGTTTGTAATAGCCAGAACCTGGAAGCAACCTAGATGCCCCTCAACTGAATAATGGATAGAGAAAATGTGGTACATTTATACAATGGAGTACTACTCAGCAGTAAATCAATATTTTTAATAGAAGATGTGAAAAGTACAAAATTGGAAAGTGTCCAACCATACATTCCTTCCCCTCTGCTATTACTTCTATCAGCAATAGGATACACCCTGGGAAATTTGTAATTGCTAAAGCATGTTGAATTTTTTCAAATCAGACATGTGATGAAAAGTTTTATGGTATAGAGTCAGACTGGTTACACACTATTCATGAAATCCATAGTTGCATTGTTTATATTTTCCATTTGTTAAGAGAAATACAATGAGAAATTGGTGGTCTGCAATATTGGCATACTAATATTTATGCTAAGTAATGTGATTTGATATTTCAAGAGAAGTATTTGTCAAATGGTTTTATTTATTAAATTATTTTAGCTGATTCTCTAATCTTGATGTTTCCCTACATTTGTTGAATGGATTTTAACGTTTCAGAGAGAGAATATTTTCTATGTACTTTCTGTAATACTTCTGGTAGCAAAGTCTGCAATTTTGTATGTATTCAAATGTCAAATATCAGCAGTACTATCTACTCACTAATAAGGTGGAATGAGTACTGTTGTTGGAAAGATATCATCATATTTTCAGATGTCCAATGACATGAAATTGTATCAGTTCAATAAGCCTGGTTTTTGAAGATTCTCCATAATCACATTTTTGAGAATCAGATATAGACATACACATGAAGTTTGAGAATGTTAATACAGGACCTGGAGAGAGGTGACTCAGCAGTTGACAGTACTGGCTGCTTTTCTAAAGGACCTACGTTGAATTCCCAACATCCACATGGCAGCTTCCAAATATCTGACTCCAGTTCCAGGGGATGCAACACCCTCACACAAGCATCCTTGCAGGTAAACCAGTAAAACATAGAAATAAAAGATTACAGAGGAGAGAGAGAGAGAGAGAGAGAGAGAGAGAGAGAGAGAGAGAGAGCTAGAAAAGTCTCATTAAAATGACTGCTCAAATGAAGAAGCACAAGGATGACACTAATTCACAAACCAGACAGGAATGAAAAAAGCCAATGAGGTCTCCACTATCTAGGAAATAGCGGCAATGGAGTAAAGGGAAGAGTAGAAGTGATCCTTACATGGAAATAGAATGACAATTGGTTGTCTACTGAAAAATAGCCCTGAAACAATCTGCAAGTACCATATGGAATGGACAGCTTATATTTAGGTGTATATACTTATATAAACATACTTATGTGTGCCACAAGAAAGGATGAGAAAAGAGCCATGAATTTTAAAGAAAGTGGGGAGTGGCATATGTGCTTGGAGAGAAGAAAGGGAAGAAAGGACAAGTACTTAAATTTTAATTTTGGAAAGTGAATAATAAAATAAAAATGAAATCATAGTAGTATATTTCAATTAAAATAATTTTCAAAATGCCATTCCTATGAATGATTCAATTTAGCAACATGAAAATGCTGCTTAATAATTACATATACAGTAAATATCTACTTGTTTTCTTTATGAACTACTTTATTGGTATATAAAAATACATATTCAATGGACACTATTTCCTGAGTTGGAACATATAAAAACTCTTTTGATACTTTACATCAATGAAGGAAATATACACCTTAGTTACCTTATTTCCACGTGTACACATATGTGTTCTATGTATGTCCATGTCTATGCGTGCATGTGTAGCTTTTATGCGTACTCCCCTGATAGATATAATATGTACTATAATATTACTAAATGGGTACAGCATTAAACTGATTCCTAATGACTCATCATCATATCTGTAGATCATAGGATCACTCAATCCTCACCTGAGAAGAACAATTTTTTGCAGTAGATTATGAATAGACCCACAAAGGGCCACAGTGCAGACACTAACAACAGCAGAATACAAAGCTCTGAAGTCATAAAGAATCAAAATATGATGAAGTGAGTTTGGCACACAATCCCATCCCTAGCTTTGCAATGACCTTCAGTTGTTGGAATTTGGGAAGAAAGGTCAGTTTCTCTAAGAGAGTATAACCTTACAAAGTTACTGCATTCCAATGGAAGAGCATTTTTCCAATAACACCTTAGGCAGCAAAAATTTGTCTTGAAGGATCTAACAAAAAGAAATAAAGTTCAGTAAATATAGAATGAGTGGTGGATTTGGAAAGAGAAGGAGGGGAAGATTATAACCAAAACATGGACAAAATTTAAACTGTCAAAGAACTATGAAAATAATAATAGGTTTTATATATCACATGGAAATTTTATTTGACAGAAGTCAATGTTGTCAACAACCACTTTACAATTTTATATAACAACAAACAGAATACAAAATTCAAACATTTCTGTATCTTCACCTGTACTGATATTCATGATATATACTTTTGTTCTCTAACCTTATCTAATCTCATCATAAATTAATAATCAATAAGATTACACCACAATTTTGTTAGGAGTTCGACTTTTCTGATAATTCATTACTTTCAGTATGTTATCTTATACTTATCGACCATTTTTTTTCTTTAGGATAGCATCTCTAACAGTACTTGGCTCATTGTAATAGAATTATAATTTACATAGTTTCTGACACATTTGCAGGAATTTCTTACATAGATTAAAATTTTATAGTCCTCAAATATATGTTTCGCAAGCTTATTTTACTGTTCTGTAAGTTGCCTTTTAATTCCTTGCTTGTTTTATTTTACTAAGTAGAAGATTGTTCATTAAATCATTCATTTGCATGCTTTTGGCTTTAGGGTATAAAAATGTCATTTCAATTATGTGAGTTTTTATTGGCATACATTCATTATAGATTGTTATATCATTCTATGCTTCATAAGTTTATTATGTCATAGTATATAGTATACTTGGACCATATACTTGCACATCCTAATTTTTTCTAATCCTTCACATTTGCAAAATACGTTTCTCTGAATGTTTTCGACTCATATAAACATGCAAAATTTTATGTGTATATACAGATACATATTATACTAAATATGTATATAACTAAGCAAAACAGAAGAAGCATGTGACAGTTGATTTTTATATATATATTGACTCATTACAATCAGCTCTGCTTGCATTAATTTTTCTACATTGATATATTGTCATATTTTCTAGCTTTAAAAATGTGAATTTGAGCTGGGCGTTGGTGGCGCATGCCTTTAATCCCAGCACTTGGGAGGCAGAGGCAGACAGATCTCTGTGAGTTCGAGGCCAGCCTGGTCTCCAGAGCGAGTGCCAGGATAGGCTCCAAAGCCTGTCTCGAAAAACCAAAAAAAAAAAAAATGTGAATTTGTCTTGTAAAGTTAAATAAGTTAATCTTCTTTAAATCTAGTTTGCTTCTCCATTATTTCATTGGTATCTTTAATATTCAAAGGTATTATCAGAAATCTTTCATTAATTTCTGACATTTTCTTGATACTGTAGCTTATTATATTTCTCTATTACTTGTATGATAATAACTACTCTATTGGGGTCATTCTGCCCATAGCTTCCTATGTATTTCTAAGTTCGTCATCTTTATACTGGTTTCAATTTTTTTGTTTCCTTTTTCATCCTGGGTGGATTTTTCTTTCCAGTTAGAGTATATGATACATAAATAAAATAAATACATTTTAATTATTGTATAGTAATCTGTCATAGCTCTATAAAGTAAATGAAGGGAGAAAGCCCAGGCAACTAAAGCCAATGACATACTAAAAAGAATACATACAATAACCTAGTAATATTCACACAACCATACACATAACATCACATTCATAAAAGATGTCAAAATTTCTTCCAAAATTAGGAACTGTAGGGGAAGCTGTAGCCACGCCTACTTAGGGACTGGCTACAGGTGTGCCTGACCATGCTTGCAAGGGCGTTTTCAGGGTGATGTAGAGTGAGATTTTCACAGGGACTGTGTTTCTCTTTTGGTTTCACTTTTGTACTTGCTGGACAGACTGCTGCCAGGTTGCTCTGTAAGTAAGGCTTTTCCCTATTAAATACCCTTGTATTTCTACCTGACTCCTTTTGGTAATTTCCCACTATATCTGGTGTCAGGAGTGGGATGCCCACCCTGGAGATGACTGCCGTGACTGGGGGTTCGTACCTCCCCACAGAGGCTGGGAATGGATGATAGGTTGGGACAATGGGTTGAGCAACCTGCCCCTCCTGCTGGGGCATCACGGTAGGTGGAAAAGCCACACTGGGCAAATGGGCCATCTCTGGGATCTGGTACATAGGGGGCAAGGGGCCTGCAAGGCAGGGCAGTTGGACTGCGTCTGAGGAGCTCCAGCTGCCTGGGAAATGCTGCCTTTTGGGATGACATGGAAAGTCACAATGGGGGGCAAGGGCTCCCACTGGGTAGAGACATGCTTCCCCTCTGGTGGTCTGCTGTGAGGAGCTATGCCAGGGTGGGCTCCCTCAGCAGGAGCCAGTACCATGCCAAACATTTCATTGTACTGGGTCTCATTCATCTCCACACGTTTCTTCCAGTCTGCTGGGACAGTAACTGGATGTAACCTGTCCAAGCTTCCTGCACTGCTACTGCCTGGGGGGACTATGTGGTGGTAGGATAACAGCTGGCTGACTGAGGGAAGCACAGTGCTGGCTCCAGGAGCCAAAGGCTGCATTTCATGAAGGTTAGAGAAATACCGTGCATGCTGGGTACACACTGGGGCAGCTGGGGCAGCAGCAGCCAGCAGAGGGGTGGGTGAGGCCTGCAAAATTCCAGGGGACGTGATCATGGGAGAGGATGTGCCATCAGAAACATATGTGTGGTGAGATTCGAGAGAATCAACAGGGGATAAAGTCACTGAGCTCTGGGTCAGGTGGACTTTCTCACTCAGAGACTTCTGCCTCCTATTCCCCTTGACATCCTTGGCCTCTTTGGCAAGGTTCGGCAGGCTCATGGGCATGAAGCTCTTGGTGTTGGGCGGTCTAGCCTTCTTACCCATTGGGGTGTGCTTCAGACTGAGGAAAGACCTATGGGGCCCACAAAGGACAGGTTACAGAGCAGATGTAAGTACTGTCCCTGGAGGGCTTGGAGTCACGTTATACTCGTCCCGGAGGCGAACAATGTCATGGTGCATGTGATCCCGAGCCACATCCCCAGGAAGGCGGTCCATGTGCTCTGTGATGTCCCAATTGGAAAAGTGGTCTAACAGGATATTGGCTGCTTTATAACTTCCCTCCCGGGCAGCAAGGAACAAAAGTGTCTCTTCCTTATTGTCCTGTATGTTGCGGTTGGCTCCATTCTTCAACAGCAAAAGAGTTGCCTCCACGTTATTGATGGCAGCTGCCCAGTGGAGGGCAGATTTTCCATGATCGTCCACTGCATTCATATCTGCTTGGCAATTGATCAGTTCTGCCACCATTCCTTCCATAGCCAGGCGGGCAGCCAGAATCAGGGGCGTAGTACCATCATTCATTCTGGCATCTAGATCGGTTACTCGGTTGCGGATCAGAATCTGGAAGACGCCTTGGGCATCTGCCGCAACAGCAGCATGAAGAGGGCAGTGGCCCATGTTGTTCTGGGCATTGGCATCTGCACCAGCATCTAGGAGGCGTTTGGTGGCATCAGCCCGTGAATGACGGGCTGCAAGGTGAAGGGCCATCTCACCAGTCTTATCTGTCTGTGCCTGAAGACTGGCGCCCTGGTAGAGCAAGTCTGTGATGATGTTGGCAGAAGAGGCCTCTGAGTCTTCATCTTCATCTCTTAGATCTGAGCTGCCTCCTCGGAGAGAAGCCAGCATCAGTGGGTACACCCATCCGGGCCTCGGACATCCACGTCTAGCACAGCCAACTCCTGCTCTGCCTGAGGAGGAGTGAGTGCAAGCGATGGAGTCCGGTGGATGTCTGCAGCTTCAAGGTGCTGCTCTGTCCACGGGCGTCGATCAATGGGGTGCTCTTCTGACAGCAAAGCTTCATTTTCAGCCTTGGCTTTCTTTGGCTGGGTCCTTCATCATCAACCCAATGTTCACTTGTCCCCGAACCAATCAGGGTAGCCTCTGACACTTACACTGAGAGATTTTTTAGCCCCACACAGCATCCTGTCCCACAGGTTCATGGCGCTGTGATTGCTGGAGTCTCGGCGAAGGGTGGAACATTCAGGCAGCCAGAGGAATCCAAGTTTGCGCTTTCGTTTGGCCATGATCACCCCAGCAGAATGATGAACAGGAAAATGACAATAGCAACCGCAAGTAGATAAAGAAGAAGGGTGCTTTTCTTGATCCTCAAATTCACTGATGAAGGACATCAGAGGGTAGGACAAGGTTCCTTGGATGGAATGAGAAGCCAGGAGAGCAGCTTCCCCATCTCAGTTCTTGAAGCACTGGTCTGAGTCTTGGACACATTGTCGGTTGTCAATTTCCAGAAACACCATTGAGCCTACCGTCTCCTGCTCCTGCTCATCAGGAAGAGACTTGTGTAACATCCTCTGCTTCTTTGAGGCAGCTGGCTTGTCCCTGTAGTAGGGGTACACCATGAAGGCACCCTGAAGGTCTCGTTTAATGTGTAAGTTGGTGTGGAGCAGGGTACCCAGTGCCCTCAAGAAGCTTCGAGAATCCTGAAGCAGGTGTTCAGGGGGCAGGAGCACCACAATGACCAGGGTGCCCTCTGCCAGGTTCTCTGGTTGGTCTGCAGTACAGTCCAGCCCATCCCAGCCACACTCCTCGCTGTTTCATCCCTGGTCACAGGGGTTGGTTTTGAAGTGGTCTGCACAGTATTTGTCATACTTGCAGGTCTTGCTATTCCTCTGGCATTCAAAGTTGGTAAACAGGCACTTTAGTGTTGCACAGCTTATCACACCGATTGTTGATGTAATCCCAGCAAGGAATTGAGGAGGTGCAGATGGCCCAGGGGTTCTTCATAGTGAGGGAACAGTCACCTCTGTCCCACTGGCAGGCGTGACTGTTGCAGGCCTCATCACAGATGCCATCCCGAGCCTTGTCAGCACAGTACTGACTCAGACAGGTAGCAGGAGGGGTGCTGGTAGGGACAATGTACAGCTCACAAAGGTAGATACAACCATCAAACAAAAGGAACCTGCCATATGGAAGCTTTACAGGTGTCTCTCAGAGAACTCTATTTCTCTTTTGTAGTCCCTATTCAATTAAACCAATGCTGGATTTAGAGCTGGATTTGGCTTTCCCCATCTAAAATACAAACACGTTATTTAATTAAACTTTAGACTTTCTGTGTGGTATCAAGAAGCCAATTGATGTAATACAGAAATAAAGATTTTGGGGACTGTCTTTGTCTTTTTTTGGATCTTTCTTTCAAGGTGTACACCCTCTCATAATTGTTATTCTCCCATGGTTGCCTTTCCCAGTATGTGTACATACACAAGCAAACATTTCTCTGCTAAGTGTTTATGTTTGAGTCCCACACAGGCAATGAAGATCTGCCTGACAGCAATCCCTGGACACCCTGGAAAGAAAATGAGCCACAACTCCTCGACTGCACTGGATCCAAACTTGCTCCATTTCAACAGACACACTGGCCAAAGCTTTGGATACTGACTTCAATCAAGTTGAGGATTTCAAGAGAATCCCATCTATCTTGGAATAGATACAATCCATTCAAGAATTTTACTAGACTAACATTTTCTTCCTACGGGACTGCATCGTCGTCCCATTTCAGCATAAAGTAAATTGGAGGATGCTATGCCCTCTTTTCCCATTGTTGTCACTTAGGACAGTGTATATAACTAGTTAGGGATAGCTTCCTATTGTTTATGGTTGGGATTGGAAGGAGGTGTTCAGGCTTGGACACCTCTTTCAGATGACTTTAGGGTTTAGCTAAAATAGATAGTTAGGAAGTGACATAAGCAGATTGTTGTATCTTCTTATATTTTACCTTTATGATTGTTAATTTTGGATACTTTACACTGTTAAGTTTTAACCCTCTTTTAGACTTAAAGGGGAAGCTGCAGCCATGCCTACCTAGTGGCTGGCTACAGGTATGCCTGACCACGCTTTTGAGGGCGTGGAGAGGGTGATGTAGAGTGAGACTTTCAGGGGACTGTGTTTCTCTTTCTGTTTCACTTTTGTACTTGTTGGACAGACTGCTGCCATGCCGGATGGCTAGGTTGATCTGTAAGTAAGGCTTTTCCCTATTAAATACCTTTGTATTTCTACCTGACTCCGTATTGGTAATTTCACACTATAAGGACTATTATAGAAATTAACTACTTTCATTAATTTGATTCACCATATCAGTGGATGCCTATACAAAACAATCTGTCAAGAAAATGGAATGTACCATAATTAAAAATAAGTAATAAAACTAACAAGCTATAAACATGTTTATTTGATACATGAAAAACACTAAAGGATAGCAAGATGGTTAAACAGATGTTTGAGCAAGGAAGAAGGTTAGAGCTTATACATCTAAAACCCATTTACATGTAAAGTAGTTAAAGTTTGAATGTAATTTGTGCCACTGAAGATGGTCACAGTAAATCCCAGATCAAGGATATACACATACATATATACATGCTTACACACAAATACACACACACACACACACACACACACACACACACACACACTTGTCTGTACACATATTACTGTATAATATGAGTGAAAATATATTATGTGTACATATAATGCCAATAAATCAAGTGTTTTAGGGTTTTACATTTTGATTTATACCAAACTAAACATTATTATAAATTAAACATAAAGAAATTAAATAATGAACCTTAAAGACTCAAGTTTTATGAACTTAGAGTTCATGAACTCTACCATGTTCATTTGCATATTTGGAAACACCGTTTCTTTAGGTCAATTGTTGCCTATCTTAAAACTGTTCCCTTTTTTAAGAAAAAATAATTAAATTATTGTCTCATACTCAGGCCCTCAATACGACTTTCTCCCAGTAAAACACTGAGTGGGTTTTTCCCTCTGCTTTAATTACTGAAATTTAATACAATATAAAAGATATTTTAAGCTTGACATAAAACTGGAGAGCAGGCTTTTATAATTTATGCATTTAATGACTAATTCATATTATCAAATAGACATTGACACAAGAAGGAGGAAGAAGAAATAAAAGTAATGTGAATTTTGAAAAATGGACTTCATTAATCTGCAAGAAACACTGTGTTATGCCTCATTGAATAGTCTGGTAAATACTTGCCTAATGAGTAATGACCAGTGATGATAATGATCAGCCTCTTTAAATACTCGTTATGATTTCAAAATCAAACAAGAAAAATTAACCAAAACATATTACAAAAATATAAATGGGTTATTTAGTATTTGATCTTATGAAACCCATAGTTGTTTACATTTAATTATCCTTATACTCCAATTTTGATAAAAAAGCATGCTTTCTTGAGAAATCCAAATTATTTTTGCTCATTTATACTTTCTCAGAAAAAAATGCTTAAGACTCTGTTTAATTCACACATTGTTTAACAACGCAAAAAGGCAGCAGAAAATTTAACAAGAATCTTGAGGTGATCATTATCCAATAAGTTTTGTTTAAAGTTCCTTGTCATTTATATTGGCAAATATGATTTAAACATGTGATAACAATTAATCTTTGAGTGTGATCAAGTAATTTATAGATTGATTGTAAGCCATAAGTATAAATTTAGAGACAAATGATAAACTGAAATAACTTACTAGAATTCATTTGTTCATTTTTTATTTTATTTAAATTATTTGAACTTTATTACAATTTTTAAAAGGTGATTAAGTTGTCAAATTATGATGTAGTGCAATGGTTCTCTGTGGGTACCAACCACTTTTCCAAATCACCCTATCCAAATCTATTTACATTATTATTCATAAGAGTAGAAACATTTGTTTTATGAAGTAGCAACAAAATAAATTTATGGATGGGGTTCACCACAACATGAGAAACTGTATTAATGGGATGCCACATTAGGTAGGTTGAGAGCCATTTGTGTAGTGGCTTAATAATAATACTGTTGGGCACCTATGAATTTTTATGATATATTTTCTGAAATATGAAGTAGTTTGGAATGGACTGCACAATGTCTGTGAAAATAGACAGACAATATGGCTGTAGATACATCAGTGTAAATCATAAGTCCATTAGTGAGATAGATGAAAATATAGAATTGGCTTGACATGAAGTTTATATAAAGATAAATTTTTATCACATTTTTTACTAGACTACTTCCTAAGATAGTAAAAAATAGGTAAATTTGTCAGTAGACACTATTTCCAAGAAAATGTTGTACTTTATTTGAAAGTTAATTACAATGCATTTCTGAGAATTGTGAAGCTCTACCTGTCAAAGATGTGAGAAATAGTCTCTAAGTATTTGTTTTTACTCCAAACCCATTCCTTTTCCTGTAGTGCTTCCAAGCTAAGCTTTCTTGAGATTAAGTGTAAAAAATCATCAAGTTTTGCTGTTGCTTCCCTTTGGAGATTAGTTCGTCAACAAGTTTCTATACTTCCAAAATTGTTGGCATACTTTGCTCATTATATTGTATCACATGATATTTCATCATGATTTCAAAACTAGATTCATTTTTGAGTTTTATTGTTGCTTGAGAAAAAATAATCTTAAAAATATTTAAAATTCTTAGGTTAAATATGAATAATTAGAAATCTGCATAGATAATATTTTGAAACATTTACTGGGTTGAAAAAAAAGCTAAGAACACATATCACTGCTGCTATAAATGGTAAATCATTTCTAAAGTTTACATTCTTCACATAGTATTGGTCAGAGTAGGTTAATGGTGTAATTTAATCATGTATTACAGGTATCAAACCATGGATAATCACATAAGCATTAATGGAATTTTGCATGTTTCACTGATTTCAATTTCAAGAACCCATTATACATTAGTCATGATTTCTGTCTAAAGCAATATAAACCAAAAGCATCCTCCAGGAAAGTGTATGAAATTTTGTTGGCAGTGCAGTAACCCAATTACATATTACATTTTAAAAAATATTTATCCACTCTGTGTACTTCTGTTATACCATGGATTACCAGATAGGACTTGGAGCAAATATGTTGATGTTAATAATGTACCCTGTCTTGAAAAAAATATATATGCACATTCTTTAAATTTGGACTTGGTGACTCTGATAAGAAAAAGAGGGAATTGTTTATAGATTTAAATTTAATGCAAAAGCTAATGTACATTATGACTCAAAATTCTGCATGGCATAAGAAATATGTACTGTGAAAACCAAGTCTCTAGGCTATTCATTGTTGCTGTGGTGATGGGAGACACTTTTAGTTTCTAGTGAAACATACAATGCCCAGCAGTTTTCTAAGTTAGTTTCATAAGTTTATTTGTTATTATCTCTAGCTACAGTGTTTTTTTTCTTTTGAAGTGAAGCAGGACAACAAACAAACATTAAGGTTATAGCAAATAAGGTGAAAAAGTGGTGACATAGGCGCAGATATTAATTATTTATACATGGAATAAATGCAGGACTTTCATTAATATTACTACCATGTATACAATTCTGTAACTTATTTAATTTTGGAAGCCTAACTAAAAGTAATTGAGACACAAAGTAGTCTCTTCCCACTGCATCCAAAATGATGGTACCACATAGAAAACAGAAGTCGAATGTTACAATTGTAAAAGAGATATTTGCCATCTTTTATTCAATAATTTAAGAGGATCCTTTGCTAGTAAATATCTATTATTGTAATTTATAATCTCTGAAAGCCCTTACTCAAAGCAAACTCCAGAAAAAAAAATGTTTATTGGGATTCTGATAAAAAGAAATGTTTTATATTTCAAATATGGAGTAATTATAATGGAATTATTAAGGATAGAAATCTTTAATGAAATAGACATCTTGCAATCTGACTGTAAATGATCATACAACTATTTATAGAAGTCATTATTTTAATGTTTCTAAACTTAAGACATCCAATTTATCTAAAACAAGAGAACTTTCTAGGCTGGATGATGAATTTCCCACAGTAGAACTGTAGACTAACTCCTGCTGTTTTCAGAGCTACAGTATAGCATTTTATTACTTGGTGCTAAAATACCAATCTTTTTCTTTTAAATCCTTATGACCTTAGTACTAACAGACTCCATTAAAACTTTCCTCTGAGCTCAGCTCACTAAAACATCATGTTTAAACAGCATACAACTTTTTGTGCAACATACAGAAACTTGTACTATCAAAGAGGTAAGTTTCTTCAATTAAATTTATTTATTTATTTTACAATTTGACAGCAGTTTCCCTCTCCTCTCCTCCTATTTTCTTTCTCTCCACTGCTCCTCTGCTGAATCCTCACCCTTTCCTGTTCATTCCTTATTTCTGTTAGGCAATGGGAGGCCTTCCAGGAGAATTAGCATAGTATCATTAACTATCAGTAAGACTAAGCACCTCCTCTCCTATTAAGGCATGGTGAGGCAACCAAGTATGAGGAATAGGTTAACAAAAACAAGCAAAAGAGTGAGAGACAGTGCCTGCTCACACTGTTAGGAGAACCACATGTGTAGACCAATCTACACAACTGTCACATATATGTAGAGTGCCTAGGTCTGTCCCATTCAGGATTATTGGTTATCTCTCCATGCTAATCAAGCCCCTATGACCCCAGATTAGTTTTCTTGAGTTGTTTTTAACAATTCTGGCTCCTACAAACCCTCCTCCCCCTCTATTTCAGGATTTACCAAACTTTGCCTAATGTTTGGCTATAAGTTTCTACGTCTGTTACCTCAGGTTCTAGAAGGGGCACTGGAGAGGGAAGAACAGAGAGTCAGTGCTGTCAATGGGAAAATGGGAAATATGGGAACAGTTCTATAACTGGGGAGGGGAAAGAGGCAAAAGAGAGAGAGAAGTGATAAACATTATTAAGTATGTGTGAAAAACTATAGTAAATCAAATCTATGTTCACCTCAAAGTAATGAATATGTTATCTCTATATATGTTGAAATCACTACAATATTTCATTAGAGGAGCTAATTCTTCCACTTAAAGCTATAGTCAACCTAACAAAGTTCCCTGTATCAGGCATGGCTAACTTCCTTTCTTTTTGTAGATCAGGAGAGTCAAAGTGACCCCCAAACTATATAGTCTATTGCCATTGTCCTTGCTTGCATCCCAGAATCTGAAAGTAAGTCACTATTGCAGCAAATACATATACGGTTGACATATAACTTGGAGGAATTGATCAGGAATTTCCCTGAAATCTTCCTTATGAAGATTAGCCTTTTCACACTGGAAGGCAATATGCAAGCTGACAAGGGAGAATAGCAACTAAAAGTCTTAACCAGATTAGATTCTTATAGAAAACAGAAATCACCAGTATGGAAAGGTATCTCCAAAGGAATAATAATGCCACATATCTGAGTGATAGCCAACTGTTGTCTAGTTGGTAATGTGGTCTATTTAGTGGAGACAAATAAAGTGTGGTACCATAACTCTCCCTACCAAATCATGATTAGTGAATCCACAGGACCTAGAGCTGTAACAAAGTACCATTGTTATTTTCCTAAAGTAGCATAATTTTCAACCATTCAAATAGTTATTATTAAACCCACCAAAAATTGTTGGTTCCACTGTATATAAAAAAGGATATTTTGTAGCCCCTTCCCTATGGAGGGTTACCTTGTTCAGTCTAGATATAAGGGGGAGGGCCCTGGTCCTGCCTCAAAGTGATGTGCAAGTTTTCATTAACTCCCCATGGGAAGCCTTACCTTCTCTGAGGAGTGGAGGGTGGTGGAGTGGGAAAGGTGGAGAGCAGGAGGAGGGGAACTGGGATTGATATGTAAAATGAGAAAACATTTAAAAAAAGATTAAAAAAAATCACCCAACACTAGGGAATTTCCCAGGAATCCACAAGGATGACCCAAGCTAAAACTCTATGCAATAGTGGAGAGGATACTAAAACTGGCCTTGCACTATAATCAGATTGGTATGCCTTAATTGTAATTATAGAGCCTTCATTCAGTAACTGATGGAAGTGGATGCAGCATCATCAAAAGCTAAGTAATGGAACAAGTTCCCAGAGTCCAGTCAAAGAGAGGGTGGAGCATTAACATGAGCAAACATGTCAAGACCATGAGGGTACAACCATAGAAACAGCTGACCCAAACTTTTGAGAGCTCCCAGTCTCTGGACTGATGCCTGGGGAATCTGCATAAGACCAAGGTAGGCCCTCTGAATATTCATGGGGCCACTTGTAGTGGGACCAGGATTTATCCCTAGTGCATGAACTGGCTTTTTGGAGCACATTACCTATGGTGGGATACTTTGCTTAGCCTAGACACAAGGGTAGGGCCTGCGTCCTGCCTGAAAGTGATGTGACAGACTTTACTAACTCCTCATGGGAGGCCTCACATTCTCTGAGGAGTGGATGGGGTTGGGTCTGTGGAAAGGTTGGGACTGTAGGGGGGGAGGCAGGGGAACTGGGATTGATATGTAAAATCAAAAGCGATTGTTTTAGAAATAGAAGAAAATAAACCAATAACTAAAATCACAGATGATAACAATATATAAAACAACTTATTATGGGCTCAGAGCCCTAGTTGATTTATAGACAAAAAAAGCCATAGTTATATAGCTCATGGCAGAGCATAGATGAGTAGAATAAAGATTGTAAGAGCCAGCAGACTGGGAAGCATCCTTTGATTTGTATTCTCCATATAGGACATAGAAGTTGCAGACACAGAATCTCAGCCATAAGGTACCCTAGACAAGAATTAAATGATGACAATAAAATCTGACATGCCAAAAGGATGGAAAAATCTTACATCTAGGGTCCTACCCTTACGTGGAAAGTGCAGTCGTTTAGTGATTGCTGAGGAAGAGAACAAATCTTCCTTTTAAAATGAAGACATGGGCCCCTTAATTATTTATCAAATACAAAGGATCCATGTACAAAAAATTATGCATATGAACAACACAGACTCAGGTTTCATTTATATATTAGTATGTGTGCATTCTGAAATAATCATTTTAAAATGGAAAAGTTAAAAATCATTAGAGATAACACATAAAGGGTTAAGTGGTATACTATGGGCAACAGTGGGAGGGAGGACCAGGATATGGCAATAGGAGATTGGGAATGATTAGATGACAGGGATGTCCTTCTGTATGCTGTGAATATATGTTTCTCTTATTGGTGACAAATAAAGCTGTTTATACCAATGGACAAGCAGGATTTAGCCAGGTGGGAAATCTAAATAGGGATAGAGAAAGTTAGTAGGCAGAATTCAGGAGATTCTATGTAGCTGCCAAGGAAGCAGCTGGGCATCACTGGTAAGCCAAGACTACATGGAGATACACAGATTAATAGAAATGGGTTAATAAGTAATAGAGTGCTAGCCAAACAGAAGCCTGAGCAATGGGACAGACAGTTTAAATTAATATAAGCCTCAGAGTATATATTTGGGACTGAATGGCTGCATGACCAGGCAGGACAGAAAGTTCTGTGTACAATTAGACTACATAATAAACAAGTAGAAAATGTCATAAGAAAATCCATTATTTTCAAGAGTTAAAATGTTAATAAAATCAAAACAAGTTAATTTTATAAAAACAATTAACATGAAAAGGAATGAATAGATTAATTATAGGCTTTGAAGAAAATTTGTTATCAAACAAATCTAAATGTCTATTAACCCCCCTCTGCATTTTCCTCTTTCGGTCTCTTTCTTTCTGAATAAGTAAATATATATGTGTATGTATGCACATACATTTTCTGGAAAATGAGAAACAAAAATCCATGGGCCATAAGTCAGAACTGTGACAAGTTTTACATAAATTCTTAAGATGGCAGTTTTAGAAAAATCAACCAAAGGAGCACATGAGTCTTTGTTATTTAAAAACTCGATGTGATATTAACTGTCTGCTAGAAGTTATGTTAGAATTTTCCTGTTTGTCAGTTGACATATATTTCCTAATTAGTTGCATTCAAATTTGAAAAATGATATATGAGTCCCACTATTCAAAATTTTTAAGCACAATTATTGCATATTGTAACCTTTTTAAACATTTTCATTCACAGTTTACATCCTTTAGAGCGCTTAGATTTCATTTGCAAAAAAGAAATAAATACTAACAAAAACTGTGCTGAGTTGAAATTAAAGTATTTTGTTTATTTTGTTAATATTAGATTTAATATGTGTCATTTATGATCCATCTTTTAATAACATTTCATTTAATTACATATGTTGGCTGGGTAGAGGTGTTGCACAATTTTTTTGAAATACCTTCAGAACTAAAGAAGACATAATATCATTGAGTCTGGAATGCCAGGTGATTTTGAGCCACCTAGAATGAGCTATGAGAAAATTAATTCCAGACCCCCAAAACAGCAGCAATTCCAGCCCTCCACAAAAGCAACAAGTGCTTTTGAACACAGAACCATCTCCCGACCCTCATTAAGTAATTTGTAATGAGTATGGGTTTTTAAGAGTTATTCATGTTTTTCATGTTTAATTGAAATATTTAATGTGTTCTAATAAAAATTTAGTCCTTATACTGATTAGTGCCACAATAAATAATAACACTTTTCATAGTCAAACATATTATAAGTTAATATTGTTTTTTAAAGCACTTGTGAGAAACTATCAGAAAAAATATAGACTATCTTTATATAATAATGATTTTAAATAATTATAAGTACAATCAGTGAGAACAATGAAATGCTACTCACTCAGTAAAATAAAAATGTCAATGAAATCTTATTAATGTAGAAACACTCTTATGAGCAGAATACATTGTTTTGGATGTCAGTTAATACAAAAATAGTTGTAGTTAAAATTGAGATTAAAAAAATTCTCAACAGTTTAGTTTTGAATTCAGTTGTGCTACATTGTGTTGACTCCCCATTGGAAAACTTACCCTCCTTGGGGTGTGGAGGGGGAGTTGCATCTGGGGAAGATGGGGAGCAGGATGAGAGGAGGGAGTGGGAACTAGGATTGGCATGTAAAATGAGGAAAGATTGTTTTAAAATTAAAAATGATAAAAACTATTTTGATTCTTATTGTCATAACAAAGCATTAAATTTGGAGAAAGCATCATGACAAAATTTTAATTGGTAACATTTTCTATTAAAATACTTGGCATTGATTGGAAACTCTTGATATTCATTAAGGGATACCTTATGGATGACAATAATCAGTGGTATTATCAACTTACAAACAAGGAAATGAATCGTTATTAAATATAAAGTATAGCATGAAACTGTTAGACTTACTTTTTGTTGCTTTCAACATTCGCTGACAAAAAGTAACTCAAGGAAGGAAGAAAATGCTTAGTTTTCTAGATCCAGGGATATTTAGGCAATCCTAGCTGGAAGGAGAGTGAACACGGATTCAAGTGAAGCTGTTCACACTGCTTAAGGAGTCAGGAGTCAGAGAGTGGATAGAAAGTGGACCAGAATTATAATTTAAAATCTCCCAGTAATGTTCCGTGTCTTTAAGAAAAAAATGTGTCTCCTAAAATTCCCAATGTTTTCAAAATTTTCCTGTATATCAAAACCACAGACCAACCACCCCAAATCCAAAGAAACAACCAACAAAAGAAAAAAATATCCCAATATGTAATTGTCTTTTCTGGTGATACACATGATACAAAGATGTAGACATTAATGAATTTCAGGGAAGTGTTCTTAGCATTTAGGTGAAGAAGTAGAGAACACTGTGGCATGTCTGCAATCCTGGATAGCATGAGGCAACAATATTTCAAGTAAATGACAGTGACATTTTGACTAGCCTGGTAATCCACATGTTTAAAAAAATAAAACAATAGAAAAAGTATCACAAATATACACTTCTCCTAATGTACTTGTTTTCTAATGTCCAATCCCTCAATCCTAAAAAGCAAAACACAAACCACAAAAATCTAAATGCACAAAAAACAGCTAATATGTTACAGGTGGGAGTGATGGCCTCACATTCAGAATCCCTGGGTTCTGTCCTCACTGTAACCATTTTTCAGTAAATAAATGTTTGATTACTGTGGACTTGTAATACCCTATACTTTACTCTGACACAGATAAATTTTCAATCAATAAGACAATATGAAATTAGATTGCAGGGTGTCTGTGAAGTGGTACTCAGAATTATTCTAGAACAATAAAAATAACTTGAATCCCTTGTATAATTGTTTGACTCGTAATAAATACTATAGATTGAGCAATAAAGCATAATGAAATGTTCCATGCTGAAATATCCTGAGGTGCACCAAAAACATAAGCAAAGGAACACAATGAATATGAGTAATTAAACCAAAATATATAACATTTTAATTTAATAATTCTGAATAATTACATCTTTTGACAATCTGATATTTAGCAGTGTAAACATCAAGAGTAGGTGTTAACACAAGAGAGGATACTGAAAATTATTCAAGCAGACTTTTGAGTATTAGCATAGGAGAAAAAGAAAAGAATCCATGACAAGAAAGCATAAGATATAGAAATAAGTGGTTTTATTTCCACTGGACACATCAACAATAACAGAAGAAATGACTGTAGTCTGAATGTCTGTGTAACCTGTAAAATAGTCATTTGAATTCTAATAACCAAGGAGATGACTTTGGAAAATATACTGAATACATGGAACACAATTGTGCTTTTTATAGGAGACATGACAGTGAATCCTTTGACTTTCTTGCCATAAGGATATCATTTGGAAAAATGTCTATGAATCAGTCATTGAGAAGTAAGCACACCCGAGACCCACGAAATGTGCAATATTTGTTTTTTAGCTTCTGGATAAGTCCTCATGTTTATATGCCACCTGCTGTTTGAGGTTTGTTATTTCAATTAACAAGATCTAAGGAACATTGCTTTAAAAGTTTGGATAGAACCAAGCTAAACAAGTTTCTTTTAACACCTTCAATTACCAGGGAGAGCCATACTCTCAATATGTGCAAAATGATCCAAATACACAGGGAACATCAGTTATGTTATAATCTCACATTCATGAGTAACTTACAAATTTTGACCTCATGAATGCAGAAAATGGAAGGATGCTTTTAGAGTTCAGGGCAAGAGGAGGCAAAGTTGTCTTGCATTTAGTCTAAGACTGCCAATTTAGTACTGATTATTTGAACTAAGAGATTTAATCTGATTTCTGAATTTAATCTGATTTAATCTGATGTCTGAATTTATTTGTTTTAATATTGCTTGTAATTTGCTTTTCCTCTAGGTCAAAGGGAAGTTTAACCCAAGCTAACCTTTAAGCAAAAGCCATGCTTCAGTGGAACATGTGGTTCTCTTTTGTAGACCACATCAAAAATGTGATTGTCATGTTTTTGCAGAAAATTATCTCTTAAGTCTGAGTAGTTGATTCATCCACAAATTTCTCCAATATCTTCTATTGTGTGAAGATTCCAGAAAATTGAACTGCATGCTAATGGTACTTTCACTTAACTTTAAGTATATATAAATGCAGAAGGAAATAAGCATGATCATGAAGGATAATTAGAACTACGAAACAAAATCAAGGCCATTCTTTAAATGTATTTTAAATCTTCCTCATTAATCACTTGTTTTTCAGATGTAAATCTTCTAAACAACATTTGACTCACCGCTGTGTTCAAACTGTTAATATCATCTTCACTCACTCCTTTGAAAGCAAAGCCAGGAATTGAGACATAGTGGGTGCAGTTACTTTGAAATGATGCCAAGAACAGAAATATGCATGTGTGAGGAAGACAAAGAGACATGACTGAAAGCCACAGCAAGTTTGATTTAGTTGTGTGAATTCTCTTGGAACTGCAATAATTGGAGATGCAATCCAGAGGAATGTTGCAGGAAACCTCTGACTGAGTTCTGTCTTTATTGACTTGATACTCAATGTCTACTGAGAATTCCCACTAGTAGTGGCATCTTCTTTTCACAGATAATGATTAGCATCCCTTGTGCATGCAGTGTGCATTCTCTAGATAAGAAAAGAAAGAGCAATAGAGAATATGGGAAAAGACACTCAAGGGGAGCAAATAATGGAGATACAAAATGAGTTTTCATATCATCAGCTGGAACTGAACTTGGTTTCTGAGCAGGTACATTTAACATGGCCACTAAAAGTACCTGTCATATCTATAAACTGAAAACAATTGGGGTTAGGCCAATGCTAGAAAACAGAAAGCTAGAACATCCTGTTTAAAAATGTTTAAATAAGGGAACGTGAAATGAATTCTGTAGTAAAACTGTGTTATGGCATGTATAAGATGATGTGTTTCATCTCTTACATTGAATAAATTAATTAATTCATTATAAAAGTACCATGTAGTACATTGTGTAAAAGTGATATAAAATAAGGGATTTTAATGATTACCTTTTCTAGTTCAGTAATTATATATAAATTTGTAGTTAGATGATTTTGTTGTGTGTTGATGAACCACAGAATAGTATGTTAAAACAATACATTATCATACCATTCTACAGACCTGAAAGTTAGGTTTATGTTATACTGTGTTACTCTGGAAATCTCACAGGGCTTCCATGTCTTCCTGGATACAATATGAGAAACTGGGCATTTAGCTTACTCATTTACCAGCTTGTGCTTATTAAACTATACTATCAAATCTACTGCTTATTTTTATATGCAACTATTACTATATCTGATTTCTCTGTTTGAGCTCTGCATTCATTCTCAGAAATGTCTGTTCTCACTCTAACTCTACTCCTTTTCATAAGCATCCTAGTAAAAAAAAAGTAGATGATATGAGCACAACAGTATTTAAGCCCGTCTCAAAATTATTACCTTATTTACATTTGAGATATATTTCTGAATGTGATGCATTTTGTTTGCATGTGCCTTAATTTTCAAGTGGGAATTGTTAGGAAGATGTTGTTGACTCTAAAATATCAGGATGCTTTTACAGCAACAATGTGAACTCAAGAAAGACTCTACAAATGAATGGATAAATGAAATACAGCTTCTTCTTCACCTTCTATTGTTCTATGAAACTTGCAGACAGTCCTGGGCTGATCTGCAAAAGTTGCCAAATTATTCAAGACAATATTTAATGAGGTGTAAACATCTAAAAATGCAAATAAACAGCAAGGTAAGAATGAATCATTACCTCAAGACTAAATAGTGTTTCTTCTAATGATAATAATGTGTTTCTTCCCTTGAAATTTATGTTGGGGTATAAAATCCCATTCAGACTATACTTAAAACACTAAAAATCAGTCCTGCATTGTTATTGAGAAACTGTATAATTTATTCAACCACAATCATCCTACAATAACACATACCATGCAAGTACAATGAATGCTACTCAATGTATTCATTATAATTTACCTGAAGTGTGGGGAAATGCTTAATAAAATTGATAAACTAGACATTAAAATAATATTAGGATACAGTATCCTTAAATACCACATACATTGCAGTGTGCATCAGAATCAATGACCGGAAAGCATGAAATTTAGTCTATTTTCATAGAAAGAATGTGATGTTCTCTGGAATTATTTCCAAGTGTCTGCACCCTAAAGAAAGTTATCCTAGTAATCACATATTGCTCATAAAAGTTCAGTGAAATGATGTTCTCCTGCAGCTCTTGAACACCCCCCCAGAACAGTCAGTGTTTAGTGAGCCCCCATGCCCTGCCATAAAGGAATGTTTATAGGTGAGATATTGTGTATGTGCCCTGCTTTTGACCAAAGTTGTACTCTTTTTAGACTCTACTTGCCATGTCAAACACAGTGGGAATAGTTTCAATAGAGAAGATCTTTAACTTTAAATAAAGTTCTTCAAAAAATCTGCATATGAGACCTACATTGTTAGAAAACTTAAAGGTGACAAATGGGATTTAATGTGGAAAATATTTTGCATTTTGCCATTCTCTAAAAATACACACCACAAAATTAATGCACACAGGTAATTATTATTTTACTTATTAAATGAACTTTATTATTAAATATTATCAATTGAATCTGAAAAAAATTGTGGGCAAAATAACACACATTCTATTTGGTGACATCAGAAACCATAGTTTTTATAAAACTAAGTAGCAATTAATGTCTTTAAAAAATGTCAATTCTCTCCAGCATAAACTGTCATTTTTTATTATTGTTTTAGCCACTGAAAAGGAGTAAGATGGTATCTCAGAGTTATTTTGATTTGCATTTCTCTGATGGCTAAGAATGTTGAACACTTTCTTATGTATCTTTCAGCCATTTTAGATTCTTCTATTGAGAATGTGGAGAAAGGGGAACACTCCTCCACTGCTGGTGGGAGAGCCAATTTGTACAGCCAATTTGGAAATCAGTATGGTGATTCCTCAGGAAAATGGGAATCAATCTACCTTAAGATCCAGCAATTCCACTCTTAGGCATATACCCAAAAGAAGCACATTCATACAACAAGGACATCTGTTCAACAATGCTCATAGCAGCACTATTTGTAATAGCCACAACCTGGAAGCAACCTAGATGACCTTCAACTGAAGAACGGATAGAGAAAATGTGGTGCATCTACCCAATGGAGTACTGCTCAGCAGAAGAAGAAAAAAAAAACAATAGAATCTTGAAATTTGCAGGAAAATATATGGAACTAGAGGAAACAATTCTGAGTGAGGTAACCCAGTCACAAAAAGTCAAACATGGTATGTAATCATTCATATATGGATTTTAGACATACAGTAAAGGATTTCCAGCCTACAATACACACTGTCAGAGAAGCTATGAAACAAGGAGGACCCTAAGAGAGACATACATGGTCCCCTGGAAAAGGGGAAAGGGACAAGATATCCTGAGCTAATTGGGAGCATGGGAGGAGGGGGAGGGAGCTAGGAGAATGAGAAGGGGAGAAGATGAGGGGTTAGGAAGACATGAGGGAGCAGAAAGGTTGAGTCAGGGGAAGAATAGAAGAAAACAAGAAAGGAGATACCATAATAGAGGAAGACATTTTAGGTTAAAGAGAAATCAGGCATTAGGGAAATGACTGGAGATCTACAAAGTTGACACCAACTAACAATCTAAGCAACAGAGGAGAGGCTACCTTAAATGCCCTCCCCTGATAATGAGATTGATGACTGACTTATATGCCCTCCTATAGCCTTCATCCAGCAGCTTGTAGAAGTAGAAACAGACACCCATAACTAATCACCGAACTGAACTGGAATCCAGTTGCAGAGAAGGAGGAGTGATGAGAAAAGGGGTCCAGACCAGGCTGGAGAAACCCACAGAAACAGCTGATCTGAACAACGGGGAGCTCTTGGCCCCAAGTCTGATAGCTGGGAAACCTGATCTATACCCCAGGAACGTGGGTTTCAGTGAGGAGACCTCGGAAATCAATGGGACCCCTCTGTAGTAGATCAGTACTTATCACTAGCATAGGTGTGGACTTTGGGAGCCCATTCTACTCCCTGAGCCAAGACACATAGGGGTGGGCCTAGGCCCTATCCCAAAGGATATGATAAACTCTTATGACCCCCTATGGAAGGCCTCACCCTCTCTGGGGAGCAGAAAGGAGATGGGATAGTTAGGGTTTTAGGTAAGGGGGTGTTGTAGGGGAGGAGGGGAGGAAGATGGAACTGGGATTGACATGTAAAACAATCTTATTTCTAATTTAAATAAAAACATCTGAAAAAATTGTCAATTCTACACATGAAAAATCCAAAATCTAAAACTTACCTTTAAAAAAAACTATGAGAGACCTATAAAATCATTTGTTATTGAAAATGTACACACCATCATGAAATCATAACATTACATATTAAACCTTCTATAAACCTTACAGATTACACCCTCCCTACACATAATAAAACAAAGTACATCCAGACTCTATACTCTCCTATTACTTCAATTAAATTGCTGAAATCACATTCCAACATTTCATACTCTGGCCACTGGCTTCATAATCTTTGGATAATTCAGTCAAAAATTTCTTGGTCTTAACTTCTATCTTTGTTTACAAAGGTGTGACTTTCTGACTCAAGGAATTCTAATTTTATGATAAAAGACTAGATGACTAGCTAACAAATGTATCTGTATTATTTTCAAAATAATGAAAGCATATGCAACTATAGGCATGCAAACTTATTTTCAATATATATTTTAGGCTCATCACATGGAATATAAAGATAGAACTCTGCTTTATATGTTGTAACTTTTTGTTTGTAGTGACTGCATTCTACCTCAGCTAACTTTATTCTCATGAATATAGTTTTGTTTGTAGTGACTGCAGTCTACCTCAGCTAACTTTATTCTTATGCATATAATTATCTTTAAACAAATCTTTATTTTCCAGATATTCACATTTCTCATTGAACTTCTCTCAGATCCACCCTTACCACCCTACACAACCAACTTTGTCCCTTCACTTGTTATACTCTAATTTATTCTTCTCTCTTATAATACATCCTGACCTCAGTTTCCTCTCCTTCCACTCCTTCCATGTTCCCCTTCCTATGACTCACCCAGATCCAGTTCTTTCTCTGTCTCCACCTCAAAAAAGAGCAGGCCTTCCTCAAATGTCAACAGAACTTGGCTCATTAAGAACAATATCTGGCACAAACCCTCACATTGAAGCTTGGCAAGAGAACCTATTAAGGGTTCTCCCAAGAGAAGGGCTCCCAGGAGAAGGTAAAAAAGTCACAGACATCCCCATTCCCACTGTCAGGAGTCCCACAAAAACACCAGCTTCAATGGAAAGCTTTACCTGTTCTGAGGAGGGGGTGGGTAGAAAACAGGTTGTGGGAGGGAATGACAGGAGAAAGGGAGGAGAAACTGTGGTTGGTATATAAAACAAATATAAATAATAAATATACAAAAAACAATAAGTATATTCAGAGGACATAGCAGAGACCCAGACAGGCTTCATGTTTGCTGCTTCATTTCCTTTGAGTCCTAAGCAGCCCTGCTCACTTGATCCTGTGGATTGTGCCTTCCTGGTGTGCTGAACTCTTCTGATTCTCAAGCTTTATTCTACTACTCTTGCATGGATTCCCATAGCTCTGAGGGGAAAGAACTTACAGAGACCTCCAACTTGTGCTCTTTGGCTGTCTAATGTTCTGGTATGGATGTCTGCATGAGCTCTTGTCACCCACCAAAGGAAGCTTCTCAGATATTGAATGGGTTATGTACCCATCTTTGAGTATAGCAGAACATCAATAGAAATCATTCTATTGATACATATAATTTGGTCAGTCATGTTTGGTTCTACCCAAAGTCTCAGGGCAATGCACTCTCCAGTTCCTGCTCACAGCAGATTGATTCTTAAGAAGCAAAAACAGCACAGACATATCTGAACCAAAGAATAAAAGAAACTGGGGGTACATTTACACAAAACAGCATTTCATTTTCAGCATATAAAACAAAATGAACTAATGAAATTTCTAAGCAAATGAATGGAAGTAGAAAAATATACTGAGTGAGGCAATTCAGCCTTACAAAGAAAAACATGGTATGTACTCACTTATAAACTAATATTAGCTCTTATGTAAATGATAATTAAGTTGCAATCAAGTCCCAGAAAGGCTAAGTAACAGGGAGGGGATACAGAGATCTCCCTGGGAAGGGGAAATAGAATAGATTTGTTTACTTGTTTTTGTTTTTGATTTTTAAAGCCTACCAAAAGCCAGAGGAATAGGAAGTTTGTTGTGAAATTGTTTCTGAAAAATGTTGACGTATATCAATATGACTGCCCAAACATGATTGAAAAATTGTGACTTTATAAACATTACACATGGATGGTGGGAGCAGTAACAAAGCCTTGTCCTCAACAGCAGACAAAGAACTACATTGATTAATGAATGCTAACAGCCAAAGAAACCATCATTATCAGACAGGATATACTGATAATGTTACTTGATACAAAATGATCAGCTCTGAAAACATACATCATTAAATTATACAAGCTGTGCAGGCTTTTTATGAATTTTGGATACATGTCAATTTCTTTTAAAACCCCACGAATTTGGAAAAGCAATAAGGAATGGGATGGTAAGTTAGAATTTAGAAGGAGAAAGTGCATGGGTGAAGTGACATAATGATAATCTCAAAAAGGTAAAAAACACAAAGAAAATGAATATAAGTGCTAATATGTGTTGTCCGCATTCTTTTGTGTGTGAGGCATCTCTAGACTGTGGTCAATTTAGGATTTGTAAGCTGATTCTTTCTACCCATTAGCTTTTCTGGGAATGTTTTATTTTTCAAGACAGGGCTTCTCAGTATAGCTTTAGTTGTTGTGGAAATGGCTCTGCAGACAAGGCAGGCCTCAAACTCAGAGAGATCCAACTGGGTCTGTCTCCCTAGAGCTGGGATTAAATGTGTGCAGTACCATCACCTGGTTCCAGCAGCTATCCTCCTCTCCCCTCCAATCTGAGAGGTTGTTATTTCTGGATAGAGAGTAGGCATATCTTGTGCATTCCATTATAACTAATTTGACTTCATGTATTCAATTTCTCAGTTGTATCTGCATAGCAAAATTTTGTTGTATTAATTCATGCCTCTGACTTTTGAAAGCTTCCCACCCATTCTTTCATAACTATCCTTAAGTTTTGAAGGGGACTTGATATAGGGGTCCCATTTGCCTATCACAATTTCTCTATTCCACAATTTCATCTGAAAACTCTACGAGTTTTTATTATAATTTGGAATTATAACTTCAACTTTGCATTTCCTTTACCAAGAAAATAGTTCCTGACCAGGCTGTGGTGGCACACACCTTTAACAGCAGCACACTGGACACAGAAGCAAGCAGATATCTATGAGTTCAAGGATGTCCTCCAAAGCCACAGAGAAACCCTGTGAAGAAAACCAAAAAAAAAAAAAAAGCAACAAGCAAAAGAGTGAGAGACAGTGCCTGCTCACACTGTTAGGAGAACCACATGCAGGCCAACCTAACAACTGTCACATATATGTAGAGTGCCTATGTCTGTCCCATTCAGGATTATTGGTTATCTCTCCATGCTCATCAAAATGATTACTCATTTTGGGGAGAAGATAATTCAAATGAAAATAAAAAAGCAGAGGGAGAACAGGCTGATTATTTATATCAGCTCGCAAATAAATATGGGGAACCTTAAACCCAGGGTAATGGTACTAAGAATTAGAGCTTATGGGACATGATTAAGTCATGAAGATGCACACCCTGAAATGGGATTTATATAAATGGCATGACAAAGAGATTTTCCTAGTTTTTCTAAACCTTTGGGGCACAAGAAAATGACTGCAGCATATTAAGCAATAGATCCACCATCACCAGGTATTAGTCTGCCAGTACATTCATCTTTATCTTGAATATTGCTCATTTAGGACAATCACAGTCCCACATTTACTAGTCATGCATTTCAAGACACAGAAAGTCTGATAAGCTGAAGTTGTGATGTAGAATCTGTTTTTGCTGTTGTTGATTTTAAAGTCTGGTTTTATGTTGTGAACAAGTACCTTGAAATTTCCTTCACCTTTATGGGTACATTTTAATTTTCCCTTCCCACTCATTATTTTGTTCTATTTAATGAAATGTTAGTTACTTTTGTCTTTATTGAAATGACTATGATAAATGTGTGGCATGAGATCACAGAAAGAAAAACAGATGAATTATCAGATAAAATTGCCACTTTATATAATTATACAATTCATACTGTGAAAACTAGGTAATTTTTATAATAACTTTAATATACATTAAGATAAGTTGTAAATAATGCTATCCTACATATTGAGAATGGGAGTCTGCATATTCATGCAGATGATAAAGAAAATGAATTACACAAGTTCATTAGGAAACCTGTGTCAAACTGTATGGAGTGAAAAGTAGACTCATGCAAAATAATAAAGGTTTTTTGTGCAGTTAAAGCTTAGTATTTTGCATTCCAAATTTCACCTAGAGCAGACTAATGAGTCACATCATGTAGACAAAGTTACCCACTTGGTCATACAGCCATATAGTCCCAAATAAACACACAAAGATTTATAAGTATAAACTGCTTGTATGATGGCTAAGGCTTCTTATTGGTTAGCTTGTTCTTAATTATTAACCCATTTCCATTAACCTAATTATTTCCACATGGTTGTATCTTACTAGAGAATGTCTGGACCTGCTACTCCTTCATCAGCTACATGGTGTCTCTCTGGTAGCCTCTTTCTGCATCCTCTCCACAGAATTCTCATCTTATATATTCTATAACGAGACTAACAGGTTATTGATATCTTTATTCAAATAATATGGGCCAAGCACAAGCCAGAAGGTTCCCAGAGGCAGCTAGCTAGGGAGACCAGGGAGAGGGATCCCCACATGTCTCCTGCCCCTTATGAACTCCCCATGTGTCATCCTGAACCTCCCCTGACGACGCCCTGACAGGCATAGTCAAGCACACATGTAGCTAGCTCCTAGGAGGCGTGGCTACAGTGTCTCTACAATACTCCCTGCTTAGCTACTGGCAAATCAATGTTTTATTCATCAACCAGTCAGAGAAATATATATGCCGAAGGACATACCCCGTCACCATAATCCTACTATCAATGGAGAGCAAACATACCTGATGCTGTGTGAGGAAAACATAAAACCTCAATTTGATATAATTTTATATGGACTAATAATAATAGGTCTTCTTTCCTCAAAGTCTGCCATTTAAAAGCAGAAAATGGCAAAAGTTGCCAATTTTTTGAATATTTGTACTTACAGCTCCTGCACTCATACTGAAAACTTTACAGTTAAAGATAAAATAGTGAATTAGCTTTGCATCTAGGTATTTAAGTATGATTTGAAAATTGGTATCCTGGAAAAGGACATTCATGACTAAAATTCTAAGTTTACGAAGTTGGGCAATTGTGTATGGCATAAACATACCCTTTACAATAGAATTTCAAAATGAATACAAGCAAAACTAGCATGGGAAAAGAACAATATATCAGAGAAGCCATACCATTAATATCTTACCTGGGATGGCTCATGTGATTTGCCTCTATTAAGCTAAAAAGGATGCTCTCAGGATACTAATGCATTGTTAGATTTGGTGATGATGAAGTTATCTGATGAATGTTACCTAACACTGATACTACTGGTATAATTCATCTTGATTTGAATTTCAGCATTGTAAAATAGCATCTAATAATCAGAGTGGTGACATTAAATAATGTTGTGTATGTCAATATCCTAATTGGATTTTGAAATCAACCTAAAAGAACCTGAGGAAATGAGTTAAAACATTGTGTATTGTTTTGTGTGTATGTACGTGCGTGCATGTGTGTGTGTGTGTGTGTGTGTGTGTGTGTGTGTGTGTGTGTGATTAATATTTACAGGAAAAGACTTTAATGTATAATGAATTGAAACTGACAACTGAGTTGATGTGGGCAATGAGCACTGTAATGGTAGGTCAATTATTTGATTCCTCATAAGATACATTTGGTGTTAATTTTGGTTAATACATTAATATAAAATATCTGGTAATGTAAAATATTTCTAGAACTATGATGTAACTTTATGTAACTTATTATCATTTACAGAGTAGAATAAAAGTCTTTGGTTGTTTGTTCAGTTTTTTCCAAATGTCTGGCAAAGGTGTTTTAAATCAAGCTATATTGCATGTTGAACGATTTACTGCAAATAACTGGACAGAAGAATATACTCACTTTGTAATGGTGTCAGTTAAATTCACAAATCAAGTAGGTTTGATGGCTTTTATGTTCATATAAATTATGTAAACATAAGTCCACTTACTTAATATACAAAGACATTTACATTTGTTTACTTTAAAACAGAGTGGCTGTAGAGTTATATATGACTACAATATGTTTATATTGGATGCAAATCTCATTTAGTTATTTAATACCTCAGCGAAGAAGAACCATATGAAATAATATTTCAGATTTTGACTTGATGCTTTTAAAATGTTACATATAATCCATTTACCTTGAAATTTATTGTGGAGATCAAAGTTTCAGAGAAAGAAAGTATGGAGACAATATCTTTCATAGTATCATCAAATGATATAAAATATCTTGGGGAAACTCAACTAAAACTGGATCAAAGTATTCAGATACACCAAACTCAGTAAAAGAAAGTATGAAATAGCTTTCATCACTTTGGCACAGGAAATGACTTTCTAAACAGAATAGCATTAGTACAGGTGCTAAGATCAATAATTAATAAATGGCAAATCATAACACTGAGAACCTTCTGCACAGAAAAGATCTTCATCAAGGCTTCTGGCTATAGAATGTGAAAAGACATTTTGATCAATTACTCATGGAGTAGATAGATAATATCCAAAATATATGAATAAATTAACATTGGATGTCTAGAAAATAAACCAATTATCAATAGCTCTGTGAAGTTATGGAGCAAGTGGCAGAATCATCCATTGCTGTCAGAAGTGCAGACATATGAGACTATGAAAAACAGTGTGGCAATTCCTCAGAAATATGGGATCAATCTAACTCAAGTTCCAGATATAAAACTCTTAGCATATATAAGAAGAATGCTTCATCCTTTCTTAAAGACAGTTGCTCAACCACATACATATCTTCTCTATTCATAGCAGTCAAGAAATGGAAACAAACTTGATGCCCCACAACAGAAGAATAGATAATGAAAATGTTTCGAATTTGCACAGTGGCATATCACATAGCTGGTAAAAATGTGAAAACATGAAATTCACAGGAAATTGATGGAGAGAGAAAAAATTGTTTGAGTGATTTGACCCTTTCTCAGAAAGAAAAATATGGTCTGTATTTTTTAATATGTGAATATTATATAGTAAGTTAATGATAATGAAGCTACGATCCATAGAACAACAGAGGTTAGGTATAGTGTAAGGGATTTAGGGGACAAAGAGATCTCACTAAGAAAGGGAAATACCATAGATAGTTATGAATTAATAAATGTCTTGAGTGGGAGGGACATATGGGAAGGGAGAAGGCAAAAGCTAACAAAGGAAGGGATATGGGATAAAACTAAAATTAGGGGACATTTGAGGGGAAGTATGGAAAATTAATACAGTAGAACATTCCAAATTTATATACATATATGAATGGAATATATAGGAGAACACCAGATAATAAGGGAGACAATCTCTTGTCACCAAAGGAAGCATTAAGTACTGGGATTGTGGTACATTTACTTGAGTCATTGGACAAAGGGTTCCCCTAAATGTTTCCTAACAACCAAGGCTGTTGTCAAGGTTTTTATTTTATCTCCAAAATCTGATGACAAGGCCCCATGGCTGAAGACAAGACCTACATAACTCATTGAATGTGAAGAAGTTGATCGGGTCCTTGCACAGACACTTCATCCCTATTTTCTAACATCCTTGGTCCAGGATGATTCTCTGCTCATTATAAAATTAAATGTGAACACCAACCTGGACATAGACCTTTTGATCTACAATTGTATCCTGCCTGCCAGTTATGCTAGGGCATTTGTATCACAAACCTTCTGGGGGCAACCATTTGATATCTGATTTCACTTATCATTTAATGCATATAGTGGAGTCCATAATGATATTGTTTTAGGTTACCAAGATTAGAACCTGAAACTAGATAGCTCATAGATCTATGCTTATAAGAAATGCTGTTGTTACATATTTTAACCTTAAAATGATTTCTAGTGGCAGGGTGGTTGTGGCACATGCCTTAAATCCTAGCACTTGGTGGGAGCAGTAACAGGCAGATCTTTGTGAGTTTGAGACCAGCCTGGTCTATAAGAGTTAGTTCAGGACTGGTTCCAACGCTACACAGGAAACCCTGTTTCAAAAAACAAAACAGAAGAAAAAAATAACTTCTATTGTTATTCTTCTATACTTATAGATCAGTGGCCTTGTTCAGCCATGATCTGAGAGGCTTCCTTCTGGAGCATATAATAACAAATATAGACACTGACATCCAGACATCAAACAGCATATATGAGACCTTGGAAAACTCAGTACTAACTGTGTTGTCTCCATCAAATCCCTCTACTCAGTGACCATGTAGAAATGAAGGCAGAGTGTAAGAATCAGACGAGATTACAGACATCAAGAAGACAAGACTGAGGCAGCATACAGAAGGCCTGAATGGATCAATACTTCTTTCAGGTCCTAGAAATGAAAGAGGTGTATACATGCTCCCTTCCTGAAATGAGAATCAACCCCCAATTAATAAACACTTGCAAATTAAATTTTTTTCCAGGAAGTCTTTGTGGGGAAACAACCAACTCTCAAGTGTGTGGTGCTAGCCTACCAATAGATGGTCAACAGGAAAAGACCTCAGAGTCATTTTTGGAGGTTCCTTATTTCATAATGTCATTCCATGGCTCCTTTTAAAAATTACATCTTATTTCTAATTTTACTTACATTTTAACTTTAATTTGCACACATTTTCTTCCCTTTCATTATAGGATTTTTGTGTATGTATTAAAATATTTTATATATTAAAACAAATAAAATGCTCTCAGCATTTGCTGCATTTAATATTTTGAAATAATTAACAATGGTACAAATATTTAAGCAAGAACTTTCATCAGTATCCACTTTGGAAAAATTGTTTCATTCTCATTGTAATAATTTTATTGTTTGGTTGCCACGACAATAAAAATAATTAAAATCCAATATGTACTAATTAGATTAATTATATTGATCAGATACCAGGTTGATTGATCCAAAATATCAAACAATCAGGATCAAGGTGTTCATTATGTTGGATCCCATGTTAAAGATCTTGGGTGAATATTATTAGAAATTCTTTCAACATTTAGAAAACCTATTTCCATGTTGTAATATAACTCTCTGTGATTTTCATTTAACGATTTTCTGTGAACCATGTTGTTTTCTCCTAAAAGCAGATCAAACCATCTCTCATATTGACTATTTCATAGCACAGCTAGAAAAAGTTAATTGAGCTCTTCTTTTCATTTTCAAGGATATTGCTGTCTGAAAACAGTCAATGAATTTTCTCTGAGATTAAGAGTTGAGTTAATCATACCAACACTCCTATGCAGTTGTCCTAATGGAAAATTATTCTACTGTAGAAAAGGGAAGCAATTTTACATTATGTTGGTCAGCTCTGAGTACTAAGTAGGACCTATAGAAGGTATATGAAGGTATTTTTAAATGTTGTATAGTACATTGTGTTTTAACACTAATGCCAGTTCCTCATCCCAGTAACTAATGATTAGTGTAAACCTGTAAGTTAATAATATTGAAAGGATAAATACCATTGACTTAGTAAATTCTTACTGTATACTTGGGATGGAGTTGAGAAAAAAAATTCCTTCTTCGTGGTTATCAGAAACCTGTAGTTCATACCTCAACTATGGCAAAGAGGAGATTATGGAGCAGTTAATTCACTAGCTCAGAAAAATTTTCTCTTCACTAAATTTTGCTATTGCTTCTTTTTATAAATAAATATTTAAAAGCAAATAGGAAGCTGTATAAACTACATATATTGACATTTATGAGAAATATATTCATTTAGTCCAGATATAAATCAGTATGAACTGACATTTCACCATAAAGATCAGAGATTAGTAGAGAAGGTCACATATCACTTATAATTTTCCAGATTCTGTGTAACATATTATATTATAAACTTAGTAAAACAATGTCCATCTATTTCTTCTCACATTTCATAATCCAGTACTCCAGATGGACTTAAGTATTTTCCCTATTAGGGTTTTGCAAGGCCAAAGCAATAAATCACACACAATGTGAATCTATGTAGAACTCTGGAAAAACATAAGTTCTAAGGATATACAATGTTTTCATCAATATTTAATCATTGACCTGAATGATGGAGATCATTATTTTTATTAGTGCCTATTAGGTATTATATTTACTTTCTAAATGGTTTTAAGTTACCTCAACATCTTAGAAGGCAGCTCTATATTTAATTTTTTTTCAATGGAGTTGGAGATCATCTGTTTCTATAAAGTGGATTTTATAGATCCTCTGTAAGATCCTTGATTTCACTAAAATGGGTAGATTGTTAGCCTTCCAGTAAAAAAGCATGATTTCACTCTGTTGATTAGATCTCAAGTCCATTTAGAGCACTGTTGGTAACCTTCAGGGTAGGTGGACCACGAAGAATAACAATTGCTTCTAGAATTCCAAATGATCAGCACTGAAAATACACTCATATAAGTATGTAACATTATACAGGCCAAGAATGTATTCTTGTATTGTGGAACACACACACACACACACACACACACACACACACACACACACCAAAATTAAAGAAAAAGAGGACTTAAAACATGGCAAGGGATAAATTGCATAGGAGTGAATTGAAGGAGAAAATAGATGGATAAATTATATAAATATAATAAAATCTCAATGTTTAAAATGAAAAACATAATGTACATTTATCCATATTAGTATAAAACATCTACCTTCCTACCTATCTATTTGCTTATTTACTCTTTTATATGCATGCATGCATGCATGCATGCATGCACAGTGAAGATATAGAGGTCAGAGGATAACCTCAATGGTTATGATCTCTAATTTTTGCCGAACCTTGACTTCAGAGATTTCAACAAATCATTGACAGGATTCATATTGGGTGCCTGAAGTAAGGCCACATGTTATGCTGACAGACCTCATAGAAGAGGACACTCACCTGTCCCTTTTGGGAGAAAGAGAGAAAGAGAGATATAAGGAAGCTGGCCAATATATGTATGCTCCAATTACATACACCCAATGTAATTGAATCTAACCAGCAGCCACTGAATAAGTAAGCAACTTCAGGATTCAAGCATCACTGAATCCCCCCTCACCATATAATTATCAAAACAATAACATTCAGAATAAAGAAAAATATTAAGAGCTGCAAAGGAAAAAGGCCAGGTAACATATAAAGGCAGAACTGTAAGAATTTCACCTGACTTCTCAACAGAAACAATGAAAGCCAGCATCATAGTCTGATATTATGCAGACGCTAAGGGAAGATGGATGTCAGCCCAGACTACTTTACCCAGCAAAGCTATCAAAAACCATTAATGGAGGAATAAAAGATATTCCATGAGAAAAATATTTAAACAATACCTATCTACAACTCAGCCCTTCAGAAAGTACTAGAAGGAAAATGCTAACCCAACGAAATCACCTATGTCCTAAAGAACACAGGAAATAGATGAACTAACAGTAGCAAATACCAAAGAAGCAAATTGAACACTCAATGCCATAACCAACAACAAAAACAAAAATAACTGGAACTAGCAGTCACTGGTTGTTAATATTCATTAATATAAATGGTCTCAATTCACCTATAAAACGATGTAGGCTAACAGATTGGAGATGAAAACAGAATACGTCTATCTGCTTCATCCTCATAGACAGATATTACCTTAGAGTAAAGGGTTGGAAAAAATTTTCCCAATCAAATAGACATAAGAAACAAGATATTGTAGATACCCTAATATCTAACAAAATAGACTTCAAAATAAATCAATCAAAAAAGATACAGAAGGACATTTCATATTCATTACAGGAATAATTCATCAAGAGGAAATCTCTATTATGCACATCTGTGTCCCAAGCATACCTTTCCTGCATTTGTAAAAGAAATGTTACTAAATCTTAAATCAAAAATCAAGCCCTACACACTAATAGTGGGAGACTTCAGCACCCCACACTCACCACTGGACAGATCTGCAAGACAGAATCTTAAAAGAGAAATAAGGGAACTAACAGATGTTATGACTCAAATGGACTTAACAGTCTTCTATAAAACATTCTACCCAAACAAAAAAGAATGTGCTGTCTTTTCAGCACCTCACGGAACATTTTCAAAACCAGACCACATACTCTGTAACAAAGCAAGTCTCAACAAATACAAAAAATAAAATAAATCCCTGGACCCTATCAAATAACCATAGTTTAAGGATCACCATAGCTAAAAGTAAGAATTCAACAGCAACATTAATTTCAGAAAACCCACAATACATGGAAATTGTAAAATGATCAACTGAACCCCACTGGGTCAAGGAAGAGATAAAGAAATAAAAGACTTCCTAAAAGTTAATGGTCACAAAAGATATCCAAATGTATTAGACACAATGAAAGCAGTGCTGAGAGGTAAGTTCATAGCATTAAATGCCTACATAAAGAAGCTGGAAAAATCCCACACTAGTGAATTAACCAAATAAATGGATGAACTAATACAAAAAGAAGCAAACTCACTGAGAAGGGAGAAATAGTCAATTCGAGGGCTGAAATCAATAAAATGGAAATAAAAGAATGAAAATATCAATGAGACAGAGAGTTTGTTATTTGTGAAATTTATCAAAATAGACAGAGCTTTTTCAGAACTAACCAAAAGACAGAGAGAGAATATCCAACTTCATAAAATTAGGAACAAAATGGGGGACATAACAACAGACACTCAGGAAATCCAGAGAATCATCTGGTCATACTTCAAAAACCTATATTCCACAAAATTCAAAAACTTTAAGGAGATGGAGAATTTTCTATTCAAGTACCACATACCACAATTAAATCAAGAACAGATAAACAACTTAAATACACCTATAAGCACTAAGGAAATAGAAACAGTTTTTAATAGTTTCCTAACCAAAATGAAAAATGAAAAAAAAAAGTCCAGACACTGAAAGATTCAGTAAAGAATTCTTCCAGATGATCAAAGAAGACCAAATACCAATATTCCCCCAAATTATTCCACAGAACACAAATAGAAGGAACATTACTAAACCCTTTTTTTTATTTAATTTTTACAAAATTATATTTTCTCATGTTAATTCCTTATCCGTCTTCCCCATCAACTCCCCACCAGTCCTCTCCCCCAACCCTCTGCTCCCCATGGAGGCCCTATCCTCCATGGGGGCTCTCCATATTCCACAACATCATCCTGGGCAGGGCATAGGCCCTCCCCCATGTGTCCAGGCCGAGAGAACATCCCTTCCCGAACTCTTTTTATGAGACTACCGTTACCCTGATAGCAAAAGCACACAAAGACACAACTAAGAAAGGGAACTACAGGTCAATCTCCCTCATAAGCCTAGATTCAAAAATACTCAATAGAATACTGGCAACCCAAATTCAAGAACACATCAGAAAAATCATGCACCATGACCAAGTAGGTCATCTTCTTCCCAGAGACACAGGGATGGTTCAACATACAAAAATATATCATGTAATCTACCATATAAACAAACTGAAGAAAAAAATACATGATCACCTCACTAGATGGTGAAAAAAATTTTGACAAAATTCAAAACCCCTGCATGATAAAGGCCTTGAAGAGACTAGGGATACAAGGACCATACATAAACATAATAAAAGCAATATACAGTAACTCAACAGCCAGCATCAAATTAAAAGAATCTATTTGCATTCTTCTACATGTTTACAACTAGATCCATATTTATTGCCATGAACAAAACTCAAGTCCAAATGAATCAAAGACATCAATATAAATCCATCCACACTGAACCTCATAATCAAGAAAGTAGGAAATACATTTGAATCCATAGGCACAGAAGACTACTTCCTAAATAAAAGACCAGTAGCATGGACACTGAGAGCAACAGCTAATAAATGGGACCTTTAAAAACTGAACAGCTTCTGTAAAGCAAAGAACATGAACAACAAAACAAAACAGCTCCCTACAGAATTGTAAAAGATCTTCAACAACACCACATCTGAAAGAGAGCTGATCTCCAAAATATACAAATAACTGAAGAAACTAGAAATCAACCTACCAGTTAAAAATGATGTGCAGATATAAACACATAATTTTCAACAGAACAATATCAAATGGTAGAAAGACTCTTAAGGTAATTCTCAGCATCCTTCTTCATCAGGGAAATGAAAATCAAAACCACTCTGAGATTCCATCTTACTCTAGTCAGAATGGCTAAGATTAAAAACATCAATGACAGCTTATTCTTAAGAGGATGTGGAGTAAGTGGAACACTCCTCCATTGCTGGTGAGAATGCAAACTTGTATAGCCACTGTGGAAATCAGTATAGTAATTTCTCATAAAATTAGGGATCAACCTACCTGAAGACCTTGCAATACCACAGTTTGGGAATATACCCAAGGAAGGCCCTTTCACACACAAGGGCATTTGATCAACTATGATCATAGCAACATTATTCATAATAGCCAGATGTTGGAAACAACTTAGATGCCATCAACTGAAGAATGGACAAAGAAAATGTGATATATGTACACATTGGAGTGCTACTCAGCCATAAGAAACAATGGCACCCTAAAGTTCACAGGCAAATGGACAGAACTAGAAAAATATCCTGAGTCAGGTACCCCAAAACCACAAATATACTATGTACTCACTCATGAGTGGATACCAGACATAAAGCAAAAAGATACACAGGCCTACAATCTACAACCACAGAAAAGCTTAAACCCTCTTCTGGAAACAGATGGAAGCAGATACAGAAATCCAAAACTAACTAATGAGCCAAGCTCCTGGAGTACACTCGAAGTGAGGAAAAAGTGATAATATGAACAAAGGAGTCAATGCCATGACTGGGAAACCGACAAAATCACTTGACCTGAGCTAGCGAGAGATCACTGACTCAGGTCTGAGAAATGGGGAACCTGCATAAGACCAAACTAGACTCCCTTAATATATTTGACAGTGGGGCAACTGGGACAATATATGATGCCAATGGGAGTGGGTACAAGATATAAATCTAATGTACCAACTGACTTTGTGGATTGTACTTTATATGGAGAGATATGGAGGGGCATAGAGATGGAGAGGTGCATCGGTTCTGCCTCAAATAGATGATGGGAGAGACTTAGGAGACTTCCTAGGTGAAGCTTTATCCTCTATGAGGAGCAGATGGGAGATGGAAGAGGAGTGTGTGTGGCGGGGGGGGGGTTGGGTGGGGGCAGGCAGCTCCCAGTATTTATCACTAGCATAGGTGTGGATTTTGGGAGCCCATTCCATATAGAGGAATACTCCCTAAGCCACACGGGGGTGGGCCTAGGCACTTCCCAAAGGATACAATAGACACTGATGACACCCTATGGAAGGCCTCACCATCCAGGGGAGCAGAAAAGATAAGTGACAGATAAGGTTTTAGTTGGTGGGGGTAGGGGAGGACAGGTGGGAGAAGGGAACTGGGATTGTCATGTAAAACAATCCTGTTTCTAATTCAAATAAAAAAGTTGGAAAAAATAAATAAATTAATTAATTAATAAAAAATTGTTTAAAGATGAAACAGGATACCAACCCAACTACAAAGCCCTCCAGATACAATCTGTCCTCCCTGGAAGAGGTTGTGGGTGAATTGTGGCTCATAACTCACAATGTGGTCAATCACTGGAGTCCTCCTCCAAAAGATAGAGACTGTGCACTATACAGCCTGGGAGGGCCAGGAACCATAGACTGAATATCTCAGAGACCTAGGGTAGAACCAAACATGACTGCACACCCCCCCTCAAATATCAATGTAATATCAAGACAGGGGTAGCAAAGGTTTTTAATCCCAATACTCAGGAGACTGAGGCATGTGAATCTCTGAGTTCAAGGCCAGCATGAAATTCTGAGAGTTTCCAGGCAGGCAAGACTGCACCACGAAACTCTGTCTTTATAATAAATACATAAATAAACCAATACATCTAATGATTCCTAATGATATTCTGCTAAACTCACAGTTAGCTTTCTTGTCCAGTCTTAGTCAGAGAGGTTTCCTCTAGGAGCAGGAGTGCCTACAGATATCTATAACCATACATTATGAAGAGAGGGAGCTTAAATTTGAGGTCTCCATCATTTCCTACATCTTAAGATGTGGAACCCTATAGGGGAGCTGGAGGAAAGATTGTAGGAATCGGATCAGATGGCGGACATCAGGAGAACACATCTCACTAAATCAACTAAACTGGGTCCCATAGGCTCACAGAGACTGAAGAACCAAGCCTTGGTAATGCGTAGGTCTGCAGCAAGTCCTTTAAATATGTTGTGGCTGTTCTGTTGGTGTTTTGTGTAGGGCAACTAATATTGCAAATATGTATGTCCCTGACTCTTCTGTCTGATCTTGGGACCTATTGCCTCCTTTTAAATTGCCTTCTATAGCCTCAAGATGAGCATTTTTGCCTTGCCTTACTGTTTCTTGTGTTGTCCTCTTACGGTGTTATCCATTGGATGCATTTTCTTTTCGGAGAGTGGTGGATCCAGTGTAGTGGGGAGCTGGGGAAGGGAGCAGGCAAAGGTGGAGGTAAGAGAAACTGTGGTCAAATGAAAAAAGTATATTTTAATATTTATCTGTGAAGTTTTGTCTACATGTGGATATTTGTACAACATATGTATGTGCTTGATACCCATGGAGTCTAGAAGACAGTGTCAGAGCAGCTGTAACAAGAACTAGTCTTGGGAACAACCTTGAGTTCTGGAAATCAATCCCGGGTCCTCTGGAAGAGCAAAAGTTGCCCTTAATCAAATTTCAAACCCTAAGGATTTTCTTCATGGAAATTACAATGGCTACATTGAGATTTAATGTTTACATGCATGTTAGACAATGAGCTTAGAAGTATTCTTGATATTTATCATATAAACAAAAAAACAAAATCATATTTTCAAAACAAAATTATATTAACCCTAGAGTGTTTTAGTGATGAAAATCACTGAATGAATTGGCCTATGTGTATATGTTATATAACTGATCACTGTAAATTCACACTATTGCACCATTACTATCATAAAAATGAAAATACTTTAATATTTATAAAAAATGTGTGATGTTCTATTTTTTATATTTTATTAAATGTACAAAGTAAAACAATATAATGTTTTCATTTTACCTGTTTCTTTTATTGAATTTCAAATGTTCAGTATTTTCAAAGAAATTCAAGGAACTTATCATTATAGTGTTTTCACAAAAGGAATACTATATAATAAATATTCAACATGGCAGACATGTCTCATTTGAAATTCCAGTGCTAAAAAGCAATGGAGTAATGTAACTGAGTAGAAACCAAGTCATTTATAGGCACAAGTGAAATCTCAGTAGTCAGTGCCATTTTCTTGTTTTATGTTGTTTCATAAATTGAAACATTAAAATTATCAACACAAAAGATATAATTATTGTAACTTAAGTAAACCCATATCTGAAAACAAGAGAGTGAGATAAATTTTATCTCATAAAGTACTGACTACTTTATGATTTTTGTAGCTATTCACCATATAAATATGATTTTGGCAACATCAACTATGTAAATTTATGAAAAGAATGATATAAAATAATGAACAATTGTACATGTTGTTAAAGCTTTGCTGATATGAATTTAGAGTATTAAATTTAATCCTTGTGTCACTTATGAGCAAAATTTATATGTGATATATTTAAAAGAAAAGAGGAAAAACAGGTCTACAACATGTCAATTGAAAACAAAAAGAGAAGGCAGAACTTCAGAAAATTATAAGCATACATGTTGTACAACACATATAACAAGAAAATGGCAGAAGTCATTTCCTTCATGTAAGCTATTGTCTACAACTATAAATTTAACAAATGAATAAAATATAATTATCCAACACTATGGTGTTTATTAGCAGCTCAATAGAAATTGAGGGACAAAAATCTATTGTAATCTTCTAGAAATTACAAAATGGATATTGTATTCAGGTTACCAGGGACCAAAAAGTTATCACATGTTAATTTAAACATCACTATTGTTATAAGCTACACATTTCAAAACAGTTATTTACTGATCAGCAGCTCATCAAATGGATAAAGGCAAAACATACAAATCAGTGGTATAAATGTATATATTAACATGTCAATGATTTATGTATTAAGATACTAAAATATTTTCTTTTCAATATATGCCACTTACTACTTAATGGAACAATGTGTCTTGCAAAAAATATAGCTTATTAAGATGAGAAGCAAAATTTCAAGTCCCCAGCACATATTGGATTTGGTGGTTCTTTAGAAGTACATAAAATTGGTAAGAAAAGGTACCGAGGAAGATATGGGAGGAGCTGAGGAGACAAATTGCAGTGTGTTTGATCAAAAGACATTGTATTCAAGTGTCAAAGAGTTTCAAAATGTCCTACAAATAGATATGTCATTATAATGTGAAAGGAATATATTGTTTTCAACCATGTGACTCTAGGTTTTCATATTTGACATGTTGGAACCCAGCACTATCTGAATTTTGCAAGACATTTTCCCCTTAATTCAATCCTATAGAATATAGAATTACTGTTTCTCATTAATGTAATACATAGTATATAATAATATTGTAACTGAAATGATAAATTAACATTATGATTTTGATCCATTATTACTCATCTAATGTTAAGATGCTTTTCTATTTGAATATGTTGTTCTGTTAATTTTGAGAGGAAGCTGCTTGCTTTGGAGGATATTTCAAATGATATCCCTATAAGAAAAATAACCCTGATTAGTAATCAAGAATAGCTGTGAATTATAGATGGATCTTTGCTATTTGGCTTGTTAAAGAAGGTTGCTTATGTGATATATTCAGGGGCAGAATGTTGAAATTGGAGTTAATATGAAAATGTCTCCAATTACCTGTGAAGTCAGGCTAGCTACCACTCCTGGGATGGTCATCATTTTCTTTTAATATCATTGTCTGCCTGAAATCAAGTGGAGATACAGAGTTTAAAAGTGTATTTCCATTCTCATTGATAATTCTTTACTATGACTCTTATCAAATTTTCTAAAAGTAGACTATGCAAGCCAAAGGTAATCAGGGATGTGTCATTATGTTTCTGTGTTTTCAGACATCATTGGTAAAACAAATATTGAATTGATTCATTTTCCAAATTTTAAATACCGATAAAGTAAATTACTCAAAATTTTGTTCCAGTGGGATCTTTTAATAATTGCATTACAAAAATTCTTCTCAACTCAACATGGAGGTATATTATATTATATTATATTATATTATATTATATATTTGAAGGTCATTTGTGCCATCATCCTTAATTCTTATGACATATATGTAGTGCAGGTCAAAGTTTTCTCCTCAGACAATGAGTCATTACTATAAGTAAAGCTTAAGAGACAGATCTTTTTACAAAAGAAAAAGGTAACTTGGGGAACCCTTGTTTCCTTCTTCCAAAACTTGTCTGAAGCAATCTCAGATGCTCCATACTTGCAGTGTATCAAATTTTCATTGTTATGGTCAAAATTTATGAAAAAAGAATCCATTTCAGGTATGTCAGAAATAGGAGTTTATGTGACATTTAAATCTCAGTTGTATAATTAGACATGCACACTGTCTATACTCAGAGATGTTTGATTTCTATTACAAGTGGAATGGGCTTGTTCCATTGTACTAAGAATATGAGACTCCACTCTTTAAAGTGTAACTAGATATATAATATGCATGAGTTAGCATATCAAAAACAAATGCTCATGTCCCTTTAGTTCCCTGGACTCATGGGCAAAATCTTCTTATGCAGCCTCTACCAAACAAACAAAACAAATCCGTATTCTGGATGGCATTATGAATTAGAATTTCTAGTTACTTTTTAACTAGAACAGATTTATAATTATGTATGATAATTTTTAATCTCTAAAATCCAAGCAAATACATAATGACAGCATCTGACAGAAGTCAATTTCTTGTGGGTAGTAGTTTTACATTTGAAAGAACACTCTGGTTATTTAAAACCAGGTTCCTACTTCCTGCTCAATAAACCTGAAGTAGGGTAGTATTGTCAACAAAAGGAGAAAACAAAGACATTTAGAAAACTGGCCCAATTAAGAAGTCTACAGATTTCAGAGTAAACACATTGTGCAGTAAGTCTGTGTATGAAGGAACAGAGTTGCCTGTAAAGATCAAATGCTTTTGATTCTCCTTGCTGAATTATTAACAAAATAAGTATTCACTAAACATGAGCTGCATATTAATTGTGTCATATTGATCCACTCTAGAAAAAAGACAGCATCTGGCATAGCGTGTTAATATTACTAGTGATTGAGAATCGGAATTCTCTTACTTTGTTTAGATTTTCATGTAGAGACTTAAGGGGTCTGATAACAGCTACAAGACACTCTGCATCTTTAATTTCATTTTCATGCAAACGGTTTCTCTGTAGGTGTTTCAATAACACAGCTTTATTATTCGCCAGAGTATTAATTAGTTGAGGATTTTACACAGGGGCATATTTTTAAAATATTGTTACCATGAAAATTCATCATAGATACATAACTATCTGATTTCCATTATTTGTTTTGTCATATGATAACTATACTGACAAATAAATACACCATACCACAATTCAAACCACAGTTTTACATGCCCACAGATAATGGATTATACTTTCTATTTCTCCACATCTTCTCCAACACTCACATTTTCCTATTTACTAAGATTATTATCCACTTGTGCATTTATTGAAAATGAATCCAAGGGCACATATTTTTGTAAGTGGATATCTGTATATAATTTGCAGATCTTCATTGTTTATTTGGTCAAAAGAGAAATTGACACACATGTGTATTAATAATAGATTTCCACAATGCTCATTAACAATTTACCTTCTGTGTAATAATCCATAAGGCATAATTTTGATATTTTGTTTTCCAAACTTCCATTTTATACTTAAAAAACAATTGAATAATTCATAGATATTAAATATTCCTCTATATTCTTCTAACAAGTTTTATACCTTCAGGCATTTCATATATGTTGTGCCTGCTTTGAGTTAACTTAATGCATCAGTGTTTTAAGACTTTTACTGTTTCCACATAGTCTTGTAGTTCTTCCAGTCTGGTGCAGGTTTTTTGAATACTCCTAAACATATTTTTACAGTTCTATTATGCCTTGGAAGCATTGCTCAGGAATAGAGTATACATTTACTAAACATAATGCCAGGGGTGCAATTGATAGCACCAATAAATGAATACATAACTAATTGGTTGCATTTGTTTCTAAATGTTAGAATTAAAGCCTGGCATTGTAAGTGTGGACTTCAACTCACACTGTTTTTTTTTTTTCTCCATTTTTTTTATTTATATTAGAAACAAGATTGTTTTACATGTCAATCCCAGTTCCCTTACCCTCTCCTCCTCCCCTGCCCCCTACCTATCCCATACCAATTCTGCTCCCCAGGGAGAATGAGTTCTTCCATAGGGGGGGGTCTTCAGAGTCTGTCATATCCTTTGGGATATGGCCTAGGCCATCCCCCATATGTCTATGCTGAGGGAATATCCTTCTATGTGAAATGGGCTCCTGAATTCCATTCCTATGTTAGGAATATGTACTGATCTACTACAAGAGGCCGCCTAGATTTCTGAGGACTCCACACTGACACCCACATTCATGGTGTCTAGATCACTTCCATGATGGTTTTCCAGTGATCCCAGTCTGGGGGGCAAGAGCTCCCCCCTTGTTCAGATCAGCTGTTTCTGTGGGCTTCACCAGCATGGTCTTGACCCCTTTGTTCATCACTTCTCCTTCTCTGCAACTGGATTTCAGTTCAGTTTAGTGTTTAGCTGTGGCTGTCTGCTTCTACTTCTATCAGCTGCTGGATGAAGGCTCTAGGATGGCATATAAGGTAGTCATCAATCTCATTATCAGGGGAAGGCATTTAAGGTAACCCCTCCACTGTGGCTTAGATGGTTAGTTGGTGTCATCCTTGTAGATATCTGAACATTTCCCTAGTGCCTTATTTCTCTTTAAACCTATACTGGCTCCCTCTCTGATGCTCTCTCATATTTTGTTCTCCTCTATTCTTCCCCATTGCGGGAAATTACCAATACTGAGCCAGGTAGAGATACAGGGGATTTTAGTAAGGAAAAAGCCTTACTTACAGAGCAACCTAGGCAGCCAGCGGGCAGCAGTCTGTACTGCAAGCCAAAAGTGAAAGTGAAACCAGAAACCATCCCCCTGGCCAACTCTCACTCTACATCACCCTGACCTTGCCCTTGCAGGCATAGTCAGGCACACCATTAGCCAGACCCTAAGCAGGCATGGATACAACTTCCCTTACAATTCCCCTTTTAGTCTAAAAAAGGATTACAACAATCTGCTTATGTCACATCATAACTCTCTATTTTAACTAAACCCTAAAGTCATCTGAAAGAGGTGTTCAAGTCTAAACATCTCCTTCCAATACCAACCGTAAACAATAGGAAGCTATCGCTAACTAGGTATATACACTGTCCTAAGTGACAACAATGGGGAAAGGGGGCATAGCATCCTCCAAGTTACTTCCTGCTGAAATGGGATGATGATAGCCTTGTGGGGTCCTGTATGTAGAAAATGTTAGTGTGGTAAAAATCATGAAAGGATTGAATACAGTCCATGTTAGATGGGATTCTCTTGATTGAAGATCTCGCTTGAAATCCTCAACTTGATTGAAGTCAGTATCAACTGAAGCTCTTGCCAGAGTGTCAGTTGAAAAGGAGAAAGTTGGATCAGGTGCATTCAAGGAGGTGTGGCCCATTTTCTTTCCAGGGTGTCCAGGGATTGCTGTCAGGCAGGTCTTCATTGGCTGTGTGGGACTCAAACATAAACAGTTAGCAGAGAAATGTTTGTCTGTGCATGTAGACATGCTGGGAAAGGCAACCATGGGTACATAACAATTATATGAGGGTGCAGACCTTGAAAGAAAGAGCCAAGAAATGACAAAAACAGTCCCAAATTCTTCTCTTATTCTGTATTACATCAATTGGCTTCTTGATACAATACAGAAAATCTAGAGTTTAGTTAAACAATGCACTTGGATTTCAGAGGAGGAAAGCCAAATCCACCTCTAAATCCTGCATTAGTTTAATTGAATAGGGGCTATGAAATAAAGAGAAATAGAGTTCTCTGAGAGACAGATGTAAAGTTTACTGTATGGCATGTTCCTTTTGTTTCATGGTTATAGCTACCTTTTCTTCTTAAGTATCTACACATGCAGTGACCTTTGCCTTCTGGAGATGAGTTTTCCTGTGAAGATAAAAGCAAAACACTTCCCTTTCCTTTGGGAGGTTTCTATTTAGTTTATAAGATATACCTTAGTAGAATACCTGTCATCTGATCTAGCGGGGCTCAAAATCTTCCTTTATGCCTTGACGCTAAAGGAGCATTTTTCTTTCCTAAACAATTCACTCCACTGGATTTAGCATGAATTCTCAAGTACAGCTGCTACCAATTGTTCCCAATCTGTGGGTGTCACCCTGTTAATGGTTGCCAATGAATATAATAGCTCTTTTACATATAGGCTATGGAGACCATATGAGACAACTGATTCTTTAATATTCTTAAGATCCTTCAGCTGTATTGGTTGCCATACATAAGCCATTTGTCCTTGAGGATATTTCTTAGAAACTGGCTTTTCTACCATGGTAGAAAACTCATACACTTAATGGTTTACAAGTAACAACCTTAGAGGAATAGTCATGATACCTGGGTGGAGTAGGTGCCTCAGATTGGAGTGATTCTGCCTCTGTGGCATCCCAATGATCTTTAAGCCTAGTAATGAAATCCTCATGAAAAGTTTCAATCTCCTTAACCATAAAATATTGAAAGCATTTCAGTGAATCTGTAATTGCTCTAACTGTTCCTTTACACCTTTTTCTAGGTCTTTAGTATGATCATCCTTAGGCAGTGTCTGGATGGTATGGAAACTGCCTTCTAGGTATTGGAGTCTAGATTCAAGGTCATGATTTGCTGATTTTGAGTCCTCAGCAATCGACTGCATGGTCTTATCTAATCTGTCAGCCCTGTACTGTAAATGTTCCAAACATTCAAATCTAGACTCAAATTTGTGATCTGCTACCTTAGATGCTTCAATAATTGATTGAATGGCATGTCCAATTCTTCAACCCTATCCTGGGTATTTTGCCCCGTTGAATCTAGTTTCTGGGTAACAGTGCCTAGCTGAGTTTCTAGCTGGCTACAAATATTCTTTACTTTATCGTGGTCCTCTGACAGCCTACCTTCTAATGCCTCAGACATGGAGGATCTCTCTGTATTTATCTTATCATAAATACACTGCATCTCATTTTGAGTATCAGACAACTCTGTCTTTAACGTATTGGACACAGAACCAAGCTTATCGTCCAATTTCTGTTCTACTTGCTGCACAATTGTATTCTGACCTAACCTGTTCTCCAAAACCTCATTGTGTATTGCTGTTAATTCCAGCAAGCTAACTGCCATTACTGCATATAGGCCGTAAGTGGCAGAATACCATCCTCCTCAAACATTGAATATTACCAATTTTAGCAAATAATAAATACTCCCCCATAATTTTACCTGATTTCTACTCCAGATGCATAACTATCTTTGACCAGCAGGTGGCACAGGCGTTCAACAACTTGGCATGGCATTTGGTAGCGGTGGGTCAGACAAGATGGTGGTAGCAGCGGAGAGGTCACAAAAGTGGCTGTGCTTATCTTAGAGAGTATACGGCCTTGGGGCTGCAATCACTGAAAGAGATGTGGCTTTACAGCAGCAGTGGCCAGGGGAAGCTGCTGTTGATAGCCAAGGCCTACTCGGCTCTAGGCAGGAGGCCTCCTGGCACAGGTAGGCTGCAGTCAGAGCCGGTACTGTGTACGCAGCTAGAAATTCTCCCAGCTAGGAAGACGGTTCAGAGAGGCTCAGCAGCAGTGGGAATGTTCTTGCATGGTGCAGCGGATCGGCTGTGAGCTGGGAGCTGGGAGCATCTTTGGAGAGAGGGCGCCTTCCCGGCCTAGGCCCGCAGTGCCTGTGGGACCCACAGGCTGTCCCAAATGGGGCCAAGATCCCACTACTGATACCAGATATGGCGAGAAATTACCAATATGGAGGCAGGTACAGATACAAGGGATTTTAATAGGGAAAAAATCTTACTTACAGAGTGACCTAGCTAGTTGGCAGGCAGCAGTCTGTAAAGCAAGCCGAAAGTGAAACGAAACCCAGAAACAAGCTACCTGACCAACTCTCACTCTACATTATCCTGACCACGCCCTTATAGGCATGGTCAGTCACACCTTTATCCAGCCCCTAAGCAGGTATGGATACAGCTTCCCCTACACTTACCCCTACACAAAGTTCCTGCTCCCTTATGCCCCTTCTCTCTCTCCTCATTGTCCTAGCTCCTTCTCCCTTGCCCCATTGTTCCCAATTTGCTCAGGAGACCTTGTCCCTTTCCCCTTCCACTGGGGACCATGTATGTCTCTCTTAGAGTCCTTCTTGTTGCCTGGTTTCTCTTGTGGTGTGGATGTAGACTGGTAATCCTTTTCTTTATATGTAAAATCCATATATGAGTGAGTACATTCCAGGTTTGTCTGTTTGTGACTGGGTTACCTCGCTCAGGATGGTTTCTTCTAGTTCCATGCATTTGCCTGAAAATTTCAAACTTCCATTTTTTTCTGCTGAGTAGTACTCCATTGTCTAATTTTTTTCATCATAATTCATTTCATTCTCCCAGTCCAAATATTTTCTACCTACTTGTTCAATGAGCTATAGAGTTTGGTATAAGTTCTCTGGATTCATAACTTATAAACTTGTTATTCATTCTCTGGAAAAATAATTTAGATGTGCTAAAATAAGTTATTTCTTCCATTTGTTAATTCCTGATGCTGGGATTAAAGCCTTGTGATGCCAAGTGCTGTGGTCATCTTTGTATTAGCTGTTACTCTTTCTTACAGGGTCAATCTTGTGTGTTCTGTATGGCTTGGACTCACAGAGTTCCATTAACGTATTAATCCTGAGTCCTATGATTGAAGGTGAGTACCAAAAACTCCTAGTTCTGGCTTCTGGGATTAAATGTGTGTTTAACCACTTCCTGATCTCTATAGCTTGAGGCTGACTTTGCTTTCTGAATCCAAAGGCAAGCTTTTATAAGTCATAAATTATATATCACCACAGCTCATAAGTATGTTACCAATATTCCTATTTATAAGAATGCATATGTAATCATGTATTCACTTCTGTTTTTCAAGAGATAGGTGGCAATTATTTTCTGTTGCTTCTCTATACTATGACCATAGCTTGATTTTGTGAAAAATAATTTACCAATTTTTGTCTTGAATGTGAATATTTGTTGATATTCACTCAAAATCAGTGTTGAAAATAAACAGAATTTTTCCAAGTGACAGCATGATAAGTTGGGAAGACATATTCTCTAGAGGTCTACTAACAAAATCAGTGAGTATTGGATGCTATTTGAAGTTCCTCAGTATGATCCCAAACACATTAGTATTTGTTTTAATATTAAAGATTTACTTTTATTTATTTATTTTATTATTTATTTCATGTGTATGAGTGTTTCTTCTGCCTGTGTTTAAATACAGCATGTACGCCTGTTGTTTGCAAAGGCCTGTAAGACACATTAGTTCTTCAGAAACTGGAGAAACAGTTGTAAGCCACCATGTAAGAGCTGCATCCCTTGGTCCTCTTTAAGAACAGCATGTGCTCTACACTGTTGAGTGCTCTTTTCATGACAACATTTGCAAATTTTAACATTTAATTTTTTTGCAACTTATTACATGAGACCTAGGAATATCCATTGTCACTGTTGAATTTATACCAGCAGTATTTTAAAGATAAACATTCCGGCATGGATGGATTTCTTTTACTTTATTTTGCAGTAGTTCTTATGTATCTTGTAATTTAATTAAAGTATTCCAAATTTAATAATGTACATAAAAATTCATTCTGTAACTGAGGGTGCATAATTTTTCTTCTAAAATAATCATCATTTCATGAATTAAAGGACTGTTTAATGTCTATTTTAAACTTTATATGGTTAATTAACTTAGGAAAAGCCATACATTCTTTTTAAATGATTAAGGTGTTGATGTTATTGGAACATTGTCTGCTAGTAACTCCCCCCAAATCCACAAATTATTATTAGTTAACTTCTATCATTAAGCCTTCTTGTCAGCAAAGGTTTTCATACTGAGAAACAAAAGCACTTTTTTGTAATAATTAGTCATAGCTCAATTCTAAATCACTTTACAACACAACACAATGTATAGACTGATAGGTTAGTTTTATGTAGGTCTTCTTATGAATGTCTTTGATAGTACATGACTGTGTTGTTATTTCATTTGCTGCGCTATTTTGTTTGTTTTCTTATTTCTTGTCTACTTCATACATAATCTCATGCAACCTAGTCTCTCCTCAAAATCCCTATGAAGCTAAAGCTGTACTTGAACACTTGACATTATTCCCTCTTCCTCCTATGTACAGACATATACACCGATGTCATCACATATAGTTTCTGTTGCCTACATGGTTTCCTTTTTAAAAGTGAAAAAATAGCTTGTTATATTTGCAATCATTTTATATGCCAACTGTGCAAATAATAGAAAGTGAATATAATCCAAAAATATGTTTCCTCATTCAATAATATAAAACATATAGTAATGAAATACAATGTACAATTCAATTTTTCTAGAATCACTGGTATCACAATTTGATGAATTTCAAACAGGTTCAAATTCAACACTCATATATTTTGTTGTATTAAAACATTCCCATGAAGAAAAGTTTTCTATCAGATTTTTTCATCATTTCCAAAACTTTCTGATTGCCAATTGCATTTATGGCAATATATATTATTTATATATTCACCAACAAAGGAGCATTATTCTACAGAGTATGATTTCAATAGACATTTCACTTAAAACTCTAAATGTAACAGGCATCATCCATACTTAGCATAGACTTCAGATGTTAATTTAGTTTTATAAATTATGCTTGTTTTATTAGGAAACTATCACTATTTCATGCATCATTAAAGAGTTTTGAATTTTGTCATTCTAATTACCCATTCCTTTTGACATTTCCTCCAACTCTTTAGCTCAATTTATTTATTCATTTATTTGTTTATTGTTTATGCTAAGGCATTTTTAGATCTGTTTTAATATTTGAACATTTTACTAAATATTTAATGAATCCTATTATAATTTATTACTTCAGCAGTGCTGAAATGTGTGAAGATGAACAAAACTTTGTAGTATTGACTATACTGTAACACAAAGTATGAAATGACCCAGAGACTGATATTGGGGTTCAAATTTCAAGCTGAATATCAGAAAGCAAAGCAGCTGGTCACTAGCTTCTATTCTCTAACTCAGGCTGAATGAACTGATCCTGTCTTCACCAGCTCTCACTGAGCCTCAGAGTGTAACCTCTCCTCAGTGTGGCTAAAGAATTAATGCCTCTCTCAGACCTTGCTTCTGTCCTACATACTTATGTAATGTTTGGATTAAAGGCGTGAGCTATAATTCTCTTATAGACTGTTTCACTTTTGTGCAGATCTTGAACTCACAGAAATTCATCTATCTCTTAATCCTGAGACCAAGGGTTAAAGGTGTGTGCCTGTCTACTATAGCTTGTGGCTGGCACTGGTATCTGAATCCTCAGGCAAACTTTAATAAATCATATACTATATCCCTACATTATACAATAGACATATTCTACATCAAATATTTAATATAGTTTCAGTTTTAATTTGGCTCCCAAATACAATTAGATATATGAAGTGATACTGTAATATTTTCATTACCATTGATAGAGTAAATAAGTACCCAATTCCTTATAAATGATTATGTTTATGTCCAACATGATAAGAATTTCTAATCTTCTATTTAACTATGCACAAAAATACTTGCTCTTGATATTGACCCTGAAATGGTATCCATCAATCATTTTTAAGTATTCAGCCTCATTTTAAATATAAAATATTGTTAATTCTTTAAAGAATTATGAAGACTCTTTTAAATGCTTTGAAAATCATTTCATTTATTCTGATGAGCCCTATGTATATTACTGTAATTTCCATCCTAAGAATGAAACAATTCAGGCATAACATGAAAAGTATGTTGCCTCAATTCACAAAATTAATAGCAGAGTTAAGGAATATGTCATGATGAGCTAAATTATGTGTTCTCACTGAAAAATAAACCAAATATTTCTTACAATTTATGTTCTATTCATGATGCTTTAGTAATTTCTTGATATTTGCTTATTTCAAGGCACCACTCGCAACATAGCTAGTGTATACAATGTTATTCATCAATTTAAAATGAATTATTGAAAAATAATACTGCCTGATGGGTGGTATCTAGTTCAAATTCATTAACAATACATGTAAGAATTACCTAACTGACCTGTCCACAGATTTCCACACCACTAAAACTGTGTAAGATAATGAATGATGATTCAAGGCTAGAGTTGAATAAAGTTAGGCCATATGCAACATTATCATTCAGACAGAGAAACAAAAGGATCTAGGTAAGTTTGAGGCCAGCATGGGCTACCTAGCAAAGCAGTTTCTCAAAAAAAAGAAAAAGAAAACAAAGAAGCTGAGAAGACTACGGAGAGAAAAAAAACTGAAGCAAGAATTAGAAAAAAAGAGATCAAGTAGGTAAGATGTTCCAAAGATAATCTTTTGCTATAAGAACAGATATCATATGCTCATTTTGATTTTTATACCCCAATATTAATCGACAGCCTTTTGAAGCAGATTTGTAATCTCAATGTAGATAGTAGTTTCTGGAAAACTAGTGTGTTTAAACATTTACTTCCTATAATTGTTCAACTTGTAACTCTTAGGAAGAGATACATTTCAAGAAACATTAACTATAGTTATATTTCAATCATCTCCATACTATCAAATTATAATCAGGTTTAAATTAATTAAAAAGAATATAACAGGAGTCATGTATGTGTCTGATGCCCGGAAATGCATTGGCATGCTACAAGTCCCATAAAAAAGACCATGGTTACCCATGAAAGTTAAGATGCGTGCAGTGAAGTTAGAAATCCAACTATATGGAACACGTACAGCACAGGAAAGAAAAGGATGTCCGGTGTTGAATCTGTGTGTGTGTGTGTGTGTGTGTGTGTGTGTGTGTGTGTGTGCGCGCATGCGCAAATATGTGTGTAAGTGTTCCATATGAAATTTAGCCTATTAAGGAGAAAAATATTATCTGAAGATTTCTGTCAGAACCCTATTTATATGATTTTCATTTGTTTTTACTTTTATGCAGTATTTGTAATAAAACTTTTCTTTATGCAGAAACAATATTGTAACTGATATATGACCTCATAATTTGCACTTTCATATTATAATAAATTAACTCTAATAACAATCATCTCTAAAGACAGGTGCTTAATTGTGATAGTAATTCTCCAGAATTGTGGTTCTTGTGGGTGATAAAATGTAGTTTATACCAATATGACTCATTATATTATGCCTTTGTTCGAGCTCCTGCTATGGTTGTTTAGTTCTTTGAGAATGACATTTCTTTATTTTTATTTTAGAAACTATCTTATGTTACACATCAATCCACTCCCATTCCCTATCCTTCCCATCCTCCCATGCCCCGCATTGACCCCACAACCCACCCCTACCCGCTTCCCAAGGAGAGTGAGGCCTTCCACCGGGAATCATCAAAGTCTGTCATCATCTGGTGGAGGGGTTAGACCCTCTTTCATGTATCCGGGCTGCCATAGTATCAATTCACAGGGAATGCTCGCTCCCAAAGTACACCTGTGTACCAAGGATAAACACTGTTAGAGGTCCCATAGACGGCCCAGGCCTCCCAGTTGGCACCCACATTCAGAGGGCTTGGTTTGGTCCAATGCTGGTTCCCAGCTTTACAACTAGGATCTCTTGCTCTCACTAGGTCAGGCCAACTCTTTCTGTGAGTTTCTTCAGAACAGTCTTGGTTCCTTTGCTCATCTCTCCTCCCTCTCTACAACTGGCTCAATGTTTAGCTGTGGATTTCTGCTTCTGCTTCAATCAGTTGCTGGATGAATGCTCTAGGAATGGCAACCAAGGTAGTCATCATTCTCATTATAGGGGAAGTATATCGAAGACAGCATCTTCAGTACTGCCTAGATCCCTAGTTTGTGTCATCCCTGTGGATGCCCGAATATTTCCCTAGGGCCAAACCTCTCTTTAAACCTATACTGTCTCCCTCTAACAAGGTATCTCCCTTCTTGCCCTCCTCTATTCCTCCTGTCTCAGTCTTCCTGATCCCGCTTGTTCTCCCCCTCTCCTCTACCCTTCTCTTTCTTTCAACTCCCTCCTCTCCTTTGTCATACTCACAACTTGCTCAGGGTTTCCCATCCTTTACCCCTTCTTCAGGGGACCATGTATTTTTCTCCCGGGGTCCTCCTTACATCCTATTTTCCCTTTTGGTATGGATTGTAGGCCGGTAGTCCATTGCTCTATGTCTAATATTCATATAAGAGTGGGTATATACCATGCTTGTCTTTCTTTGATTTGGTTAACTCATTCAGGATGTTTTCTTTCATTCCTATCCATTTGCCAGTGACTTTCAAGATTCTATCATTCTTGTTTGTGCTGAGTAGTACTCCATTGTGTAAATGTATCACATTTTCTCTATCAATTTTTTGATTGAGGGGTATCTAGGCTGCTTCCAGGATCTGGCTATTACAGACAATGCTGCTATGAACATAGTTGAACATATGTCCTTGTTGTATTCTACAGTGGCTGATGGAAGCAGAAGCAGACATCCACAAATATACACTAAACTGAACTCATAAACAAGTTTTAAAATGAGAAATACTGCATAAGAAGTTCCATTACAGTACACACCAGATACAACATGTCAGGTGTTGGTAACATTGGCTCATAGTAGTTTTAAATCTGGTATCATGCTCACAACATGCTTGAACTATTCATGCCAGTCTTTAATACAGCACTTACATCTAAGAGCACTGGAATTCTGTCTAGGACTAACCTGTCAATACCTAGAATAGCTCTGCCTACCCATAATTATGAACAGTGGTATATGCACTAATATTCCTGGAGACTGAGTACTTTATTTAAATATAACTGTGAATCTTGAAATGGTCCAGGAAAAGGCTATTTTTCTCATGTTGGTTGAAGAGCATGCATCATTTGCTTGGTTTGCTCTGTTCATCCTGTACCTGTGGTCAGAAATTTTCCTGTCCAGGCAGCCACTTTCTAAATAATCAGCTTGGGGACTTAATATTAATTATAAATGCTCAGTCAATAGCTGAGTCTTGATACTAAGTAGCTCTTACAACTTGACCCATTTTTATTAATCTATGGCTGGCCCTGAGGCTAGTGAATTTCACCTCTATTCTTCTTGTATGACTGACTCCTTTTCCATCTGGCTTGTGACTCATTTGACTCTAACATTCCTTAATACGTCTTTCTCAGTTTGCATTTCCTGACTAACTTTATCCTGTTAAGCCATTGTCCTGTTCAGCTATTGGTAGGTCACTTTGTTTATAAAAAAATAATAATAGCAAAATATTTTTACACATTATACAGAGGGATTTTTTCACAGCATTTCCCCATTTTTGTCTAATTAAGAAGGAAGTTTTTAACTTCAACATAATAACATTACATAAAACAAAAGAGTTATCAAGTAAGAATTACAATATCCAGTCTACTTGTATTTGGCAAAATTTGAGAAAACACTCTATTATCTATTTTATCTTGGTGAGTTCAAACTTTTGTACCTAACTTGTTTTCTATCATAACTAAGGGAATAAGTTTAATTCTTTAGTCATTAGACCACTGAAAAATGAAATGTTAAATAACAACAGGGACATCAGTCTCCCCGAACAGTTGCCCAAAATTTCACTGTAACACAGGGGCATCCAAGTCTTGTCTACAGACCTAGTATATCTGACAGACTTTCACGTGAAACAGGGGATTCTAAAGTACTCTCCAACCTTTTCTTGGCAATGCTCAGCAGTTGCTGTCTTTTGCATCCTGCTGGATTATCTTGGATAGTCACTGTCAGCAATTGCAGCAAGGGCATTTTATTTGCCCATATGGATAGATTTTGCATTTAAAAACTCTATACAGAGTTTCTTCAAACTACATTATCTTTTTTGAAGCAGAATGGTGCTACCAGGAGCAGACAAATCTCACTCTCATGAAAAGCCTTATGTTATTAAAAATATGAAATTCCATATTCTGCAAGTCTTTGAAGGACATCTATCTATCTATCTATCTATCTATCTATCTATCTATCTATCTACCTAAATATATTTGTGTATTCCTTGGAAACATTCTTAAAATGACCATAAGTTTGTTATAGATAAATATTAATGAGTACTTTTGTTTATATATTACATGTCTTGTAGTTCTAGGTTTATTTCTTTATGTTTTTATTCAGATTTTTCAGGTGGTCTTTCTAGATCATACCTGATTTTCCTTAACCATGAAAGAACCCATAGCCTCTCACTTACTGTATAAATAAAAGCATAAACTCTCCACTAAAGTAATATATCTTTTGAGTTAAATTTTGAAGTAAATATACTTTTACTATATATAGGTTGGTTGAATTTAGCAGCTTTTATGATCCAGTATCTGTTAGCAGCAAAAAAAAATAGAGAGACATCACAATAAAATACAGGGTCCAGACTCTCTGTATTCATAATCATTATGTGTCTTATGACAATGTTATGACTCTATTCTCTATTGTTTTTATGAAATTTTGGTAGCCCTTTTCCATATATATATATATATATATATATATATATATATATATATATATCCATTTAGAAGGTTTTTTATTTTCTGTCTGAACTTGTCCTTACTGTGCATCTGAACCATAACTGTTTTCATGAGCAAAAATCCCAAACTTGCTAGGCATTTTTCTGGCAGATCTTGTGCTAGTAGCTTAAGCCTGAAGGCAGTGGCTGACAGACACATCTCACTACTGCCACAAGTGTGAGACTGCAGAAACCTACCACAGCATACTGGCAACTGCCGGGAGATGTGTCCATGTACTGTGGGCAGCATGAGGGAGATGAGACTATGAAGCTGATTTTAGTTCCAATTTTATGTATTTTGACCAGTTTTTAAGCCTTATGTGGACCTATTCCAAAAATTTGGCAACATTACAGTCTGAAGTTTTCTCATGTGTAAGCTGCTTCCCAAATAACCAACTTGGAGACTTAATAATTATTATAAATGCTTGGTCAATATCTCAAACTTGTTACCAACTGACTCTTACAATATTTCCTATCTCTTTTAATACACATGTTGTCCAAAGGCTGTGGCATTTACTGCTATCCAATTTTGTGTCCAAATAATTCTCCATTGGTGTGCAAGTTCTGTGAATGGGCCCTCCATCTTCCATATATTCCAATATATAATTAACATGATACCTCCAAATTTCATCTTACACACTTACTGATTGTGAGATTCTGGATTTAAATTTTAGTGTCTAATTTTTTTATTCATATATTTAATATATATAACTCCCTATCTGAGATATACCTAGCATAGAATTTTGTCACATTCTGCATGCTGTCTTAAAACACTCATGTTTAAAAACTGAAAGAATGGCAATGTTAAGTCCTTTTCTTTATTGAGTGTTTTAATTAAATAATATTAATATAGAACAATAGACTCATTAATCCACTGACTACTATAGACTCAACTTTCACATATAGGACACAAAAAGACAAAAATAAAACCATAAAGAAATTAGAAATATCATAGCTGTCAACCTTATTTTTTTCTTTTTTATTACAAAGAAAATTATTTTGCATGTCAATCCCAGGTCCCTCTCACTGCCCGCCTTCCCTGCCCTCTCAATTAATGCCCTACTTATCCCATACCCTTTCTGCTCCCCAGGGACTATGATACCTTCCATAGGGGTTATTAAAAGTCTGTCATATTTTTAGGATAGGGCCTAGGCCAACCCTCTTGTGTCTAGGCTCAGAGAGTATCCCTCCATGTGGGGTGGGCTCATAAAGTCCATTCCTATGGTAGCAATAAGTACTGATCCACTACAAGAGGCCCCATAGATTTCCAAGATCTCCTCACTGACATCCACATTCAGGGGGTATATATCAGTCTCATGCTGGTTTCCCAGCTATTAGTCTGGGGACCAAGAGCTCCCCATTGTTCAGGCCAGCAGTTTCGGTGGGTTTCACCAGCCAGGTAAGGACCCAGAGACAGAAGAGAGCAAGCACCTGGGTGCACATACTGACTCATCCTTCTGTGAGCACAAAGGTGGAGGAGAGAACAAATTTCCTCTTCAACTAGTTACAACCTCTCTGTTCTTTGGACTGCATTTTCTTTTCTTCTCTTTTCTGTTCTTTCCTATCCTTTCTTCTCTTCTCTTTTCTATCTTTTTCTATTCTCTTCTCTATTTTTTATTTTTTTTTTATTAGAAAGTAAATTATTTTACATGTCAAGGCCAGGTCCCTCTCCCACCCCTCCTCCTCTGCCGCCCCTCAAATAATGCCCTATCCATCTCATACCCTTTCTGCTCCGGAGGGAGGGTGAGGCCTTCCATAAGGGATCTTCAGATTCTGTCATATTCTTTGGGATATGGCCTAGGCAAATCCCATTGTATCAAGGCTCAGGGAGTATACCTCCATGTGGGATGGGATCCTTAAGTCCATTCCTATTCTAGGGATAAGTACTGATCTACTACAAGAGTCCCCATGGATTTCCAATGTCTCTTCACTGACACCCACATTCAGGGAGTAAGGATCAGTCCCAAGCTGCTTTCCCAGCTATCAGTCTGGGGCCTGAGAGTTTCCCTTGTTCAGGTCAGCTCTTTCTGTAGGTTTCACCAGCCTGGTGTGGACCCATTTGCTCATCAGTCCTCCTCCTCTGCATCTGGATTTCAGTTCAGTTCAAGGTTTAGCTGTGGGTGTCTGCTTCTACTTCCACCAGCTGCTGGATGAAGTCTGTACAATGGAATATGAATTAGTCATCAATCTCATTATCAGAAGAGGGCATTTAAGGTAGCCTCTCCTCTGTTGCTTAGATTGTTAGTTGGTGTCATTTTTTTAGATCTCCAGACATTTCCCTAGTGCCTGATTTCTCTATAAACCAAAAATGTCTCCCTCTAGTTATTATCCCTTATCTTGCTCTCTTCTGTTGGACAGGCCAACCTCCCTGTCCCATCATGTCTTCCTCACTCCTCCTCTTCTCCCCTTATCATTCTCCTAGTTCCCTCCATCCTCCCCCCATGTACCCAGTTTTCTCAGGAGATCTTGCCTCTTTCCTCTTCTCCAGGGAACCATGTATATCTCTCTTAGGGTCCTACTTCTTTACCAGTCTCTCCAGCAGCCTGGGCTGAAGGCTGGCAATCCTTTACTCTATGTGTAAAATCCACAAATTAGTGAGTACATACAATGCCTGTCTCTTTGTGACTGGGTTACCATGCTCAGAATGGTTTCTTCTAGTTCCATCCATTTGCATGTAAATTTCAAGATTCCATTGCTTTGTTTCCCATGCTGAGTAGTACTCCATTGTCTAAATGTACCAAATTTTCTATATATATTCGTCAGTTGAGGGGCATCTAGGTTGTTTCCAGGTTCTGGCTATCACAAACAATGCTGCTATGAACATGGTTGAACATATGTCCTTGTTGTATGAACATGCATTATTTGGGTATATACCCAAGAGAGGAATTGCTGGATCTTGAGGTAGACCGATTACCAAATTTTTCTGAGCAAGTGCCATACTGATTTCCAAAGTGGTCTCACAAGTTTGCACTCCCACCAGCAATGGAGGAGTATTCCTTTTTCTCCACATCCTCTCCAGTATAGATTGTCATTGGTATTTTTGATTTCAGCCATTTTAACAGGGGTAATATGGTATCTCAGAGTTGTTTTCATTTGCATTTCCATGATGGCTAGGGTTGCTGAACCCTTTCTTATGTATCTTTCATCCATTTTAGATGCCTTTATTGAGTATTGTCTATTTAGTTCTGTACCCCATTTTTTAATTGGATTGTTTGGTGTTTTGGACATTAGCTTCTTGAGTTCCTTGTAAATTTGGGAGATCAGCCCTCTGTCGGATGTGGGATTTGTGAATATCTTTAGCCAATTTGTGGATTATCATTTGTCTTGTTGACTGTGTCCTTTGCCTTACAGAAGCTTCTCAGTTTTAAGAGGTCCCATTTATTAATTGTGGATCTCAGTGACTGTGCTACTGGTGTTATGTTCAGGAAATGGTCTCCTGTACCAATTCATTCAATGGTATTTCCTACTTTCTCTTCTAGTAAGTTCAGTGTGGCTGGGTTTAGGTTGAGGTCATTGATAAATTTGGACTTAAGTTTTGTGCATGGTGATAGACATGGATCTATCTGAAGTCTTCTACATGCCAGAAGCCAGTTTTGCCAGTGCCATTGGTTCAAGATTCTTTCTTTATTCCATTGTATGGCTTTGGCTTCTTTGTCAAAAAACACAAACTGAGGGAATGCTTTGAAAGCTGTCAACTTTAAAAAAAACATTAATATTATAAGGACATCAGGAATACAGAAAATATGTTAAGTACTAAGTAGATAAATTGAATATTTATACATCTGTCCTTTTGATAAACTAAAATAAACAGTAATACAGCACACCAAGTTTTATAATCCGCATTCCATTGACAGAAATTTCACTAAGGAAAATATCAAACCAAGCTCTACACTAAACAAGCATGAAAGTAAACAATCATGAATCATTGTATTCCATGTCAGAGTTGTGTAGTACTTTCATGGAAGCTAAAGTTTTCTATCTTGTGGGGACATTAAAAAGGGAGGTGAAATATCTCATCATTCAGGGATAATTTCTAGTACCAGGAATCAACAACTCAAACGCAGGAAGTCCCTGATGCTTCCAATTCTTGAAACTACATAAGAGGAATAAAGTTTAATCATGCTTCACACATTTGGGATAGCAACAATAGACATGCCAAAATTCTAAAAAAACAAAAAATCCCAGGATGCCTAATCCCTAAAGAAAGAACTATAGGACATTAAGGAATGCTGAGAGTAGGAGTCAGAGTCCTCAGTAAGGAAGAGAATACCAACTGGTTATTCAGTAACAATTTCCCAGCCATAAAATACTATACATATATAAATGTAAAGTAACACTGTGAGAATTGAACAGCTTGCATTTTGATACTTTTATGTGGGTGTATGTGTGTGGATTTTTACATGTCTTATATCTGTATACTTTATAAAAATATTTTACTGCTATATATAAAAACAGCTAAAATGATGCCATTAAATTGAGAGAGATAGCAAAGGACAGTACCTGTGAGGTATTGGTGGGAGAAATGATGTGATTAAACATAATTTCAAGAAAGATTATGAAAACCATTTATTTCACAGAATATATTTAATGATAGTACATTCTTTATTTTCAAATTTAAGCATTAAATTTTAATTTATTTACAAGGAAAATAATTATATCAAGATTTAGATTTTAATTAGAATGATTTAATCACTCCATATTATGAATATTTATCAATAACATCACATTAACCTTTGTGATTACTTCAAGTAAATTCATAATTGATTAGTATCCTTTAAGAAGTTTAGAATATTATAGTATTCTTGGAAAATAAGAGAAGAGCAGGTGTGACTAAGAGAAACTTAGGAGGTTAAACTATTCTATGATAGTCTAATATCAGAATTGATTCATGATTGACATATACTTTCCCCTCCCAATTCATAATACTATACAACAAAAGTCATGAATCCCACTCTAAATTATAGACTTCAATTACATATAATATGGTAAAGTTAGTTACGTAACTGTTACTGTTATATACACTAATTTTTAGTGTCAACTAAACTGTGTGTAGACACCTAAGGGTATATGACATCTCTATTCCTATATCTTATCTACTCAACTGGGGTATAGTGATAAAATTGTGTATACAGTAAGCATACAAAGTGAAGGGGGAAGAAAAAGAGAAGGAAGGGGAAGGGTAGAAATAGGACTTGAGACTTCATCAAATTCCTCCACTCTGAGCTCAGAGTGTTATATGAAGAGGATAAAAAAATTGTGGGATCCAGATGGAATAGAGGAAACCAGGAGAACTATGACCTCTGAATCAACTAAACTAGACAGATAAGCTCAGAGATTGAAGCAGCAAGCACATAGCTACATAAGTGCTCCATATAGGCATCAGGTCCTATATCTAAGTATTATAGCTATTAGGTTAATATCTTTTGGATCTTATGAGTGTGAGAAGTGAGTTTCTGGACTCTTCTACCTGTTCTTGTGCTTCCTTAAATCTTGATGGGTTGCTATGTCCAATTTCTAAATGATAGTTTTGCTTCATCTTATGGTTATTTTATTCTTGGTTGTGATTTCTTAGAAACATGTTCTTTTCTAATGAGAGACCAAAAAGGAACAGAGTGAAAGAAGATGAGTTTTGGGAAGGAATTGGGAGAAGGAGAGGGAGGAGAAATTATAAGCAAGATTTACTGTATTAGAAATTGATTTATTTTCAATAGAAGAAAAGAAAATGGAAAATAAAATAAATCAAAATCAACAAATTAAAAAATTCAAACATAAGAAATTATGTTTTCATACATAATTTAAATGAAAATAGATTATCTTTTATCAAACAATTTTTTCATATTGAGTTTTTATATATAAATTTTTATTAAAATTAGAAACAGTCTTATTTTACATATCAATCCCTGATCCCTCTCTCTCCCATCCTCCTATACCTCTACTGACCTCCCATGCCACCCCTCATCCATTCCCCAGGAAGAGTCAGGCCTACTATGGGGAATCATCAAAGTCTGTGACATCATTTGGGGCATGACCTAAGACCTCCATCATGTATCTAGACTGAGAGATGATCCCTCAATGGATAATGGGTTGCCAAATCCATTTGTGCACTATGGATAAATACTGGTGCCACTGCCAGTGGCCCCATAGACTGCCCAGGCCTCCTAACTGACACACAAGGTCAGGAGGCCTGGTTCAGTCCTAAGCTGGTTTCACAGCTGTCAGACTGGGGTCCATAAGCTACTACTTGCTCAGGTCACATTTAATTAATTTAAACATCTTCTCATATATACTTAAGGAACATTTGTCATTTTCTACCCCATGTAACAATTTTGTGACTGTCCTTCTGTTGAAACCCTTCATTCCCCCAAGAAATCTGACTCCTACTCTTGCCAGATATATGTAGGGGGTTATTTATCAGAGCATGGGCATTTTAATTACTGGATACATCACTAAAGAAAACAAAATCTTTTCTTCTAGAATACGTTACATGCTTATAGACCATAATGATCATGTTATTCACATAATAATTCTTTTGTATAGTGGGAAATTACCAATACCGAGCCAAGTAGAAATATAAGGGTATCTAATAGGGAAAAGCCTTACTTACAGAGCAACCTAGCCAGCCGGCACGGTGCAGCAGCAGTCTGTACCGCAAATACAAAAGTGAAACCGAAAGAGAGACACATTCTTGTGCAAGTATCGCTCTATGTCACCCTGACCACGCCCTCGCAAGCATGGTCAGGCACACCTGTAGCCAGCCCCTAAGTAGGTGTGGCTACAGCTTCCCCTACACTTCCCCTTTTAGTCTAAAACAGGATTAAAACTTAACAGTGTAAAGTATCCAAAATTAACAATCATAAAGGTGAAATATAAGAAGATACAACAATCTGTTTATGTCACATCATAACTATCTATTTTAACTAAACCCTAAAGTCAACTGAAAGAGGTGTCCAAGCCTGAACACCTCCTTCCAATCCCAACCATAAATAATAGGAAGCTATCCCTAACTAGGTATATACATTATCCTAAGGGACAACGATGGGGAAAGAGGGCATAACATCCTCCAAGTTACTTCCTACTGAAATGGGACGATGATAGTCATGTGGGGTCCTGTGGGAAGAAAATATTAGTGTAGTAAAAGTCTTGAATGGATTGTATCCAGTCCATGTTAGATGGGATTCTCTTGATAGAAGATCTCGCTTGAAATCCTCAACTTGATTGAAGTCAGTATCCAAAGCTTTGGCTGGACTGTCAGTGGAAATGGACCAATTTGGATCCAGTGCACTTAAGGAGTTGTGTCCCATTTTCTTTCCAGGGTGTCTAGGGATTGCTGACAGGCAGATCTTCCTTGGCTGTGTGGGTCTCAAACATAAACAGTTAGCAGAGAAATGTTTGCTTGTGATGTATATATACTAAGAAAGGCAACCATGGGAGCATAATAATTATGAGAGGGTGCATACCTTGAAAGAAAGATCCAAGAAAAGACAAAAGACAGTCCCCAAATTCTTCTTTTATTCTGTATTACATCAATTGGCTTCTTGATACAATACAGAAACACTAAACTTTAGTTAAATAACATGCTTGGATTTTAGAGGAGGAAAACCAAATCCACCTCTAAATCCAGCATTGGTTTAACTGAATAGGGACTAGGAAATAAAGAGAAATAGAGTTCTCTGAGAGAAAGATGTAAAGTTTACCATATGGCATGTTTCTTTTGTTTGATAGTTATAGCTACCTTTTCTTCTTAAGTATCTTCCCATGCAGTGTCCATGCCTTCTGGAGATGAGTTTTCCTGTGAAGATAAAAGCAAAACACTTCCCTTCCCTTTGGGGGGTTTCTATTTAGTTTATAAGATATATCATAGTAGAATACCTGTCATTTGTCCTCGTTGAGAGATTTTCCTTTTCCATTCAAATCTTGATCAACTTTGATGGTATCCAAAGTTTTTCTTCTCCTGTAAAAATCAATGCGAAAACCTACCCCAATGTAACACATGTCCAGGTTTCCATACAGAGGTTCGTACATCTTTGAAGCATACCGGCTGATTGAGTTCAGCAGTTTTTTCCGTAGTCCAGTGTCTTTCTGCAGCTGTTTGTCATTTTCATTGGCATTAAGAAAGTTTAGTGTTAATAAAGCATTATGTAACCTATGTTTGGGAGGTTTAATCTTCCAAGCTTCTTTGTTGAGCATCTCCATAAGTGTTCTATAAGATCCCTCAACCACTGCTTGTCCTATAGGATTGCGTGGTATACCGGTAACATGATTTATGTTATATTATTTGAAAAATTGTTCCAATTTTGTAGAGACACATGTTTGAGCATTGTCAGTTTTTATTTGGGCAGGTATACCCATAACTGCCATCATCTGTAGCAGGTGTGTAATAACAGAATCAGCTTTTTTAGAGTTAAGAGTAGTAGCCCATTGGAACCCTGAGAATGTGTCTATGGTATGATGCACATATTTCAAATTTCCAAACCCTGCAGTTTGTGGAAAGACATCCATCTGCCAACCTCATTTCTCCGAATGCCCTTAGGATTATAACCTGCTGGCAATGGAGTTTGATTATAAAAGGAACAAGTAGGACAGTTTCTCACTATCTTCTTGGCTGGTTGCCAAGTGATCAAGAAGTTCTTTTTGAAACCTTTGCTATTTACATGATGTTTCTTATGAAAATTTGAGGCTTCTAACCCACTTCCAATTAATAAGCAATCAATCTCATCATTGCCTTGTGCTAGTGGGCCTGGCAGCCCTGTATGGGATCTGATATGTGTAATGTATATAGGATTACTTCTGTTTCAGATAGTTTCATGTAATTGTAAAAACAGAGAGGTTAATTCTGTATTATCAGAAACAAATTCTGTAGTCTCAATGTGTAACACGACTCTCTTTGCATATTGAGAATCTGTAACTATGTTAAGAGGTTCTGTAAAATCCATAAGTACCATGAGAATTGCATGTAATTCTGCCTTCTGTACAGATGTATATGGACTTGAACTACTTTTCTTACCTTACCTGCTTAATACCCTGCCTTTTCTGATTTGTTGGCATCAGTGTAGAAGGTAAGAACTCCAGAAATGGGAGTTTGTCTTACAATATGTGGAAGAATCCAGACTGTCTTTTTTATGAATTTAATTCTGACAGTTTTGGGATAATTGTTGCTAATTGTTCCCAAAAAGTCAGTAAGAGCTATTTGCCAATATTCATTATCCTTCCACAAGGAGGAAATTTCTACATTAGTTAAAGGTACTATAATTTCTACTGGATCTTTTCCAGTCAGTTGACAAAGTCTTAATTTTCCCTTTAAAATCAAATCAGAAACCTTTTCTATATATGTCTTTGACTTTGTATTTTGTTTATGTGGCAGCAATATCCATTACAATATAATGTCTTCCCTTTGCATCAGAATTCCAGAAGGGTATTGTCTGGATGGCATGATAACCAGAATACAGTCTAAATTAAGGTTTTATCCAATCTATGTGTGCATCCAATATTCTGTTTTCTACCCATTGTAACTCTTTTTTCTGGCTCAGCAGGTAATATTCCAGACTGTTTAGGTCGTTATCACCTTTAAGGGCCATTTTTAAATGCTTTAAGTCATGTCCTTTTACACCATTAATCGTCTGTAATTGAGAAATTTCCCCTAATAATTTCTGAAGAGAATTAAGAGTTTGATAATGATGTCTCCTAATTTGTACCTTTTGAGGTCTGATTCTTTGTAAGTCTATCTTGTAACCTAAATAGTTAATAGAATCTCCTCTTTGTATCTTTTCTGGGGCAATCTGCAATCTCCAATGAGGCAGAACTTCCTTCACCATTTCAAACATACGTTCCAAAGTTTCCTTATTAGAATCTGATAAAAGAATATCATCCATGTAATGATAAACAAGAGATTGTGAAAATTTCTTATGAATTATTTCCAAAGGTTGCTGTACAAAGTGCTGACACAAAGTAGGACTATTTAGCATTCCTTGTGGCAAAACTCTCCACTGATATCTCCTAACTTGCTGTGAATTATTAAGAGTAGGTACAGTAAATACAAATTTTTCTCTATCATTTTCCTGTGACATTAATGTGAGAAAACAGTATTTTAGATCAATGACTATGATAGGACATCCTTTAGGTATTAAGGAAGGTAATGGCATTCCAGGTTGGATAGAGCCCATTGGTTGAATTACCTTATTTATGGCTCTCAGGTGTGTCAGCATTCTCCACTTACCTGACTTCTTTGATAACAAATGCAGGAGAATTCCATGGACTAGTAGATTCCTCTATCTGTCCAGCATCTAGCTGTTCCTGTACTAACTTTTCAAAAGCCTCTTGGTTCTCAGAGGTCATAGGCCATTGTCCTACCCAAACTGGTTGACCTGTAAGGCACTTCAATGGCAGAGCCTTTGGCTCCTCTGAGGTTCCATCATTTATACCTAGTTTCCATACAGCATGGATGGTTGGTAAACATTTTCCATAGCCTCTTACCAGATCTTTTCTACTATCTAAAGATTGTATATAATTTATATCTGACATTGGAGGAATATTAATCTGAGTCTGAGTGTAAGAGATCACGACCCCAGAGATTTATAGCTATAACTGTCACACATTGTTTCAGTATCCCTTTCTGTCCTTCCAGTCCAATACACACCGCTGAGTTAACATTTTGTCGAACTCTAGATAGAGTCCCAATTCCCAAAAATTGTACATTTGCCTCTCTAAGAAGCTTTTCCTGAGGACATGATTTTTGGGTAATATTAGTTACATCTGCCCCGTGTCTACGAAGCCAGAAATATCTTTATTATTAATTTTCACTTTCACCTGAGGCATTTTATCATTAATAGAAACTTGCCAAAATATGTATTACTCATTTTGTCCATTCATACTTGATTCTTCATTATTATTGAAACTACTATCTAGACAAGTATCATTTTTCACAACAGGCAAAGAACTATCTATTGGTCCTGTGAGAGATTGCTACAGGGAATGACCTGGGCCTTTCTCGAAGAGAGGGCATCCTTGAGGCCCACCTGGGGGGTTCCAAACTTAAAGGTTTTCCTTGTATGTCCCTGGTCGATCTACACTCATTGGTCCAGTGTCTGCCCTCACCACATTTTCTACACAATCCAGAAGGCAGTCGCCTTCCGTATGAGGCATTGTTAGAATTCATTTGTCTACAATTTCTCTTAGTATGTCCCATTTTACCACAGTTGAAACACCTAGGTTCCTGGTGCCTTCCTGGTCACCAGGGGAATCTCTTCCTACCCAAGGTTCTGGTTCATAGTAGTAGTAACCTCTAGGCTCTTGGTACCTATGTTGACCTCTGTAAGGTGCTTCTCCTTGCCAAGCCCTTACATCCTCAACTCTAGAACTTTTAATTTCCTCTTGCCATTTTAAACAATTGGAGATGGCTTCTCCTATCCAAGCTCCAGTGTCTTGCACATTATAATCAATATTGGCTGCCTACTAAACCCATTCTTCTAGAGGAGCTGATCTGATCTTTAAAGGCAAAAGTATTCTTTTGCATATTCGGTTTGTATTTTCATAAGCTATTGTATATATAATTGATTGTCTTGTTTCTGGATCTGTTACCTATAATTCTACTGCCCTAGTTAACCTTTGTAAGAAGTCCTGGAACTGTTCTGTAGGTCCCTCTCCTATTCTGGTATAAGGTTCTAGGCGTTCTCCTTGCTCACGAACCTTATCCCAGGCATAATCGTGCTTTCCTGCATAGAGACAGTACATCGTCAACATATTCAGCCTGAACCTATAGGTCAGCATAAATACCCTGACCAAGAATCTTATCTAGGGGGGCTTCAAAAACCTTCCTTTATGCCCTGACGCTCAAGGAGCTTTGCTTCTTTCCTTATTAATGCCTTCAACTGAATTTGGCATGAATTCTCAAGTACAGCTGTTACCAATAGTTCCCAATCTGTGGGTGTCACACTGTTAAAGGCTGCCCATGAATGCAATAGCTGTTTTATGTATGGGCTATGGAGACCATATGAGACAACTGCTTTTTAATATTCTTAAGATCCTTCAACTGTATAAGTTGCCATTCATAAGCCATTAGATCCAGTCACGACACCTGCATGGAGTAGGTGCCTGGGATTGGAGTGATTCTGCTTCTGAGGCATCCCAACGATCTTTAAGCCTAGTAATGATATCCTTTTGAAAAGTTTCAGTCTCCTTCATAATAAAAGATTCCAAGCATGTTAGTGAATCTGTAAATTGCTCTAACTGCTCATTTACATGTTTTTCTATGTCTTCAATAGATCATCCTTAGGCAGCATCTGGATGGCATGGAAACTGCCTTGTAGGTATTGGAGTCTAGATTCGAGGTCATGATTTGCTGATTTTGAGTCCTCAGCAATCGACCATATGGACCTATGTAATCTGTCAGCCCTGTACTGAAAATTATCTTCCAAACATTCAAATCTAGACTCAGATTTGTGATCTGCTACCTTGGATGCTTCAGTAATTGATTGAATGGCATTGTCCAATTCTTCAACCTTATCCTGGGTATCTTGCACCTTTGCATCTAATTTCTGCGTAACATCACCTATCTAAGTTTCTAGCTGGTTACAGATATTTTTTAGCTCATCATGGTCTTCTGACAGCCTAGCATCTAAGGCCTCAGACATGGCATAAATACACTGCATCTCCTCTTGGGTAACAGACAGCTCTGTCTTTAGTGTATTGGACACATAGCCAAGCTTATCATCCAATTTCTATTACACTTGCTGCACAATTGTAGTCTGACCTAATCTGTTCTCCAAAACCTCATTGGGTAAAGCTGTTATTTCCTGCAAGTAGGTGGTGAGGTTATCCATATCCCTATTCCTGAATTGTCTGGCTAGTAATATTATTTGTACCAGCAGGCTAACTGCCATTATGGCATATAGGCCAGTAATTGACAAATTAGCATCCTCCTCAAACATTGAATTCACGTAATAAGCAAAAATATTACCAATTTTAGCAAATGATAAATATTTTGCCATAATTTTACCTGATTTCTACTCCAGATGCAGTAACTATGTTTGACCAGTGGGTGGCAAAGGTGTTGAGTTAGTCCATGGCATTTGGCAGTTGTGGGTGGCAGCTGTGGAGAGAGGTCACAAAAGCGGCTGTGCTTATCTTAGAGAGTATAAGGCCTTGCGGCTGCAACCACTGAATGAGGCGCTGCTTTAAGGCCACTGCATGGACCCTGCTGAAAGCCAAGACCTACTCCAATTTGATTCAAGGGCTGGAGGCCTCCCGGTGCAGGTAGGCAGCAGTCCAAACTGCTGCAGAGCGCACACTGGTAAAACCATAGGAGGTCTGTATGAGTCTCCAAGCTGGGAGTAGCTCAGCAGCAGCAGGTTGGCTGGGAGCTGGGAACACCTGTGAAGAAAGGGACCTTTCCCCGCCAAGGCCGCAGGCCCGGTCAGACCCACCCTGTCCCAAATGTGGTGTAGGTTTCCAATATCCCGGTCCTGACAACCAGATATAGTGGTAAATTACCAATATGGAGCCAAGTAGATTATAAGGGTATTTAATAGGTAAAAGCCTTACTTACAGAGCAACCTAACCAGCAGGCGTGGCAGCAGTCTGTACCAAAAGTAGAAAAGTGAAACCGAAAGACAAACACAGTCCCATGCAAGTATCGGTCTACATCACCCTGACCATGCCCTCGCAAGCGTGGTCAGGCACACCTGTAGTCAGCCAATAAGTAGGTGTAGCTACAGCTTCCCCAACACTTTTGGGTTATGATTTCTTATTGTCTAGATTTTACATTTTTTTCTGTTCTCTTCACAGTAATATTCCCTGAGCCTTGCAAGGCTCAATATTGATAACTTGATGGGGAATGTACTTCTGTGTATGTTCATCTTATTGATTGTTGAATAAAGTACTGTTTGGCCATAGAGGCAGCAAGTTAGACAGGACTAGGAGTCATAGAAGATTCTGGGAAATGTAGTAAAGAAGTGATGATCCAGGCAGGAAATGACATAGCAGGGAGACTTATACATAAACAAGGACAGAAGGAAGTAGGCCCTCTCTTCCTCCAGAGTTGACATGTGATCCACCGGCAATGGAGGACGCCAATGGACGTCATCCAATAAGATAAGCCTTAATATATATTATATTAATATATATATATATATATATATATATATATTTAAGACTGAGCTAACAGATGAGAATCCTCGTAATTGGCCAAGAAGCCTTTGTACCTAATATAAGTATCTGTGCATTAACTGGGGTCCTAATTCAGTGGGCAGAATTCAGGCAGCTGGCGGAGACTACCCATGTGGCTGTAGGGTTCAGGCAGCTTTTGGCAGAAAGATTTATTATAAGAATAACCCAATTATGGGGTAGCACCATAGAACACATTCTGGCCACTTTGTCCAGTTATGACTCTGTATTAACTGCTCCATGCATTAGTAAAAATCTCAGGTTAAGACTGAGATCTATAGTAATCTACAGTTATAAACATAGCATTTAAAAGACTTTTAAAATCACATATCTATCGAATGAACCAGTTTTTGAAGAAACAATGATTGATGTGTATTTCTTGCATATTTATAAAATTTTGGGCAGATGGATTTACATGGTTTTCTACTTTTGTTCAATTAGAAGAGTAATAATAGACAGGGTTAATCCTTGTACATAAAATAAGAACAATCTATTTACTATATTTCATAGTCTTTGTTAAGTAAGTTTTGTTTTCTTGAACTATACAATGACTTATTGTGAACTAGTTCAAGAAATGTTTATTACAGAGTGTCTCAATTTATTTGTACCCAGGTAGTAGATTTAAGATGAAAAAAATAGAATGTGTGAGTTAATGTATTGATAAGGAAAATTAATTTTAATTTTATTATATGCTATTTACAATTGATGTCAGATACCTCAAATCTGAAGGATTAAAATTTTCATTAAAAAGATTACATATTACCTTGGGAAATGGGGTAATATCAAGAATATAAAGAATGTGAATAGATCAAAATCTATTGCAAGGCACAAAACCCAAGTCCAAGTGGATTAAAGACATCAATATAAAACCAGCTACCCTGAACCTGTTAGAAGAGGAATTGGGAAGTATCCTTGAATGAATTGGCACAGGAGACCACTTCCTAAATGAAAGAGATATTTTAATAGAGGAAGCCATGATGGGGTTTGGGAGAATCCTGGTGCTAGAGAAATTCTAAAGAATCAATAAAGATGACAACTTCTAAGACTCCTAGCAATAGGGGAGAGGGTGTCTGAATAGGTCTTCACCATTAATCAGATTAATGACTACATTCATTGTCATCACACAACCCACAACCAATAGCTGATGGAAGCATATGCTGTGACCCACAGCCAAGCACTGGGTTGAGCCCCAAAGTTTGGTTGGAGAGAGGGAGGAGGGATCACATAAATAAGGTGGATCAAGACCATGATGGGGAAAACCACAGAGGCAGCTGATCCTAGAGGAAGGTCAAGGACTCTGCAATGACACCTAGGGAGCATGCCTTGGACAGAACTAGAGCCTCTGAATATGGGTGACAGTTATTTGGGTTTATCTGTGGGGGTGGGAGCTGGAAGTGACATCAGGACCTCTCCCAGGTACATTAACTGGCTTCTTGGAGCCCATTCCTTATGGTAGGATATTTTGCTCAGCCTTGCTCCACAGCACGGGTCTTGGTTCTGCCTAAATTTGGTACTCCAGACTATGTTGATGCACCAAGGAAGGCCTTACCCCTTTTGAGGAGTGGATGGTGGGTTGGCAAGGGTTGGAGATGATGAGATGATGAGGCAGAAGCAGAAGGAATAGAAACTGGGGTCAGGATGTAAAATGAAAATTCATTTTATAAATAAAAATATTCTGATTTGTCTTTGTTGCTAACAGGCTAAGACTTTGACAAATCTCAAAGACCCATCTGTCCTGTTGAGTATCAAACAAGATTTCATAACTCAGTCTTAATTTTATTTCTTGGGTTTGGGGACCATGAATTGCTCTACTCCATGTGATGTACTCAGAAAAGAAATTTTTAGCAAAGTCATGATACTTTGCTCTCAAAGAGGAAAAATGTATAAATTTACCTTGACTATCTTACAAATTATTTATTTTTACCTTGGAATACACTAATGATTACAGATTACACACAGTATTTTTGAAGAGGAAATACTAACAAATTTTGTGAAATACTTTAAAAATATTTGCTTTCAATACAATTACTGAGTAATTTGTAAACACTATGGTATTGAATGTTTCATTAAATGTGTGATTATTTAAATTATCTAGTTAGAAATTAGATAACTTCTTGGTGATTGAGGAGATGTCTCAAAATCAGCTTCTACAGCCTGTATTTTTTATGGCACTACTATCATTTGAAAATCACAACCAATGACATATGAATTTACAATTCCTGTGACTGTATTTTGTGAAAAGAACATATCTTGCTGTCATTCTCCATATTGTTTTGATATTACACTCTTCTCCCTCTTTTGCAAACTTCTTTCTGTCTTAGAAAGGATGTTGGAAGGGTCTTAATGTTGGACTGCACTAATCTCTCAGTTATTTTCAGCAATGTATATAAAATAAGCTTCTACATTCCTCCCCAATCAATAGAACAAACTTATTTGCTGAAGTCTGTGGTATGAAGTATGCTATAGAAACAGTCATAACTATTTTAGAGGGAGATTGTGACCTATGTCCATTTATCCAAAGAGCAATACTCAAGTCTCTACTTGAGCTTATGATTTCTGTTACCATGTGAATTTTTAGGAGACATATAGCATCAGTAACTATATCATTCTTCTAGAACATGTCTCAAGTCATACTAGAGAAAAGTTTTGATGCCCTGTTGCAGTTGTGACACTACAGTACAGGTTTGAAGAAGTTCATCACACATTGTTCTCATGTATGATAGCCATAAACAATAGGCCATGAAATTGCAGTCTGTGTCCCTAGGAACCAGTTTAGCATTCTCTGGGCATATAAAACAGGTAGATACTAAGCTTTTTAAAGATCTCATTGATTTCTCAATGTCATATAATCTATATGGGTAATATTCTCAGAAATAGGGTTCTTTTACATCTGTCTGAAAATGTTTCTGCTGGGTCTTAAAAAGAATGGCCCTATTAAGAAGAAGGCATGGATAGGGAAGTGATACAAGAGACACCACACCATTATTGCTGAACTAATTGATACTGAAAGATTGTATACTCTTAGAGAAAGAAAATAAATATTTTCAGTTATATGCTAACCAATAATTTCAGATGACCTGGGTCAAAATAAATCATTCCAAAACAAATCCCAAACTTATTAGCCTTATTAATCTTGATGAAGAGTATGGAGACGTTGTTAAGGATTGGAGGAAGAAATTATTACTGGTATTGTTATTATTATTATTATTATTATCATCATCATCATCATCATCTAGGTATGAACAACAAAATCAATTAGTATAAACCAATATTTCTAGTATTTCTAATAATATATGTCAGATAAAATTATACCTATAAAATATATATGTATTCTATCTTTGTCAAATAATTAAACATATAGTTATCTATGTTAAAACTTTGAAAAGAATAAAAATATTATTGTGCTAATTTTTTGGTATTTTATTTTCATAAATAGAAGCAGGTTGTATTTATATACATTAATGTATACATATAATAATTTAAAAAGACACCATTAGGCAGTTTTTCCCTAATGGGTTCTTTGCTTGTATATTATGGTATTAAGTTTTGTGTGTTCTGGGATTTCTGTTTGTATAATTGTGTGCATTTCCACATCAGCATCTGTTTCTCTTTGACTCTTTTTTTCTTTTTTCTTTGCTTTATTTCATGCCTCTTTATATTCTAATGAGAAACAAAAAGCAAGGGTACCGATTTGAATGGATGGGGAAGAAGGGAGAATCTAGGGGCCATTTGGGGAGATAAAATTGTCATCACAAATTAAAGGAAGAAAAATAACAAATTAATTCATAAAGAACACTCAGCATAAAATAACAAGAAAAACACCAGTTAAAATTTAGGAAGGTGGAAAAGGAGTTTTGTGGAGGCTCTTTAAGAGACATGATTGTCTCTCTTTAAAGCATTGCTTTTTTACAAATTATGTATTTTCTCTTTATTTCATAACATCTATTCTGATTAGTGAAATGAATTGTGGTCAAAAGTTTAGCATCTGACTTTCATCTCTGCTGAGAGAAGAAACATGCTTGTCTATACCACATGGAATTGTCTGAGACTACCATCTGACAGGAGACTTGCCTGAAAAGAGCTATGATGACATCCTATTGATCCTTCTTGCTGTTGTTAATACAACGCCATGCCTGAAAGTCCAACAGACAGAAAGGGCTCCTTGGCAGAGCATTTCATTCCAGATAATTTAGAAAATTGCCTTTTGAAGCAGACATTTTGGAAATGTTTGTAATAATTTTACTATCCACAGTTATATTCTTAGTATAATATTTGAGACCAAATTATTTGATCCTAAAACTATCACTCTAAGTGAAAAAGAAAATTCTTATTTCTCCAAAATGAAAATTCATGAACTTTAACTTAAAATCACTTTCCCTAAAATATATATATATATATATATATATATTTTTTTTTTTTCTGCATGTGAAGAATAAGTAGCTTGATGATTAGAGGAGTCAGTTCTCTGCCATGTGGGTACTGGAATCAATCTCAGGTCACAGGGCTGGAAGTCATGTTCCTTTTCCATTGAGTCACTTCATCATTACAAGGGCTAATTTTCTTGAAATCAAAGAATAAATCCTTCAGAAAAGTATTACAATTAGCTAAGTGTGTTTCTGTGTTTTTGTATGTTTAACTGTCCATAGCTCAACACTTTAATCAAAGACACATTACTTCATTTTCATAGTTAAAAAGACAATAGATAAAGAAAAATAATTTTATTGTTTTTGTTTGTTTTGTTTTGCGTGTGTGTGTGTGTGTGTGTGTGTGTGTGTGTGTGTGTGTGTGTGTGTGTGTGTGTGTGTGTATAGCCCTCAATATCCTGAAACTCTCTTTGAAGACAAGGATGGCCTCAAGCTCAGAGAGACAGTTACACCTGTCTCTCTTCCTCACTACTGGGGATAAAGGTGTGTAACACCACTGCCTGGTGTGATAAACCAAGCTCTTAAAAAACTTTATAGTAAATACTCACTTTTCCTGTTTTTATGTTTTCCTCTTCTATTTTAGTTGTTTGTATGCTTTGTCTATACTCTCATTTCTTTCATGTGTTATCATATATTTTTATGCATTAAGTTTTATTTTTTAAATTGGAGGATCTAATTTATTTATACAATTTTCCTATCCCAATGTTTTCATGTGATTTCTCAGGAAGTTGTGTGTGTGTATATATGTGTGCATACACTTGTATGTGTGTGTGTGTGTGTGTATGTGTGTATGTGTGTGTGTGTATACATATTGTTGCAGAACTGGTATTTACTTTAAAATAATTAGGAATTATCAGTATATTATTTTTATTATTATTTTAATACACAGTTGGCAAACACTGTGAAAAACTTGGTATCTTCTTTATGTGAACTCTCTTTGTGCACATTTCTACTCAGATATAATTCCCTCTCCCCTCACTTTATTCTTTAAATATTTATTTTTAGAAATGTGAATTGTCAAGCTGGGCGTTGGTGGCACACGCCTTTAATCCCAGCACTGGGGAGGCAGAGGCAGGCGGATCTCTATGAGTTCGAGGTCAGCCTGGTCTCCAGAGTAAGTGCCAGCATAGGATCCAAAGCTACACAGAAAAACCCTGTATCAAAAAAAATATATAAAGAAAAACAGAAATGTGAATTGTCAATTATATCTGTTTCATTGAAACATCAATCTGTTCCCAGATTCCTACCAGTTTCATAAACAAGAAATGTGTTTCTCAGTGAGAGATTTCCCCCTAAAGATTTACCCCAATAATAAAACAAACAAACAAAAAAAAACACTGTACACCCAGTGTCTAAGAGAATTACTAGTTAAACTAATTAACTACAATTCACAAAAAGTAAGACTTAGCCACATTGAGCAGAATAGTCCCTGGTGGATTCTGGAACATTTCAGAGTTCAGCTAAATGCTTAAAATCTCCACTAGAGTTTCAGCCATGTCCAACTACACTACTTAATGCAATATTCTTGATATTAATTTCAAAGTGAGTCTTACCGGAAATATTTCTGAACTAATTGTCTTACTAAGTATAATTTGTACATTTCCTTTGATAATAATTTGATGTTTGAGAAGAATTATTAAAAGCAAATAAAGGATCCCTTGTGGATTGAGATACCCCTCAATGATACAGGCTTGCCTAGTACATGTGAAGTCTTATCATTATAAAAAGAGAAGGAGGGAATGGAAATAAAAACTGAGACCATACATTTCACAGAATAAATATAAAATTGTATTTCATAAGTTTATTCAAAATAAAATTATCTTGATTTTATATACCATACAATCTTAAGGAATATCAATTGGGTTTCATATCACACTTTCATGGTCAATATCCTTTCTTTAGTAACAAAAACCTAAAATAAACTAGCTGTTGAGACATATTCATCTGTTATAAGAAAATAAAATATATAACAAATAAGTAAACATATATATCTATAATGAATGGTATTTCAAACCTCTGTAATTTCTGATGACATCATTTTATAAGTAATATATCCCCAAATGTCAATTTCAGGTACCAACAATCAACTATTGACTGGACATTTTTTTTAGTTTACTGTTCATATCATCATAATATGTATTTTAATTTAACTCTATTGAAAATAATGTAGAAGATACAACTTTCAAAAAAATAAAGCTATTTGGGAAGTCTAATAAAGCAACATATATCAACATATAAGAAATTAAATTATGTATTTTTGTTTGTTAAACACACAACTCCTGAGATCTAGTCATCGTCATAATTTTTTGACACATTAGTTATCTGATAATGTCTGGAGTTAGAAACCCAAAACTCCATAAGTCAATTTTATATATCACAACAGTTTAGAAAGACTTGCTTGACATAATTTTTCATAGCTTTAACATTTATTACAGAGTACAATTCTAATTGTTTATTCACTCAGGTAAAATTGAACCTGAGGAGAAATACAAAAGTTATGACCTGTATAATTAAGAAAAGAATGATGTTCTGAATAAATGGACCTGAGAATTGAACCTGTCTCCAAAGCAACAGAGCATCCTTTCTTCAAGAGCAAACATTTGAGAATAGTCTGCATTTCAATAACTTCTAACATTTATGAATATCAATGATTAAAAATCCATCAAATTAATAAACACAAAGAACAGATAAGCAAAGTATTTTAATATACTTTATATAACACAAGTTTTAAAAAGCCAACACATTATTTTTCATAAAATTTGCAAGAGTTCCTTTAAAAGACAATATTTACACTTTTAGTCTTTTCTTGGGAAATAGAAAAATATTGCTTGTACAAGTTTATACCATTAATTGCATTCTCTATGAACTTAGGATTTTCATGCTGAACAGGGGTTGTATGTTTTTCAGTATTTCTTTCTATTCCTCTGCCCTGTTTCTCTCCTATCCTCCCCTCTTACCTCCTTTTACTTTTCCTTTATCTTCTGCTTGTCTTTCCTTTCTTTGTCCATTCTCTTCTCCTTGAAACTTCCCCTTATTTCAAGTGAATTTTAAGAGGATCATAAATACCTTCATTTTTACTATAATACTTTTGCACAAAATTCTACAATGCTCACATTTACATTGCCATATGTAATGAAAAGCAAAAGATTTACCTTGTGTTTACTTTTACATGCATTTTAATATAAATGACTTTTTCACTCATTTTTGAAACATTGAATTTTTGTGATTTGTGTTTCAGATTGGCACCAATTTTGGAAATAAGTCTTTAAATTGGAAGTTTTTGCCTTTAATTATTATAAAAGGATATTCATAATTCCTACTGTATTTGATTTCTGGAAATATTATGACAGTTTATATGAACTGCGAACCTAGAGAGACTTATTACATAGAGATATTAATTAGTTTTTCCATTGAGAATGTCTATATTTTCTTAGTTAAAAGATAATTATTTGTTTGCATGTTTGAAATATTATATACTGAGTGTAGTTTCCTTTATATCCATGTCTCCCCCTTCTTCACACCTACCTTCCCATCCATATTCACCCATTTTCTCTCTTACTAGAAAACAAATAGGATTTTAAAGGATAGCAATAAAATAAAATAATGTTATATCAAATTTAATAAAACAAAAACTAACACTTTGGAATAGGTCAAAAGCAAAAAGTGTAAAGAACCCATTAAAATACCTAGATAACAAATCTAAATGCAGAGACCCTTTTGTTCTCAGACTCAGAAATCCCATAACAGCACCGGAAGTCAAAAAATATTCAGAAATGAAAATCCCTGACATGACATTTTGAGACAGGGAACCTGTAGGGTATCATTGATATAAAGTTTGTTGGCCATCTACTGCAGGCATCCAGTCTACCCATAATGGTAATTTGTTTTTTTCCTAGGGACACGCCCCTAGAGAAAACTACACTTCTATTTGCAAGTGGTTTACACTTGAAGATAGCTTCTGGGTTGGTGTTCAATTCTCCTCTCAGTTATAGGATCTCCTTTGTAGTGGACTCATGAATTGCCAGTGCATACTACTTCAGACTCTAGGACTTCATATGTAAACCAATCCTATTGATATATGGGGTCTTGTATTCTTGTGTCTTCCACCACTTCTGCAACATTCTCTGAGCCCTGCGAAAAGGGATTTGATAGAGATTCTCTTTAAAACTGTGTGTTCCAAAGTCTTTCACTTTCTGAATAATGTCTGGATGGCTCTGGCTCTCAAAATGAACTTCTTCTTATCTGCTGTAGGATGATACTTCTTGAGAATGGCTGACATTCTCAAGTATATGAGAATAATAGAATGTCATTAGTTGTCATTGTATTGCTACATAAAAAGTAGAACATTGGTACTGGATTTTATGCAAGGTTTTTGAGCTATCTAGTCTCAAGTTCTTGGTGATTCAAGCAGTGTTTTGTGTCATTTCCATCATGTGTTGTAGGACTTAAATAAAATGAGATGTTGGCTGGCCACTCCCTTAAGTTTTATTTCATCACTACCCTAGCATATCTTGCTGACAGAAATCAATTGTAGATCAAGGATATTGTGGTTGTTTTGCTGTTAATATTTCTTCTTTCATAGCATTCAGGGTATCTTCCTGTACCAATAATGCTAGTTTGTAGTAGACAAAACTCCATGTAGACACCAGCTCAACTTCTCAACATTAAATGTGTTGTGCATGTGTAGTCTTCAGCAATGGGATTGGGACTTTTCCTAAAGTTTATGGGCAAGAATATATGGTTTTGGCGATAACCTGGGGTGCTTATGGGTTCATGGAGCCATTAAGCCAGCAACTCAATTATGTGTAACCCATTTTCTATAACTATGTGTCTAGAAAATGTACCACATTTGAAATTCTGTGCCAACTACATGGGCAATATTGAATACCCAAGAAGAGGCAGAGTAACTTTAATATTTTCCTGTGGGGTATCCCAGACAGTGAAAGACAAACACGACCCTTCATCCAGTAGGTGACTGAAGCTGAAGCAGAGAGTCACAGCTCATCATGGAGCATAACTCCTGGAATTAAATTGTAGATAGGGAGGAATGATGAGCAAAGGGATCAGAACCCATGCTGGGGAAACACAGAGGCACAGATGACTTGAGCAAGTGGGAGCTTACTAACTCCAGACTGACAGCTGGGGAACCTTCATAAGACAGAACCAGGACCCATGAATGTGGGCATCAGTTGCTGGGCTTGGGCAGTCTATGGGACCACTGGCATTGGAAACAGTATTTATCCCTAGTGCATGAATGGAATTTGGAGAACATTCCCGATAGAGGGATACTCCCTCAGCCTAGATACACAGGGAGGGTTTCAGTCCTGCCCCAGATTATGTGACAGATTTTGCCCATGCCCCATGGGAGGTTTTACCCTTTACCCTTACTGAGGAGTGGATGGTGGGTGAAATGGGGGATGGTAGGGGAATGGGAGGATGTGAGGGAGAGGGAACTGGGATTGATATGTAAAGTAATATTGTTTTTAATTTAAATATAAATTAATAAAAAGATTTTTCTCAGATCCTAGATAAGGGATTGATTGAATAAGCCTTCATCTCCCTATTCTATGAAGTGGTATGTATATCTCGATTAAGAGATTTTCTTATGTCTACAGATATATGCTCTTTAATGTTGAATTAATCAGGAAATTAAACAAGCAGTCCTATAAGAAGTATTATAAGAAAAGAATACACATTAGACATGGAGAACTCCATTACAGCATAAATATTTGGAAATTTTTTATGATTGTCTCAGCATATACTCCCAATTATTTGATAATGATGTATGGAAAGGGTAGACTCAACTTCTCCTTTTATCTCCATTTTTTCTGTAAACAATTGATTGAAAAGAAAAATAAACTAAGGAAACAAGGAAAATAGGAGTCGATTTGGTATAAAACAGAAAAAATCTTATTGATATAATGTATTTGAATAAAAACAAAGCTACACATGTGAAATGTTAACAACGTTGTGCCCTAAAGAAAACATGCATAATAAAACAGCTGGGTATTGGCATAAAACAGGCACATGGATCAATGGAATGGAATTGATGATGCTGACATAAATCCACACACATATAGACATCTGATTTCTGACAAATAAGCCAAAATTATACAATGGAAAAAAGAAAGTATCTTCAACAAATGATTCTGGAATAACTGCATGTCAACATGTAGAAGAATGCAAATATACCCATATCTATTGCCTTACACAAAACTCAAGTGCAAGTGGATCAAATGCCTCAACACAAATTCAGTTACATTGAACCTGATAGAAGAGAAAGAGAAAAGTAGCCTAGGACAAATTGGCATAAGAGACTACTCTCTGAATGTAACACCAGTAGCACAGACACTGAGATTGACATTTAGTAAATGGGGCCTCCTCAAACTGAAAAGCTTCTGTAAGACAAAACACACTGTCAATAATCAAATGGCAGCCTATAGAATAGAAGAAGATGCTCACTAACCCCACATCTGACAGAAAGATAGTCTCCAAGATATATAAAGAAATCAAAAAGGTAAACATCAAAATACCAAATAATCTAATTTAAAAACATGGTACAGATCTAAACAGAGAATTCTCAATAGAAGGATATCAAATGGTTGAAACACACTTAAAGAATTGGTCAATATCCTTTGTTATCAGGGAAATGGTAATCAAAATGACTCTGAGATGTACCATCTTGCACCTGTTGGAGGATTGGTGGCAACATAGAGGGTGAGAGTAATAAAAAAGATACCTCTTGATGAGGTAGAATTTGGGGGGCTAGGGAAAACCTGATGCTAGGGAAATCCCCACGAAACCACAAGGATGACCCCAAATAAGATTCCTAGCAACTATGAAGATGGTGCCTTAACTGGCCATCTACTGTTAACAGACTGGTGGCTTCCCTGATTGCTGTCAGAGATAATCTATCCTGTAACTTATGGAAGCTGAGAAGAGATTCACACACATGCACGGAGCTGAGCATCAAGAGACTTGTGGAAGAAAGGGATGAGGGTTTGTACCAAACAGGGAGGTCATGATGGGGGAACTCACAGAGATAGCTGACCTGAGATTGTGGAAGCTCATGGACACTGGAATAAAAGTCAGGGAGCCTGCATGAAATCCACCTAAGTCCTCTGCTTGTGTGTGACAATCTTGTAGCTTGGTCTCTTGGTCTAACAGTGAGAACAGGACCTCTCTATGGCACTGAGCTGCCAGTTAACCTTTTATGCATGCTGGAATACCTGGCTCCTCCTTAAGATAAGGGGAGGACCCCAGTCTTGCCTCAAATTGATATGCCATATAATATATATATAATATGTATATATAATATAATTTTTAAAAAGAGGAAGACATGTAGAATGCCAATACTCCTTCACTTATCTATATGAACATATGAACTTGAAGAAATCACAACATCTTACTCCTACATTAAGACCTACAGGTAGTCAATGCCAGATGAGACATGGAGAACCAGTTCCCTGATAGGTTATTACTTTTGAACACACACACACACACACACACACACACACACATTTCTATTGTATACATATTTATAATGTGTATAATAATAATTAATGAAGTAACCAAATGTTTGAGAGACTACATGGGCAAAACTTAGGGATAGGAGAAAGGGGGAAATTGTGAAAATACACTAGTCCTTTATGAAATTATTAAAACATAAATTTGAAAACTGAAAGGAGGAGAATGACAGAAATTTAAGTAGAAGTCAAAGAATTAAGAAAATGAGACAGGATTGTAAACTCACAGAAAAACAAATGTTCAGAATGGTTCCCTCATTCTCTTTCAAGTTTTATCCAAATCATATAGGCACTAGAAAAATTTTAACAAATTTGAACAGCATTCTGACAAAAATGAAAAGATATATACATTGATAAAATCCTCACAGAACTAGTATTATTAGTAACTCAGCCCATAAGAAAACTTCTAAGTATTTAGGGTTCAGCATTTGTGCTCACGAGGCTCATGGGTAATTCTGGAAAGGTGTTGGAAAGAATATATGAGCCAGAGCTTATACAGGAATACAGGAGAGATAAACCTTTTGGATACATCAGGACAACAATCCATATGAGCTCAGTGGTTTTGACAGTACTTTCTTTGACTTTGCATGCCCAAGATAAATTAATTTGAAAGCCAGAGATTAATTTTGCATAAAATGCCACCCCAAACCATGGAACTACTGGCAATTATTAGCCTATGGGAAAAAGAAATTATTCTTTAAGAGTGTGGTTCCTGGTAGATGACGATATTCCATCAGAAAACCACATACTCAACAATATTAATAATAATAAATAAAAAATAAAAGAAAAATGACCCATGAAAATTTTACATTATAAGATGTTGGAATAAAATGTCATTTTAACATAAGAAAGGAATTATAACATATCATTTAAATATAATTATTATGGTTAAGTAATATAATGACATATTTGTTATTTATAAACTAGGCAAAATAACATTGTAAGCCAATAAATGTCTACTATAACACTTACATAATTGCTAATGAAGGGTGGGATGCCCATATTCATAACAACATACACCTTAAGTAGCTTCAAAAAGAAAAGAAATAAAAACATAAGATACAAGCGTAATTTTCAATCTTTAATAATTAAAGTTTAAACATTTTAAAGTAACCAGGTATTATGTTCATGACAATCTTCAGGAATTATAATTAATTAAAGCAATTAGGATCCATATGTAGACTCTACTAAATTGCTGCATACATTTCACTAAATGTTTATTGACTGAAGAATCAAATATAGTTTTAGTTGACACAATAATTTAAAATGAGGAGACTACATATTAACATATAAGAGTGTACAACATACTTATTAATTATCTAATCATTACAAGTTTTTTTGACAACTACAAATAGATGTTGTAAAGTTAACTGTCCACAATTGTTATATTAGTGTGTTTTTATTTATTTTTTGATTGCTTTTCCTTCATCATTCTAAATTTCGAGGGAAAAGTCACCTGCTTTTCCAAACAATGGAATATGTCAATATTCCTGCATTGTACTTGATTTCTCTGTCATCTCATCATAGCTTAATTTAAGTATGAATGTGACTTAGTTTGCTTAGCAGATCTTATATGGTATTTGAGATAATGTGATTTTCATTTCATAAAATTATTAACTTTGAAAATAATGGGGAATATAATAAGACTGTATACTTTTATTTCCTCAAAATAAACTACACCATAATAAAAATTTCTTAATTGTGTTAACTGCTCAATTCAATACTATTATATAAATTCACATCATAATTAAACCAATGTCCAAAGTAAAATTTTCATTTTACTAAACCAAAGCTCTATTCAATTAATCAGAAATCACCAATTTTATGAATGTGATTTCTTAGAGCAGTCTGGGTAATGGGAACCACCATGTTTGCCCTTTTGTTATGGGCTTATTTCATCTACTGTAATGTTATCATAGCTAACCATTTCTGACATACTTCAGAGTTGCCTTTTTTTTCCTAAGGCTAACTGAAAAATTTTTGTGTATATGTACTACTTTGGCATATTATTTCCTACCTTTCTGGACTCAATTTTTGTGATTGCATTTTTGGCTATTGATTTGAATGTAGAGGTAGAAATATATCTGACATCTTGACTTCAGTATGTCATCAGATGTTAAAAAATATGTCAGTGCTGCAAATATGATTCAAATCAATTGATTAAATTTACCAATCTTAGTGAAGAACACTGGACTACTATACCTCCTTATAATATATATATATATATATACATATATATATATTTCATTTTCTTCCCTATTAATTACCTAGATTTTAAAATTTCTTCAGTATAATAAACCTTATTTTTGTAAACATCCAAAACAGCATGATTATTTATTCCTCATGAAAATGAGTAATTATCTATTAGATTTTAATATTAATTCAAACAACTGAATATTTTATATATTTTCTAATGTTATTCTGTAATATCATACTAAACGTAGTCTTATATACTGCTACCATTTGAGCATATTTATTCTTAAATTTAAAGCTTGATTAGAAGACAATTGTGTTAGTTTCTCTTCTTATTTCCATGATCAATTCCTTGACAAAAGCAATTTAACTACACAATTTTATTTGGATCATTATTTGAAGTTATTTTCATTTTTTTTTTTGCAAAGCAAGGTACCATGGACTTGAAACAGCTAATCAAATCATATCCACACTCAATAGAAGAGAATTTATTTGTTTACAAGTGTGCATTTCTAACTCCCTCTCTTTTATCCATTTAGGAGACTCGATAGGCCCAAACTCCTGGGAGATATTTCTCCTTCTGTTATTTCAGTTAAGAAAATTCCTTACAACTATATTAGAGGTCAACATAATCCAATGAATTTTACATTAAATATCCTGTTCCAGATTTTTGTGTATCATGTCAAGTGGAATATTAAGACTAACCCTAATAACAAGGAATTTTTTAATGTTTTAACTTTGAAATTGAAATTTTATTGTTCCTAGGAATTGGCACAACTTAATTTCCAAGGGAATTTTCTCATTAAAGTTGGCACCAAGGTAATATAAATCATTCTTTAGTAACTATTTTTATTATTTAATCAAGTTAAGTACCAAAATGCTTTCAGTGTTATTGTAGTAATGGATTTTATCTTTTAGAAAAATACCTATTCAAAAGATCCTTTCCCATAATTTCTTGAATTTAGCTATTGTATGTGATTTTATTTCATTATATATTTCCCTTTCCCTATAATATTTCCACAAAATTATTATCAAATTTGCAATTTCTCACTTAGATTTTGCCAAAATATAATCTGTGAGATTTAAGTTTTAATTTGGTTTCGCATTGTGACAGTTTCAAACTGAGTATTTACTTTGGTAAGAAATGAGAACCACCTGCCTGTCTTGGCATGTGTTGTGTAGGTAAAACACATAAACCTTACATCACAAAGCATATAATGATACTACCAACAGCACTGTATTTTGTCAATCAGCACATTACCACTCATACATTGAATTTTAATTTTAAATTATTCTTATAAATCAGTGTTTCTGTAGTATATTTCATGAATTATGTATGGATGGTTTTCAAAAATGAAATATATTTTCTGTGTTATGTATAAAATTAAAAATATAACTTAATTATCAAAGAACATTTTTTAAATATAACATATTTTCAATATTCTGTCATCAACTGAGGAAGGGGAATCTGTGGGGCTCATAAGGGCTCAAAGAGACTATAGCAGTAATCATGGGGCCTGCATGGGTTTTACCCAGGTCCTCTTTGTATTAGTTATGGCTAATAGCTTGGAATTTTTGTGGGACTCATAACTGTGTGAGTGGGTGTGTCTATGATTCTTTCACCTGCTCTTGGAATTCTTTTCTGTCCATGAGGTTGACTTTGAAAGCTTTGGTGTAAGGGCTTTTACCTTGTCTAATGATATTTTTTTTGTAAGATTTGGTTCTTGTCTCTTGGAGGCCTAGTCTTTTCAGATAGGAGATAAAACTGGAAGTGATACCTGGGAAAGGGAAGGTAATGGGGACCTGGAAGGAGTGAGAGAGGGGGAACTGTGGTCAGTATGTTTTGTATGAAAATAGAATTTATGTTCAATAAAAACAAAAAGGGAAAATAAGTATTGCAATGATTTGTGCTAACTTTGTGTATCCAAATTTCTTATTGCATAAAGTGATGAGATCTGATTTTCACTTGTACACATAGAAAATTTTATAATAGAGAAGAAAAATCAGACAGAACTTATTAGAATACATTGCATATATTATTTTCCATAGTTTGAAGAGAGATTAGATTTATTCTGGAATGCAAACCTATCCTTTAGTGAAAGCATAGAATCTCTAGCTTTTCCAAACAATGGAAGTGAATTAAATGGTTCTATAAAGATAGTTCCTCATGTGTCTCCAGAGAAATATACTCTTTCTTATTTCTAGGGTAGATGGGTCATTAATCAGTCTTTAATATAGAGAATTGCATTATTTGCCTTGAAAACCTTGCCATTGCAAAAAAATAAACACCAGTTAACCACTATCAAGAGAGACATCAGTTTGTATTTCCTAGGATATTTTCATGTATAACAGGAATATGTGAAATATATTTTCATGGTTTGAATAGGTATTCCTGCAAGCTGTGACCATTTGCATTTTTTCACTAAGATACAAGGACATTGATATAAAGTCTATAATATTAAATTAAAACAAAACAACAGGTTGAGCTTAACATGGTAGGTATCACAAATATTTGCATTTAAATTAAAGTTGGAAGGAAGAATAATACCCATAACATTATAATTTTTGAAATGTAATTAAGCAAGTCCATCTATTTTGACTGATACAAATATAATTACCTAGCTTCAATAAATCTGTAATTTTTAGTCCAAACAATGTGTTTATTTAATGTGTTTCCAGGCTGGAAGATAAAAACAATCTTTGAATTTCTAAGCAATGCCTGCTCAGTTGCTTCACTTTCAGAACAGTGACAATCATGAATTACCTAAGAATTCAACTAGACAGATGCAGCAATTTAGTCTATTACTGTGAATATCTTCAAAAGACAATAGGGAAGAAACTCCCAGTAGACAAAACCTTGAATAGTATGTTTGGCTGCACACTCTCTTTAGAAAAAGGAATAGCAATATTATTATTGATTCAGTTTATATTGAAACATCCACTGCAAGTAGTAGTATTTTCTGGTTAGGTGTTTGAAAAGAATAATTTTGAAAATTAAAGAAACAACAAGAAGAAATGAAATGGCAAATCAGAGGGTTCATCTATAGGAATGAATTAACCTTAATGCATCCATTTCATTTTATGGCAGCTAAAACAAATACTACCCTTCTAAATACTCAGTTACAGCAGTAGCCATAAAAAAACAAGGCCAAAAGAACAGGGGATTACCCTGGGAGTGGAATGGCAGTTGCCCCTTCATTTTACACATAACAATTTATATTGATTATGATAAATGGAATAATCGAAACTTGTGGTCGCCTTCTTTGTTTGCTCCACATTGTTGTACCATATATGGGGACCTGTGTTTGCCGGGCAGCAGTCAGAGCCAGCCATCTTGCCTAGGGTTTGTAGCTGAGAGTGGGAGTGTGGGTTGGGAAAAGCTAGGTAAAAATATTAAGAGAAAGATAGAGACACAGGATAGAATTAGGAGGGCAAAATTATGCAATTCTGACTCTCTTTAGTTTATACTTCAACATTTTTAAGTATCCAGCAAAAAGTGGGGACAAAGGCTAAATTCTTCTATTATCTATATAAGGAGCAAAAAGACATACTTGGATTAATCCTTGAGGTATTTGGTAGCCACACCTACATCTCAACCTTCAAGGTCAAGGGTAAGCACACCTGAGCCCAAGTTGGTTGTTATTTTGATAAAGACATCTGCTACCAAGGTCAAAACATCCTGCTGCAGCCAAGCTTTAGACCTTTAAGCCTAAGGAGTTTTGAACTCTCTGATCTTGAGGCAAGATGAAATAGACCTTTATGAGCCCTAATAATTCCCCCTTCTCAATGTAATTAATTAATACCTGGACTTCTGCTATCGGACACATGACTGTGTCTGTCTTATTTTATCTTCTTTCACATTCCAGCATTACCTGTCATTGGAACACACATTTCATCATGTGTGACCTGTCTTAGCTTGCCTGGATGCAAAAAAGATCTTATCTGTCTATGACTACCAGCCTCTGAAAAAAAAATGTAAGGGGAGACTGCATAGCATAAACCCATGCACCTCTGAGCCAAAATTTCATTGAGAGTTCTCAAGCAAGCTTGATCATCCTAAGCAATACCTATGCTTTTTTTGGCTACATCTCCTATAAAAGTAGTAGAGGATGATCAAGATAAAGTGACTTTTTAAAATTTGTCTGGAATGTCTCAAGTAGCTTTAGCTATATAAAAATCTAAATCTGTCTTCTTAATTACATTGTATCTAAAGACTCATAAGCAACAAGTCAAATTCCTTCCAGAATGAGCTCTTTTTCAACTATTAACACTTACACAGCACAGCAAAGGTTGTAAATGTTAAGAATTCCAGAATGGTTAATAACAATAGACACATAATTGGTTGGATTACAATTCTCATAATTTTAACTCAATCAAAGAACAATAAAATGATCTCACCCACATGGCGAAGTATGAAAAACTCCACAATTTTGAACCTTTCCTTTTTCCTTCTACAGTCCAATGTACTGTTGTTTCTAATTTCAAAGGATAAGTTTGAGATACTAAAGTATTTGAGTAATAAATGGTCACTGTAAAACTTTTGTACATCTCCTCCTCAAACACAAAAGAGGGGCTTTAGCTACTCATCATCCCCATATTAGTGTTCAATTGTTCTAATGAGTTATTTCCCCCCAAAGGGTAAGACTGGCAAAAATGAGTTCTGTGTTCCAAGATGCAGTGTAGATAAAAGGCTAGACATTCAGTCCTTGGCTGGATCCAAGATAAGAACTCACAGGTGTGGAAAGTTGATGTATCAGGCTTATTGAGAAAATGGAAAACTCCAGCCATAGTTTAGACTATAGAACAATGACAGCAGAGGACCAGGAACACAACTTCAGCACATCTCATTTGAAGTCTCTTTGAAAGACTCCACGAGGTTCAGGCCCCCAGGATCTTGCCCCAGGACTTCAGTGACCCTAATCACTAGGTGGGGTGAAAGCTTGATGCAAACAGCAAGAGGCTTTCTTGTAGTTGTTTAACAAGCTAACCCCATTAGCTCGGGCCTTTCATCCATCCACTATGGTGGATGGCTGGGAAAAGACCTAGAGAAGTCACAGGACAGAGATCTTATAGGGAAGCATAAGGGGAGTGTCTAGGGATACACACAGGATAAGGATTGGTGTGCCTCCAGGCTTGAAGGACTTGCCCTGTGTTGATTGGTCAACTGGTTGTTATGGCCCATAGGCCCTCTCAGGGTAGTTGCTATGCTCTGTGCATCATTGCTGTGCACTTGTCTGTAAAGCACACCCAGAGCCGTAAAATATAGCACCACCAGCTAACTTCTGATTGGTTCCTTGCCACAAGGCAGGCATTTGATGTCCTAGTGGCCAAGGCAAGGTCAGGCAAGCATGTGTTAGGCTGTTATGACTGCCAAAATGGGGAACTGGCCCCTTCAGCTTGAGGGGGCTCCGGCTGTCACAGTATCATCAGGTCTGGCATTCCTCTGCTCCATGCACCTCAGCAGGCATTATATTAAAAAGAGATATTATATTTACAATGTTCATTTTGCATACTGCCAACTACCAGGAGTCAGACTGATGGCCATCCGTTTAGAGCTGCTCCACAGAGGCAACAAAGTTCACTTTTAATTAATTTCTAAATTTCTACTAGTGCAAAAGGATATAGCCTGTCATGAATCCATTCAGTCTGCCATGCCCCTCTAAATGTGCCAAGTCCCACACAACAATTTCACCCACATGGTAATGTGGCAAGACCCACACAGCATCCATAGAAATAAGTAGGAAACAAAGGGGCCATAGCATTCCTCATTAGTATTGTGATATTTACAGCTAAAGATAATGTTAAATTCTGTAAAAGTTCAACAATATTTGTGCTTCATTTTGTTCCTAAAACAAGGGATTATTATTTTCTCTGGAATAGAAAGCCATTTTTTCCTAATGAATTAGTAAAGGAAACTGAGAATGTAATTATAGGAAACTCAGGAAAAAATGAAGTGTTTTTATGCTGTCTCTACCTCATACTTCAATTAATTCAATAAATGTTTCTCAGGCCATTAAATTCAGGCTTCACATGATCCCACCTTCTGCTTCAAACAAAAGGTTACTCAGCATGCTAACAAAAATGTTTTTAACTCTCTATGGGTAAATCCCCTTCAGTAATGGTGAGGTTATTTGAAAATGTAGTTCCCTGGTAATTAAAACAGTTGCTCTATAGCAGATGTTCACACTTTACTCTTCACAATAAAACTGAGCTTCAAATACATGATTAAATCAATTTTTGTATAATTCACCTGATATATAAAGTTTCCTCATCAGCTTACTTTTTTTCAGGTTTAATTAGTGAAAAAAACTCAAGCTCAATGTTGTTTAGGATAGTTTCTCTATTTAAAATGAATTACCCACAGTTGGTTGCTTTCTTAATTTTTGCTGTTATTTTTATATTGTTTCACTTTTTTTCTTATTTCTCGAAAATTCCTTTCCATATTCAAACAAACACAGAATGTTTATCTTTGTATATATTATTAATGAAAATTTTTATGCTTTATGGTCTGGGAATTAACAATTAAAGCTATATTTTTAATATTGCATGGGTGACTTTATGAAATATATAACAAGCAATATGCAAAGAAAATGTATTGAACTTCAGGAAGATGGGAGATAGAGATGATTGATTGATAGATAGACAAACAGACAGATGATAGACATACAGACAAAAAGCAATATCAAATTAAGACTCAAGCTATGCATTAAGAACTTACTGAAGAAGATTCACTTAGGCAGCTGGAAGGCATAGATAATAGAGAGTCCTAGGCAGATCAGGGTTCCAAGTAAAAGAATTCATTTCAGAAGATAAAAAATTAGAATGATCAAAACAGACATTCAAAACATGCAGGTGAGGCTATATTATGAATAATAAAATCTCAGGGAAAGATATGGGGATTCAAGCTGAAGATCAGTGAAGCAAAGCAGCCAAGATACCAGACAACTCTTACCTGAACAAGGCTGGAGAGTTTCTGTCTTCAACAATGCTGAAAGCTAATTCCTTAAGACTGAATACCTGTGCCTATTTTATATGCCACACAAGTCTTGGATTAAAGGCATGAGTTCTGTTTCTCTTTTAGATTGATTCACTATCATATAGCTCCGAGTGGCCTTGAGCTCACAGAGATCTATCTGTCTCTCTCTCTCTTGGGTCCTGGGATTAAAAATGTGTGCTGGCTGACTATGGCTAGCTTTGCTTTCTGATCTCCAGGCAAGCTTTATTAGACATTAGACAATATATACCAAGAGCTCATTTGGGAAATTGAGTCAGTCCACACAATTTTCCAGTTGAGATAAATCATCTTGACTTGGCATTCCATGGCTGAATTCTGATCTTCTCTTTCCTACTGTAGGCATCTTTATTCTCTGGTAATAAGCAATAGCATTATCTTTTAAATATAATTTATGCTTCTCAGCAGCATTATGTTTCTATTCATGCTATTTTGCTCTTCCGTTCACTTCATGTCATAGTGTCTAGAGGCCCAGCCCATATCCCAGAAATAAGTATTGAAAGACACTATAAACAGGCTTGGATATGAACTGAAATGGCTAGCCCTACTTCCAGAAACAGTTTTGCTATGAACTTACACGCCACGTGGCATTTTTTTATAGAAACGATATTTTTGGTGACAGAGGTCTTGCTATTATTGATAATCTCATAAATAATGGTGGAAATAATTAAAAAGGCTGTATGAAATATGATTTATGCATAATATTCTGAGATTCTGTTACGATAAATCTTCCGGCCATAAGCCACTGAGTCCCACCATCATGTGCGCACTTTATGCCAGCCACCCGCCCGAGTTAGGGCCCAAATGAATACACAGAAACTTATATTAGGTTCAAAGCTTCTTGGCCAATGACTAGGATTTCTCATATTTTAGCTCAGTCTTAATTATCATAATCTATATATTTTATAAGACTTATCTTATCTGATGCCTTATTGGTGTCCCTCCTTGCCTGTGAATCACATTGTGCCGCTGGAGCAGGAGGCGAGGGGAAAAGAGGCACACTTCCTGTTTCCTCGCTTAGATATGAGTCCTCTTGCCATGTCACTTCCTGCCTGGATCATCACTTCTCTACTACATTTCCCAGAATCCTCTTTGTCTCCTAGTCCTTGCTTACCATTGACCAAACAGTATTTTATTCAACAATCAATAAGATAAATATACAAAGAAGTACATTCCCCATCATCTCTTTTCTGTCTAAATAAAAAGAAGGGTAACTTATCTTTTATAATAACTGAAGAAAACTATAACCATAACTATCTTTCTTCAACTCTATCAAAGACCAGAGAAGGAAAATATTAAATATTAATTCAGCAGCATTTATAATCAAATGTATTTTAGCAGCAGTAATTCTTTCCTCAGCGATCAAATAATTTAAAGACAACAGTATGGCATATAGTATACAGGCTCTCTGTGTATTTTCCATCTTTATGTTGCTTTTTTTTTTACTTTCTTTTGTTTCTTTTTTCCCTGAGACAGATTTCTCTGAGGAAATCCGCCTGCCTCTGCTTCCTTCTCTCACAATCCTATATATATTTTTAAACCCAGTGTAAACCTTTAGAGGTTTTTCTTTATCTGGATCTGTCTTTATCATCTCAGAAATGCTGAGTCTAAATTATGAGCATATATTATCTCAGTCCAGTCTATATTATCCCCAAACTGCAGGGACCATCTATTTTGGACTCATCCCGAGGTAATCAGCCAATATCTAAGAGACAATAGAAGCACTGAGCTCCTAGAATTTGTGGCTGGGCAGAGAGTATTTCTAGAATATTACACGTGGTCCCTGACAATATATCAAAACTCTTATGTCCTGTCAAGAAAAATGGGAAACTATAGAATGTTGAGAATAGGTGAATTAGGCATTTCCAAGACTAAGCCCATTAATTTCTATCCAATATCAGAGAATCAGCACTGAAATCATATACATACAAGCATCATTAAATGGAATATGTGGGCTATATTTGTAAATTTCTGGATGTGCATAAATAAATATAGATTTATACATTTTAATTAAACATAAAAACTATGTTACATATAACTGAAAAACTGTCATTTGATATAAAAGCATGTATTATATTAACACAGATCCCTACAATATCTTTATTAAGATTCTCATTTGCCAGGTTATATCTTTTCCATTGGCTGCATTGTAAAATTTCTGCATTAAAGAAAAACCTCAAAATCTAAACATGTTAACCCAGAAAGTATGAAAATACATTAAAATGAGGAAATTATAAATTAATATGCCTCAGAAATATATAATAATTATAACAATCAGTAACTAATGCCAGTATTGGAAGAATATCATTTGTTGAAAATTATCACAAAGGTAATTTATTTTTAAGGAACAAATTCTATATCCAAAACTATATAATAAAAATAAATGTCATATAAAGTCTACATAATTTTAGTATTAATTTCAAAAATGATGATGTACAGTATTTACCCATAGACCTACAATAAACATAAACTATGAAGCAATTTTTATGAGAAATATATTTTGCCCTAAGATTGTTCCTGTGGTCATCCATCATGGAATAACTGATGCATTTGTATCAAAAAATTTAGGTAATTACATATTTGCTGCTTTTAAACAATAATATTGGATTATGGTTTTCAATGTTTCTTAAGTTTGATTAAGTTGAAATAAATTCTAGAGATAAAATAAAATGTAGATCAATTAACAGTACATAAATCAAAAATTTGCTATATCATAATTCTAAGAAATACTCGAGCATTTACTCAAATATGTTTGGAATTCTGTTGGTATTTCAAGAAAATTAATATGCAAATGATTATTTTTTCTATGATAAGTATGATGACCATAAAGATAATAATCATATCATTTTATAATACTTTCCCTATAAAAACTTCTTGCTGTATTAATGACCAATGATATCGTGGGACTAGGGGTAATTGTTGTCAATAGTTATGTGTTCAAGGGTGGTCTAACAGGGACAGAAAAAGTCACCATCCAGTGTCTTCAATA